>NC_060140.1:533539322-534164322 GCF_021461385.2 Schistocerca piceifrons
GTTTCTAGGGTGGACCTTGCACTTCATCCATTTCACGTTCACTTTCTGTAACTCAGTTGTTTAAATAACGAACCTGAATCAAAGCCGGCGTGACAGAATAATAGAATTGGTTACGCTACAAAGTGGCGGAGAGGGGCTGATAGTAGTATTAGATAAGACTTTTGAACACGCCAACAGATAGAGAGTGTTAGGTAGCTAGTTCCATGTGCTATAATCAGTAGTGTGGGTTAAATGTACCCCAACTTGACTACTCTGGTTTTCAGACATAAGTGCACGGCGGGAAGTCCATCGAACCACTTTCACACTATTTCTCTACCGTTCCACTCTCTGACAGTGCGCGAGAAAACAGAAGACATTTTTCTTGCGAGCTCTGATTTCTCCCATTTTATTACGATGAACATTTATCGTTATGTAGGTGGGTGTCAACAAAATATTTTTGCATTCGGAAGAGAATGTTGCTGACTGAAATTTCATGAAAAGATCTCACTTCTACGAAAAACGCCTTTGTTACAATGACTGCCACCCCAACTCGCGTATAATATTCGTGACGCTGTATCCCCTATTTCCCGATAATACAAAACGAGTTGCCCTCCTTTGCAGTTTCTCTACATCCTCCGTCAATCCAACCTCGTAAGTATACAGTACTACACAGCCGTACTCAAGCAGAGGACGGACAAGCGTGTTGTAGGCTGCCTCTTCAGTAGACCTGTTACATCTTCTAAGTGGCCTGCCAGTAAAACGCAGTCTATGTTTAGCCTTCCCCAGGAAATTACCTCTATGATCGTTCCAACTTACATTGTTCGTAACTGTAATTCCTAGGTATTTAACTGAATTATCAGTCTTTACATAAGTGTGATTTATGTAGTAACCGAAATATAACGGATTCTTTTTAGTACCCACGTGGATGACTTCACATTTTTCATTATATAGGGCCGATTACTACTTTTCGAATCGTACAAATACCTTGTGTAAATCAGTTTGCAATAGGGTTTAATCTTCTGATGAGTTTAGTAGACGTTAAATGATAGCATCATCTGCTGACAATCAAACATGTCTGCTGATACCATCCCCTAAATCATTTACATAGATTAGGGATAGCATGGGCCTACAACACTTCCTTTGGAAACGCTAGATATCACTTCTGTTTTACTGGACGACTTTTCGTCAATTACTACTCGAGTTGCACAACTGAGGCGATACGCCGTAGCCATGCACTTTGATTAGAAGTCGCTTGTGATGAAAGGTGTCAAGACCCTTCTGCAAATGTAAAAATATGGAATCAGTTTGAGATCCCCTGTCGATAGCACTCATTACTTCGTTAAAATAAAGAACAAGAACGATATTTTCTGAATCAGCGGCGACTTTGTGTCAATAAATTGTTTTCTTCAAGGTAATTCGTGATGTTTGAACGTAGGTATGTTTCAAAACCTTAGCGCAAATCGACGTCAGCGATATGGGTCTATAATTCATCGGATTACTCCTACCCTTCCTTCTGTGTTAGTGTGAACTGTGGAGCTAGCCTTACGTACGGATTGTTTATCTTATTTTAGAAATTTTCCAGGGTTCCAGAAACTCGCTATGTATTGCATCTGTCTGCAGCGTTGGAGCAGCACTGAAAGTAGGAGAGAAAGCTTTGTGGTGGGCGTATGAGAGCAGAGAGAGCGGGGTCGGCTGGCACCCTTCCAAGAGTAATCAAGACTCTCGCTGCGGCATTTCTCCAGTAGGAGGGATGGTTGCTGCAGGATGCACCCTCCCGGTTCTCCGCGCAGTGGGGAATGCCTGGCGGCTTTAGCAAACGAGCGCGAATGGCGCAAGGTCTGCAGAGCCCGACCCGGGAATTCCGGATTGCCTGCACATTCGGCGCGCGGCCTCGGGATTGACACGCGTCTCACGGTTTCGCACCGCCGCGAACCTCCTCCATGCGTGAAACAGCGCCGTTCTGCGTTGCAAATGCGTTTTGTTTCGAAA
Organism: Schistocerca piceifrons; assembly: GCF_021461385.2. NCBI lineage: Eukaryota > Metazoa > Arthropoda > Insecta > Orthoptera > Acrididae > Schistocerca > Schistocerca piceifrons. Next base: position 533,541,291 of record NC_060140.1, read on the forward strand.
GGAAACCTGCCCGGCCCTGCTGCTTTGTAGTGCCGTCTGCCCCACTCGTGACGCTGATGGCTTTCGGGGAAGAATAACCGCCGCAGGCAGGTCACGCGCGCCAGTAAAAGGATATTTTACTTCGGGTACCAAGCGCTTCTCTGAATGAAAATACGGGCGCCATTCTTTTGTTCCAACGTGGCATCCAGTCACATCAATGTGACCACCGCCTATACTCGACGTTAAAGTGCAATATCCGCTCACAGACGGTGGATGGGAGCACTAGCAGTGGAGGGCAGCATGTCGGGGCACTCGGAAAACAGTGCATTCGTTTCCGTAAACAACCGTCGGTACGTTCTACCAATCGTTGAATTTCACGACTGTAGAAATCCTCTCCTCGGTCACGGAGCCATTAGAGGAACGGTGGGCGAACGTTCTCACTGATGAAAAATCTGCGACTGCTGCGGATCAGTTCCTCACTTGCCTGGACATTGTCGTTTGTGGTCGGTGTGGATGGCCTTCCTCTCCTACCAACATCACTCAGGTCTATGAGGTCTTACTCACATTGTTGGCACCATCCCACTACGGCTGGATGCGGCGTTTCTTTTCTTATGTATCTCCAGATTTTCACGGTGAATCTGTGTGCAATTTAGACGGTTTGCCCACAAGGATCGTACTGTCCCGTGTACTTCAGCTTTGGATTACGTTTCCAGTTTCCGCGTCATTTGAATGGCACTTTGTGATGCACCTCTTACCCGTACAGAAGCAACGTTTGTGACGGTCCTCTAATGCCGTTCAGGCTTTTCCTATTCACAGGATTGAGTGGTTTGTCGACCATCTGGCCCATAGGAACCTAGGCGCACCGAGTAGGGAGACACCACAGGAATATGTGGAATGCGAAATTATCCCCCTAATATTTTACTACCTGACGATATTAATACAGCCCTGAATCGCAAACTTGTCTGACTGCCCAGAAACTGCCGAGAGAGAACTTGAATATTAAGAATATTGCGTAAAATCACGTGTAACACTCACTTCACAAGTCCACCTGCATACGTGACGCGTAATATTGACAACCCCAGGAAAGGCTATCGATTCTTATTAGCGTTCGATACATGCCTCTCAAAGGACTTCAAGCATGCTTATGAGAGATTTATAACAACAGGCCGTTCCTAATACCATATATCATAATAATTGCTGTAATTAAACGTGACATAATGACTTATCGGCGGTTAATGCTTTCATATACGAATGCTCTCGCAGGAGTGAGTTGTTATCGCCAATAATTTACTAATTAATTATGAAACACGTTTGTATTATAGCTTGCAGTATGCCATTTTAAGGTAATGGCGCATTGGAAATTTGTCACAAACATATCACCTTTATGTTTAAGTGCCAAATATAAGCCTGGGTAATGGATAAGGTCGTGGTTTATGGAGGCAAAGGACGCAGGTTCGTATCCTGCAATATGCGAGTTTATTATTATTTTCATCTTAGCGGTGTAAAAGCATTCTGTGACTTCCTTATGAATGGAACACTTTCACGTTATGCAATATTCGAAGTTATTTGAATTTCCGTCCGGTTAGAAAACGAAGAATGAAATAATAATTGTCGATTTTCGAGTGTGAGGTTGGGCAGGAACTTAACAGGACTGGTTTAATTGATGCGACTGAAACGAGCAGAAATAAAATTCATACTCTTCCTTTTCACAAATATTTAGCTCTTTATTTACGAATATGTGGCGATTTATAAGTGAGTGGTTAGGTAGGAGCCTAAGACGACAGTTAATTGCTGCAAGTGAGACGAGGGGCAGAAAAAAGCATGAAGTTACTTCGCGTTTGCAGAAAGTCTTGTGAAACGAGTGTTACACTGAAATCACAACTTTCCACGGGAATCTCAAAGGCGCAGAGTAAACGTACTGTCATTGCAAAAATACATTTTCAATCGTCTATCCAAAATTAACTCTAATCAATCCAGCCTTCCAGTTCAGTCATATGGTATCGCTACAGTTCGGCAGAGTAAACGATCAAGAGTAAAACTACAAAACCACTTCGAGCATAAATTTACGTTCACGCCGCTGTATTTCCTCGTAGTACAGTATGTACGGTCAGGTGCCTCTTGAAATCTCCAACTAGCCTTCGCAGTCAGTCGGTACAGTCTAAAAATAGCAGTACATCCAGCTTTGTGCGGTACAGATCATTAACAAGTCACTTACAGATCGTAACAGATCAGAACGCCTCACAATCTTTTCTGCGCCGGCGGATTCTTTGGCGGCGACCTTATGCTCGCCCGGCTGTCGGCTGCCCGCTGTTATCGACCATGTACGCGGTTCACCGGTCGTTCACCAGCTGCAGCGCCCCGTAACTTACACTAGATTTTTTGCAACAATTTTCAGTGTACTTTGGACAGTGACTGCCTATCTCGGCTGTCTATGTAACTTCTCATTCTGACGTGCTTCCACCGTGCGATCTCTGGATATACACTACTGGCCATTAAAATTGCTACACCAAGAATAAATGCAGATGATAAACGGGTATTCATTGGACAAATATATTATACTAGAACTGACATGTGATTGCATTTTCACGCAATTTGGGTGCATAGATCCTGAGATATCAGTACCCAGAACAACCACCTCTGGCCATAATAATGGCCTTGATACGCCTGGGCATTGAGTCAAACAGAGCTTGGATGGCGTGTACAGGTACAGCTGCCCATGCAGCTTCTAGGCGATACCACAGTTCATCAAGAGTAGTGACTGGCGTATTATGACGAGCCAGTTGCTCGCCCACCATTGACTAGGCGTTTTCAATTGATGAGAGATCTGGAGAATGTGCTGGCCAGGGCAGAAGTTGAACATGTTCTGTATCCAGAAAGGCCCGTACAGAACCTGCAGCATGCGGTCGTGCATTATCCTGCTGAAATGTAGGGTTACGCAGGGATCGAATGAAGGGTAGAGCCACGGGTCGTAACACATCTGTAATGTAACGTCCACTGTTCAAAGTGCCGTCAACCCGAACAAGAGGTGACCGAGACGTGTAACCAATGGCACCCCATACCATCACGCCGGGTGATACGCCAGTATGGCGATGACGAATACACGCTTCCAACGTGCGTTCACTGCGATGTCGCCAAACACGGACGCGACCATCATGATGCTGTAAAGAGAACCCGGATTCATCCGAAAAAATGACGTTTTGCCATTCGTGCACCCACGTTCGTCTTTGAGCACACCATCGCAGGTGCTCCTGTCTGTGATGCAGCGTCAAGGGTAACCGCAGCCTTGATCTTCGAGCTGATAGTCCATTCTGCTGCAAACGTCGTCGAACTGTTCGTGCAGATGGTTGTTGTCTTGCAAACGTCCCCATCTGTTGACTCAGAGATCGAGACGTGGCTGCACGATCCTTTACAGCGATGCGGATAAGATGCCTGTCATCTCGACTGCTAGCGATACGAGGCCGTTGGGATCCAGCACGGCGTTCCGTATTACCCTCCTGAACCACCGATTCCATATTCTGCTAACAGCCATTGGATCTCGACCAACGCAAGCAACAGTGTCGCGATACGATAAACCGCAATCGCGATTGGCTACAATCCGACCTTTATCAAAGTCGGAAACGTGATGGTACGCATTTCTCTTCCTTACACGAGGCATCACAACAACGTTTCACCAGGCAACGCCGGTCAGCTGCTGTTAGTGTATGAGAAATCGGTTGGAAACTTTCCTCATGTCAGCACGGTGTAGGTGTCACCACCGGCGCCAACCTTGTGTGAATGCTCTGAAAAGCTAATCATTTGCATATCACAGCATCTTCTTCCTGTCGGTTAAATTTCGCGTCTGTAGCACGTCATCTTCGTGGTGTAGCAATTTTAATGGCCAGTAGTGTATATACCGATACAAAAGGTTTGTCACGGGGACCCATAGTCGTCTGCTTCACAGTTAAAATAACTCGTGTGTTAAACACTCTCTCAAATCTCGTAAATGGGTTCCCCGTACATGATGTACTTGTGATTTGGCTATTCATTCTCCTATCAGAAACACACAGTTACGACTATATTATTTTTGTTCAATACTCAGCCGCTTCCAGCGCGTTTTTTGTTCCTTGGAAGTTCACCTGTGCAAGGAGCTGTACACAATCGGCATTGAATCATATGAAGCATCTTCATCGGTGTAAGCCCACCTTGCCAAATTGACGTTCGATCTGCCAACTCCAGATCTAAGTCCATCAAGGGTCTTCCAAGTCCTCCATTTCTCATCATAGCCAGGAGGTAGTGTTTCCTAAACATTTTTCCAAGCAGGGGAAATGTAGGTCGTAGCTCTATACAGTTACTACCTAGTGTTTTAGCAGCGGTTGTAAGACGCGCCGTTGTTCTAAGGGAACTCCTCCTTGAATTCAGTCTTTGAGGTTGCGGTTAGTGCCCATACGGAGGATGCATTCTCTCCTGCTCAACTTTCTTCCTTTCTTTATTCACAGCTATTTCTCCTCGAAAAGGACGTGGTACTACTCCTACAAGGTGGCAAAGCCATTCGACTAGAGTGAATTTCAGGCAAACTGTTATGGTTCTGTAGGTGTCATTGAGAGCTATTTCGCCTGTTTGGCATGTGTTGAATTATACCAAACAGGACATGTATACTCTGCCTGAGAATAGCGCAGTGTCATTCCAGAGGTTTGTAGAGATTCAGGTTGACTACCCCACTGTGATTATGGACTGTGGGAAACCCGGACCAGAAGAAAATGGAAGCATTTGAGACGTGGTGCTACAGAAGAATGTTGAAAATTAGATGATCTGATAAGGTAAGTAATAAGGAAGTTCTCAGCAGAATCGGTGAGTAAAGGAATATATGGAAAACACAAAGAAGAAGGGGCAGGATGATAGGGCATCTGTTAAGAGATCAGGGAATGATTTTCGAGGTACTAGAGGGAGCTGCAGAGGGAAAAACCTGTAGGGGAAAACAGAGATGGAATACATTCAGCAATAATTGAGAGCGTAGGTTGCAAGTGCTTTTCTGAGATGAAAAGTTTGGCACGGGAGAGATATTCGTGGCCGCATCAAACCCGTCAGAAGATTGATGACTAAAATAACGTCATTGTGACTCGGCCAGTTTCCGCAGAAGATTGTTCCTGGTGGAAACTTTTCACTTACAGTTCATTTAGTGCTTCTTGAAAGTAAGTAATCTATCAAGTGCTCCTATATATTTTCGAGTCTCACAGTGTGATAACACTATTTTTAATTTGAGACAAACTTCCCCGTTTCTCATATGAGAAGGACACACTCGAGTCTGTGGGATTTGGTTTAAGTTGATTTGTGTTGTAGTATCTGGAAAGTTGTTTAAGGGCATACGTGAGAGTGTTCACTACTGAATTAAAATTTGTGATGAAAAGATTGAAACATCCCCTTAGAAAAATTTATGAATGACTGTGCTGATAAACCTCTTACATTATATGCTTTTCAAACAACTGAGCAAAGCTGAACGTACTTAGACATTACTCTCTTTACTTATTCTGATCAACACTAAACTGACGCACAATATTTTTAGCGCAACGCAATCTGACTTTTAATAATCCCTACAAAAGAATGGCCCTGACTAACAATAACCTATACCTTTCATGAATCACTTACCTCACAAAAATCTTCGTTACTCAAACTACTACAATACAGCAAGCGCGAATACTGCCAGCTAAATAAAAGATTCTAACTACTGAAGCCACTAACTAGTGATAGGCATAGTTAGCAAATGAAAGATTTTGATACAGAACAAACAATGTATTTACGTTAACAGTGCTCAAACATCCAGTCTTAGAAATTTACTGATGGACACACGTTCAGATCATCCGCTCTCAAAACTCCGCCATCTCTGTCCCCACATCCACCAGTGCTGGCGGCTCACCTCCAACTGCGCAAAGCTACGCACTGTTCACATCCAACTGCCCAACACTACAATAGCAAATACTGCAACAATGCCAACCAGCCACAGACTGCACACAGCACAGCCAGTGATTTTCATACAGAGCGCTAGGGACGTTACCAACATAAAAAGCTAAACAGCCTACATACAAGATGAAATACTGCGTCCTCCACAGTTATGGCTAATAATAACCTACAGGCCAACATTGTCGTAGTTTTCACGGTTGAAACGACAAGAATGTTGAACATTATGTGACTGGTGACTCAATGAAGGCTTTCAGCACCAGATGTCATACTGCTGATGAGTCTTCCGGGTTGTGTGACCGTGTTCGAAGAAACTTTTCCGTTCCTGACGTTTCGTCCAGAGCTTCGGAGGTGCTCTTGGCGACGCCGACCGAGATGGCAAAACTCAGCGTCGCCAGGAGATGGCCGGCGCAGCTCTGGACGAAACGCCAGGAACCGAAAGTTTCTTGACCACGGCTGTAAGTCCGGAAGACTCATCAGCAATTACGTGTTTGACTCTGTAGACTAGGAGACGTACCTGGCGTCCTGGCGCTTGGTGTCGGCGGTGACGAAGTAGACGAGCTGCACCGAGGGCACGCTGATGATGGTGCCCTCGTCGGAGACGACGGTGCCGCCGAAGAAGACGGGGAAGGCGTGCGCGTGCCAGGTGACGGGGTTGAACATGATGGGGAAGGTGAGGTTGAGGCGGCGCGTCTCCACGTCGGCCAGCACGTGGTCCAGCTCGAGGATGTCGTTGTGGAAGCACTGGTCCTCCCAGCGCGCGCACACCTCGCGGTACGTGAACGTCTCGCCGTCCTCCCAATGCACCGTCGCGTTCTGGATCAGCGCGTCCAGCTGGCGCAGCTCCGCCCAGATCTCCTGCCGCAGCATGTCGTGGCCCTCGCGCGGCGTCACGATCACGCGCCCGAACCGGCCTGCAAGCACAGCACCGTCACGCCAGGGAGAAGCAGAGGTACAAAACTACGTAAAAAATTCCTTTCCTCGTGGCAGAGAGGCTATACCAAATGTTTCTCCTGACAGTCCTGTCTATCATAATCTGATCAAAAGTAGCTAGCTTGAGGCCGAGGCGGCGTGTATTGTGTTGAGTCGGTTCTAACATTCTGCGTGGTGTCTGTTTCTTCTAAGTCGTGTCTCCCTACCACTTTCGCGCAACGACGCTCTGAGCGTGTTCTTTAGGGAATTGACTAGTTTGAACCTGGGACCTGTTGCTGGTAAGGAGACGCCAGACCACACATGACATGTAGAGTTCAGAAGAGTTCAGTGAGACTAGCGATGATATAATCAAATACTTAATGATTTCAGCGTCAGCTCCACTGCACTCCCTGTAAAATTTAGTGGAAGGGGTTCAACGCTTTCCTATTTTTAGTTAGCTGGTAAAATAACGTCGAAAAAGCAGTTAAGTTTATCGTTGGAAATTTTATTCTACTCACAAAACATTGTTTATAAATTGCACTATTGATAAAAGGAAATATTTTAATACAGGATGATAAAAACCAACTGCGTTCAACAAAAATGTGAACGAATATTCCCTGAGTGGGTTTCCAAGTTCTACAATGGATCGAAGGATGACCTATGCCATATCACATCTATAATATAAAAGTTAAGTTTCATAAAAGAGAAAACTATCAAAATGGTCTACAGTGACCCTCAATTATCTTTAATTACTTATCTAACTTGTCGTAAATTACAGTGGCTGATGTGGCTTCTCAATAACTATATAACAGAAAAATCATCGCGTTTCAGATTTTTACTTCAAGTGGCAAATGTGAACACCATGAGCTTTAATTGACGATCGACACTAGTATTACGCAAAAAGGGGGTGTAACAGATGAGACTTCTGCAGTTCTGAGTGAAGCTTTATGCGCTGTTATGCGGCATCGCGTGCGTTCATTACCTTATCGGTGTTCGTCAGGGGGCGGCGGGCAGCACAGCTCCGCTCACCTCGCCTTCTCAGAAGCAACTTTCTCCTAACTTCTCCTTACTACAATTTACCGAAGTTGGTTTAAAAAAAGCTATCTGGCTGTGTTTTCAACTGACCAATCAGGGTCTCAAGGTTAACCTTAAGCTCCGTCTACAAAAATTCTGTCTATCCAATGAGAAACGTTATACTTTTCGTGGTGGGGCAATGTTTTTAACGTTTGCAACGTAACAGAGACGCAAAAAAGTCTCACGCTAAAACTTGCAGCTGGTGTGGCCCTTTTAGTGTTATCGTAAGATCTTTACTGTTCTTCTGGAGGGCTCTATCTTTTAACATGGGCTGGGGTGGTCCTGGGCGGTCAGCTGGTGATGCAGGTGTCCGTCCCTTATCGTAGGCCTTCTAGCTTAACGTGGTTCAGCTCTCGGCTTCTGTCCTCGTTTCTTCCTTCGGAACTGCGTCTGTTTCACGGTGGGAAGGTATGACATGCATTTAGGCGTTCTTGTGTTAGTCTGTGGTATTCCATTTGCTCACTCCTTGGTCGTATTACTTTGGTTAATTTAATGTCAGGATTTATTCGGAGCTATGTGACATACTGCCGGATTTGCTTATCATGTCAGGGTTTTCATGGAAGGTGTTGGATTTGCCTGACACCTTACACGATCAGCAGAGCTCAGCGACTTCGAAAGTGGACTAGTCGTTGGATGTTACCATGGAAATAAATCGATCAGGGACATTTCCACCCATCTGAAGCTGCCCGAGTCGACTATTGGCGATGTGACTGTGAAGAGGAAGGAAACACAAAGATACAACCACAGCTAAACCAAGACAAGGTAGGCCTCACGTACCTCATGATGGAACCGTTATGGTTTGGCAAATGGCTGGAGAACGTTACCTGCCATCGTGTGTAGTGCCGATTGTCAAGTACGGAGAACGTGGTGTTAAGCCGTCGGCACACGGACCGTGCTGTCGAACGTTAACGTCGAGCGTGCCAAGTTCAACGTGCTGCTGAACTTTCAGGAACGATACGACTTGTGCATACGGTACGTGTGCCGCAACGTGGTATACGCGATCGCAACGGACTCCAGAGGCAGTTGAGGGATGTTTCCAGTTCGTAAATCATACTGTTCACTCAACGGGCGCGCGTAAAATTACCACGTTAGCTCTATTAAAACGCACATTTCCTCCAATGTCCACGAAAAGGGAAGTACCACGTCCAGTCAATAAGGACACAGGCTTATAAAAGTTCCATTACAAACAGTGCGGTACAAATTTGGAACACTTCTCTGCATAAGATAAACATTATTTCATCATTCCCACATTTTAGTAAAACCCCAAGATCAGTCTTACTTGATCACTGTTCCTACCCAGTAGCAGAATCTTTGCAACATGTGAATTACGAAGCGCAAACGAAAAAGGAGCAAAATATCTTTATACAAGTAGCGCAAGCTGTCCTGTAGATTAAGCCAATCGAACAAAGTTACCCCTCAATAAAAGGTGAACTTATGTTTACATAACATCAAATATTATAGTATATATTTATATTAAACTAATAATAAAGTTTCAAAACCTAATAAAAACGCGAATGTTAGGAAAAAAATTTGGAAGTGTCAACACGCGAACCACCGCCCCAACAAACAACTCAATACAAAACAGTGACGCTATTCATTACGCTAAACCAATAACACTCTCTGGGTATCTAATCATATTATCTTACCCTTCCTGAAAACCTTAATCGTAGATATGTTACTAATTGAAATTTAATTATAACAAATTGTACCAAGAACAATGCGTTTTGGGTGGATCTTCAGTGTGTAGCTGCCTTCAAATGGCCTACTCTCATAATACGCTGGTTACAATAATTCTTTTACCACGAATATGATGTTTCTTATTATTTTATTGGAACGAATCACACAGTTAATAACGGGTTTTCAGTGATTCTCAATTTGCTGGTGCTCACAAACGGCATATATACATATAGGCTTGAAATGAATGCCAATATGGCGCCTCACAACTCTGTACCGAAGGGTGACGGCGTGCGTGTGACGTAGATGGCGTTGTGCCATCTCATTGGTCAACGCTCAGACACACGCTCGGAATATCTGACATGCCACATATTGCTCTGCACGTTCGGAAAGATTTGCTATTCCACGCTATGACGTCAGAAACTCGGCACGCTCAACGTTCAACGTGCGGATGCACGATCCGTGTGCCGACGGCTTTACGGCAGGGGGGTGTTTTTAGTGAGAGGGTGTGGCCCCCTTAAGAAAGGCTAATTGCGGAATTATGTGAATGTAGAATTGCATACTGCATACGGTAAAGTAACAGTTCGTAGATGATGATGTGTGACCACGACAATGAAACCTGTCGTGAAGCAACATCTCCGAAGCAATGGTTTGTGAACAATTACATTCCTAAAATCGACTGACCTGTCCAGAGTGCCGACCTGAATCCAATGGGACACTACGTTCTCTGGTTTCAACTCTTGAGCATGTATGAACTACCATACCTCCGCATAGATTCAGACATCTTTCCGAAAGTTTCTCCAGCAGAGTTCAAGCCGTCATAAAGGCGAAGGACGCACACACAATATTAATGTGCACTAAGATGTGTCCTGATGCGGTTCTAGGCGCTACAGTCCGGAACCGCGCGACCGCTACGGTCGCAGGTTCGAATCCTGGCTCGGGCATGGATGTGTGTGATGTCCTTAGGTTAGTTAGTTTTAAGTAGTTCTAAGTTCTAGGGGACTGATGACAACAGCAGATAAGTCTCATAGTGCTCAGAGCCATTTGAACGATTTTTTGATACTTTTAATCAGATAGTGTAAAATTTCCAGTCAGCTGACTAGCAGTCATTTAGCTTCAGGTTCCATTGATCATTTGTGCAATTGATCCTAATTATCTGGAATGAATCTTTTACATTCATACTAAACATTCTCATATGTACATACGGCTACATGCTGATCAGTTACAAGCCTTTTTTTTCAGGAGTACGTTAATAAATCGTACCCACCTTCCTTTACATACTGGATAAAAAGAAATTCTTGTACCGACTAGAAGAAATTGTCAAGGAGAATCTTTTTGAAGTTTGCTTTCAGATTTAACTTTCCTACCTACCAGACAATTTACATCATTTGATAGGCTATCAAAAACTTTGGAGGCAGCAATGTGCACCCCTTTTTGGGCTTAAGTCAACCTTAATGTGAAATAATAAATGTCTTTTTTTCTTCTGATATTATATACGTACATCTATGTTGTTTTTGAGGTGCAGTGAGTTATTTGCAACAACACTGATCAGGAAATACGCGTATTATGTAGCAGTTATTGCAATGCCTAATTTATAAAACCGATGGCTACAAGATGATTTGCTATGATTCGTAGTGCAAAAGTGACTGTAATGAGTTGTTTCAAGAAGTGAACAATGTGAGTTTTTCAGTTTCAATTTTGAAGTTTCCACCATTGTTAGTGTTTCATCACCATGTGCTACATTTTAATTGGCGTAGTACTATTAGGTGTGTAGGAGCATCAGGTCAGGGTGAGTGTTTCCATAAACAGTGTATCATGTGTTTTGGGAAGCGAAATTATCCACTAATAGCGACTTCCTATATCTGATAAACTATCTCGAAGAAATTACCCCACAGAGGGCGTCGGAGCCTCAAATTGGGAACACGTTTAACGACAGGCCAGCGACATCATAACATTTCATATTCTGTGCAGACGGTACCTCGTAGCTCGGAAATATTTGAAGAACATCGTATTTAGGAACCAGAAAGAGCTGGTGGTGAAATAAACCATTATTCACCATCAGTTTTGATCAAGAGATAATCCTCAGCTAACATAATAATATAAATTTTATTTTATCGTATAAAAATGGCTTGGAAAGCCCGCGACGGTAAAAACAATGAATTAGTTTTTGACATAATTTTATTTTGCCGCTAATTAGGATTTTCCTTTATTTATTTCTGACACGACGCGGATCGGGGAATGTTTTCCATTTTCGAGTGCGTATTTTCGAGCGTTATGGACTCATTTCCCCATCACGTTGTGTAAGAAATCAATAACAGAAAATCGTAAATGGCAGCATAAGTTATTTCATAAACATGACCAACGCATTTACAGAAACAGGCTTTATCAACGATTTCTAATGGATAAAATAAAAAACAATATTATATATCATGTCACGTGATGATTCTCTGTTAATGGAAACTGGTAGTGAATACAGCTTTATTTCATCAGCAGCTCTTGATGGTTCTCAAAAATCACTTTCTTAAAATATCATTTTATGGTACTGCATCATCACTGATTTCATTCCGATCGAACCTTTAATTGCATTTCAACGCATTTCATTAATCGGTTTACTCATAGAACTGCCCATCAGCGACAATGGAGAACCAAACAGAACCGATGCCGTCACACCGAATGTTAACCCAAGGCCCGATTCTGCCAAGTCCAGATTAACCCAAGTTCTCAGTGAGAGCAAGGCTGATCTGGACGAGAACCGGTGTATTCGACATTGCCAAGTTTGATCTGGAAGAAATGACGTTAACATGTGTCTGACCCAGACTTGCTCTGAATATAGGAGAGAGGAGCTAAGGCTCCAAATGGTCCTCAGATCCTACTGACCACCACTAACCAGTAAAAACGGACAAGCGAGAGAACGATTTTTCCAGCCACTTTCATGTGGGAAGATGGGATGGGTGACTCGGATCGAAGTATCACTGCAAACTTCCATCGATACCCAGGGTCTTAACGTCCATGGCCTCTTATTAAAATGTAGCCACTCTTGTCCACAGCTAAACACTCACAGGGTGAGGACGTCCACCTATTTGCCAACTGGATAACCACCTGACAGTGAGGGCTAACACCCCCTCATGATCCGCAGCTGGCAAAGACACCAAGCTTCTGGGCAAAAATAACGAGAACAAATATTTGTAACAATATGCTAACATCCTTGCTTTGTGAAAAATCATTACATGCATCGATATGTGGTGTTGTGGATATCACTCTGAAACCAAACGGCTGTGGAGTTGGTGGAAGACTCCTTATCACCACGACTAGGAAATGCTTAATACTTGAGAACCAATGTAAAAGAAGTATTCTTTTTCTTTTACATGAATGGGATAAATAATTTTTGAGAACTTTTCTGTCGGAGAAAATCATTTGTCTAGCTAAGATACTTTAAAATGGATTAAAAAAATAACATTCTTGGCCACAATACAATATTGTAGTTGCTGCAGTGCTTTCGTCAGTGCTACATAGTGGCATTCAAACGATTGTTCCTCTTTACGTTACGTAAGAAAAACTTGGATAAAATGTTACATGGAATGGACTGACTATGCAGCATGAAACTTATGCTGTAGATTACTGAAACTATCCGCAGAGTGTGAAAAAACATATAAACAAAACATCTGGAGAATATGGCATGGAGGGCAGCAGGGGAAGAAAAAGGAAAAGAGCGAGTTTGAGAATTAAATAATAAAAGCGTAGGTAGTTTACACTGTACCTAGAAGAGTGATTCCAAATCTTTGTGAGACTATTACCCATGAGTGCAATCAACTATTAATTACTAGCCCCCACCCCCTCCTCGCGCCATCTTCAACATTACCCCATAACTAAACATTACAATGATAAAGAAGTTTCTTTGAACACTTTCATTTTTAAATGACAAAGCATAAATACAGCGACATTTTTTCGCCAACCTCCGATCCGTCGCGAAATGGAAACAACAGCGAAAATAAAAAATGTTTTATCTGCAACATTTAACTAAAACGTGGAGCTACTTCTCTACATAGTCTCCGCTCGGACTTAGATATTTGTCGTAGCGTGGTACCAACTTACCAGTACCTTTGTCGTAGAAGGCACTCCCTACGCTGGTCTGTAGCTCGTTATCTGTGCCAAAATTCTAATTCTGTTCTCATAGCCAGCGGTTCATGTGAGCGAAGGGATGAAAATCAGAGGGAGACAAATCCGGGCTGTATGGTGGACGGTCAAACCCTACCCTTCGATAAAGGTGCGGGATCGACTTCGTTACATCTGCAGTGAGCGGCCGCGAATTGTTACGTTACGTGGGCTCCATGAAATCAGGCGAGACTTCTCCGACGGCTGTTCATACTTGGCAGGAGTTATCTTTACATATTGACTGTGCGTTAAGAAATGAAAAATGCAGGGTGATGCGGTAGACAAAAATGTCACAGACACTGCTCGACCGACACATCTGCACAGACTTCACCGGATTTTCACTGTGATTTTAATTTCGCGACCGATCGGAAGTTGAAAAAAAAAAAAAAAAAAGACCTTGTAATATTTGGTTGTTGTAGGTGGGGTACTAAACCACGAAATAGTGGGTCAGTGAGGCAATCGGTACTGCTTATTTCTAACAACCGATTTTATACAATGCTGGAGCAATTTTCAACGCATTTCAAATGTTACCTACAACTACTTCTTAGAAAAGGAAGCCAACTATACACATTGAGCGTTGTAACAAAACATGTTTCCGCTGCACCAGCCCTCTCCCTAGGGAGACCTACTTCACCCACACCCTGTAACCCCATTCAAAATCAGCCTGTGCACTATACTTATTGCTTGTAATCATTTGATTGCTGGATGCCTTATGTCTGAACAGGCAGAAATTGACGGGCTTCAAGCAGCCAATGCTTTATGTCTGAACACTGCCACCAGCAATAATAATAATAATGTTGTTGTTGTCTTCAGTCCTGAGACTGGTTTGATGCAGCTCTCCATGCTACTCTGTCCTGTGCAAGCTTCTTCATCTTCCAGTACTTACCGCAATCTACATCTTTCTGAATCTGCTTAGTGTATTCATCTCTTGGTGTCCTTCTACGACTTTTACCCTCCACGCTGCCCTCCAATGCTAAATTTGTGATTCCTTGATGCCTCAAAACATGTCCTACCAACCGATCCCTTCTTCTAGTCAAGTTGTGCCACAAACTTCTCTTCTCCCCAATCCTATTCAATACCTCCTCATTAGTTACGTGATCTACCCACCTTATCTTCAGTATTCTTCTGTAGCACCACATTTCGAAAGCCTCTTATCTCTTCTTGTCCAAACTAGTTATCGTCCAGGTTTCACTTCCATACAAGGCTACACTCCATACAAATACTTTCAGAAACGACTTCCTGACACTTAAATCTATACTCGATGTTAACACATTTTTCTTCTTCAGAAACGATTTCCTTGCCATTGCCAGTCTACATTTTATATCCTCTCTACTTCGGCCATCATCAGTTATTTTACTCCCTAAATAGCAAAACTCCTTTACAACTTTAAGTGTCTCATTTCCTAATCTAATTCCCTCAGCATCACCCGATTTAATTTGACTACATTCCATTATCCTCGTTTTGCTTTTGTTGATGTTCATCTTATATCCTCCTTTCAAGACACTGTCCATTCCGTTCAACAGCTCTTCCAAGTCCTTTGCTGTCTCTGACAGAATTACAATGTCATCAGCGAACCTCAAAGTTTTTACTTCTTCTCCATGAATTTTAATACCTACTCCGAATTTTTCTTTTGTTTCCTTTACTGCTTGCTCAATATACAGACTGAATAACATCAATGGGAGGCTACAACCCTGTCTCACTCCTTTCCCAACCACTGCTTCCCTTTCATGCCCCTCGACTCTTATAACTGCCATCTGGTTTCTGTACAAAATGTAAATAGCCTTTCGCTCCCTGTATTTTACCCCTGCCACCTTCAGAATTTGAAAGAGAGTATTCCAGTTAACATTGTCAAAAGCTTTCTCTAAGTCTACAGTTACGTTGTACTCATTTTGTAGTTACTGTTTTGTCGTGCTGTCGATTCGTTCACGTATCTATTGCAATGCGAATAATGAAGCTATTCCTGGTCGTTTGTGGGAACTACCTATAATTAGGTGAAGGGAGTTTCAAGGGATATATGAGAATATGCAACGTATTTCTCTGAATTTTACTGTCGAAGGTTCATGGTACAAAGTAAAAAGTATGTAAGGCATATTATGTTCATACATTCGTTTCACAAGCTGCAACCTTCACCAAACTGCGCCCCGTCTTAATGATAATCTTTTAAAAATAAATGCAATTGTTGGTAACTTATTTAATAGCGATAATAATAACTGTCTTTTATCAATAATTTAGTTTGTGACCGAAATCCAGTTGAAACCTTATATTTTACGCCTCATGAGGTAATTACTGCACCTAGGGGAAGAGTAGTACGCCAATGATGCTAGGCACGCTTCAGATCAAGAATTCAGAGAATGACTTTCTCCTGGCGCTGGCTTCTGATGTCAGCACTGACCCGGAGCTGGAGAAATCAGTGCCAGCTTCCAGGCAGTCTGTCGTCTGCAGTGACCCCACATAAAAATTGCTTCTGAGAAGTGAGAGGTCCAACCAGTCATCATCTCGGAATAGATTTTTTTTTTCATAGGATCTGCTTTCCCTTTCTCCTTCCCATTGGCGTGGGGCTCGGGTTCGATCCTTATTACAGTCCCATGTTCTATTTTTGTATCGCTCTCTAGTTCGGTTTTAGGAACCCAAACTATGAACACATCAACCGCTTGAATTTGCGCGCGGAACCGTTTGATTGGCTAACTTCAATGATAATTAACTCGGAAGCGGCGAAATACATGCAATTTTTCCTTAATAATTACTTCAACTGTTTCTGACCACCCTATACGTTGTGAATCAAGGACTGTGTGGAAAATGGCAGGAAAAAGAGAAGTGTTCAATATCCGACCTTACAGAAAGAAATTACAAATGTTATGTAAGAAATGAGGGTGTTCTCTGAAAAACTGCAGGAAAAAATGTGTAAAACACTAACTCGAAGAAGGAACAGAGTGTACTAGAGGGGGAACACAGAAATCGGAATACTTACGAAATAACTGGGGACACTGCTCTGAGATGAAGAGGCTGGCAGAGCAGACACCAGATATTAAAAGCTGATTCATGTTTGTCACGTTTGTTTGAACAGCTCTCCTCATTTTACGATTGGTCTTACGCACGTTATCGTGGCAAAGAATGTTTGTCGGAGAATTATATTTCTCTTTTTGCCGAATTCTATAATCTCAACAATAACAGACATTACTCAGAATAATAGTAGTAGGTAACACGAATCGCAACCAATACGGTAATAAGACTATGGCTTCGAAGTCTATCATCTCCCATCAGTGAGTCTGTTAGCTTTGTATAAGCATGAAGGTGTTGTTTCCTGTTATGTTGAAATTCCGTTCGTTAAACATGGAGCAACTCTAGGACTAAATGAGAAGAAAGCACCTGTAATGTCGCAGCGGTTACGAAATCGGTCCGCTAAAAGCAACGGTTGATTTATGAAAGCGAGCTTGCTCAAACGTAATTAGCTTTCGTCATCTCCGATTTCCATTGATATGCCGTGGTTTCTGTAATTGCTGAGCGCGGAAATGCATTCTCGTGCTAAACATTGGTATTATTCCTGACGCAAGTGCTTTGTTTACACAACGCAGACAGAGAGTGAGCAATTCGGCACGGCTGATTGTTTAACGGTAATTAATTTCTACCCGTAAAGGATTTCAGCACTTTGTTTTAGACAGGGTAGGTTTCTGGAATGTGTTTCGTCGTGTGCCACACGTCTGTCACAGATAGGACGTTCAAAAAATTGTTTCTGTAAGTGATGCTTGATAAAAATAACACACACACACACACGCTTAGATATACTTGTGCAACAGAATTAAAGGATCAATATTTCGAAACCCCGTAACTGTGTCCCACTGAGACGCAGAAGATTAAAATTTGGCTCAAAGTTGACTACAACCCTTCTCTGTAATGGTGCAAAAGTGTGGTGTTCTGCAACGTCAACCGCGAGCTCGACGACTCTTCAAACAGCAAGGTGTCCACCCTTGCTAAAACAGGCCAGAGCTCAGAAGTTCATGTGACGTGTAAAGGGAGGTAATGACACCAAATTTCACAATAATTGTGCCCCACGCCACCTTCGTGAGAAGAAAGAAAGGTGGTCACACGCCCCTCTCACTCACATTTCGCCCCTTCTTTTGACTCCTCTGTGACGCAGGTCAGTATGGCGACGCCAGTGCTGAAATTAAGCGATTTTCTTATGGGTGGCTGAGGAAAACAGTTCAGCATTTCAGACACAGTGACGCCATTGTAGCAGCAATAGCCGATCTAACAAGTGCGCTAGACACTTGTTTTATATAGGCGTTGCGCCGTATCTGCCTGTTTACATATCTCTGTATTTGAATAAGCATGCCTACACCAGTTTCTTTGGCGCTTCAGTGTACAAACTCCTATTACTACTACATCCGCTCATGGCAAGATATGGTGTGTGATAGAATGTATACAGTGTGTTGGAAACCTTTAGAATGAAGGTTATAGAGACATAAGAGAATTCTAAACTGAGTCTTCTGAGCTAAGAAACTAATGATCAGAAACGAATATATCAGGATTGACTGTCGGTATACCAAAATTAGTCGAATATAAAATTTTCTTCTCCTACACCCACGTCTTTCCTGGAGTCGAGTTGTTGGTACGTATCTGTAGCTACGATTTCTTCCTCCTACTTCATTCTCCCTGTTGTGCGACTGGAAACACTTGTGCCTACTGCCACCCTCACCAGCATACTTTTAATATCATTTTTACTCATTCATTTGTCTATTCATGAAATTAATACTCTGCACACCATCTCAGTTACTTAATTATGAAGTACTTACTAAGGAAAACTTTCGAAAAAAGCTCAGATTTTTAGTTCTACATTCTCTCCGCGCAGCGATGCTCCGTCGGTTGTGGCACTGTCCGTTTGCACGCTCTTACACGGCTGCTACTGAAGGGACAGAACCTGCTGGTCACACCAGAATACTGATGTAGAGGAGTGCTATTCAACGGTCACGGCAATGACCCCGTAAGGAGGTGTGCATAAAAGGCTAGCACTCCCAGATTGTTTACATGAGTCAGCTGGTGGGGATGGGTGGACCTACGTGACGATGCAGAGTCCCGTGACAAGAAGAAGCAACAGCTGTGTTTGCCCGCTACGCAACACATCGCTTGCTCAGCTCAGCTCAAGTTGACGGGGCATGCAAGAGCCGAGTGATGATACTTCAGTTGAGCAGTTACGTGGTCCGAAAGAACGGAAGGAGGAAAGGACTCTACTACTGAAATCCCGGCACTACGTGGCGACTCACAGAATGAAAACATTCGGGCGTCCGACGGAGAAAATGCAACTACGAGCAAACCAGGATGGCTTCATTATTCCCTGGAAAGATTTTTCTGAAATTCCCAGCTTTTCCCACACTGTAATTGCAAGTTTCCCTGAACCACTAATTTGCTACATGTGAGAGCAAGTTATATTTTATTAGTTTTCATGGCCAGACATGAAACTTTTTCAGTTGCCACGTTATTTATTATTCAAAGTTCAGCTAGGATTTATAGTTTCATCGACAATTCTGTAAACTGTAAGGTTGTCGCCCCTGGGAATTTCTTGGTTATCGTCGTCCCTCACATTTTCTTTGTGTATAAGCTCAAGAGTTATGGCAACTGAAGGTGGAGGGAAGGCGAAAGGAAAGGAAAGAGGAGGAACTACTGACTCAGCTGTGACAGGGCTTTACACGGAATCAGTGGAAACGAGTGAGACTGTGTTCGAACCCATGATCTTCTGCTTACTGGGCAGTTACGTTAACCACTACGCCATCCGGGTACAGTGTTTATCGCAGTTGCGCAGACTACCTCGGCACGCCTTTCGGCCGAACCGCACTCCCACCTACCGGGCCGGCCGAAGTGGCCGAGCGGTTCTAGGCGTTACAGTCTGGAACCGCGCGACCGCTCCATGCCTCGGGCATGGATGTGTGTGATGTCCTAGGTTAATTAGGTTTAAGTAGTTCTAAGTTCTAGGGGACTGATGACCAAAGATAAGTCCCATAGTGCTCAGAGCCATTTGAATCATTTGAACCACCTAGCGGCACCTATTCGCAGGAGCGAGCATGGCGAACGTGGATGGGGACTGCGAACGCTTGGCGCAGTGGCTAATGCAGCTGCAGATCACGGGTTCGAACAAAAGCCGACATCAATAGTTCCTCCGTTTCCTCTCCTTTCTGCTCCTCCCCTCCACCTTCAATTTGCAAAATATGTATCACAGCTGAAGATTCCGCATTCATATAACTTCATGAATGTTTCCCGGAGGAATATGTTTCGAACTGCTGTCACTGGAATGTAATATGAACAGATTTTGATAGCAACGATGTGTGTGAAATCTTATGCTAAGGTCATCAGTCCCTAAGCTTACACACTACTTAACCTGAATTATCCTAAGGACAAAAACACACACCCATGCCCGAGGGAGGACACGAACCTCCGCCGGGACCAGCCGCACAGTCCATCACCGAACCCCCATTAGACCGCTCGGCTAATCCCGCGCGGCTAAATAATTAAAGCGATTTCTTAAATTCACTACATTAACTGACACATTGACACAAAACTCAGCATTTAGAAAAACTCGAAAAGTTTTGTATTGTTGCAGCCGCACTTCAGATTTCCGTCACGAAAGCGCAACAGTGATCAGTTAGGGAAGATGGTGACAGGTGCCGAGAAAGCGTACGTTGTGCTTGAAATGGGTTCACATCAGACAGCCGTAACAGTGCATGGAAACTTCATAGCGAAGTTCAATAAAGTCTACCAACTGCTAAGTCCATTCGGCGATGGTATGCGCAGTTTAGAGCTTCAGGATGCCTCTGCAAGAGGAAATCAACAGGTCGCCTGCAGTGAATAAAGAAGCGGTTGACCGTTCGCATGTACTCGCAGCTCACAGACGTCGACGAACAGTGCCAGCAGAGAGCTGAACATACAACAACCGACCGTTTGGAAGATCTTAAGGAAAGTCTACAAGCCTTAGTTCCCGAAGACAAAATCAGACGCTTTGAATTTTCGGCACAATTGAAACATCTATGGAAGAGGATGGTTTTTGTGAAAAATTCATCTTCTGTGTGGAAGCAACATTTTTTTGTGAGTAGCACAGTGAACAGACACAATGTGCGAATCTGGGGGACAGACAATCCCCACAGTATGGTGTAGCACATCTGGGATTCACCAAAAGTTAATGTTTTCTGTGCAGTCTCATCGTTTAAAGACTCTGGCCAATTTTTCTTCTGCGAAAAGACCGTCACAGGACACCTGTATCTGGACACGCTGGAAAATCAGCTTCTGCAATAACTTGAGACCGAAGAGTGGACTTCGTCTGCCAACGGGGTAGTGGCCCACACCACTTTCATCATGATGTTTGTGACTTGTTAAACAGGAGACTGATGATCAGCAACTCGTGTCATCACGTCCACGCTCTCCCGACCTAACTACCAACTAACCTACCAGAACTGCGAGCTCACAATAACAGTGCTTTCGAACAGATTCATAAGGTTTCAGTATTAAAGAAAGGGCAACAATTAGTCGCAAAATTCGTTATTTATTGGAGCAGATCTAGATTTCGACTGTCACATAGTCATCATCGGTGCAGTTGCCAACAGGTGACACATTTCCCAATGTGTTAGCGTACAAAAACTATTACATAGTATGGGCATGTCCTTTTCTTCATACTGAATTTCTTAACTGGATTGTAATGGCTTCCAGTCTAGTTAAAACTGATAGCGAAATGCATCGCTGAACGTGGGATGAGCTTGATTATCGACTTGATATCTGCAAAATCAGTAGGGGGCACATATGGAGCACTTTCAATACGTCAAAAAACTTTTTGAGCTTGTCCCTGTGTGTGCAAAGCCCTGTGACAGTATGTCAAATAATATAACTGCAGAAAATCTGTGAAATCGCTTGAAGCATTTACAGCAACCGTGTATATGTGTGAAATGGAGTTTACATATTCATATGCGGGATGAAGCTGCAGGCGCAAAGCTAGTTCGTCCTAAATCTGGGTGCTCTGCCGCGGATTTGAACCGTATTCCTCTCGAATACACGTTCAGTATCTTACTTCGACACCAACTCTTTCGGCACCTGACTGGCAAGATGAAAGTGTGGCGATAATTGGTACAAAGGAGATGATGGGGCATAAATAACACAAAAACTTACTTGCTCACTGATGGATATGACCGTTGCTCGGAGAATGGTCGTTTACGACTGCTTACTGGATGCTGTCCTGATTATAAACTGCGATTTTGAGCGGAACAAATGGGGAGCTTTCGACACGACTAAGTGTTGCTGGCAGCTTTCTCCCAGCCCGCTCGCTACCTGTGTTAGCTGGCCAGATCCTGCACTCTAGCTGATCGGGCTGCGGTATCACATACGGACTTATAATTCCCTCGTACTGTAGATGTTTACGTCGCCGTGGCGAGCAATGCAGTTCGCGGATGTCACGATTGCCTATGGGAAGGTACGCCAGAAGATTGTATCTAGTGGCTAGCACACTGGACTCGCGTTCGGGAGGACGACGGTTCAATCCCGCGTCCGGCCATCCTGATTTAGGTTTTCCGTGATTTCCCTAAATCACTTCAAGCAAATGCCGGGATGGTTCCTTTGAAAGGGAACGGCCGACTTTCTTCCCCGTCCTTTCCTAATCCGATGAGACCGATGACCTCGCTGTCTGGTCTCCTTCCCCAAACAATCCAATCCAGATCGGAATGCAGGAAACCTTGCCGTAACTGGCAGCTTACTATGAGTATAAACAAATGTAACGTATTACGGATAAGTAGGAGAAGAAATACAGTGCTGCACGATTATGCTATTGAGGAAAAATTGTTAGAAACAGAGAAAGCAGCAAAATACCTAAGAGCAACCGTTCGAAGTGACCCTAAGCCAGATGACGCCATAGTTTCCGGAAGAGCAGATGCAAAAGATTTAGCTTCATCGGAAGAAACTTAAAGAAATGTATTTTACCCGGGAAAGAAGTGGCTTGTAAAACACTCGTTTGACCGATTATTGCACTAGAAGAGAGAAAAGAGAGAGAGAGAGAGAGAGAGAGAGAGAGAGAGAGATGTGTGTGGTGGTGGGGGGAGGAGCCAACGAAGAGCGACTCGTTTCCTCTTTTTATCTCATTCTCATCTTTAGAAATATATTTTCATGTATATTTAGTGATTTGTGTGCTTCCTCTAACGGTTCTTTTAGACCGTCCACAACCTCGTCCACATCATTCTCAAATTCATCCCCTAAGCCCTTTAAAAAAAACTTCCCACATAGCTAAAGCTGCTTCCAATAGTCTGTACTCAGTCACACTGGGATACGCTAAATCTGATCTACAGTGAAATAAACTGGGAGAGAATCTAGTGAAAAACGCTGGTCCTTCTGCCAGTAAGCACAGTGAGTTGTCTGAAACAGTTGGCGCAGTGGTTACAAGAGACTGAACTCAAATTCGGGAAGTTGGCCATTTACATTGCCGTATGTTTTGGCTTCCATAAATACAAGGAGGTTGTAATTAAAGTTTCGCTACTTAAGAGAGCCCCCATGAAAAACGAGCTATCTCAGCACAATAAAGCTTCTTGGAAGTATTGTAAAGACATACAAAAGAGAAATAACGAATAAACCATTTAATGAAACACATTTTAATTTCCACATGAGGGGGTAACATTTCTTAATGGCGTACCATAGCTAAGTTCCAGGTTACAAATGTTGCTCAATGTGGCGACCATCTGTGTCCAAGACAGCCTGAAACCGCACTAGAGATACCATTTCACAATCGTTTGCAGCACTTTTCTAACAGTGGACCATGGAATGTTCAGTTGTTGCTACACAGCTCGTGCACTAGCTCAAGATCGCACATTGCGTCCAGCGTTCTCAGACATGGCGACAGTAACTTCTTCAATAACCTGTGGGATAATTGGCCGTCAGCCTCTCCCAGTAGCTATTCCCAAATGGCCAGTTAATTCGAACTTCCCATACATGATCTTCCACTTCGTACAGAAAGAGGACCTCTCCGTAGTAATTTAGTGCGTTGATACTCACGAAGAACAGCAGCACTATTGTTGATGTTTTAATAATACAGCTTTACAAGTAAAGCTCTGCTCACTTTGTCCAGACGCATATTGACTGTCTGCAACTGTGATGCACCCTGATGCTCGTATTTCTACCCAACGTCGCCGCACCAGTACCGGCGCCTAACGGCAACTCATGACACAAACACGACTAACAATGCAAATCCTGTAGCGCACAGTCAGAACATCATTCCTATAAAATTGGGTATACCTAGACGATAAACAGTTTCCTGTCTACACTGGCGCAAGTAGCGAAAGTTTAATTAAAGCCACCCTGTAGCTTAAACCAAAACCCATGGGCTCTTCCTGCATCTAATCAGTTAAAGCAATACCAAAAGCTACTGTATGATACCAGATTCCTGCAAGAAGCCGAAATAAATCTCTGACTTATCAAATATTGTAGTCTATAAATTGGGAAAATTATAATGTAAATGTATACGTTAGATTAGAATGCTCTACTGATATGAACTCGAGATGTTCTGTCAGCTTCCGAAGGATATTCTTACTGGGTCATCTTTAACAGTAAAAGAACAATTCTAATATGGGAAGAGAGAAAACTATGTTGTACTCACCTAGCACATTTGAAGATCAGATCTGAAATTGACAGTCATGTAAGCTATGAAAAAGAAGTTATATAAAATCATGGTAGTACCCACTATGCTCTATTCATATGAAATCTTGGTTCCCACCCAAAAGGATATGAGAAAGATGCAGGCTGTGAAAATGAAATTTATCTGTAGTGTTAAATGGTGCACCAGAAAAGATCGCTTCAGAAATGATGACGTTAGGAATGAGAAACAAGTTAATTCACTACACAAGAAAATAGACCTAAAAAGAGAAAGATGATGGGAACATGTAGACTGCATGAAAATAGATTTCCTAAACAAATTATTGGCTACAAGTCTAGAGAGAAACGAGACAGAGGGGAAGATCACGGAGCAGATGGCTGGACCTTTTTCAGCAGGACAGGTAAAATCATCCAATCCGTAAAAATATTAGTACCTTGGAAGAAGAAGGAATGAAGATTGGGTTTAACGTCCCGCCAACACCAAGGACATTAGAGACAGAGCACAAGCTTGGATTGTGTCGAGGATGGGGAAGGAAATCGGCTGTGCCCTATCAAAGGTACATCCCGGCATTTGCCTGGAGCGATTTAGGGAGATCACAGAAAACTAAATCTGGATGGCCGTCCACGGGCTTGAACCCTCTTCCTTCCGAATGCGAGTCCAGCGTGCTAACCACTGCGCCACCTCGCTCGGTTAGCACCTTTAAGGTCTACACTTTAATGACTATTTGTTTCTCCCATTGTCGTTTTCTCCGTCTGTCTCTAATTGTAATCAAGGTCCCTTTCAAGAAATTTTATTCATAGAATTGTACCGGGTGATCAAAAAGTCGGTATAAATTTGTAAACTTAATAAACCACGGACTAATGTAGATAGAGGGGTAAAAATTGACACACATGCTTGGAATGACATGGGGTTTTATTAGAACCAAAAAAGAAAACAAAGTTCACAAAATGTCTGACAGATCTCTTGCGCGCGTCATTTGGTGATGATCGTGTGCTCAGCCGCCACTTTCGTCATGCTTGGCCTCCCAGGTCCCGAGACCTCAGTCCGTGCGATTATTGGCTTTGGGGTTACCTCAAGTCGCAAGTGTATCGTGATCGACCGACATCTCTAGGGATGCTGAAAGACAATATCCGACGCCAATGCCTCACCATAACTCTGGACATGCTTTACAGTGCTGTTCACATTATTCCTCGACTACAGCTGTTGTTGAGGAATTATGGTGGACATACTGAGCATTTCCTGTAAAGAACATCATCTTTGCTTTGTCTTACTTTGTTATGCTAATAATTGTTATTCTGATCAGATGAAGCGCCATCTGTCGGACATTTTTTGAACTTTTGTATTTTTTTGGTTCTAGTAAAACCCCATGTCATTCCAAGCATGTGTGTCAATTTGTACCTCTCTATCTACATTATTCCGTGATATATTAACTTTTTACATTTATACTGACTTTTTGATCACCCAGTATTTGCTAGAACTAAGTTCAGTGTAACGATCTTTAATTATGAATGACAATGAAACGCTAAAATGTGAATGTAATGCATCTTGCAAGGTAGTCCAAGATATGCTAAACACCATTCAAAAAGTCCGCGCTAAACGAGTAATACCTTGACTTTGCTTAGCTGAAAATAGTTCTACACGGAAGTTCCGGCAATTGAGACACTGGGCCTCTTTTATTGGTGTGGAAGTTAATATGACTTACACAACGCCTTGCTTATCAATAATGTGTCCAATTGACGTGTCTAGGTGAGTAGAATATGGTTTTCTGTCTTCTCACATTAACGTTGCTCTGTTACTGTTAAAGATGCCCCCAGTAACAATACCCTCCGTGAGCTGACAGAACATCTCGAGTGATTGCCCACGTGTTCAACCAGTTGCGTGTCTTTTGTGCTGGCATCGCTCGTCGGTACTGACCGGGCCGGGTGATGCGTCCCACGTTGAAGCGGCTGGTGTAGTTGGGCTTGAAGTACTGCTCGACAATGGCGCGTTCGGCCTTGCCCTCGCCGTTGACGGGGCTGAACAAGTACTCGGGGTCGATCTCGTAGCGCATGCGCTGGTAGCCCGTGGCGAACAGCCCCGACAGCAGGATCGGCACCACGATGAAGTACCCCGGCCGGCGGCCCACCAGCAGCCCCAGCCGGTAGAAGCCGCGGTTCAGAGCCGAATCCACCCACGTCAGTCCGCAGCCCATCTCGACAGATGCTCGCTCGTGCTCTGCGAAGAAACCGAGGGCGCAGCTTGATGATCACTGGATACAAAACAATTATACTATGCAAAACACATAAACACTAAATTTCAATATAGTAAAATTTTCAGTGGCCTTTCAGCATGTTTTGTGAGTAACTGGCTTCGACAGTGAAAATTTTACGGTTATAAAAATACACTGACGGAAAAGAAATCGCAACACCAAGAAGGAGTTGTGCGACATAAACGAAAGTTGGTACGCGTGTTTCTACATCTAGAAGATGGTGTCTGTTCAGATTTCGCGCCAGTCGCGTAAGAATAGCGATAGTAGCGGCTCTATGGGGACACAAATCGGGTGTAATTTAAATACACCTTACCACGGTCGTGAGCGTTAGTTACCTTTGAGACTGGAAGTAGTTAGCTGATGTTAGTCAATAATGCCTGTAAGGCAACGAAGATGCCATGTCAACACTGATTTTGAACGAGGTCGTGTAATAGCCTACTACAAACTGGATGTTCCTTCTGCGACACTGTAGAAAGACTTGGCAGGAATATAGGCGCTGTACATGATTGGTGGTAGCAATGGTCACGAGAGTGTACGGTCACAAGCAGACCGGGCTTCAGATGACCGAGTGACGTTATCTAGAGGGAAGACCATCCTGTACGACGTATGGCTCTGGCGCATGGTACTGCATCTGCAGCAGCAATGTGAGCAGCAGCTGGCACCGCAGTGACACAACAAACTGTTAAAAATCGGTTACTTCAAGGACAGCTCTGAGCCATACGCCAGTCGCGTGCGTTCCACTTACTCCAAACCTCTGTCGTTTTGCGACTTCAGCGGTGTCAAGCGAGAGCGCACTGCAGGGCAGGGCGGCGCTCTTTTGTGTTTTCTGAAGAAAACTGACTCTCCCTCGGTGTTAGTGATGGCCGTGTGTTGGTTAGAATAAGGCCACTTGAGGGCCTGCAACCAACCTCTCTACGTCCTAGACTCTCTGGACCTACATCTGGAGTTATAGTCTGGGGTGCGATTTCGTATGACAGCAGCAGCATTCGCGTTGATATCCCACGCATTCTAACCGCAAAACTGAACGTCAATCTTGTGATTAGACCTGCTGTGCTGCCATTCATGAACAGCATTCAAGGGGATATTTTCCAACAGGATAATGCTCGCCCACATACCGCTGTTGTAATCGAACATGCTCTACAGATGGACGACATGTTGCTTTGGCCTGCCTGATCAGCAGATAAATCTTCAATCGAGCACATATGGGACATCATCGGGTGACAACGCTAGCGTCTTCCACAAACAGCATTTTGCGTAACTGTATTGACCGACCAAGTGCAACGGACGTGGAACTCCTTCCCGCAAACTGACATCCGGCGCCTGTACAACACAATGCATGCACGTTTGCGTACTTGCATCGACGTTCTGACGGTTACACCAGTTGTTAATGTACCAGCATTTCACGTTTACAATCGGTCACCTCGCGCTTACATTAACCTGTGATCTTGCAATGTATATGTTACCTAGACAAGTGTATTCCCGAAATTTTTACATAAACTTTTTGGTGCTGCAATTTTTCCCGTCATTGTATATTTACACACAAATGCAAATCTTTAGGGCAGGTGCGTATGACTAGTTTTCGGTCGAACGACGGCAATCAGTGTGCATTCAGCTTTTGTAAATCGGACGAGAACAGTTGGCACCATGTCTGTTTTATGGATTGGTTGGGTGCTAAACGTAGGCAGTGCGAAAGATAGGAACGACATGATAAAAGCCTTTGAAATGTGATGGTACAGGAAAGAAATAATGGGAAACTAAATCTATATGTTGGGGCAATATTTGAACTGTGATCTTCCCGAATATAAGCCCAGTGTTTGACGTCGGCGTCACGTCACACGGTGAGAAAGAAACGAAAACTTCAAAACAGTGTCAGAAGGTATAATGTGAAAGTTTTCGAAGGTAAAACAAAGGCAATCACAAACGTGTTATACTGTTAACCAGTGGCTCTGAGCACTATGGGACTTAACAGCTGTGGTCATCAGTCTCCTAGAATTTAGAACTACTTAAACCTAACTAACCTAAGGACATCACACACATCCATGCCCGAGGCAGGATTCGAACCTGCGACCGTAGCAGTCGCGCGGTTTCGGACTGCGCGCCTAGAACCGCGAGACCACCCCGGCCGGCTGTTAACCAGTGTCGGCAACCATAGGCCATCAGCAGAACTAAAAAAAAAATCTGTTTACTTTGTTTAAGCATATGGGATAACATAGAAATAAAGAATAAAATAACATTTTATTTAAACTGAAGTGCTCTTTTAAGCTGGATACGACACAAAGTACAAGTCCTAAATGAGATCTATCTCCCCAATCCTTATGCTGAGCGTACGACTGTTTTAATAGTTAACTTACAATATTATGAGAGCCGGAACTCTAAATACTGCCGACTGCAGTATGTCTTTTTAGTAAAATATATTATTCAATAATATTAAGTGGAAGTTTTTGATAGGATCGTGGTACATATTGTGATAATTGATACGAAAAAACGTTTATTCTACAACGAACAGAGAGTAGGGTGCGTCGACATTCGAAAGCTAGGTGTTACTCGCTTATTAGTGGTCCAGGAGACACCCACTAGGCTGGAACGCATCGCTGGGTGATTCCTGCTGTGGTCACCAGTACGGGCGGAGGCAACTCATGCCGGCCACCTTAGCAGATCGTCATATATATCACAGTAAGTGGTCGTAGTAAATTCATTTTTTTTCATTGCGAAGTTATTGGATTCCGTGCTTTTCGCCGTCTAAACTTCAAGTTAACTAGGACATCAACTTTTGAACTATTGAACACAGTGAAAGAAACACAGTGGGACACAAAATGAAATGGAAGACGTAGCCTAATCTAAGTAAGCGTAGGAGATAAAGCCTAATAAATGCAGAATAAGATGGTGATTTTTTTGAGTATTTAAAATATGGGAATGTGCATTTAACTTTACAAGACGAAACAACTGTTAAAATGAGGTGTGATCATCTGCGACATTAGACCTGTAGGTAGATAACTATCCGTTTTAAAACCGAAATACGCTCTGGAACACATAAGCTGTAGAAGAGTGTGTCCCGGTTCATTTACGTGTTCAGACTCTCATCCTCCGTGCTGGGAGAAATAAATGTGATGTCTGCGCCTGTTATAAGCCCCCTTAATCGCGTAGATCTTGGAGGCTTTTAAAGAGCCGGGGAGAGGAGAGAGGTTTATCGGGCTGGCTCGGTGCGGGCTGGCATCATCTTTCTGCCTGTCTGCCTGTCCCCACCCCCCAGTCTCTGCTGGTCTACCTGCCGCTGCGCTGACGTAACAGAACCAGTTCCTCTGGAACCCGCACCCGGTTTCCAGGTCAGGCGCCCGCCGCTGGCCGGGGACCTTAATTGGAGGATTTATAAACTGCTCATCTCCCTCTCTCTGCCAGGTTGACGCCAGAGGAGCGCACGGACACTTACAGACGTTCGTTCGCGCAACTCTGTCCCCTCGCCGTCTGATGTCACTCATGCTTTTATCATTCTGTTTCTATAAAACACAGTGTTCATTTGATTGCTCTTGCCAGAAGCGCTCCTAAGTTATTTTAGAAAGATTATGATTTGCAGTTTTGAAATATTTTTGAAAAATAGTGAATTGGCACAATATCTGTACTTCATATCGTCAAAACTAGCAGCCTAAGTGAAACAACAGAAGATCCTCAGGTAGAAAAGAATTAATGGACATGAGAAACGATAATGTTATCTAGGTCAACACTAACTTCATCAAAACTGTAAATTGCGACGCCCTTTCAACATATTTTTTTTGTTGCATGAATCGCGTGCTTTCTTGCGTCCCATACTTTTTAAGCAGTTAATGTAGATCTAGATACAGAGGATAATAGTTGGAGGTATGTACTGTATATGTAGTTTTTCATACCCGAGGATAATAGGTTGTTTGCCCGAACTGCTAGTCAAAAATGGTTCAAATGGCTCTATGCACTATGGAACTTAACGTCTGAGGTCATCAGTCGCTTAGATTTAGAACTACTTAAACCTAACCAACCTAAAGACATCACACACATCCACGCCCGAGGCAGGATTCGAACCTGCGACCGTAGCAGCAGCGCGCTTCCGGACTGAAGCGCCTAGAAACGTTCGGTCACAGCGGCCGGCAACTGCTAGTCTTAGCTAAGTTATTGTGCCACATTTTGTTTTTTGAAAAATGTTCCTGTACTTCCGAGCCATAATCACTGGGTCTTTTATATCTTAGTTACTACGGTATTATGTTCAGCTGTACGACGCTTTAATCGTTGCAGCGGGGTAGCCTGTCATTAGCAATAATATTATTACACTTTTTCCAGTTGTTTCTGTTTTCGTGCATACTTTCCACAAATAAAAAAAAGTAGCACGAACATTGTCCAAGTCTTTATTGATGGCACTAGTACATGTCAAACTTTGAATTACACACTAGAGACTACACCGCCTGTATGATAAAACAAAAGTCATGTGGCACATACGGCATTGCTGATGAATGTTGTGCTTCATGCGCAGTTTTGTTGTTCAAATTCTGGAAACGTATAAATTGGGCAACTAATTATTTCAAAATGGTTCAAATGGCTCTGAGCACTATGGGACTCAATTGCTGTGGTCATAAGTCCCCTAGAACTTAGAACTACTTAAACCTAACTAACCTAAGGACAGCACACAACACCCAGCCATCACGAGGCAGAGAAAATCCCTGACCCCGCCGGGAATCGAACCCGGGAACCCGGGCGTGGGAAGCGAGAACGCTACCGCACGACCACGAGATGCGGGCAACTAATTATTTCCTCTTTGTTGAACTTATGCTCGTGTCCACTGACAATCCTTGTCGTTCCTCGCATTCCATAGCTTCCATTGGCTCAGTATTACTTGCAAAATCATAAGTTTCTACAGCAAAATAGTTGTTTTCCGACTACTCTATCAGTTCCTTCAATATGGGTGCAACGTTTTGAATCACCCTGCATATTTACAGATGCTAATTAATCGAACATCGGTCGTAGATCTGACATAATCATGTAAAATTCCGTTTTTCTCGACAACCAATCGTCAAGTTGGGCGTGAGAGATTGTACCTCATTCTCTGTTTCTCACAACACGCCTCTTTAATCTGAGCAATACTCTTTCCTGCTCGGCTATCCTATTTGATCTGGAAACCGGACCCCGTTTCTAACCCACCATCCGGAAAATGTAGCACTAAGCCTGTTACAGACATTAGAACTACAGTGAGGAGGGGTTTCGTTATGCTGTAACTATGTTGTCTCATAAACAATCAAGAGCATGTTTTTCCAGGAACTGAGACAAAATGGTTTACACAATGCGCAGGTAAGCGCGGCGGACTGGTGTCCCAAGAAACCTCAGACAACGGAATTCACCACCTTCAAGTGGTAACGATTGCATCAGACACTGCAGAAAAACCGCCCTGCTTTAAGGCGATCAAAGTATTGGCTCAATCGTTATCCCACCGCGCTCGACCACTCAGCGTGGCAGTTTTTGACTAAAAGCAACTGATAAGAAAGACTTAACTTACAGAACACTTTTCGGGCAGATTCTTGATCACTGATGGTCGATCTGGAACTCTCATTAAGTTATATTAATATAAGATGTAGTGGAAATGTAACGTAGTGAGGCGTTTTGCTTCGGGATAGTTGAGTCAGCGTAAGGGCGTTATGAAAGTGCTCAAGAAACGTCAATTGCAGACGCTACAGGAGAGGCGCTGCGCTTCACGGAGAGCTCTATAGTTGAAATTCAGAGAACTTACAAGTACCTATGAGAAGATCGTAGAAATCAGAACTCATGCGGAGTTTTATCGACAGTAATTCTTACCACGCATCATTCGTGGATGAGACGGGGAAGTGGGGAATATACACCGGAAAGAGAAATACCCTCCGCCACACACCGTAAGGCGGTTTGCCTATGGTTGTAGGCGTTTTAGACACTTTCGGAATTAGTGAATAGGGTCCTAAAAAGAGACACTTCGAAGAGGTGAAACAAAAATCACCGGACACGAGAACCAGCGCTTACGAAGAGAAGTACTCCAACCTAACACATGCTTCCGCTCGGATGACGGATGTTGTCAGTAGATTGTTGCCAGCGTGGAGTGAGGGAACGAAGCTGGAAAACTCGCTACTACTGCCTCTCCCTCCACAGGGAAGGAACTGAATATAGTTTTTGGTGGCCTTTGAGCTTCAAGCTTTAGCGTTCCATTACACATAGCGCTGAAGTAGAGCTGCTTATCAATAACAGAGAAGACAGTCATGGAAGTTTTCTAATAATCTGCATGACTTTTTTTACTGCCATTCTGTTTGGGGAATCACAAGGTAAATGCAGTCGAATCTCCTCTCCGTCGAATACTGTTTTAAGGAACATTAAGCCAACGGTATTATATTTTGAGAGATAACTTTTTTATTTGATTTCTCTTCATTGTATCGGCTGAGCTGTGTGCTTAATATAATTTCTTCGATGACGATAAAGTGCCGCAATGATAGTCGTAACTCGGGAGAAAATGAAATCTTTTCGGTTGTGGTCTGCGTCACGATTAGTATACTGATGAAATTTTCTCAGGTTATCAGCCGAGTCGTGGCGTTGTATTGCCGCAACGTTTCTCCAAGTTTCCTACTCGTTGCCTTCAGGCGAAGATAACCCGAGAAGATTTCATGAATGAAAATTGCCGAGAAGGCCATCATTTCCACATAACTTTTTGTGTTAGCAGAAGAGCCAACACCGTGTTAAGAGTGGAGGCCGAAGTGCACGCGTTTTAGCTCACGCAGGCTGGCGTAAGGAGGGAAGAACTATACTGACGTGAGGTCTGGAACATGACAAGGAATGAGAATTCAGAAAGCGGACATAATTAGTTTGATACTTAACTTTAATCCATTAATGATGAACATCGCTCTTGACGGTACATGATTCACAATATTATCTGTTCAGAAGACATTCTTGAAGATAGTCCTTATAGTAACTGAATATAGCGCCTTGCTAGGTCGTAACAAATGACGTAGCTGAAGGCTACGCTAAACTGTCGTCTCTGCAATTGAGAGCGTCTGTAGACAGTGAACCATCGCTAGCAAAGTCGGCGGTACAACTGGGGCGAGTGCTAGGGAGTCTCTCTAGACTAGACCTGCCGTGTGGCGGCGCTCGGTTTGCAATCACTGATAGTGGCGACACGCGGGTCCGACGTATTCTAACGGACCGCGGCCGATTTAAAGGCTACCACCTAGCAAGTGTGGTGTCTGGCGATGACACCACATAACTAATATATTATTTAATATTATCCAACAGCCTGTGGTCCATAAGCGATATTACGAGTCATATACCTAGTTCCTCTTCAATCCTGCAGGCGTTTTATCTCAGTTTCATCAGATTAATACACTGTCGTTTATCTTTCTCAGTACACATTTCTTCTAAGGTGCCCAATGACAAAAAGAAAAAAAAGGCATGTGCTCCACAACAACTATTCAGGCTACATGACGTGTAGCTTGGAATTATGGACTGCTAACACTGACAGATGAGAAAGTGTGTTGAGTTCTAGTGTCAACTACTCCAAACTATATTTGTTTGATATTTGTGGGTGGGTTATGGAAGAAGGGGGGGTGACGTTAGTCTTGTGATTTATTTGATGCAGATCGCCACGATTTTCTGCCCTGTATAGGTCTCTTGTACATGAAATAAACAAGAAGGTGAGTAGTTTCTGGTTATTTCAAACATGTGTATAATTTTCTGAATTCATTTTAACACATTATTTGAAGTTAACTCTGTGATCAAGCCTCGTGGAAAATACTCTGACAACTATCTTGTTCCAACTGCGTCAGTGATCATCAGTATGGAACGGCATATGGCTGACAACAAACATCTTCTGGCCACTCATGTTTGCTTTCCCAAGCTGGAGCCTATGCTTTCCTATGAAACGGCTGTTCGATATTCTCCACGAAGATGTGTGCTCTAGGTTCCAGTCCTCAACCCGAAGACAGGAGAGGGAATGAAACCTGAGTATCATGCGGGACAATACGACACAATGTGCGTTCCGCTACGGAGGCAGAAAACTGACATTGATAAAACATTAAATCCACTTCATCACCTCAAAATACAGGGTGTTTCAAAAATATGTATCCGACTTCACAGCACTATGTCCTCTAGATGACTGGAAACAGAAATATCGGGTAAATTTTAACTTACGTTTCGAAACTCAACTTGGCTCCAGTTGTGTTGCCGATTCATGTGGTTTCTAGTAGGGGTGTGTACGGTTCAGCTAGCTCGTTCAACACTTAGAGTACGTCGAAAAACAAGAAGGAAGACGAGGGTCAACGACCCGTCAACATCGAATTCTTTAGAGACTGAGCACAAGCACGCAACGTTTCAAGGACGGGCAAGGAAATCCGCCGTGCCCTTTCAAAGGAACCAATCCGAAATTTGTCTGGAGCGATTTAAGGTAATCACGGAAAATCTAAAGCTGGATGATCAGACGGGTATATTAACCGTCGTATCCCCGAATGCGAGTCCGGTCTGCTAACAACTGCACACCCTGCTTGATCAACTGCGTCGAGTCGAGATGGTGCTATCACAGCAAGAAGAGGTGTTTTATATTTCCGTTTAATTAGTTGTATTGCGCGACGCGATTTCCATCGACGTTGCAGAATCAAAGATGGATCGGGCGTATAGAGCATACGGATATTGCACTGCACTGTTGACTTCCAAGGTCATCTGACCCCATGGTATGTGGTTTCTTTTGTGGGACTTTGTCAAGACACCCGCTACGTACCTCGCCTTGCAGAAAAACTTTGGTGAATTTCGATGCCCCATGGCAACAGCAGACTTGTTCGCAAAAGTAAGGCACGAGTTGGACTATCATTTGGATGTGCATCAGTGAGAGGGAATAACGAATGTTTATGAAAGGTGTATTAAGACTTTGATCGTAAACGTAACTGTAAAAAGTTCGACAAACCACCAAGAGTGCATACTAACGAAATATCCTAATGAGGTTACGGAAGGCTTGTGACAAAGTCGGTAGTTCTGCACATTACCAAGTTTGTCAAAACCAAATCCCGCCACAAAACTTTATTACTCAGATCATTCCGTCTGTTGTTCCGATTGCAATGAGCTAATTGGTTTCATCAGAAACGATGGACAGCAAACTTATTGCAGTTATAAAAATCCGTAGATGTTGCCATAAGAAAAGTCTTATGATCTAATAGGTAAATTCGGAAGGAAAGATAACTTTCAAATTAAAGGCCAATACATTAGCCCAAATTTAATCAGTTTAAAAGATACTGATAATTAAAGATTTCACCTGACGTAGACTTTCAGCGCCAGTTATAGCTAAACTACTGTAAATTCCGGTATCTGTTTATAAACTTTTAATCGCCTGGTTTTTCTGAATCAGTTGACACCAATATTAATGAGAAAGAATCCCTAATTAAAAATTTCTAAATTTTTGATAACTAAATTTGAATATAGAAGATTGATCCCATGGTCATAAACTTGGGATTCCCAGCTGCGTAAGCATAAATTAATACTGCATACATTAAAAAAGGTTGCTCATGAGAAGTAATATATAAACAAAATATGACAAAATCAATAACCGATAAAATATGAGTTTTCTAACCTATAGAATTAATAAACTATTCATAATTAACAGAGTTCTCAAATATCCTGGAGCGAGTCTTTACAAGGCCAAAGCTCGCGCCGTGTTTAACCAGTCTGTTCATTCTGTTCAGACTATTTGTTCTGGTCTTAGGTTTGGTGCGGTATAGCTTCGGGTTAGCTCGTCTGTATTTTAGCCCAGCCTCGGGAACCGTTTGTGTTGCCTCTCCGATCGTTTAGTTCAAGCTGAGAGAACACATTTTATAATTACGAATAACAGACATCGAAATGTGTGTTTTGGCCCATTTGAATGATATTTGTGGCTACAGTAACGGTTCTGTGACTTTTTCTGCTTAACTAGGTATGAAGCAACTTTTGATCACTTCGCCACTACTGTGTGCTCTTTTACTTTCTACGATATAAGAGCTATTAATCTCCTAATACGTCTGTACCAACTACCTGTCTGTAAACCTTGCTAGAGACTGTAAGATACTTGGTCATCACCGATAGGATCTTAAAGACGTAATTAAAGATTGATATACTTCCAATTTTGAACTTAAAACAAGAAGCTTCTGGCTATTGATATTAAGGATAGATGCTACATTTGAATTTTCAAGTGGTGGTCCAGCGAAACTGCGCAGCTACCGCAGGCTTATACCACAACAGGTATTTTTAGTCACTTGACAGGCTGTCGGACCAAGTGCCGTTCATTCTGCACGAGCCAGTCACACAAGCTGCTCCTTTGGGCAACCAAATTTTCTCCTCCCCCCCCCCCCCCTCCTGCAGCTCTCCTGATATGGCACTCAGCGATTTCTACCTCTTTCCTAGGATGGAGAAACTTCCAAACTGATGAGGAGGTCTTTTAGAGATAAGACATATCCCTACCAGCCAAAAAGCAGTCTTGTAGAAGCAAGATCT
Organism: Schistocerca piceifrons; assembly: GCF_021461385.2. NCBI lineage: Eukaryota > Metazoa > Arthropoda > Insecta > Orthoptera > Acrididae > Schistocerca > Schistocerca piceifrons. The sequence continues at coordinate 533,578,346 of NC_060140.1, forward strand.
CCTAACCATCCTCGGCAAAAATGTGTGGCATTGACTCCCGCCGTAGAGGAGACCTTGTTTTCAATTTAGAAGCTTAAAATAACATGAAGATAGCGCCCGCTAGAATCCTCAGTACGTGCAGTAACAGTAGAGTGGGGGTTCTGTGGGCTGGGGACCACGCAGTGCCCATGGTCTGGCCGACACGTGCCGGCCTGCGGCAGAGGTCCACGTGGAGCGGTCATGGCAAGGAGGGGGGGGGGGGGGGGCCCAGCGACCGGTCTTTGGCCGGCGGCGGAGGACGAGCCTCTGGAAGGCCCAGAACTAACACACTGCATTGCCTCTCAAAACCTCTGATTTCCTCCAAAGATTCTCGCCTCTACCTTACCTTCCAGAGTAGCCACTCGAGGGGTTAATGGTATCAGAAAGAATGAGGGTTCTATACCTACATCTCTATGCTCAGTTAATCGCGGCGAACTTCTTGGAAGATAGTACATTTCATTGTGCCATTTAATAAAGTTTCTTCATGTTCCATTCATGGATGGAGCTTGGGAAGAAAAAGTGCACCTACATCTCTGCTTGGGCCGTTACTTGCCTAATTATATCTGCACGATCTCTACTTAGTTGCTTGTTGCTTGGCTTCTCGCCCCTGAATAGCCTTAAGGGGAGGTCTGGATCTCAGTGATATCTTAAAACAGGAAGGTTCTACATCTACATCTACACCTTTACTTCGCTAATCACGTTGAAGTGTGTGAATCATATGAAAACACTTTTTTTCTATTCTTAACGTCGAACTTGTTTCACAATATCTAAGATATTACTTTCCTTTATTTCTATTTGTTTTTATTACTCTCAGTCTAATCCTTCGATGGATACGTATACGGTTACTCTTCTTTCTGTTTATCTTCCTCTCTCGCTCGCGTGTTCTTTTACAGCCCAAAAAAATGTCATAGCCTTTCGCTATTTCAGATCATTTTCATTGATTTTACAATTATCTCTATCACCTGCAGCTATTAATCCTATTTCAACATGATTAAAGCTGCTTATACTACTGTGTTTTACTATGAAACAGGAACTGGTAGTTAGGCATATTGTTGTTTCTGTGGTACAGAGTCTGAAGATTGATTTGAATCAGTTCTCCACTCTAGACGATCCTGTGCAAGTCTCTTCGTCTCCGAATAGCTATTGCACCCTGGATCCAATTGAACTTGCTTGCTATATTCATTATCCCTTACTATTTTTACTATCCCTTACTTAATTATCCCATACGTTTTTGTCTCTTACCATTTTAATCTCACCGAAGTTCCCTCCAACACGAAACTGTCAGCTCCATGACGGGTGAGAATGTGTCCCATTAACCGATCCCTACTTTTAATCAAGTTGTACCGCTTACTCTGTTCTCTCCAATCCAGTTCAGTACCTCCACGTTTGTTACATGATCTGTTCATCTAATTTTCAACATTATTCTCTAGCAACACATTTAGAAAGATTGTATTTCTTGTCTGACTATTCATCATTTGGATTTGCAGCTCCTTGTGTTGACCGTCTTTGCAGTTAAAATTGTAGGATATGAGGTCCACCAGTTATGCAAAACACCGGTTTTTCTCAGTTCCCAAACATGTTTCAGCACCACTCTGCCATCATCAGTGGGTTTCCGTTTTATTTATTCTGCAATGTGAACATTTTTGTTAAATGATTACAAAGTTATGTGGATGTTTAGTTGAAACAATAGTTCGTTTCCTTTTGCTAATACCTTTACATTTGGTGTGCGTGAATTTTCCAGATCACTTGTGTATTATTTACTACAGGTAGCTTGTCATCTGCAACCAAACGATATTGATGAGGAAATTTTGCTGAGAATTAACCTATCATCTAGAATGTAATTTAGTTTGTCGCGATATTCTCGCGCCTATATTCGTTTTTACTTACGTTTCCGTGTGGCAAGGCCTTGTCGGAATTGCTTGTCGTCGACTTTTCACTTTTGTACAAGGCTACAACCCAGAGAAATAAATATTACTTATTACATCCGAAGCGACGGAAATTTCAATAACGTTCGATTATATGATTCTCTGTATGTCCGGCGGAGGTTCGAATCCTCCTTCGGGCATGGGTGTATGTGTTTGCCCTTAGGATAATTTAGGTTAAGTAGTGTGTAAGCTTAGGGACTGATGACCTTAGCAGTTCAGTCCCATAAGATTTCACACACATTTGAACATTTTTGAACTGTATGTACGGCTGTTCAGAGATGGTTGCGGGACTCGGCTTTTCAGTACAGAATGTCAAATCAATCACCTTTCAGTAGTCTAATTTCCAAACTATTATTTTATTGGACTACCGGTTTCAGCGATTTATTAGGCCATCTTCAGCCCCCCTGACCGACGTGTAGAAAGATTGCAACCTCGATTCCGGTCAAAATAGGGGCCAGAATTCAAAGACTCGTATTTGCAGATTAATGCTTGATATAGCGACCACTTCAAACATCATTTGCCGTTTGTTAGATAAACATTAAAACCAAACCAATGAAAGTGTCTTCATCTTCGAGTGGTTTGGTTTCAATGTTTATCTAACAGTCGGTAGGTACTTAACCCTATGACGCCTAAGGGGGGGGGGGGGGTTCGTTGAACCCACAATTTTTTTATGTCACCTGCTTTTGCCCAAGTAACTTTCATACTACATATTCCCTTTGAGTTATTGTTTGTTGGCTATTTTATGAAACGTTAGTGTCAATATATATGCTATAGAAAATTCCTGCTTTGAAAGAAAAAATAAATAAACTTATTATGGGTCCAACAAACCCCCCCTTAGGCTTCCATGCTATAGAAAATTTCCTTTAGTAGGATTTCGTATTTCTCATCTCTACAACAATGATAGAAAATTTCCCTTAGTAGGATTTCGTATTTCTCATCTCTACAACAATGTAAGTTAGTTTCTTGTTGGTTGGTATTCTTGATAATCACAACAATCGGTTTACTTTCAGAGGAAGCGATTGTTGATGTCAGTCAGCTGTTATTTATCTTGTAAACTTGCAGTGAGTTAGTGCAGTTCCCAACACGTAGGCCTCCAGTAACTTTGGTGTCCTACACCAAAAACGAAACCAAGTAAAATCGTACTGATGTTTGCAACAGTGCACCTAGATAAAGGGACTGTTGGAGGAGAGAAGAATAAAACAGAGATAAATGCGTATTATAATTCCACTAAAGGTGGAATTGAGACCATTGATCAAATGGCGCGTATGTACACCTGCAAGAGGGGAACAAAGAGATGGCCTCTATCTGTATTTTACTCTCTCATCGACATGTATGCTATCAATGCAACCACCATATACATCCAGCAACATCCAAGATGGAATGAAAAGAAACACAACAAACGGAAACTATCTTCTGCAAGCTGGGATGGAACTAGTGAAATTGCAAGTAGAAGAAAGAAGTGCCAATGCAAGAGCGTTATCTATCCAAATTTTTCAATCAATGGAGACTATTCTACAAAAGAAAATAAAAAAGTGACAACAGAAGCACGTCAGCCTCCTGCAGGGAAAGGTCGGTGCCATATTTGTGTAAGAAAAGCAAAAACAAAGAAGCAGAAGTACAACAATCTAAGTAAACCAAAACAGTATTGTGGACAGTGTCATAAACATGTGTGTACACACATTCAGAAAAAATTGTGAAGTGTGTCTCTTGCCTTGAAGTTGAGGACCCAGAGTAGTCTATTGTATATGAATACATCTGTACTTTGTATTGCAATATGTCAATTTTTTATTCACTCAATCCAATATTTATAACAATTAACAACATTTATAAACCGATGCCATAGTTAAAATACATAAACCATTTTGAAAGTTGTAATTTTTCGTCAGTAAACTTATTTAATACCTGTGGGTTCGCCGAACTCCCCCTTAGGCATCCAAGTTAGAAAAAAAGGCTTGGGCGTCCTAGGGTTAAGTGTGAATTGCAGAGTAACAATGTAGATGTAGAAGTATATATATATATATATATATATATATATATATATGACCGAAGGCACATCAAGAAAGTTCACCACACGAAATCAGTTATAGGAAAAACGGTTGACAGTCTGAAATTTATTGAAAGATAAAAAGGAAATTTAAGTCGCTTAAAAATTAAGTAGCTTACAAAAGCCTGTCTTCACTGTTTCTTGAGTACTGTTCATCAGTCAGGGACCTTTTCCAGGCCGGATTAAGAGAGGAACTGGATAAGATCCAAAGGATTCGCTAAGCGTTTTATAATGAGCTTGTTTAGTAATCGGGAGAGCCTCATTCGATGCTTTCCAAACACCACAGACAGACACTACAAAAATGGTATGTCAAGTCCCATAGTGCTCAGAGCCATTTGAACCATTTTGAACACTCAGGTGACAAAAGTCGTGGGATACCTTCCAATTTCGTGTCGAACCTCCTTTTGACCGGCGTAGCGCAGCAACCAGACGTGGCAAGGGCCCAATAAGTCGTTGAAAGTATTCTGCCTCTATAGTCGTCCACAATTGCGAAAGTATTCGCCGGCCAGGATCTTGTGCACGGACTGATCTCGATTATGTCCCGCAAATGTTCGATGGGATTCATGTTGAGCGATCTGGGTAGCCAAATCACTCACTCGAACTGTCCAGAATATACTTCATTCTGTGAAATGGCGCATTGTCATATTCCATCGTCTTTTTTTTGGGGGGGGGGGGGGGAGGGGCATGAAATCCATGAATGGCTGAAAATTGTCCCCAAGTAGGCGAACATAACCATTTCCAATCAACGGTCTGTTCAGTTGAACCAGAGGACCCAGTCCATTCCATGTAAACGCAGTTCACACCTTTTTGGAGCCACCAGCAGCTTGCACAGTGCCATGTTGACAACTCAGGTCCATCGTTTCGTGGGGTATGCGCCACACTCGCACCCCACTATCAGTTCTTACCAACTGAAATCGCGACTCATTTGACCAGGCCGCGGTTTTTCAATCGCATAGGGACCAACCGATATGGTCACGAGCCCAGGGGAGGCGTTGTAGATGTTGTAGTGCTGTTAGCAAAGGCATTCGTGTCGGTCGTCTGCTGCCATAGCCCATTAACGCCAAAGTTCGCAGCACTGCCCTAACGAATACATTCATCGTACGTCCAACATTGATTTCTGAGGTCATTTCACGCGGTGTTGCTCGTCTGTAAGCACTAACAACTGTACACAAAAGCCGTTTCTCTCGGTCGTTAAATGAAGGACGTCAGCCGCTGGGTTGCCCGTGGTGAGAGGTAATGCGCGAAATTTGGTATTCTCGGCAGAATATTGATACTGTGGATCTCGGAATATTGAATTTCCTTACGAATTTCCAAATGAAATGCCCCGTGCCTCTATCTTCAACGATCATCCCGCGTCCAAAATCTGTTACTTCCTGGCGGCCGTAACCTGCTGGAAACCCTTTCACATGAATCACCCGAGTGCGAATCACAGCTTTACCGATGCACCAATATCTTTTGTAAGCGACACTATCGCCACCTGTATATGTGCTTATCGCTATCCCGTGACTTTTGTTACCTTAGCCAGTGTATCACTCTCTCTCTCTCTCACACACACACACAAGTTCATCACACAAAGTATCCACGACGGTAAATCATAGAAAAGGAGCGCGCAAGGATGGGATTAGCTAAAGATATTTAAGTGGTTTGCACAGTATAGATATAGCTTTAGACAAGGCCGTTATATTGGAGCGGACAGCCTTAGTTAAATGCCAGTGAGCTGGTTGCATGGTCGGAAAAAAACTGGCAAGAAACAGACGAAGACCCAGAGCAAAGCCACCAGATCGGTGGGTTCAAATGGCTCTCAGCACTATGGGACTTAACTTCTGAGGTCATCAGTCCCCTAGAACTTAGAACTACTTAAACCTAACTAACCTAAGGACATCACAAACATCCATGCCCGAGGCAGGATTCGAACCTGCGCCAGATCGGTGGGACCTGGATGTTTGGAAGACCCCTTGGGAGTTTTCCTGCAGTCAGGTTACTTTGCAAGAAGTCCATCTCAGTGCACGATTTGAAGGAACCATATCGCGTTCATTCAGAAATGGCTTACAATGATAACGGTGATGAACATGTAATTGGAGGAAGAGGGAAGTGCTCAGCGCGAGTACAGCGGGAGGGATCTAGGAAGGACGTCTGCGCGTTGCTGTCTCGGCTGAGTCACTGCGCTGGTGCACGGGCAGTGAGCTGCGAGCGGTGAGAGGGCGCCGGAGCCGGCCCGGCCTTGCGAAGGCTGCAGCCGCTGCGTGGCCCCGCCCGGTCGTCAACCCGCGATACGCCGCCTGGCTCTGCCGCCGCTGCAGACCGCGCTCCGGAAGTTGATTACGTCGTTGTGGATGACTGGTGTTTCACGAGCAATAACAATAAGACCTGGCGTCGGGTGATGGAGAAATGAGATCTGATGTGCCCTCCAAGCGGAAAAGGAGGGGGGGGGGGGGGGGGGGGGGCACACCACGAAGGAATTACCAAATGGGACGGAAATCTGTAAATGTGTTCTACATGTACAGCCGAACAAATGATTACAATTTCAGAAAAATTGAATGATTTATTCAAGAGAAAAAGCTTCACCAACAGAGCAAGTCAAAACCGTGTTGGTCCGCCTTTGGCCATTATGCAAGCAGTTACTCTTCTTGCCACTGATTGACAGAGTTGTTGGAAGTTCTCGTGAGGAATATCGTGCCAATTCCTGTCCAATTGGCGCGGTAGATCATTAAAATACAGATATGTTTGGTGAGTCCTGCTCATAATGCCCCAACTGGGAAGAGACCCAGTGACCTTGCGGGGTAAGCACGAAAACAAGCAGTAGAAACTCACGCCATGTGCATGCGAGTGTTATCTTCTTGAAATATAAGCCCAGGATAGGGCAATCAAACGGGGTATAGAATATCGTCGACGTACGGCAGCGCTGTAAGGGTCCTGGTAAGAAAAGAAATGGCAACCCAAACCATCACTCCTGGTTGTCTGGATGTATGACAGTCAAGTCTGTATCTCGTCTCTGTCTGAGGCGTCTCAAGATAAGTCTTCGTGGGTTATCGGGGCTCAGTTCGAATCGAGACTCATCTCTGTAGACAATTTTACTCCATTCAATGAGATTCCACGCCGAAGACGTGTCTGGTTACGCTCCGGACAACAGTGGGATGCCAACCTGACTGTCACTCGCATACTGCTCGACAACCATCACTGATGGTCTGGGTGCTGTTTCTTGACATCGCAGGACCGCTTTGAGTGTCATCTACGGCACCTTTGCCTCACAGAGGTACCTCGACGGTGCTCTACCCGTTTTGTTGCCCTCCGTGTCAAGCGATCCTAGGCTTACATTTCAGGAAGATAATGCCCGCTCGCACATGGCGACAGTTTTACTGCTTTTCTTCGTGCTTGCCGGCCATTGTAGCCGAGCGGTTCTAGGCGCTTCAGTCTGGAACCGCGCGACCGCTACGATCGCAGGTTCGAATCCTGCCTCGGGCATGGATGTGTGTGATGTCCTTAGGTTAGTTAGGTTTAAGTAGTTCTAAGTTCTAGGCGACTGATCGCCTCAGATGTTAAGTCCCATAGCGCTGAGAACCATTTGAACCATTTTTTTCATCGTGCTTGCCAAACCCGATCTTGGCCAGCAAAGACACCGGATCTCTCCCCAATTTTAGCATTATGGCCAGGGCCCTCCATCCAGCTTGGCATTTTGACGATCTAAAGCACCTGTTGGACAGAATTTGGTACAATATCCCTCAGGAGGAAATCCAGAAACTCTATTAATCAATGCCAAGGCCAATGACTGCTTCCATAAGGGCCAGAAGCAGAACGACCCTTTGTTGACTTGCTCAATTTGTGAAGTCCTTCCTCTTGAATAAACCGTCCAATTTTTCTGAAACTGTAAACATTTGTTTGCCTGTACAGGCACATCACATCTACCGATTTTCGTCCCAGTCGGGTAATGTCGTAGTGGTGCATCGCTTTCTTTGTATTAGAGTGTACTTTAAAAAAAAAAAAATACACACTCCTTTAAGTGTCTTGGTCGCAAAAGGTATATCACATTACAACTGATTATTAGTTTCGGTTGCTAAACTACCACCTTCTCATCGCTCATGGTAAAGACACTGTGTCTACATACATTTTGTATAGAACGCAATTGTCCGATATTATACTCGGTACACGCTCATGAAAGAGCATGTTTCAGTACACTGTTGCTTATATCAGCGAAGTTACGGAGTTGGCATAATAAACAGTGTATTTGGAGAAATCACGGGAAAACTCTCTCAACTCTTAACGCTGCTATACATTGTTACTACTGCCGAGGCGTCAACCGGTTATATAGTAGTGTTGTTTGAAATTTGATGTAGATAGCGAACTTTCCAGAATCATAGCAGCCAGCATTTGAAGCGATCACATGGATAATCTTGTTGGGAAGGCAAATCAAAGACTATCTTTTTTTTGGCAGAGAACATAGCACAGGTGAAAGACCTACTAAGGATACTGCCTACACTACACATGTCCGCCCTCTACTAGGGTACTGCTGTACGGTATGAGACCCTCACCGGGCGGGATTGACGGAGGGCACCGAAAAACTGCAAAGACAGCTCGTTTTGTTTTATCACAAAATAGAAGGAAGAATGTCACATATGATACGTGAATTGAAGGGTCAATCATTAAAACAAAGGCGTCTTTTATTGCGGCGAGATCGTTTTACCAAATTTCAATCTTCAACGTTCCTCTTCGAGAGCGAAAATATGTTTGTTGTCACCCACCTATGTAGGTGGAAAAGGTCATTGTAACAAGGTAAGAGAAATCAGAGCTCGCACGGAAGGATTTAACTGTTCGTTTTTCCTGCGCGCTTTAGAGAGTAGTGTGAGAGTGACTGGATGAACCCTCTGCCAGGCACTTAAGTATGAATTGCAGAGTAATCATCTAGACCTTCAAGAATCATGATTTTCTTAACAGCATTAGGAATTTCCTACCGATAAGTAAAAATGTCTGCGACGTTCAAGTTCGTCAGTCACGCCTTCTACATCTACATCTACATCTACATGATTACTCTGCAATTCACATTTAAGTGCTTCGCAGAGGGTTCATCGAACCGCAATCATACTATCTCCCTACCATTCCACTCCTGAACTGCGCGCGGGAAAACCGAACACCTAAACCTTTCTGTTCGAGCTCTGATTTCTCTTATTTTATTTTGATGATCATTCCTACCTATGTAGGTTGGGCTCAACAAAATATTTTCGCATTCGGAAGAGAAAGTAAATATATCTCGCCGCGACGAAAAACGTCTTTGCTTTAATGACTTCCATCCCAACTCGCGTATCATATCTGCCACACTCTCTCTCCTATTACGTGATAATAAAAACGAGCTGCCCTTTTTTGCACCCTTTCGATGTCCTCCGTCAATCCCACCTGGTAAGGATCCCACACCGCGCAACAGTATTCTAACAGAGGACGAACGAGTGTAGTGTAAGCTGTCTCTTTAGTGGACTTGTTGCATCTTCTAAGTGTCCTGCCAATGAAACGCAACCTTTGGCTCGCCTTCCCCACAATATTATCTATGTGGTCTTTCCATCAATAAATTCATTCTCGCTCGGTTCCTCGTGACGGAGGGTCACATCAGTCACACCGCACAGATCCTCTCTGCGATGAGGACTCTCAGCGCAGAGGAAGACATTAGTCTGGCCATTAGAACTTCCGGAAAGTAGCGTCCCGCGGCAGATGCCACGTACGGCGTGGGCTGCCGAATTTGTCGCCCACGGAGCGGCGGCGGAGGCAGCGGGCCGCCATTACCCTATTAGCGGGCCGCCATTACCCTATTGTCGGGGATGCTCGACCACTTAGGACGGCCCGCCCCGCGCTACTCGAGCAAGTCTCCGCTAACGACGCAGATCCGCCGCGGAACGCCCGTCCCGGCCGGTGGTGCCGCACAGATTCGACCACGGGGAAGTCTTGTGGTGGTCCTGCAAGCCCGACCGCCACTTCCTCTCACAAGTGGAACTAAAAAAAGAGAGTCCGTTCTATAAGAGTCGAACGACATCAAAGGGAGGCTGCACTCGAAGAAGGAGTCTGACGGAGTTGTTGCACATCCTCCATTTTATGCACTCTGTACTCTGAGTAATCTGTACAACAAACCAAAGAAGTATTCAGAAAGGGTATTATAAAGTCCAGCGAAGAAGATTTGGCGACAGGAGGAGATGCCAGACGAGTGGAGAACTAGTGTACTGATCCCAATATTTAAGGGGAACGGTGATATGCAGCACTGCAGTAATTATAGAGGAATTAAACGGATGGCACTCACAATGAAAATTTGGGAAAGAGTTATGGAAGCTAGATTACGCAAGGAGACTGTGGTGTGTGAAGAACAGTTTAGGTTCATGCCTGGAAGAGGAACGACTGATGCAATACATGCTTTAAGGCGGAATAGTGGAGTGACACGGGGAGCTACAAGCCGATCTACATATGGCTTTCATTGATTTGGAGAAAGCGTATGACAGAGTCCCAAGGGACGAAATATGGAGAAGCATGAGGGAGCAGTGCGTTCCAGAGAAGTATGTGAGGTTAGTGAAGGTAATGTACAGAGGAGCAATGACACAGGTGAGAAGAAGTGTGGGCATGACAAAGGAGTTTCCAGTAAAAGTAGGGTTACATCAAGGGTCTGCGCTTACTCCCTACCTCTTTGACCTGATTATGGATGTACTGGTGAAAGATGTGAAGAAGGAAGCGCCGTGGAATATGATGTCTGCGGATGATGTGGTTCTTTGTGAGCAGAGCATCGACAGACTTGAGGAAAAGCTGGAGGATTAGAGGAAGGCACTAGAAGAAATCGGTCTGCAAATTTAAATACCTGGGGTCGTGCATACAGAGGGACGGAGGACTGGAAAGCGAGATACAACACCGAATAAATTGCGGTTGGAACAACTGCAGGAAAATGTGTTGTGTGACAAGAAGGTGAGCATTGGGTTGAAAGGGAAAGTGTACAAGTCGGTGATAAGGCATAGCTATGATATACGGGGCAGAGACATGGCCAATCACAGTAGCCCAGGAAAAGAAGATAGAAATGGCGGAAATGAGGATGCTGAGGTGGATGTGTGGGGTAACAAGGAAGGACAGGAATAGAAATGAATTTGTTTGAGGAGCTGTGAAAGTGGGACCCATGGGGAAAAAAATACAAGAGAGCAGACTAAAGTGGTACTGACACTTACAGAGAAAAGGGGAAGAGTATATCGGAAACAGAGTTGAAGATATAAAGTCCAGCGAGAACAAATAAAAACTTCAAATAATGACGTGCTTAGCGCTGGGCCAAGTTGCTAATACCATTTTTCTGCGCGATATTTCGACAACTGAGCCAGTCGTCTTCTTCAGGTGCTTTAGCGCGCCTGTGCCTGCTGCACAGAGAGGGACGCAGCGAATTCTCTGTCCTGTGTCTGCTCGGGATGGGTGGATGAGTGAAGTGGGATAGGGAATGTCTGCTTTCAGTTCCAAAGGAGTTTATGATGAGCTGGGCCTTTAAGTAGACTTACATGTCACGAGCCAGCTGAAGAAGCTCTCGAGCGTGCAGAAACAGATCCCCTTGACTGTAATAAAAGGAACTGAGAAGAAGAAGTAATTAGCTACACGATAATTGGTAATAGTGAATATAGACTTCAGTTATCATGCAGCGTTAAAGAATCGACTACACTGAGTCCTGGGACGTGTATGTAACAATAAAAAATATGTTGCATGATAGTGCTATTTAACAATGGTACGGACAGCGCTCTACCAAATTATGCAATTCTTGGATGCTTCCAATTAAGACTTGTCGTGGGCTTCTCCCACTATCTCCCAATCTCTGTAGAGGCTCTCCCGTGATATTGTGAGACTAGGACGCCGTAGAGAAAGGATACAGCATGAAGTTTAGCTGAAGTTGCTAAAAATTGTTTTACGCTGAGTCGAGTACCTGCTGCAGTTCTTAAATGTGAAAAGATAAAGAAGAGTGCCAGACAGGGATCCGAAATCAAATCCTTGCATCTTGAGGGCTGTGTACTACTTAACATATTGAAGAAAAGAAGAGGTGCTCATGCCATTCTGAAGCTTTGAGTCGGTCGGGGAAGCATGTTCAGTTGGTGCCAATGCTGCCACCATTTGCACGAAATGCAGCGATTTGGGTCCGAGTTCCGCGCTGGCTCACATTTTCAACTAGTATCAGGCAATCGTAACAGCAATTACTCTCCTTACAGTGAAGGATGTAATACAGCGGCAGGACTATATCTACACCAAGATGACTTGTCAGTGATTCCCTAGAGACGGCAGTTGGCAAGACAATGTGTTCTCACAGAACGCAACGTGACATAACGTTACTTCACTTAGCTCAATACCCAACGGTGTAATTGAGGTCATGAGGTACTATCCACGACACTAAAGAGGGAAAATAATATTAAAATTAAAGAACTAGCAATGAGAAAGTTATTTAATGGTGAAAGTAAAATTCACTATTGGTCTTCTTGACAAAGTGCTCAGAAGTGAAAAAATACATAAAGTGTCTTCCAAACTTTTCAAAACACAAAAATTAATTTGCTAGACAAAATATGTGCTTACAAACACACGCACAATGTGTGCTTTTTCTTTGTCCAAGTATCGTCAAACCTACAGTTTTCGCTTTGAGATATCTCTTTTGTGGAATGAGATTGATAGGAAGGAGTCCTCTAGGTATCTTAGTAATGTGTCACGAAAATAAAGCATGCAGTTGAAGACTGGGAAGACAGACACAAAGGCATGAAGTCTAAATTACTAAAAGGCTAACCCGGGGCTCTGTCCCAGTTGCAGGCTGCCTAACTAACGGCTTCCAGGGAAAGAAACATCTGATTTTCATCATTTCGTATAATTAGTGACAGAGTTTAAAAATTTTCTCGCAATCTGCTCATTGAGAGGTATAACCTAATGTTAAAGACAAAATTTAACAGTTGGAAACAGTGTCTTGAGGCAGCATAATACACGTTGCAAAAATTACCAAGACTATATTCAACCAGTGTTTCATAATGAGAGCACTTAGCGGCTTCCAACAAACTTTAAGCATAGTTTCAAACCTTTTCTATTCTTTCCATTTATTTCATGTTTAAAGTCAAATATTTAACGCATTAACTCACTGGTAAATTAATCAGATGTTTGAAGGTGTTCTATACATGGGAGTTCGATCCTTTCAAGAGTCGGGAAAGGTGGGTGGGGGGTGTGGTGTCACCGCCAGACACCACACTTGCTAGGTGGTAGCCTTTAAATCGGCCGCGGTCCGTTAGTATACGTCGGACCCGCGTGTCGCCACTATCAGTGATTGCAGATCGAGCGCCGCCACACGACAGGTCTAGTCTAGAGAGACTCCCTAGCACTCGCCCCAGTTGTACAGCGGACTTTGCTAGCGGTGGTTCACTGTCTACAGACGCTCTCAATTGCAGAGACGACAGTTTAGCATAGCCTTCAGCTACGTCATTTGCTACGACCTAGCAAGGCGTCATATTCAGTTACTATAATTACTTCAAGAATGTATTCTGAACAGATAATATTGTGACTCATGTACGGTCAAGAGCGACGTTCATCATTAATTTAAAGTTAAGTATCAAACTAATTACGTCCGCTATCTGAATTCTCATTCCTTGTCATGTTCCAGACCTCACGTCAGTATAGTTCTTCCCTCCTTACGCCAGCCTGCGTGAGCTAAAACGCGCGGATTTCGGCCTCTACTCGTAACACGGTGTTGGCTCTTCTGCTAATACAAAAGGGGGTTACTGGTCCAGTACCATAAACTGAGTTAACACGGTGTGAATAGGTTGCAGTGTGACGATAGGAGACGACGCCTTTTTGTACCCGCTGCCACACATAAATACTCGTCGTTACTTTCTTCCTGAGAACGCCTGATGCTGACGTTTCGTTCCGCTGACGTCCTGTGGGAATGCCGTCGTTTAAAATCAGTGTCCGAGCGAGGTGGCGCAGTGGTTAGCACACTGGACTCGCATTCGGGAGGACGACGGCTCAACCCCGCATCCGGCCATCCTGATTTAGGTTCTCCGTGATTTCCTTAAATCGCTCCTGGCAAATGCCGGGATGGTTCCCTTCAAAGGGCATGGCCGACTTCCTTCCCCACCTTTCCTAATCCCATGCGACCGATGACCTCGCTGTTTGGCCTCCCTCTCCCCCCCCCCCCCCCCTCTCCCGAACAACCCAACCGAAAATCACTGTGGAATGTTTTCACATTCCGTTCTGTATCCGTCAAGTGTGAATCGACCTTTAAACTTTCTTCACCGTAATAGCGGATGTTGCTTGTAATGACCGGGTTCATGTAGATAGGTGCTCCCTCCTCCTTTTCACCTGAAATGGGACGCACCTGGGGTGGCCGCCGGCTCGAGCGCGCGGAGAGACGACATGCACCTGATTGCCGACTAACCTTTTATTTATGGAAATACAGCGTCGGACGGAGCAGCTCCCAGGCCGTTTCCCCCACTCGCCCTCCCTTATCGACCGCTCCCATCCGGCGCGGGCCCGACTTGCCGCGTGTGCTGCACAGGTGTGCAGCCGGCTAGCGGCGATCTGTGCCGGCGATTACGCGCGACGGCGCTCCTAAACATCACGTGTCACGTGCCCCTCAAGCCCGCGGCCAGGAGAAAAAAAAAAAAAAAAACCATCGCCGGCTCCCCCTGGGGTGAAGGAACTCCACCAGCAGTCAACTCCTCACTGGGCTGCTCCGCGAGGGGTCAGGCGGCCGCTGCTGGTAGTGGTCGATGTCCCTGTCCACAAACGCTCCTCCTTACACGCCACCAAATCACTCTGTCGAATCTCTGGACATCTCAGTGGTATCCTCCAGAGATCGCGCTGCTACACCAAAGTCGGCGGGGTGTATCGATACCTCAGACGTTAGCGATGTCCTGCTGTAATCCGTAACGACGAATCGCTGTCGCTCCTGAGGAGCACAGCTCCCTTCGACCACTACAGCGTCCTCGTACTGAGGTCAACATAGAGCCGAGCGTAGATGTGTTCTGCCCAGTTTGTGACCTCAGCTTCAGTTATCATCAACATCATGTTGCAACGGCGGTAGTGAAGTTTCGGATGAACATGCACTTTAGTTGAAGTTCGATATTGCACTTCAAGAGAACAGTTCATATTCAATGACAGTTGCAAATGTTTATGCTCTCCTCTGGCAAAGAACAGTCTTAGCACTCCGTCTTGAGGCCACACGTGGTCCATCGGGACCATCCGACCGCCGTGTCATCCTCAGTTGAGGATGCGGATAGGAGGGGCTTGTGGTCAGCACACCGCTCACCCGGTCATTATGATGGTATTCTTGACCGAAGCCGCTACTAATCGGTCGAGTAGCTCCTCAATTGGCATCACGAGGCTGAGTGCACCCCAAAAAATGGCAAGAGCGCATGGCGGCCCGGATGGTCACCCATCCAAGTGCCGACCACGCCCGACAGCGCGCTTAACTTCGGTGATCTCACGGGAACCGGTGTAGCCACTGCGGCAAGGCCGTTGCCAAAGAACAGTCTTAAGTTATCTAAATCTTTTTATTCATTCATGTAATAAAATGAACTAATATTCCATCTATTGTAGTTAAAAATGAACGATCTCCCAGAGCACTCAAAGCACGCACAATTGTGGCTGACCTATTGTGCTTTCGTCTGGTCACAGCATTCTCTTCATGGGAACCACAACAGAAACGTCTAGACCAGCCACCTTTCCCCATCCTCACACTCGACGTGTTTCGACGTGGTTCGCTTCTTGGTTTGGTACACGGCTAGAAATGAGCTGGAGCATCACACAGAACCTTCTCCTGATCGCGATTTGCCACTGCAGAGCTCTCCGATGGCTGTTGTCGGTCGTATATGGCTTGCAGATCACACAGTTTGTTAATGAAATGGGCGCGTCTAAAACTGCTATGACAGTCCAATTAATACGCTCATCATCCACGCTCTTCACGAAAGAAGGTTTCAAAATAGATTCAAACAATTACAGAGCGATGCCGTTACCGGATGTAATGTATAAGATTCTTTCAAAAGTACTTTTAAACAGAACAGAGCCGAAATTGAAGCCACAACTTTAAGAGTACCAGGGAGGGTTCAGAAAGGGTAGATCATACTCTGAACATTAAAGCTCAAAAACTTTACGGCATAACAAAAATTAAGAACAAAGACATGCATAATGTCCTTCATTGATTCCAAGAAGAGTCAGATTCCATTCGTATAAAATCCCTAAATCAGTAATAGAAGAGCTGGGTTTGGATAAGAAAACAACTAAAATAATAAAAACCACTATTATAAATACATATTCAAAAGTTAATTTCATGGATAAAGTATCAGACCAATTTGAAGCAAAAGCAAGAGTAAGACAAGGGAGGGGCTTTCTCTGATACTGTTTAATTGTGCACTTGAGAAAGAAATCAGATAATTGAACAAAAAGATAATGAGCGCTGGGTTGCAAAAAGAAAAATCTCAAAATCAACTGCACTGAAGATGATCTGGTCCAGTTTACTGATACAATGGAGGGGAAAAAAAATCAGTGGATCAGAGAAACAAACTGCTAAATTTGGTCTGAACATTTCCTTTGAAAAAGAAGTGAAATCATGACAAACAACAAACACTCAAATAAATACCTAGAAGTCCAAGAACAGAAAACAGATATAATAAAAGAATTTAAATATTTGAGGAAATGGATTATTTGGAAGGCAACAGAATCTTGGAAAAACAAACTTGAATTTGCCTTCCAGTTCACAAAAGAAACATACAAAAAGAAATCTCGTTCATGGGGATCTAAAACTAAGCATTACAAAACATTGATCAAACTAGGAACACTACATGCATCAGAAACCCTGCCTATGAACCACATTGACCAGATAGAAGAATTATAACCAAAAGAAAGAAGAATTTTAATAAACTACCGCAGGAACAAAATTTCAGAACAATAAAGTACTCTAGATCAAGAATGAAACTCTCGACAAAAAAAACTGAGAAACTCTCAGCTTATATGCGGAAAAGGAGACTAATTTTTTATGAAGATCTCAAAATAAATTGTAACAGAAAAAATAAAAGAATTTCTGATTTGTTCCATAACCGCGTGACGAAATCTAGTTATTTTACTGAAATTGGAAAAGATCTAAGAGAATTAAAAATCACAGAAAAGTCATTACTCGATAGAACAGCTCACTGAAGTCCTATAGACGAAAAATTGAGGGTCCAAGTCGAGACCCACCATCCGGAAGAGCAGAGAAAAAGTTCAGAGAGCATGGAGAGCTACTGGGCACAAAGGAAGGAACAACACGCAAAGAAATGACTGATTCATTGCACGCCAAAGAGAGTGGAACGAAACGAGAAGAAAGAAAACGCACATTTCCTTCCTTGTGGCTATACTGGAAGCTTCACTACCCATGATCGTCTTTTGCTTCTTTTTCTTCATGTTCTTTGCCTTTTCCCGTTCTCTCGGCGGGGTCGGTATTGTTATGTGGGTTGAGGCAATGTTAATGATAATTAGACGCTTTACTGTCAACGGAAACTGATCCATAGTTTGTTAAGTTTGATAAAGAGTCTGATTATACACTTTCACCCATTACAAAATGTTGGCCGAATACAAACATGTGTCCGTACATCACACAAACACAACCATTGTGAAGGATGTATCGAAACTGCAATTACAAATGATAACATGTATATAGAGCATTTTAGTGTTGAATGATCGTCAATTAAAAGCGTGTGGAATAGCTGATGTCATAAGCAGATCAGAAGATAGGAATTAATTGCTCAAGTTTGGTACCGCATTTGTTGAATGCTGGTCAAATGCAAATGAGGAGACAAATTTCTCAGTACTGATACTCATTTAGTGCGCTGATTCGCTATCATGGGCGAGACACAGGTCCAGTACCCTACGCCAGAAACAAACGCAGCTAACATGGCAGTAGGTTGAAGCTAATGATTCCACCAGAAGGGAGGCGAAGTTGATTTCATCTGCCAGGATAGTTATGGCTTGGATTTTCGAGTGTACAAAAGGGATTCTTGCTGTTGATTACCTTGGAATGGTAAAAAAAGTGGTAATTAATTCAAGTATTATGGACCAACAAAGTGAAAAATAGCGTAACAAGGAACATGAATTAGAAAAGCAAATAAAATCTGCAATTGCAGTAAAGGGGAAACTGTCGGTGTTTGAGTAAGAGTTGTTCTAGCCTTCAGCATTATCATCGGATTTATTACATTATGAGTTCAACCTATTCTAAGAAGATTTGTGCCTGGAAAATACACTACTGGCCATTAAAATTGCTACACCAAGAAGAAATGCAGATGATAAACGGGTATTCATTGGACAAATATATTGTACTAGAACTGACATGTGATTACATTTTCACGCAATTTGGGTGCATAGATCCTGAGAAATCAGTACAGAGAACAACTACCTCTGGCCGTAATAACGGCCTTGATACGCCTGGGCATTGAGTCAAACAGAGCTTGGATGACGTGTACAGGTACAGCAGCCCATGCAGCTTCAACACGATACCACAGTTCATCAAGAATAGTGTCTAGCGTATTGTGACGATCCAGTTGCTCGGACACCATTGAACAAACGTTTTCAATTGGTGAGAGATCTGGAGAATGTGTTGACCAGAGCAGCATTCGAACATTTTCTGTATCCAGAAAGGCCCGTACAAGACCTGAAACATGCGGTCGTGCATTATCCTGCTGAAATGTAGGGTTTTCAAGGATCGAATGAAGGGCAGAGCCATGTGTCGCAACACATCTGAAATGTAACATCCACTGTTCAAAGTGCCGTCAATGCGAACAAGAGGCGAACGAGACGTATAACCAATGGCACCCCATACCATCACGCCGGGTGATACGTCAGTACGGCGAAGACGAATACACGCTTCCAATGTGCGTTCACCGCGGTGTTGCCAAACACGGATGCGACCATCATGATTCTGTAAACAGAACCTCGATTCATCCGAAAAAATGATGTTTTTCCATTCGTGCACCCAGGTTCGTCGATGAGTACACCACCGCAGGCGCTCCTGTCTGTGATGCAGCGTCAAGGGTAACCGCAGCCCTGGTCTCCGAGCTGATTGTCCATGCTGCTTCAAACGTCGTCGAACTGTTCGTGCAGATGGTTGTTGTTTTACAGACGTCCCCACCTGTTGACTCACGAATCGAGACGTGGCTGCACGATCCGTTACAGCCATGCGGCTAAGATGCCTGTCATCTCGACTGCTAGCGATACGAGGCCGTTGGGATCCAGCACGGCGTTCCGTATTACCCTCCTGAACCCACCGATTCCATATTCTGCTAACAGTCATTGGATCTCGACCAACGCGAGCAGCAATGTCGCGATACGATAAACCGCAATCGCGATAGGCTACAATCCGACCTTTATCAAAGTCGGAAACGTGATGGTACGCATTTCTCCTCCTTACACGAGGCATCACAACAACGTTTCACCAGGCATCACCGGTCAACTGCTGTTTGTGTACGAGAAATGGGTTGAAAACTTTCCTCATGTCAGCACGTTGTAGATGTCGCCACCGGCGCCAACCTTGTGTGAATGCTCTGAAAAGCTAATCATTTGCATTTCACAGCATCTTTTTCCTGTCGGTTAAATTTCGCGTCTGTAGCACGTCATCTTCGTGGTGTAGCAATTTTAATGGCCAGTAGTGTATTTTATTATTTGAGTACAAAATCGCAGTTCACATGTGAAACTGGCACAGTGGAAAAAGTGTTGGACGCATTGCGTTAAACGTAAATGGGAGTACGTTTGGAACAAAGATGCTGTTACTTTAAAACGACAACTTTCTCTGCCCGACCGAGGAATTGTTGCCTGCAACTCATGTTATTAAACACCGTAATTGCTTTAAAATCTCGCTACACGAAGAACATACAAGTATGCGTTTCACAGCAATAAACCTGTCCCCTACATTGTTACCGCTTTCTCCGAGAATATAGCTATTGAAACTCCAAATCAACGAAGGCGAGATGAAACGAATGTCGATATCTCTCACAGCAATGCTCCAATGAGCACCTATTCCCAGAATGCATCTTGGACGTAACAGCTCTTGCTGAGAAGCAGTCGAGTTGGAAGTTGGCAAGAACATTAAACGTGTAAGCCAACCTTTAACTTCCTTAAAAGGTTCCCACATTTGTTCAGCTTCGGTGGTTTCTTGTTCCATTCCGTTACCAAATGCTGGTAGAACGACACTACTTCTTTCATTGCTGTTATGACGCTCGCAAGTACAGTACCTGATCATAGCGTGCAAGCCTCTCGTCAAACTAGTAAGCTTGATGAACGCTGGCATAGGTATGCAGGAGTGTGGAACGATGTACCCGTTTCTGGCATCCGAGCTCTGCTTGGCTCGATGCCTAATCGGCCTAGAACCGTTGCTGCTGCCAGAGATGGCAGCTCTGTGTACTAAATTTCTCACGCTGTAAGTCCACAAATAACCTATAGATTTAATCGTGTGTTCTTCCTCCTGTACTGCTGAACTGATGTTTGATTTATCTCAGCGATAGGAACTCTCTACACTTCTCACTACTGCCTACTGCATGTCATCACGTTTTTCGTCTAACATTTCACAAGTACTATCACAGCTATTAAAAATTCGCAAGTACAAATTCTAAGGACTATCTGTACGGGCCTAGGAATCGGTACGAGCTAGGACAAATTATTTTATACTTTTAGTCCGTTTTTAAAGCGCCTTGTGATAAAAAGAGTTTATTTAAATAATTAATTTCTAATTTTTAGTCTTGCCCGTGTTAAATTTTTGAATCGAGTTCAAACATTTTGTCGAGATTAGAAGAGACAAGTGGTAAATTTTAGTTTTTTTTAGTTTGTTTTCACTTGAGTCCCTCGTTATATTGCTTCCTCCTGCGTATCTCTCGTGGAAAGGCTGATTAAAGAGATTAAAGTTCACACTGAGGCTTACCAGCAACCGTTTCTACTGGGAAACATTCGCGACTGGAAGAGGAAGACGGGGAAATAACAGCGGTGCGCAAACTACCCTCCACCGCACACCAAAGAAGAAAGGAAGTTTATACAGGGCTGTCATCCAGTTCTTGGCTGTGTGGAAAGTTCCAGGTCTCTGAGCCAGCGAGAAGTTGCAAAATTTGTATCGAAGAGACAAACACTAGAAGAAGCCTAATAAATGCGTGTCGAAAAGAAAAGAAAACTGTTACTAAAATCTCTCTAAGAATTGTTGAATAATTTGTTTGCAGACAGTTTCTCCATAAATTACAACGAATCACACTGTACGAGGGTAACTCAAAAATTAGCCGCAATATTGAATTAACTCTTCTTACACAGTTCATACTTCTGTCCTCGTTTATTTTACTGTTACGCTGTTGTGGTCGTGCTATGATAGTCTGATCTTAATTTCTCCCTGCGTATTCCTTTTGTTTCTGGCAGACAGTGGCCGCTCCGTAAGAAGTTTCCAACAAAGAGGAACAACGAGCGGTGATGCTGTTTTTGTGATTGAAAGATCTAACAGGGACCGCACTCCACCAAAGACTTTCGTCTGTAAGTGGGCTGTTTAGGTTTTTATGGTGGTAAAGTCACGTGGCGCTCTGTGTGAAAATCACTGGCTGTGCTGTGTGCTTTCTGTGGCTGGTTGGCATTGTTGGAATATTCGCTATTGTAGTGTTGGGCAGTTACATATGAACAGCGCGTAGCGCTGGGCAGTTGGAGGTGAGCCGCCAGCAGTGGTGGATGTGGGGAGAGAGACCGCAGAATTTTGAGAGCGGACGACCTGGACGTGCGTCCGTCAGAAAAGGAAATTTGTAAGACTGGATGTCAAGGTAAATGATATCAAGGTAAATACATCGTTTATTCTCTACCAAAATCTTTCATTTGCTAACTATGCCTACCAGTAGTTAGTGCCTTCAGTAGTTAGAATCTTTTATATAGCTGGCAGTATTGGCGCTCGCTGTATTGCAGTAGTTTGAATAACGAAGATTTTTGTGAGGTAAGTGATTCATGTAAGGTATAACTTATTGTTAGTCAGGGCCATTCTTTTGTAGGGATTATTGAAAGTCAGATTGCGTTGCTCTAAAAATATTTTGTGTCAGTTTAGTGATGATCAGAATAAGTAAAGAGAAAACTGTGTGAGTACGTTGAGTTTTGCCCAGCTGTTTGAAAATCAAATAACGTAGAAGTTTACCAGCACAGTAATTTATAATTCTCCAAAGGAGACATTTCACGTCACACTACTGGAACAATGCTTTGCCGTGACCGCGTGTCTACGAATGGTCTGAAAAATTAGAAAAAAACAGGTCGCACAGGTGTTACGCATTAGGAAGAAGCCGAACAACCATCCACGGCCACAAATGATGACAGCACCGAGTGTCCACGTGACATGCATAGTTCTGGTTGATAGACGAATAGCTGTTGATGAAGTGGCACATCGTCTGCAAATTAGACATGGTTCTGGCTACGAAATCATCAAGAGCAGACTTTGGTTTCATAAAGTCTGTGCAATATGGGTCTCGAAACAACTCACAGCGGTGCATAAACAAACGCGCTTGGGCATCTGCCAGAAACATTTGCATCCCTTGTGTAACGGATGTGGCGGCTCCTTAGACAGAATCATGACTGGTGACGAAACACTGATCGACCACTACGAGCATGATAAGTAAAATTTCGTTACTTGCTACCCTTCTCGGTAGTGCAATTTTCATGGCCAGCAGCGTATTTGTGCCGCGATTTATCACGGACGGACGGCGGTGCCGACGAATGCCGGACATTTGCCACGCTTGCCCCTTCGCCAGGTAGCGATCCCTCAGGTAAGGGACGCCCTTCCTCGTACTACTTCTGTCCACTTTCGAACCGCCGTCTCCACATGTTACTCGATACAACCAGTACGTAAGGGACCTTCTTCTTCGACACCTTGGCCAAATACAGAGCTTCTTTTCCGAAATCGAAATATTTATAACTTTTGGGAAACGAAAGCAATACCGACAATTATGTCAGTATGTAATTAGTTCTGCCAAGTACAAATATACATTCCTCTGTCTGTACGGTAGCTTCCTTTCACGCTTACTGATTGCGATAGAAGCAGTCCATCGCCATGGGAGCAACAACGAAGGAACGATGTAAAGAGAATGTGAATGTACGCTTATCATTTCTTTTTGATCACTGAATTTGTGCCTACTTTAATTACTACAGCTGCATGCCGAAAAGACAATAAGGAAAGAAGAAATGTGAATGTGAATGTCTGAAAAGAAGAACGACATACTCCATATTAATTTACTCTCTAAAATGCGATATCTCTTGCGGCAAAACATTAGCTAATAGAGTGTAGCGGGACAATTTTCAAAACATGACGGAAAATACATTCACTAAATAGATATAAGAACATCTATGATTGACATGTCATCTAAAGTCGACGTACAATTTTAAATGTAAGAAATAAGCAAATGAAGTAATACAGAGTGCTATGCTTGTAACGTACGTTGTTGTTCTACATTGTTTAGCTCTGGTGTTTACAGGGTCACAGAGAAAGCATCCTAGGTTTTGGAGGGAAAAGCCGTAATTGTAATGATCTGCACTACAACAGAAACAAGAAGCACAACTTCAGGAAAAATAATGTAATGTGCGTTCCAGCTCACAATTGACATTGAAGCAGATAGTTCCTCTGACTTAGTAAGGCCAGAGGCTATATTCGACAACCGGAATAAATTAATAACTGGCTCCTTTTACCGACCCCCGGTCTCAGATGAAACGTTGCTGAACAGTTCAAAGAAAACTTGAATCTTATCACAAATAGGTACCCTGCTCATACAGTTGGCAGTGACTTCAATCTACCTTCCATTTTCACACCCTATTGTAGATAGAAAACAACTTCCGTAATTGTTCTAAACGATTTTTTAAAAATTATCTTGAACAATTAGTTCACGAGGACATTCAAATTGTAAATGGTTACGAAAACACACTTGACCTCTTAGCCACAAATAATCCTGAGCTTCACGACGGATACAGTGATTAGTGAACACACAGTCGTAGCGAGGCTCAGTTCCGTAACAAAGAAATTCACCAACACTTAACCTGAAATATATCTATTTATAAAAGCAACTAAAATTTCGGTTGACGTCTTTCTAAGACACAGTCTCTAATCCTTCCAAACTATGTAAGACCATATGTGGCTTAAGTTCAAAGAAATAGTATCAACAGCATTCGAGAGATTCATACCAAATAAATTAATAAGAGACGGAACTGCTCCCCCATGGTACACAAAACACGACAGAAAGCTGCTGCAGGAGCACCGAAAAAGGCAAGTATAATTTAGACGAACGCAAAATCTCCAAGATTGGCGAAATTTTATTGAGGCTCGAAATTTGGTGGCGGAAAATCCAAAGAGATTCTGGTTTTATGTTAAGTACATCAGCTGAAAGGCTCAGTAAGCGATGTGGAGGAGGAAGAGGGGGAGACGAGGGACCCAACCCTTCGGAGCAGATAAAATCGTGGCAAATGTCTGCACACCGGTGCTGACGACGGCGACGGCAGATACACGAGAAGGAATGTTGACCGCGGCTGCATCCGGGTGAAGAGATGCCGGCAGGGAGCCGGGACGGACCTGTAGCCGCATGCCAGCCGCCAGCCAGCCTCCGGTACAATGGCGGGCGCTGATTGCGCTCAACAGTTCCCCCCGCTCCCCGCCCCCAAGTCCTGCTCAATTGGCGTTCGTTGTGTCTGCACAAAGGCTGTGGCCCGCTCCCCTCGGCACGCGGACGGTTTTTCGCAGAGCACTGTTCGCCCGGCTGCGTCACTTACCGCCAACGAGTGAGGCGAATCGACCGCCACGGCGTTCTGTGACTTTCCACTGCTCCGGTCGCCTTGGTACGTTCACACTTGCACTCAATACTCCAGCTGGCATTCGCGTTGTTCAGAATCCTGACACCGGAGAGAACCCGTCGAACCGAGGTTTGTCTGTCGCTGACGTAATACACAACAGCCGGACGTACACGAAAAAAATGTTTGCTCTTGGAGATGCAAAGTGTAAAATCTTAATCTGTAGCTAGTTTTTTTTCTATATCCACAGCTGTTTGGTATCTTGGTATGATTCAGTTTGGTTCCAGACCCACGCTGTTATTTAGTCCCGTAGCCTCCCGCCCATATCCTTGCACTTGTATTGGTCGGAGGATGGAAAAGTCTAAGTAAATAAGTCTTTAGCCCAAATGCTGGTTTGAACACCACAGTGTTCTCTCTGGTACGGGAGGTTCTGTTGGAAGAGCTACATTCTTGCCTTCCTCTGGCCTGAGATCCAGCTCACCCACACAGCTGGAGTGCGTCCTTACAGATTAACAAACGACACATTAAATACGACATTTTTATGTAAAGAAAGTGTGAATGCAAGGAAAAAATCTTTGCAAAGACCACAAATATTTGCGTTTTTAATCTTGTTCTTTGTCCTGTGGCACTAGGCGTAAGAGTATAATATTCATTTCTAATGACGTATTATGATTTTGGACCAGACTCTTTATGTCTCGCTTTCTTTTGCCTTCAGTCTCCCCTTCAATCTCCCTGGAACCAACCACCACTTTCCGTTCTCTCTCTCTCTCCTTCTCATTTATTTACCCTCTCCCACACTCCTTCCACTAAATTCATCCAAGCACCACAATTCACTTACAGTTTTTCTCGGCATTTGGTTACCTACCCTCAAATGGTCTTAAGTCCTTTTGCTACACCCTTTTCATCTATCTTTTGAATACAGATTAAGTTTACACGAGCTCTATAGCTTCTCTGCAGGAGTATTCTTTTTTCAACACTTTCTTTCTGTTACTTGTTATTTTCTCGTAATTTAGAAATCACTTAACTTGCCATTCACGCTACTTCCAACGTCATACATAGACAATATACCGTCACGATTTATGTTATTTCCATCATTTAATTACCTAATTTGCCGCCATACCTTGCGACTCCCGGGTTCAATTGCAGATACAAGGGAAGTTTACCTCTTCCCAGTCGCTCCACGACAGCCAGGAGTGTACTCAGCTTTCTGTCAAAATGAGAAACGGGGGTCTTTCCCGGACGGTAAAAGGCAGCCAGCACACACCATCCTAGTGCCGCAGCGAATATGAATGCTTCCCTTCACTTGCAAGCAGGCTTATAATCAAGTCACGGGCTTGCGCCACAGGCAGAGACTTTCTTGGTATGGCGCACTGGGCCTAAGTGTACGTGAAACCCCTTTCCTGCCCCTGTGTTCGCTTATGCTTCCACCAGTTCGTTGTGACAAATACCTGAGTGCCTCTTTAACCAAATTAGATGAACGGGTTTATATTCTTTCTTGACTGCCATTATTAATTACATCATATCATAAATAAAATATAGATGTGAGACTTTCACTTTCGATGGTTCGATTGTTCCAGAACAGTTATACAGTTTTTAGGAATTATAATTTTGCTCCATTTTTGGGCACCAAACAATCTTTTCTTTATCTGCCTTCTTTCTTGCGCTGTAGCCACTACCTGCTTGTGATAATGAAAATGTTTTTGCTGTATACAACACAGGGCAGTAATATGCGCAAGCAAAAGGTCCAGCTATCTACTTTTCAGATAATTCTTCACCCTATTATTAGCTATAATTTTTTCTTTAGCTTGAATCTGGGACTGTAGAAGCCCTTGCCAACAATGGTTTCTTCTGGGGATTCTAGTGTAAAACAGAATGACAAAGAAAAAACAGCTTCTGTACAGGTCACTTTTCGTTAGTGTAAATAGCTCCACCGCTTACTGCTGGTGAGGCCTGGCTTATCAGTCTTCTGACTGGACTGACGCAGCCCAGCCCGCCACGACTTCCTCTCCTGTGACAACCTCTTCATTCAGAGTAGGACTTGCAACTCACGCCCTCATTTCTATTCTTTTTAGCCTCTACAGGTCCCTCTAAGTACACAGAAGTTATTCTCTGAAGTATGTCCTGTCACCTAATTTTTCTAGTTAGTGTCTTCCAAATAGTCCTTTCTCCAGCGCAGCGATTCTATCGAAAAACTCCTCGTTGTATACTTTGTGAGCTCACTAAATTTTATGTAACAGCACGAGTCAGACGCTTTCGAATCGCTTCCCTTCCGGTTTTCACACAGCCCATGATGCCGAAAGTAAAAGCTGAAACGGTCTCATACCGTTGTCGCTGACGTTACTGGATTATTCTAGTAAATTACGGTTATTATTTTCACGCGATTCAGGCCACAATGACGTGTCCGTTCTGCACTCCGGCTGGTGGGCAACAGGCTCTTCATTAAGCGGGGGCTAGGCGCCACGCACCGGAATTTCTCCTAAGCGAGGCACGGCACTTTCTCTCGTTCCTTCCAGCAGAACGTCACAGAGTGTCCGCGTGTCAGGCACGTGCGTCCTGCTGGCAGGGACCTTCCTATTATTTGTTGTTGTTGTTGTTGTTGTTGTGGTCTTCAGTCCTGAGACTGGTTTGATGCAGCTCTCCATGCTACTCTATCCTGTGCAAGCTTCTTCAACGCCCAGTACCTACTGCAACCTGAATCTGTTTAGTGTATTGATCTCTTGGTCTGCCTCTACGATTTTTACTCTCCACGTTTCCCTCCAATACTAAATTGGTGAACCCTTGATGCCTCAGAACATGTCCTACCAACCGATCCCTTCTTCTAGTCAAGTTGTGCCACAAACTTCTCTTCTCCCCAATACTATTCAATACCTACTCATTAGTTATATGATCTACCCATCTAATCTTCAGCATTCTTCTGTAGCACCACATTTCGAAAGCTTCTGTTCTCTTATTGTCCAAACTAGTTATCGTCCATGTTTCACTTCCATACATGGCTACACTCCATACAAATACTTTCACAAACGACTTCCAGACACTTAAATCTATACTCGATGTTAGCAAATTTCTCTTCTTCAAAACCGCTTTCCTTGCTATTACCAGTCTACATTTTATATCCTCTCTACTTCGACCATCATCAGTTATTTTACTCCCTAAATAGCAAAATTCCTTTACTACTTTAAGTGTCTCATTTCCTAATCTAATTCCCTCAGCATCACCCGACTTAATTCGACTACATTCCATTATCCTCGTTTTGCTTTTGTTGATGTTCATCTTATATCCTCCTTTCCACACACTATCCATTCCGTTCAACTGCTCTTCCCAGTCCTTTTCTGTCTCTAACAGAATTACAATGTCATCGGCGAACCTCAAAGATTTTATTTCTTCTCCATGGATTTTAATACCTACTCCGAATTTTTCTTTTGTTTCCTTCACTGCTTGTTCAATATACAGATTGAATAACATCGGGGAGAGTCTACAACCCTGTCTCACTCCCTTCCCAACTACTGCTTCTCTTTCACGTTCCTCGACTCTTATAACTGCCATCTGGTTTCTGTACAAATTGTAAATAGCCTTTCGCTCCCTGTATTTTACCCCTTACCACCTTCAGAATTTGAAAGAGAGTATTCCAGTCAACATTGTCAAAAGCTTTCTCTTAGTCTAGAAATGCTAGAGACGTAGGTTTGCCTTTCCTTAATCTAGCTTCTAAGATAAGTCGTAGGGTCAGTATTGCCTCACGTGTTCCAATATTCCTACGGAATCCAAACTGATCTTCCCCGAGGTCGGCTTCTACCAGTTTTTCCATTCGTCTGTAAAGAATTATTTAAACTGAAGAAAGAAAGATAACGGAGGGAATTATTGATGTCAGTTGCATCGGGACTTCACGCAGAATCAACGGCAACGAGTGAAAAAGTGTGTAGGACCGGGATTCGAACCCAGGATATCCTGCTTACAAGGCAGTTGCAGTAATCACTGCGCCCTACGGACAGAGTGTTTATCGCAACTGCGCCGAGTATCTGTGCATGCCTTCCGGCCTACCTACCTTCCCCCCTAGCGGTACCTATCCGCAGCCGCTACTTGGAGATTCTCGAAGTAGGTCGAACGTAATTTTGCTTCCAAACTGAAGGTGGTGAATTCATTGCCCATCGATGGGTATCAGTTCTATGAATGCATGGTATCTGCCCTTTCGGACATGCCCAAAAAAACAGACACCACGCAATCACAGAAAGGGCCTTCCTCTTGAAGAATTTTCACGTGATGCCATCCGCAGTTGTATTCATTATCGACAATGTAGCCTGCTTTCCCGCCTCCACCACCAACGAAAATCTTAGGCGAATGTGCCGTTGTACAGGTGGCTCTCAGTATAAAGGAAGGAATGAACCGGTGAATGTTAACGTATAGTTGTGATACCCAAATTTGGTTCCTGCATGCTGTTCTCATGTTATGTCTACGATGTACTTATAGACATGCACAGATATTCATTTCTCTATTTGCAGATTTTGCAATTCTTACAGTACATACAGAATAACATTTTATCGCTAATTTAGATATATAGGCATTAATATGGACAGAATTGGGATTGTTCCAGATGTGTACCATCGGCGATTTATCAGTTTTCATTGCATTATCAGAAGGATTTCTGTAGCATACTACCGCTGTGTATCCTGTGTTAGATTTTCGTCTTCTTTATTCGCGTCAGTATACAGTGGACGTAACATTCGTTTAATATCGGAATCCGTCCTTTGTTGAATGTTTGTAACTTCGTATATGGGTACGACTCAAACTAATGTATACACTGAATCGTCAAAACAAACAATAGTATACCGTTTCTACTATTGAGATGACTGTACTGACACGTCCCGAAAGCCAATAAATTTAGAAGGACGGAAAGAAGACTATACTAGGAATAAATACCAATACACTCCTAGAAACATACCGGGCAATGGAAACAGAAGCCTTAAAAGTTGTCCTCATAGTAAATGAAAACAAAACTAAATATATGGTAATGTCACAATGTGAGGCCAGAAGAACCCATAAAACTTAAACATCAATGGGAAATGCTTCAAAGGAGTGTCCTCTTTCAAGTATTTGGGAGCACTAATAAAAAATGATAACAGTATTGGAAAGGCTATAAGGGAAAGAATACAAGCAGGAAACAGAGCTCACTTTGTAAATATGCAACTTTTCAAAAATAGCCTTGTTACAAGAAAAACAAAACTGCTAATATATAATTCCCTAGTCCGCCCAGTTATCGCATACGGGTCAGAGGTATGGACGTTGACAGAACACGATAAAAATGCACTAAGAATCATTGAGCAGAAAATACTAGGCAAAATCAATGGGCCAATAAGGGAGGAAGAAGGCTGGAGAATACGGTGCAATGCCGAGTTATAAAGAGTTAATACAAGGCAGGGACACAGTAAAATTTGTGAAATCACAGCGAATACAATGGCTAGGACACTTCGAGAAAATGTCAGAGGATAGAATTCCAAAGAAAATAACGAAAGGTGTGATCCATTCAGCTAGGCGAAAAGGGAGATCGACGAGGTAATAATGGATATCACCAGTGTGGGAGTCCGCGGGTGGAAAAGAGCAGCAAATAACCGAAAAGTGTGGAGGAAGATTGTTGAAGAAGCTAAGGTTCACCAAGCGTTGTAGCGCTACTGAAGAAGAAGAAGAAGAAAGAAGGTTAAAGTATAATATACCACCGCCATTTAAGTCGTTGCAGATGGAGCACCAAGTCGGTTTGCACAAAGGTGAGGAAACATATGATGTGTTGCATAGTCAAAAAACCGTCCCGCTACTGATTTGGAGAAAATATGAGAAATCGGTTAACATGCCTATTCACTGGTTTGAACACTTCATTTACCGAATGAGAGTGTCAGTAATAACAGTCATCCGCTAGAATCCCTATGCAGTGGATGGATCGCCATCATCAGTCCAGAGTTCATTCTGTACAGGTTACGAATTTTGTACAGTGAAATGGGCACAACCTGGTACTCAAGATCTGTACTGTTGTCGCTCTCCTCTCTTTGGCCATCAACTTCTGAAAAATTCTTACTACACCAGGATCGAACTGACTACGTCCAAACCGACGATAAGTGCGCTATAGCGAGTGAACAACCACGACGACAGAGGCAGTTTAACTCTTCAGTACGGCGTGCTACGTATGGTGGATTCAGACGTTGCAGTGACAACCAATTTTTGTTCGTTTGCGTAAATGAGTTCACCACCGAATATTCGACCAGTAATAGTCCTTCTTCCGGCAAGATTCGAACCAACTACAGCAATATCCATACGACATATGCACATACATTTCAGACTGCTGCCTCTGGCCAACTCAATAATTCCCTTTTTGAAATGATGACATTCAATGTTTTTGTGCGGCATTCTTTTTTTTAAGCTAAAAAAATTATTCCGAAAAACTGAGCATTTTCCAAATGTAAAGACGTGTTCGATAGTACATCATGGCCATGTTCCTAGGAACGAATATGCCATTGAAATTTAAAAGCGTTGCAGTAGAAAATATCTTGTCAATATTGTATTTCACAGATTATCTGTTATATTATTACTCCTCTACGTGAGTGAAATAAAATTCAAGCAGACTTATTATCGAACACCAGTTACAAGTTAAATACATTCCGAAATGGAAGCTATTGGAATCTACAACACACTTCCATTTTAAAGGCAGAGAAAATTGTTAATACATTAATGAACCTCATTTATTTGCAAATATCCCATATTCCATAGTATATAACCTTTTTCTGTTGCAGAGTACAAGATGGTGCACGACCAACAAAGTATGGGTTTTCTGTTTACACATTATACGAGTATAACTAGTTTTAAAACATGAGAGGTGTTCAATAAGTAATGCAACACATTTTGTATGATTTTATTTAAGATTTCAGTACGCCATATTATTGCCTACTTTTTTGGCAACAAAACCCTATTTTTCAACATAATTTCCGTTCAATCCGACGGCCTTACGCCACCTTACAGTGGGGGCCCGTATGCCTGCATGATACTTCTCTACTTCTCTACTTCGGAGTCAATATCTTGCTGCATCAGTAACCTCCCCATTAACCAAGTACTGCTTCCCGGACTGCGTCTTTCTGTGAGTCAAACAGTTGAAAGTCAGAAGATGAGAAATGCAGGCTGTAGGGTGGATAAGGAAGAAGGGTCCAGTGAAGTTTTGTGGGTACGCAGACTTGTCTGAGGGCTTGCGTTATCATGGAGAAGGAGAAGTTCGTTTGCATTTTTGTGGAGACGCACGCGCTGCAGTCGAATCTTAAATTTCCTGAGAGGAGCGCAATACACTTCAAGATTGGTCGTTGCGCCATGAAGGAGGACATCAAACAGAAGAACTTCAAGCATTTGTTAACGATTCTGCTAACAGTTGCGGTATTTATATAAGGCGACTAGTTTCGTGCCTCATAGGTTCATTTTCAAGCCTGGCCTACTGAGGTTGCACTAATAGTGCCTGATCTTAGTAATAAACATCAAAGTGGCAACACATGCTTTATAAATGTTTG
Source organism: Schistocerca piceifrons (assembly GCF_021461385.2). NCBI lineage: Eukaryota > Metazoa > Arthropoda > Insecta > Orthoptera > Acrididae > Schistocerca > Schistocerca piceifrons. The sequence goes on from NC_060140.1 coordinate 533,610,610, forward strand.
CACAATGAATGCCACGGTCCATATGCGTTTCTTACCAAGTCAAAATCCAAATTTTGACTTGGTAAGAGGCACGTGTGGATTGTGGAATTCATACTGCAAACTTTTATAAAGCATGTGTTGCCACTTTGATGTTTATTATTGAGATTAGGCACTATTAGTGCAACCTCAGTAAAACAGGTTTGAAAATGAACCTTTAAGGTACGAAAGTAGTCACCTAATGTAAATAATGCAACTGTTAGCAGAATCGTTAATAAAAACATTAAGTAATTTAATAAAGTTGCTGCTTCCCTCTAAAAAAATGTTAAAACTGAAGAAACAGAACAACTCCTTTAGAGTCCTAGAAGCCCGTCACCACTACTTTACCGGCTGAGCGTACAGCTTTGAACTTTTTCTTCGGAGGAGGGGTGGTGTGGCGGCCCTCGATGGACTGCCGTTTTCTTTCCGGTTAGAAGTGATGAACCCACGTTTCATCGCCTGTGACGATGTTCGGCAAAAAATTGTGGCGATCAGCACAAGAAACTCTTCACAGATGGTCCTTCGTAGCTCTTGGTGGTGTTCTGTTAGGCGGCGAGGAATACCGAGGGCACACACCTTTGAGTACACTATACTCTAAGTACGAGACTCTCGCGTGCCCTTTTTTTTGTCAGGATCTTACAGCTCCGCGGCCATAGTTCCTCAGAATATCCCAGTATGTTCGGCACAGGCTGTGGCCATCAAGAAAATTGTCCAGGTCGTCAGATCGGTATGATTAAACGAGATCCTTATCGTACCTGAGACGTCAAGTGTGCAATCGGCTCTCAACACTCGGTCAATTAGGAGAGGCAGCAACGTTCGACTTACTGAACATAATGCACGAAGCGGCTGAACTAGAGCGGTGTGGAACTTGGCTCCTATTGGCGCAGAGATTAGGCAAGTGGCTACGCGAACAGCCCTGGCTTTTGACCTGCGCTAGCCAAGGCCAGCGGCGCCCTGCGAGGCTTCCTGGTCGCGCCGCGTGTTCCTGCTGGCCGCGCCTCGTTAGCCGTACACGGAGCGCGTGTGTGCCCACCGCTCGCCGGCTTATCGCAAGCGCGAGACGTGCTGCATTGTCAGTGCGCCGTGGCGTGGCCGCCAAGCCAAACGCGATCCCCCTATGAGGACAGCAGTAGTATTACACAGCATTGCGCGCCGTTACGCAAACGACGTTTCCACAGTGGCATACGCTGTAGCGTGCACGAAATTGATGAGGTTGAAGAGGAGAAGAACAATTGAAGACATGCGCGGAAAAACGCGCTAACACTCAAATGTAAAAACCTAGAGGTAAGTCTTGCCATCTGTTGCCGGGTACGGGAACTATCAAAATTGACATTTGTCTTATCCATAAATAGACACAGTGGCGGAATGGGAAGCTATTCGGGACGCCCCGACTAACACTATGCCCCGGCTGACAACGCCGGAGGAAATTCGGAGGATTATCAAGTATAGCAAACGCACCTCACTTGGAACAGAATCAGCAATACGGAACTGAAACACCTACCGAGAAAACCTATTGTGCTTCTCACCCGGATAGTGAACAGCTGCCTCAGAACTGGATACTTCCCAGAGGCATGGAAGATTGCCAAAATAGTGTCAATACCAAAACCGGGCAAGGATGTCTCACACCCTGACAGCTACAGACCCATAAGTTTACCGCCGACGCTGGTAAAGGTACTGGAACGTGTCCTACTGAAACGCATGCTGGACATCCTTGTGGCACACAACATCATCCGACCGGAGCAGTTTGGCTTCCAGGCGAAGCTATCGGCTGAGTTACAACTACTACGCATCACGGAATCTATCCAAGACAATTTCAACAAGAAAAAACATACCATTGGAGTCTTTCTCGATATAGAGAAGGCTTACGATAAACTATGACGACGCAACTTGATCGTCAAGCTCCGACGTACCACTCCCCTACCAGACTGCTATTTAAAACTTCTCGACAATTTTCTTCAGGATGGCAGATTATATGTTTGCATTGATGACAAGAATTCAACAACACGGCCTGTCCTTGAAGGACTTCGACAAGGATCGGTCATATCTCCACTGCAGTTTAATTTATACATTAACGACCTCCCGACGGTGCCACATGTTACTGCCAGTTTCTATGCCGACGACACAGCGCTCCTGACTGCAGGCACCAGAATGGACCACCTTATCACACGGATGCAGCGCCAACTGGATTTAGTGGACCACTGAACCCACAGGAACAAAATAACGGTCAATGCAGAGAAAACCAAAGTTATTGTCTTCACACGTCAGAGACCCATCGTCAATGAACGCCTACGGATATCAGACCAGCCACTCCCCTGGGCAACAACTGTATAATACCTTGGAGTGCATCTGGACGCCAAACTGCTGTATAGTCATCACATTATGGAGAAGAAGACGTCTGGTCTCAAAATGCTGGGAGCTCTCCTCCCATTTCTGAAGAGCTCGTACCTCAGCCAACGCACGAAACTCCAGTTGTACCACCCCACAGTCGAAGCATCTATTTTGTATGGATCGACCTCTTGGGGTACTACGTGTGCCACTAACTACAAGAAGTTACAGGTTGTACAAAGCAGATGCCTACGATGGATCTGGAGCCCAATGGTGAATCCGGAATCATGACATTCATCGAGCCTTAAGCGAATCTTACCTCTCAGATAAGGTCAAGGAGAAGTCACGAACCTTATTTCGGAAGTTGGACATGTTACGCGACAGTACACCAAAACTCACCACATTAGGTACGGTAGAACCCTTACGCAACCACAAATACAAAGTACCGAAGGCGACAGTATTTGAGCCTCTGTAAATGATATCCCTACGAAATTCTCCATAATTTAAGGACATAAAGTCCTTTAGCACTTCTACACACATGTTTTCAAACACACACCAAAAGCAGCGAGTTAAAGGACCCTTCTGTCTGCCCAAACTAAAGCTGAAAGAAGAATAAACAAATAAAGCGAAAATTTTGACCCTTTCCATTCCTTAAAGAAGTAAAAATCAACGAAGTTGATCAGACTTCAGCACCATCACCACAAAAAAAATCCCTAAATATCACTTAGGGTTGAGACCAATGTTAATTTTGATAGATCCCGTACCCAGCAACAGATGGCAACAGTTATTTCTAAGCTTTTACATTTGATGGTTAGCCCTTTTTTCGGGGCATGTCTTCAGTTGCATCGAATTAGCTGTCTTATCCGTTACCACTTCCTTATTGTCAGATAAAAGAGTTCTTACCTGCAGATCTTCTGCCCCTAACTGTGGCAGTATCGGAGATCAACACTACAGTAGTTTTATACCCTAGAACAAGTTATATAATAAGGGACAGTGATAAGGCCACAAACACGCACCAACAGGCAGTAAGTCACTAGAACAATTATGCAGAGTGTCCCAGGAGGAACTGTCAACATTCAGGGATACGACAGGAATGATCATTCGAACCAAGTAAAATGCACACCCTAACGGCTTTGAGCGCTTCGATACTTTGAAACAAATCTCTTCTAGTGTAAGCTCTTGGCTTTTCATATTTTGAAAGATTCTAGTGTAGACCATAACAAGAAAAAATTGTCTAGTGAATATGGACTCTCAAATGCATACTGTAAAAGCTGTGAAACTTGTTCATCGTCGCTACTATAAAACACGTATCTTCTACTGAACGAGTGTTCATAGCTCTAAAGGTATGTGCTTCAGAACCTATTTTTACTAGACAGTTTTTTCTTGTCTTGGACCATATTGCCCCCTCCCAACATATAGAAGCAAAAGAACTTGCGATAGAAGATATTTGCTTCACAGTATCGAAGATGAAGTGCTAGTAGCCCTTAAGGGATGCGTTTTAGAGCCCATTTTTACTGGACTTGTTTCGTTCGAATGATCGTTCCTGTCATACACCTGAATACTGGCCACTCGTCCTTGGACGCCCTCTGTATTAAGCAATTAAAAACACGTTTCAATTGGAGTCAGCGTCATTACAGCACGCGATGGCGTCGATCCACAACTCCGAATTACTTGTGGGATAGCCAGTCCTCCTCAAGAATTAAAAGTAACAAGAAAACGCCATCGAAAAAGAAAAAAATGTTCGTCCAGCCTCTAGACAATCCTAACTAGCATATTATGGGAAACCGTCTTAAGAATTAAGGCACAGGAGATACTGTTGCTGACCATGAGAGACAATTGTTTGTGTACTAAGGACAGATACTGCGCCAACTCGTACACCATCAACAACGGAAAGTGGTGTGTAGGCACCCCGCGAAGCTAGCTGCGAGTGCACATAACTATCCTGACCTAGTTAAGTGCATGCATGCTGTCTCCACACGAGCAGATTTTCACTCAATGGAAAAACTAGTAGAAGCCAACCTCGGGGAAGATCAGTTTGGATTCCGTAGAAACACTGGAACACGTGAGGCAGTACTGACCTTACGACTTATCTTAGAAGAAAGATTAAGGAAAGGCAAACCTACGTTTCTAGCATTTGTAGATTTAGAGAAAGCTTTTGACAATGTTGACTGGAATACTCTCTTTCAAATTCTAAAGGTGGCAGGGGTAAAATACAGGGAGCGAAAGGCTATTTACAATTTGTACAGAAACCAGATGGCAGTTATAAGAGTCGAGGGACATGAAAGGGAAGCAGTGGTTGGGAAGGGAGTAAGACAGGGTTGTAGCCTCTCCCCGATGTTGTTCAATCTGTATATTGAGCAAGCAGTAAAGGAAACAAAAGAAAAATTCGGAGTAGGTATCAAAATTCATGGAGAAGAAATAAAAACTTTGAGGTTCGCCGATGACATTGTAATTCTGTCAGAGACAGCAAAGGACTTGGAAGAGCAGTTGATGGAATGGACAGTGTCTTGAAAGGAGGATATAAGATGAACATCAACAAAAGCAAAACAAGGATAATGGAATGTAGTCTAATTAAGTCGGGTGATGCTGAGGGAATTAGATTAGGAAATGAGACACTTAAAGTAGTAAAGGAGTTTTGCTATTTGGGGAGCAAAATAACTGATGATGGTCGAAGTAGAGAGGATATAAAATGTAGGCTGGTAATGGCAAGGAAAGCGTTTCTGAAGAAGAGAAATTTGTTAACATCCAGTATTGATTTAAGTGTCAGGAAGTCATTTCTGAAAGTATTCGTATGGAGTGTAGCCATGTATGGAAGTGAAACATGGACGATAACTAGTTTGGACAAGAAGAGAATAGAAGCTTTTGAAATGTGGCGCTACAGAAGAATGCTGAAGATTAGATGGGTAGATCACATAACTAATGGGGAAGTATTGAATAGGATTGGGGAGAAGAGAAGTTTGTGGCACAACTTGACCAGAAGAAGGGATCGCTTGGTAGGACATGTTCTGAGGCATCGAGGGATCACCAATTTAGTATTGGAGGACAGCGTGGAGGGTAAAAATCGTAGAGGGAGACCAAGAGATGAATACACTAAGCAGATTCAGAAGGATGTAGCTTGCAGTAGGTACTGGGGGATGAAAAAGCTTGCACAGGATAGAGTAGCATGGAGAGCTGCATCAAACCAGTCTCAGGACTGAAGACCACAACAACAACAACAACACATGTCATGTTAAGATGGCGGCGAATTTCATACAAACGACTCGACCTGCATCCGAATGGGCTCTGTCTAAAATCTACAACCACATGTCTCGGAGAGTAAGTCTCCATGTTTTTATGGCCTTGGACGAAACCCATTCGAGTCTTACTCCGAAAAAAAATAGTTTTTGTAGCCAATCTGGCCCTATCGGAAGGGGGGGGGGGAGGGGGGAAAAGCTGTTTTTGACCAAGGAGTGGAGGAAAGCTCCCTAGTGCTTAGGTTGGTCATTTTCGGGTGCTATGTGCTAATGTGTTTGCATCGCCAATTTGAAGGCAACGGCTCTATACTAGACAGATTTATGCCGTCTTGTGCTTCTTTCGGCATACTAAAATGATGAAATTCGTAGACGGAAAAAAATAGCAGTATCAAAAAATAGTTAATGTAGAGTAATAAAATTTCGGAAATATATTTGACTAAGTAACATATTTAAGTGATTAACATTGCAAGGTCATAGATTAATCTAAGCGAGAGATAAGCGATTGCAAATGCGAAATGCTGGTAGATTAATAAACGGTGTAACCGCCAGAATGCTGAATGCAAGCATGCAAACGTGCATGCATTGTGTTGTGTATATGCCGATTGACCGTTTGTGGGATGGAGTTCCATGCCTGTTGCACTTGGTCGGTCAATACAGGGACGGCTATGGTTGTGGATGGCGCTAGAGTTGTCATCCGATGATGTCCCATATGTGCTCGATTGGAAACAGACCTGGTGATCGAGCAGACCAAGGCAACACGTCGACACTCTGTACAGAAATATGTGGGCGAGCGTTATCCTGTTGAAATCCTCCCCTCCCCCCTCCCTCCTCTGGAATAAGGAACTTGAATTGCAGCAAAACAGGTCGAATCACCAGAATGACGTTCAAATTTGCGATCAGTGTGCGTGGGATAGCGACGAGAGCGTTCCTGCTGTCATACGAAATCACACCCCAGACCATAACTTCAGGTGTAGGTCCAGTGTGTCTAGCAGGCAGACGGTTTGGTTGCAGGTCCTCAACTGGCCTCCTCCTAACCAACACACGGCCGTCACTGGTACCGAGGCAGAACCAGCTTTCATCAGAAAACACAACATACCACCAATGGGCTCTCGGTTGACACCCCTGAAGTCGCAAATGGCGGTGGTTTGCGGTCAATGGAATCCACGCTACAGGGCGTCTGGGTCGGAGCTGAGCTTGAAGTAACTGATTTGTAACATGCGTTGTATCCCTGTGGTGCCAACTGCTGCTCAGACTGCTGCTGCAGGTACACTGCAGTGCGGCAGAGCCTTTCGCTGAACACGATGGTCTTCCCTCTCGGTGGTGCCACGTGGCCGCCCAGAGCCCAGTCTCCTTTGCAACCGTACATTCTCATAACCACCGCTGCAAGCAGTCTTCTTCTTTCAAATAACTTCCGGGAATAACTTTGCCAGCTGAGCTGTCCCATCTTGAAGTTACATTTCGTCAAAATGGTTACAGTGATAGACAGATTGAACGTGCGTTGCGCTATCGACCAACTGTACATCAGGTGATTGATGATAATTCTGAGTCAACACCTAAGTCTACAGCCTTCTTGCCTTACGTAGGAAACACGTCCAATAAGATCGGTCGTATTTTACGGAAATACGATGTGAAATGTGTTTTCCGACCTCCATCTAAAATTAGAGCACTTTTGAGTTCCGTTAAGGATGATCTTGGACTGCGTAAGGCGGGTGTATATCGTGTCCCTTGTAGCTGCGGCATGGCATATATTGGTCAAACTATCAGGACCGTGGAGGACAGATGTACTGAGCATAAACGGCACACACGATTACAGCAGCCAAATAGATCTGCTATTGCCGAACATTGCTTGGATACTGGTCACTCCATGTTATATAATAACACCGAGATATTGGCATGCACGTCCAGCTATTGGGACAGTGTGATTCGGGAGGCAGTTGAGATTAAATTAGCGAGCAACCTTGTTAACAGGGATGGAGGTTTCTGTTTAAACTCTGTTTGGAATCCGGCTCTCTCCCTTGTCAAGAAACAGAGGGACAGACTCAATGCTACCTCACCTGCGACTTCATAATCTCACTATCGATAGCTCTGACTTTGGTCATCTTTGGTGGCACTAGTGTTCAGTGTGTGTGTGTTATCTTTCCTGCTTGGGTCCGAGAACCGAGGTATTAAATTTGCATGTACGTCGCCTGTCCGTTGCAGTTTGCCTTGAAAATGGCGGGGTGTTCTCCCGCCGAAATATCGGCGGTCGCTGAAAGTGTTACCTGGCTGAATTCCCGGAAGTTATTTGAAAGTTGTATACGCCAGGAGAAACTCAGGTCTCAGTCTTCTTCTTCTTCTTCTTGCGTTACGGCCTCTGTAGGACCACGGGTAGCCCATTCGTGGACTGCATTACCTCATCTTCTCCCAGAACCTCTCCATTCTTTCTCTTCTTCTCTCCCGCTCTTCTTCCGAGATTTTCAGTTTCCGTTTCTCCTGGCGGCTCCACTGGTGACATTCTAATCTTTTCCTGTAGTCTTCTCTGTCATTGATCTCCGGCATATTTGTCGGTGTATATTTGTTCCTCCAATTTTCCTTTCCTTCGACCTTGATCCTCAGTTCCAACCAGTCCTTCCGAAGTTCAACAATCCACTTGGTTCCTGTCTTTCTCTTTGTCCTCCCTGTTGTTTCCCACACTCTCTCCGTCATTCTGTCCATACTCATCCTAACTACATGCCCAGCAAACCTTGCCCTTTTGAGTCTGATTTCCCCGGATATTCTCCTCATGTTCCGGTACAATTCTTCCCTAGGTCTTCGCATCCACCTCTTTTGGGTCCTAGTATTTTTCTCGGCATTTTTCTCTCTTCTTTCTCTAGTTGTTCTGCCCCATTTCTTCCTAGTGCCATCGTCTCAGCAGCATATAACACTGCATTCCTCACTGTTGTCTTGTAGTGGCTTATCTTTGCCTCTGTGAATATATTCTTTTTATTGTATATCTCTCTCGTCATGCAGAAGGCTGACCTCATCTTCTTTATCCTCTGTGCTATTCCCTCGTTGCTCGTGTTCCTTCCTGTTATAAATTCTCCCAGGTATTTGCACAGTGCCTTCCGGTGTTTCCCAGTCTGCAAGCAGTCATGTATAGTAACAACACTTCTGCCAAGTCTTTTTGCAATACAGCAGAAGGAATATCCAGCTTCTCGTAGCCCTATTACACGATTCCATTCAAACTCAGTGAGGTGCTGATATTGGTGTCGTTGAGCATTAAAGGCATTCTTTACTAATATTAACTCAACACGTCCAGTATAAAACATAAATAATGCTCTCGACCATTACAACGTGTTTATAAATCAAACCTGAGTAGCATGCTCGTTGTGCTGCTGCTAGCGCCACTCTTATGCGACTAGCAAAAAATCTGAACAGACATCATCTTTCAGATTTAAAAACACGCCTGCAGACTTCCGTTTACGTAGCACAACTTCTTTTTGGTGACGCAAATTTTTTTCCGTCCGTGTAGTTCAGCCGGGGGTCAGTGTCCAAAGGACACAATATTTCGTCAAGCGACCACGTTGTCATCAGCTAATAATGATAACCTAGTTGCTGGCCGCAATGTTGTGTGCGTTGGACACTGACATCCGACTTGTTATCCGTGAACCATTTCGTCATCTTGCAACTTTCTCAAACTGCTTGTTCGGCTTATAATAAAAATTGATTCACCCCACCATCCGATTGTTACGCATCTGGGGAGTGCGCAGTTGGGTCCAGAAGGTCAATAAAATTGATATTATATCTGAAATTTGCCTATTTACTTTTCTGAGTTGTTAAATGTTCACGCAAGTGACCGACCGTTGTTGTCATTGGATTAGTAATTTTGCCTCTCGTATGAATCCGATATTAAAGGTACTATTAGTCAACTAATGAAGTACTCTTCCTTTACAAGGAACTGGACGGCACAGACACAGAGACCTCTCCATGTGTGGGTGATACATCATGGAAAACTTTCAGGTTTACAATGCAATGGTTTTCTTGTTTTTATACATTTTTCTATTTACGGTTAAAAGGAATAGATCTCCAAGTAATGTACCTTAACTGCAGAAAACTTATAACTATGATCTATTCACGTGATTTCGTAGACTTTCCCGGCGTAATAACTGCTGATATTCTTCACGGGTTTGCAGCCGGATCATGTCGTCGTCCAGACACAATATTTCGGCGGACCAGCTGTAGGCTGCAGAGCAGCGAAATAAGCTGCTGCCAGCCCGCCCCCATCGGGGGGAATCGAAATTCAATAAAGCAAAAAAAAAAAAAAAAGGAAATGGCTGGAATTCAGTTCCGGCGAGGCAGTGCACGAGTATTAACTCACCTGAAGATGGCGGCCAGCTGGTCTGCCGAAATATTGTAATATGGTCGACGACATGATCCGGCTGCAAACCCGTGAAGAATATCACGATATATTTACAGTAGGAACTTACCATGCGTAGTGAAATATTTACCAGCTCTTTTAGGCACAAAATGTTGAAATGATTAATTTAGCCTCACTTTATTCCAGTTAATGTTCTTGTTGCCGTAGCTGTTGCCTTGTCCATTTCGTGTGCGTGTGTTACAAATGATCTGCAAGGACGGCGCACACAGTTGTTCCAAGAATCGGCGCCCTACCCCGGAGCATCTGCGCACCGTCAGCTATAAAGGCAACGCCGGACCGAGGACAGACGCTGGGCGGTGGGTGTGTGGGTGGGGTAAAGGCACGAGCTCCGCGTGACGGGATGTGGCACCCGAGGTGCGCGGTCGTCGCAGGCGGTGAGGTCGGCACCTGCGTTTGATGGGTTGTCTATTGTGGGGGACCCGCGTATGGCACGGGCGAGCATGCGCCGACTGCGAGTGGCAATTAGGCCTCATTTGTCGGCGCTGATGGGCGCCGCAACCTTGGTGCCGCCGCCCGCACACATACGGCGGCCGCGGAGGGCGCAGGCGACCGCCTCCTCACGTGGACGTTGCCCACACGAGACCACCAAAGTCAACACCATCGAGGGAACAGACAGGCAGGAGACCTCAAGAGAAGTTGCTGTTGGGTCTCGAAGAGTGGCAGAATGTGCCATTTTGCAGGATCATAAACTCACACTCACGTATGCTGATTGCTTCTCACCCACTTAGAGCCCCTCGGCGAATACCATGACTCAGTATTTTCGGGAAGCAAGACAAACCGCCTTCTTGTAGGCCCTGGAATCACAGTGCCGGAAAAAATTTGCATCACCCTCAAGGACTGTTTTCATTGACACCATAATATATATTGCATACTGATGGAGCGAAGGACTTGGAAGAGCAGTTGAACGGAATGGACAGTGTCTTGAAAGGAGGATATAAGATGAACATCAACAAAAACAAAACGAGGATAATCGAATGTAGTCGAATTAAGTCGGGTGATGATGAGGGAATAAGATTAGGAAATGAGACACTTAAAGTAGTAAAGGAGTTTTGCTATTTGGGGACCAAAATAATTGATGATGGTCGAAGTGGAGAGGATATGAAATGTAGGCTGGCATTGGCAAGGAAAGCGTTTCTGAAGAAGAGAAATTTGTTAACATCGAGTATTGACTGAAGTGTCAGGAAGTCGTTTCTGAAAGTATTTGTATGGAGTGTAGCCATGTATAGAAGTGAAACGTCGATGATAAATAGTTTAGACAAGAGAGAATAGAAGCTATCGAAGTGTGGTGCTACAGAAGAATGCTGAAGATTAGATGCTTAGATCACATAACTAATGAGGAGGTATTGAATAGAATTGGGGAGAAGAGGAGCTTGTGGCACAACTTGACTAGAAGAAGGGATGGGTTGGTAGGACATGTTCTGAGACATCGAGGGATCACCAATTTAGTATTGGAGGGCAGCGTGGAGGGTGAAAATCGTAGAGGGAGACCAAGAGATGAATACACTAAGCAGATTCAGAAGGATGTAGGCTGCAGTAGGTACTGGGAGATGAAGAAGCTTGCACAGGATAGAGCAGCATGGAGAGCTGCATCAAACCAGTCTCAGGACTGAAGACCACAACAACAACAACAACTGATGGGTTGTACACTGAGGTGACAAAAGTCATGAGATACCCTCTAACATCATGTCGGACCTCCTTTTGCGCGGCGTAGTGCAGAAACTCCATATGGCGTGGACTCAACAAGTCGTTGGAAGCCCCTGCACACATATTGAGCCTAGTAGCTATATAGCTGTCCATAATTGCGAAAGTGTTGCCGGTGCAGGATTTTGTACACGAATTGAACTCTCGATAATGTACCGTAAATGTTCGATGGGATTCATGAGGGGCGATCCGGGTGGCCAAATCATTCACTCGAATTGTGCATAATGTTCTTCAAACCAGTCGCGAACAATTGTGGTCCAGTCACATGACGTAGGTGTTTGGGAACATGTAGTCCATGAATGGTTGCAAATGGTCTCTAATTAGTTGAACATAACCACTGCAAGGCAATGATGGGTTCAGTTGGATCAGAAGACCCAGTCCATTCCATGTAAACACAGTCCACACCATTATGGAGCCACCACTAGTTTCCACAATGCCTTGTTGACAACTTGGGCCCGTGACTTCGTGAAGTCTGCACCACACTCGAACCCTACCACCAGATCCTACCAATTGAAATAGGGTCTCATCTGACCAGTCCACTGTTTTCCAGTCGCCTGAAGTCCAACCCATATGGTCACGACCTCAGGAGAGGCGCAGCAGACTCGTGCTGTTAGCACAGGCTCTCGCGTCGATCGTCTGCTGCCATAGCCCATTAACGCTAAATTTCTCCGCACTGTGCAAACGGATACGTTCGTCGGACATCTCATACTGATTTATGCGGTTATTTAACGGAGTATTGCTTTCCTGTTAGCACCGACAACTCTAAGCAAAAGTCGCTGCTCTCGGTCGTTATGTGAAGGCCACCGGCCATTGTGTTGCCCGTGGTGAGAGGAAATGCCTGAAATATCGTATTCTCGGCACACTCTCGACAGTGTGGATCTCGCAATATTGAATTCCCTAACGATTTCGGGAATGGAATGTCACATGCTTCTAGCTCCAACTGCCATTCCGCGTTCAAAGTCTGCTAATTCCCATTGTGCGCCCGTAATCACGTCGGAAAGCTTTTCTGATGAATCACCTGAGTGCAAATTGCTGTCCCGCCAATTCACTGCGCTTTTATACCTTGGGTACGCCTTCTGTGTATGCATATCTCTAACCCATGAGTTTTGTCATCTCAGTATAGTATTGCCGATTCATTTGTCACAGTAACCAACGATCTGAAGACGCTCTGCAGATCTGTCTGTTTGCCAATTGTTTTGACTCTGAGGGAAATAACTGTGCTAACTCTTTAGAGAAAAAAAAGTGCGTGCCTGTGCAACATTCGTTCCAGGATACAACCATGCCCTGTTGACGAATTGAACAACTTCAGGCATTTGAACAATGTCGCAACCTAGGGAAGCTGGACGGACGTATCGACGGATTGCTCAACATGTTGGACACAATGTATCGGTGGTGTGTCGTCGCTTTCAGTAGTGGTCTGTGGAACATTCCTACACCCGTAGACTAGATTCTGAATGTCTACGTAGTACCGACGCGCATCAGCATCCAAGCATTATGAGAGCAGCAGCAGCCCACTGAACGTTGTCCAGAGAAGACATCTGGGCACCTGTTGGACCTGATGTGTCACCTAGGACCATCAGGAACTGTCTGCTTGCCTCTGTCCAGGCTACCACCGACACGACGACATCGCCAAGAACAGCTACTCTGATGTCGTGAAAGAGTCGCCTGGAGTGTGCAATGGCACTCTGTTATCTTCAGCGATGAGAGTAGGTTCTGGCTGTGAGTCATGGACGTACACGTGTACGGCGTAGGTCTCGTGAGCGGCCTGTTCCGAAGTGCATTCGCGGTCGACACACGGGTCGCATCCCAGGCTTCATGGTGTATGTATTTGTGGGGCTGGGTGGTATGGGGTAGGGACAACTCGCGGTCACATTTGATGTTTCTGCAGCGTAAAGAAACCAGCTACAGTGCATAGGCTGTTATCCCAGTGGAACTGCCATTTCTTCAGCAGGTAGGTGACGTGCTTTTGCAGCAGGACAACGCACGTCCATATGCGGCTGTTACGATGCAACGTGCTCTTCATGGCGTGCAACAACTGTCCCGGCCAGCAAGATCACCAGATCTCTCGCCAAGTGAACACGCATGGACATGAGAAGTGGGGACTTATTCGTTCTCCGGAGCCTGTGAAAATCATTGCCGAATTGCAATAAACGCTGCGAGGTGTTCGGGACAATCTATCGTAGGATTCCATAGGACAGCTTTACGATGGTTTGTATGCGAGAGTACAAGCTTGCGTTGACGCCAGATTTTATATTGATGCGACTGTTTGGGCACTCTTTACTGTGACATTCGTGTTTCATTTGGTCTGAATTTGTTATCAAATACTCCTAAAATGACGAAATACTTGTCATCTAGAAAATGAAACAACATAAAGAACTTTTACTGCTAGCCATAGTTAAATACTGAATCGTATTGTGTTTCCCACAACTGGAATAGCCCCACTGTATCGATTCTAACACGCAATGGAACAACATAACGTTTCTCCCACCTGCACCAAAGCTGAGCATGATGAGAGTTCATCACCACTTCACGATGGCCCCTCTGCTGTCACAAGATCTACAACTTCACATCCTGATCATCCATAAATCAGTTTGACTTAAATCCTCCTCTGCGGTCTAATTGTTAGCGTTGTTTACTACTGAAGTGGATGTCATGGCTTCGTTTCCCAGTGATCACTTCAGATTCATCTGCGATGGACAGTTCTGGAATTGCGCCTATGAAATCATGTGAGGCAAATGAGAAGATACATGATAAAATTAACAGTGAAATTGAAAAGGAAGCGGAAAATGCCATCATTTCAAAAGGCTGAAAGCCATATGACATTTATTCATTTCGACTCGACGACGTTGACCCTTTGATATAATATCTAGAACTTCAGATCACGACTCACATAAATATTGAAGATAAATATGCTGGGAGTTGGTCATAACGACTGCAGCTACTTATATAAACAGCACAGTCTGACACCAAAATCTTGAGAATGTCCTCACCTGAAAAGAAAAACCAGCGTAATTGGTATTTCCGATATTTCAATATTTATTTAATGTAATTAATTTTAATGTTTGTATACTTTCTAAAGTATTATACGAGTAATTGGATAACTGATGTGTGGTATTTGACATTGGCAAGATATTATCATTACATTTCTGTTATCGACATTTTCACACAAATTCTTTTCTGTTTCTTCGTTTGTATTTCATCTGTCTCTACTTTACCTTTAACCTTCATTTACGGTGCAATAGTGTTCGAGAAAGGGTACGTGGTATCACAATTGCCAAGTTTACTTTTTCGGCCATATCCATGGATACTGGATTATAACAGACCGAAGGCTTCCTGTGCAATATCTGAGTCTTTGCTGTGATCATACGGTGACGTTTTTGGAAGAGGTGTTGTATTATTTGTTAACTGATTCTGAAAAAAATTCACAACGATTTGGTGCATCCAGAAGCGACAATTTGGGGCCTTTGTTTACATCTATACGACTGATTTACCAATAGAATTAATCCAGTGGTTAACAAATTGCAGTCGTCTTTAGTAAGAGCCGTCCTGATTTACATTTTTTCGACTACAGGTGAACGCTAAACGGTTTCCTTCTAGCCCATAAACTGTTTCCTTCGCAGCCACAATCATCAAATATACACGGTCCATTCACTTTAATGTTACCACAACCTATTTTTTAAGTCAACCTGCGATAGACTCTTACAGAGTGGAGGGTATATAAAGAGTGTCGGGAGGACGCGGAAAACAGTGCAGTCGTTGTTGTAAA
Source organism: Schistocerca piceifrons (assembly GCF_021461385.2). NCBI lineage: Eukaryota > Metazoa > Arthropoda > Insecta > Orthoptera > Acrididae > Schistocerca > Schistocerca piceifrons. The sequence continues at coordinate 533,626,046 of NC_060140.1, forward strand.
ACGGAAAAGCAGTGATTTGTCTAACGTCCAAAAGAGTATAATAGTTGGCTTTCAGGCCAAGGGTAGAAGCATTTGCGAAACGCATAAGTTTATCACCGTGGGTAAAGTAGACCGTATATGGCAAAATGGTGCTATCCAAAAGTAGCAATGAGGCAATTGTGGTGCGCACGGGTCATAGGTGACAGGGGTGAATGACGGCTGCGGACATGTATACGGGAAAATAGACGTGCATCTATTGAGCAACTGACCGTCCACATGAACAAAGGAACAACCAACAGTGTCCCCGCAACGGCTAATCGGCGAACGTTGCTCCTTGTGGACCTCCACAGTAAGCCACTGGTTCATGCACCCATGCTGATTGCTGTTCATCGGCGACGAAGGCAGCAATTTGCAAGCCAATGCCGAAACTGGACGCCCACTGGATGGCAACAGATGGCTTTTAAAAATGAATCTCGTTTTAAGCTGGTGTGTACGGCCCGAAACGTCTGAAAACGCAACAGTTATGATCTGGGGAATGTTTTCTTGTTATTACGTAGGTAATCTCGTCGTTATGGAAGGCACAATGGACTATCACACGCGTGTATCTATCGTTGGGGGACCGTGTTCGACCCTACATGCAGTTTGTTTTTCCTCGACATTATAGCATCTACCAGCGGGATAATGCAATGTGTCACACAGCTCGCAGTGTTCGCGCTTGGTTCGAAGGGCACGAAGACGAATTTACTGCACTCCCCTGGCCAACAAACTCTCTGGATTTAAACCCAATCGAGAATCTGTGGGACCACCTCGATTGGGCTGTTCGCACAACGGGTCCTCAGCCGAGAAACTTAACCCCAGCTGGCCACGGCCCTGGAGTTAGCATGCCCTCTTATCCGTGTCGGTACCTCAGTAACTCTCTTATCTGCACGTCTCGCGGTGGTACGCGCTGCAGAAGGTAGTTATTCAGATTCTTAACAGGTGGTCATATTAATGTGACTGGCCAGGGGGAACGATGTAAACCGCATCATCCACATAAATCTAATTGTGGGTGCAGACGGATCCTAAATGAAATTCACTGGAAGAATGTTATTGCACGTCCTTAAAGGAGGGTACTTACAAAACTTTTTGAGTACTATTTGTCGGATATCCCTTCACCTGCTGCCGAAACATCTTTCCAGCAGCTCTTCCAAACGACAGTTCGTCGACAAATACTGCGTTGAAGCTTCCCATTTTGAGAACACAGAAGAAACGATCAGGTTTACTTGCTAAATACTTTCTAAAGCCAAGATGCATAAATATTTCTATATTTAAAACAACAGACCTGCAGATGACAGCAAAGTGTGTCGAAACCGGTTGTTTTCAATAAAGGAATATTCAAACGACCTTGGTTTTAGAAAGTTTTTCATAAATATTGTGTTAACGTGACATGAATAGTTATCAAAAACTTCAGAATAAGAGACTTTTTTTACCGCAGTTCAATACGGTGGCTTCTAAGTCAGCAATACTCAACACAGGCACAAATTTGTTACGCAAGTATGTTTCATTACTGTAGGAGAACAAGAAGGGTGAACACTATATTATGTATCACTGCGTATCACAGAGAGAGAGAGAGAGAGAGAGAGAGAGAGAGAAAGCTGAGATTGCATGGTAGATGATTTTGAATCCCACAGCTGACCGCCGAGGGACATCAAAATTAATTTTCCTGTCAGAAGAACAGATTCTACAGAAAAGGAGAGTCATTTCTATCAGCTGAAATCCATCGTGAGACAGATAATTTGTTTAGCAGATCATCGGCCGGAACTGAGTGTTGTCACGTTACGTGTAACCTGTGTAGCAGGCTTCCGTCATTCCAGGCTGCGGTCTAGACGACCGTTGTGTGAGGCGGGTGTTAACAGCTTCACCGTAATGAGCATCTCCCCTCTGGACTGCTAAACAACGTAACCGCAAGTCTGTGACTTGTTAACCGATGTTACATCAGCTCGCACACGTTCTAGTTGTCTTCCGCCTGCAATAGCCAGCTTACACACAGGAATTACGTGTACAGAGCTTCCTGACGTACCATTCGCGTTGCTTTTCTAATCCGTTTCTGTTGCAATTACTTCATTAATTTTCTAAAAGATTTGGAAAACTTGCTTTTACGAATCAGGAATTCCAGAATACATAAAAACCTATGTTAGATAAGAAAATATTGTCAGAAATATATAGCTATTTCTCCAGAGAGCGTTGATATCGAAGTTGGAAAAATCAGAATTAAGAGATCCGACTTGAATGAACTACTTTCTATGAAGCCACATGAAGAACAGCGTATATTCAAAGCCATTGGACACAGAGAAATATTTCGGGCCTCGTATTGCACTAGCCTTTAAGACTGACAGTTAAATGCGAGGAGCCTTTCGTCAGGTTCCACAGTCCTATTTCGCTTTTTGTAGCAGGCCTATTTCTTTCGCGGAACCTAGTTGTATATGCTCAATTCATTTAATTTTGTCCTCGTTGTCATTTTTTCTTTTGGGTCGTCAGTTTCTCGATTAGTTTCATGTGATCCGACACGATTTTTTCTCCAGTGACAACATTTTCGTCATTCTGTAATTTTTACACTCATTATTTATTGCTTGTATTCCAGTTTTTATCTTCTACAACTTTTGCCTTCTACGTCTCCCTCTAGTACCATGCAAGTTATTCCGCGGTATCCTAAAATGTCCTATCATCCTGTCCCTCATTCATGTCAGTGTTTTCTACATGTTCCGATCCTGCGGAGAAGTTCTCCATTCCTTATCTGTCCATATAATTTTTACCATCAGTCTATAATGTCATATCTCAAACGCTACTATTCTCTTCTTTTCTGACTTTCCCAAAGTTGAAGATTAATTTCAGTACAACATCCTACACCAGAGGAACATTCTCAGATACTTCATCCTCATTTTAAGGGTTGATATTTGATACTATATACTTATTTAGTTCTACTCTGATTCTTATATCCTCCTTGCTTTGTCCGTCATGCGTAGGGAAGCAGAATTCCCTCACTTCGCCTATCTACGTGCTACCCAATTTAGATGTTAAGTTTATCTTTTATCTCATTTTGCTGTTCCACATTACTTTTGTCTTTCTTCGGTCTACTCTCAATTCGCATTTTGTTTTCCTTAGACTATTTATTGCATTAAACAAATCTTGCAGTTCTTCCTCATTTTTACAGGTGATTGGAATGACAGTAGCGAATCATATCACTTACTTGCAGGATGAATTTTTTTCCCACTCCTGTTCATTTCTATTAGGGCTGTCATTGCCTCTTCGATGTACAAGGTGAATAGTAGCGGAGGAAGACTGCATCCTTGCCTTGTCTCCTTTGTAATCCGATCATTTCTCTTTTGTCCTTCCATTGTTATTTTTCTCAACAGGTTCTTTTTCATACTGTACATTACCCTTAACTTGTATCCATTTTTCTGAAAATTTCAAACATCTTGCACCACCCTAGTCTGTCGAACTCTTTTGTTTTCGGGTCAACAAATCGAATGAAGGTGTCCTAATTTTTATTAAGTCTTGTCTCCATTATCAAGTATAGCCCAAAATCTGCCTATGTGGTGCCTTTAACCTTTCGAAAGCCAAACTGAACGTCATGTAACTGATCCTGAAATTTCTTTTCCATTTCTCTCTACATTATTCTGATCAGATATTTTGTTGCATGAAATGTTAAGCTGACTGTACGATAGTTTTCGCATTTACCCGCATTTTATGTGTTTTGGAGTTGTGCAGACGACATTCTCCGAAAATACGATGGCATGTCTCCAACCTTAAAAATTGTAAACACTAACGTCTTATCAACATGATGCAACAGGACTAAGTTGTAGTCCCACATTGTCCTTGTCAGTAACAAGGTGTTGTGTGTCTAAACACACCGGATTTTCATTAAAAAAGAATGGGGTTACAACTGCGTTCTGACAACAGGTATTAGGTTTTCCTTCGACGTTTGTAAATCATTTCAGATGAAACCCGCTCCTCCCCCCTCCCCGCTCCCCTCCCCCCCACCCGTGCTGTTTTTTTCCAATCGTCGTTAGTTATCCACCCATAATGACCTCAACGTTAACGTTAAACTTCAGTATTCCTTCTTTAGTGTCTCGTGTTTTAGGAAGTTGATCACAAAAGTACCTTTTTTGCGATCTCGTAGCTGTAGCTTAAAATAATAGATTACTATGGTGCGGTTCATACGAGAGAACAACTAAGGCAAGCAATTCACGTACTTTCTAGGATGGCCTCCGCCGTTAATTCCCATATTATACATCTAGCTTTTGTCTAGTCGACTGGTGTGCAATGTAAAAACCGTGTAAAGTGGATAATAGGCACGCCGAATTTAAGAATGGAACTGCATGCCTGCTGGCCAGTTTACACTTTAGGTACCGTCCACTACATCCATCTTGATGGTAGTTCCGACATTCGTCAGCCGTTCATCTTCCGAAACTTCGTAACGCATTCTGCCGTCTCTCTGCAGCTTTCGTTTTCCTCACTCACTCCGCATCCGCCTAGCCAGATTTTCGCAAAAACGCTGCCGCGGTGAAAGTTCCTTCCGCTGGTGGGAACTGCGCAGTTCGCGGAACACTTAGTAGTGACCATTTCGCTACGGTTCCCAGCAACACCCACTTTTTCGTTGCTTACGGCATAGACGGTGGCGGAACAGCTGCCGCCAACACTTCACCGTTTCCGCTTGGAGCTTGTTAACCAACAAGTGTATCCCAACTTCGGGAATTGCAATGCTTTCTCACATATTCTTAGTGATCTGTCTACCTTGACAGCTTTCTGTAATCGGAAAAAACTCTTTTATTTCAAAAGAAATCACCTTATCATAGCAGCTGATAAACAAAACGATGAGATAAACGTAATGGAACGACGACCTGTGCTGTCTGTAAAAACAACCAGAAGTTAAATGTGGCGTTTCACAATGGCGCCTACACGGGAAAGGAATCACCAGTAAGGAGATCAATATTGTGCAAAAAATTCAGGTCAGGAATGTAGCATGACACCAAGGTGGGTCCATGCTCCATTCCGCATCATCCTACTTTGGTAAGTATTATTGAAAAACTGATTTCATGAGCTAATGTGAGCTCGAATTATTCAAATTTAAAAACGACATAATAGTAAGAAACCTTTATTGAATATTTTTGCACACATGCAATTGATTTCATAAGTTAATGTGAGCTTGAATTATAAATGAAAAGCACCAGTTTGCTTTTGTTCTACAATATTACTTTTATTGTTAACCGTTTAACAAGAAAAGTAATATTGTAGAACAAAAGCAAACTGGTGCTTTTCATTTCTTATAATGTTGTTCTACCAAGAACCGACGGAAGATTCTGTTAATATGAGCTTGAATTATCTCCAGAGAAGGTGTATGCGTAAAAGAGAGCCTATGCGTGAAAGCATTGAGAGCCAACACGGCTGACTACGCTGTATTCTCGCCAGAAAGTGGTATTTGTACATCCGGAAGCTGGCAGATGTGTTGACGGAATTATATTGCCGCTGGATCCTCTTGTTGAGATGTAGTTTCCTTACGATGACACTCCTTCTCAGCAAGAAATAGACCGTTCGCATTACGCTGGCGGAAAATAAGATATCTGGGAGTGAACTGAGAAAGTATTTAGAGTCTAAGAGTTAGTCAGTTAGTTTCATGAAACTTCCTGGCAGATTAAAACTGTGTGCCGGACCGACACTCGAACTCGGGACCTTTGCCTTTCGCGGGCAAGTGCTCTACCATCTGAGCTACCCAAGCACGACTCATGCCCCGTCCTCACAGCTTTACTTCTGCCAGTATCTCGTCTCCTACCTTCTAAACTTAACAGAAGCTCTCCTGCGAACCCAGGAGACGAGATACTGGCAGAAGCAAAGCTGTGAGGACGGGGCGTGAGTCGTGCTTGGGTAGCTCAGATGGTAGAGCACTTGCCCGCGATAGGCAAAGGTCCCAAGTTCAAGTCTTGGTCCGGTACACAGTTTTAATCTACCAGGAAGTTTCATATCAGCGCACACTCCGCTGCAGAGATAAAATCTCATTCTGGAGTTAGTTTCATGTTTCATGGATCATTTCCACAATAAATCGAACTAGTCATTATACATTCACAACGCAAATAAAATTAGTAAATACGGCTACACGAGAAACATTTATATTTTTCTTCCAGATGTGAGTTAGTAATTCCTACCCAATACCTTTTACACATTTCAGTAACAGAATGCTTCTATGGAGTAAATGGAGTTGTCAAGGAGACATTGTTTCAGTTTGCTTTCAAATTTTACTAGACTGTGTGTCAGACATTTTATCTCACCGACGAAGTGATCAGAAATTTTAGTTGTGGCATTGTGCGCCCCTTTTTGTCCTAAAGACAACTTTAATGTGGAGTAAGGAATGTCTTTTTTCCTTCTGGTATTGTAATTACGCACATCATTGTCCGTTTTGAACTGCAGTGGATTATTTACAACAAACTTCAAAAAAAAAAAAAAAATGGTTCAAATGGCTCTAACCACTAAGGGACTTAACATCTGAGGTCATCAGTCCCCTAGACTTAGAACTACTTAAACCTAACTAACCTAAGGACATCACACACATCCATGCCCGAGGCAGGATTCGAACCTGCGACCGTAGCAGCAGCCCGGTGCCGGATTGAAGAGACTAAAACAGCTCGGCTACAGCGGCAGGCCAACAAACTTCACGAGGGATTACATATACTGCGTGGCAGTAGTTAGAATGCCCAACTCCTTAAAGAAATGTCTGTAAGAAGATCGGGGGTGAGTACCACACATTATTCTTACAACACGTTTTTTAGCAACGGAGATTTTCTTTCTTAAAGATGAGTACTGCAGAACGTTATTCCATACGATACTGAATCAAAATATTTGTAAAATATGTCAGCTTACTGATTGATATGCAGTGATTCTAAGTGCACACGTGGTTGAACTAAGCTGTCTCAGAAGTCCCAAAACGTGCTTTTTCCAGTTTCAGTTCCCATTAGTATGGATACCTAAAAATTTTGAAGTTACCACCTTATTTATTATGTCGTCACCATGTGTTACACTTATCATTGGTGTAGTGACCCTAGATGTACGGATCTGAATATTTTGTGTCTTTTCAAAATTGAAAATGAGACTACTCACAAAAAACCAGTCAATGATACTTTCAAGAGCGCTTTTTACCATTTCTTCTATTTCTGTGTGTATGATTGGACTGATTACAATACTAGTGGCATTTGCAGAAAGAAGTAATTCTGTTTGTTGTGTAATAGACGGAAGATCGTTTGCATATATGAGGAACAGCAGTCTACCAAATATTTTGCCTTGGGGAACCCCATGAGTGATTTTTCCCCAGTCAGAATAATGTCCACGGACTACACTGGTTGAACTACTGAATACAGTTTTCTGCATTCCTATGGTCAGCTATGGCAGTGTCCATGGGTTGGCGATATCATCAATGTCATAAATCCTCAATTTATCTACAGCGATTCACACAGTAAAATGCCGTACATAGGTCGCAGAAAATACCAACGGGCGCTGTTTTATTGTTTAATGCTTGAAAAACTTGGTGAGTGAACATACGAATGACATTCTCAATAGAGCAACACTTCTGAAAATCAAACTGTGGTTTGTACTTAATCTAACTTAAACTAACTTACGGTAAGGACAAAACACACACACACACACACACACACACACACACACACACACACATACCCATGGCCGAGGGAGGACTCGAACCTCCGACGAGGGCAGCCGTGTGAACCGTGGCAATGCGCCCCAGACCGCTCGGCTACCCCGCGTGGCGAGGATGTTATTGTTGTACCGGTGAGGTACTACTCTAGAGTACACAACCTTCTCAAAAATGTTGCAAAAGTAAGTACTGTGACTGAGTGAGTGAATATCACTGAGGATTCTTCGACGTCGTAATTAATTTCTACACATAGGAAGACCATTAGCAGTGGATACGTGACTAACAAAGTGGCAGCTATGGCAGAACCAACAGAACTTACAGGCGACTTATGAGAGTCTCCCAGAAAGATCACGCTGTGGCAGGCTGGTATGGTGAATCCATTAGATCCCACTGCTTGACTCCATTGGGGCTGCGGATGATGGCGCTAGTTAACTTGTGGTCCCGTCTCGGGGTTGACGCGCAATGGGTTCGCAGTAGTTTGGGGGATGGTATGGGATTCCTGGATTTGGTATGTTGTTCCCGACAATCGGAGATTCATTCTCTTAGAAGTAAGTAGTAGTAGCGTGAGTTATGGATGGAAAATTCCGTAAAGAGGGTTTCCTGAAGAATATACCTTCCTTAACCCTTATGTTTCCTAGTGGTTAAGATGAGGAACTGCCAGTAAGCCATCTGTTGCGACGGTAGTGTAGATGATTAACAAATGTAGTATCATGGGTAAAAGGTTTTGGGTGTTTACCCTGATAACACTAGCTGCGATATTACATATTTTCGTCTCATATGACTAATTTGTCTGCTTATATGTGTCACGATGTTCTTTGATGTAACATCTATGTCGTAATTTATGGCGATATAAATAATGTATACTTATAATTTCGAAAGTAATGTTCTGCGACAGTATTAGAATCTTAAAGTAAATATCAACAGTTAGCTTTCCTTATGAACAGTGGTAGTAAGTGGTACCACTTCACCAATTAGGCTGACGAACATTTTTTTTACGTAATTGCATTTTATTTTGTACCTAATAGAACCTTGGTTCGAGTCTCGTTTGTTCTGCTACTGCTTCCTTTCATTAGAATTCTTTCGAGAAACGAAGTCAGCCCGATAATCTCATGCACTACACATGATCCCAAATACCTATCATAGAAGAAGCGTTATCGGAGTACTGCTAATTTAATAACAGCCGGTAGTGTTACACCCTTTTCATTTCATTCTTTTTTTAAATTTTATATTTTTTATTAGTTCAATTAATTTTTAAAAACAATTAGATTACAATTCTTGAAGTGAATGTTAATAATAACTGTGCACGACTTTCTGTAGCTATTTGAACATAAAACCCGCATTGGATTCTATGGTGGCGGACGTCAAAATTGTAAGCAATAATAAATAAATAAATAAATAAAAAGTTACCCATGTGGAGAATGGACGCAACAAAGTAGACTTTTTTAATGCTTACAAGCGCTTTTCTTAGAGTTGGAGAGCGGGATGTGAGGCAAGGTGCGTGAGTTAACTTTGAAGCTCCCTAGGTTCTAACAGAAAAAGACATAGTAATCAGAGGCGCCTTCTGATTTTCGAGGTTGGGGTACTGCGACCGGACACTCTGTGGAATCTCATGTAAGTGCTCCATAAAAACAGCGACATAGCTGAGACAGATATTGTGGACGTATTCACGACAACAGCTACAGAGAAGCCGCCAGACTCTTCCGTGCTCCACTACGCTTTATCACGTCGAGAGCGGCTTGAGGGTCGGCGAGTTACCTTAACAGCAGCTTAACGCCACCCCTCGGTGTTAGAGCTGGCGACGCGGCTTCGCAGCGTACTTCACGTATCACATTAAGTTTCCAAAGCGCTGGCGCTTCATGTTCGCGTCTGCTTCACGGAAGTGCTAACTAATTCGCTAATGGCTGCTGAGTCGCAGTAAATACCGTTCTCTTCTGCAATGTGGTGAAATTTTGCGAGTCGTAATGTGGAAATCCACGTATCCACGTGGTAGGACTAAGGTTTAGCTCTCTCTGCACTGGTGCCAGGAGCAGTCGTAATTGTTCTTTGTATCGCTTTAAGAAGCAACTGTGCTTCAAAGTAAATAGTTTCCCGTCAAAATTTAAATTTGTTCTGATCCGCCCATCGAGCAAAGCCAGACCGTGCAGAAAGCAAGCGTTTTTCCCTTATTTGCCTCTGTTATCGAGAGAGTGCATCTTGTGCCCGTGCCTTTTGTAAACTAAAATGAGGTAGGTGTTACAGGATTCCAGAGGGGAGACACGCGATGCCACGATATGTGCGTTTAAGTGGAGATGCATTAGCATGCTATCGGGGCACCGTAAAAAAAGATAGGGTTTCGTCAACTACTCACTCGCTGTAACTCACAGCACGAAGCTCGCTATGGTCCGAACACACCGTTTTTCCTACGCATCGCGATTTCCACCATTGTTCAACGGTTACAGTGGTGGTACGAAGAGTGACTGCACTATGGACGAGCATCTTATTCTTGCAGATGTAGGAAGCACAGCAACGGAGACGTAATAAGTTCCTAAAACGCCTCAAATTGTGGTCTGAGCAATAATTTTATTCTTTCGAACGTATAAAATTATTGCGACTGGGTGAATGAACAGATGAAACGTTATTTCTGAGTTTAAACAGTTTCTCTGGGAACAGTGTACTGCGAACAAGTGCCTCCTGGTGTTCATACGCTCGCTGCTCATTTACAAACTGAGTCGAATCACTCCAGCCGCCAGAATTCAAAGAGGAAGAAAAAAGCTATGTCATGTTAAAGGACTATTCTGTTACAGTGTGGGAAAAAGATTCCATATTTCGTACACAACGGCACTCAGGTTGATACCATTTTCCTTTATTTGCTGCAGGCATTCAATACTGTTTATCATTGTCGTTTGGTAAAGAAAATAACGAGCTTACCGAGTTTCGCACAATTTTTGTGAGAGGACTCAGGGTTTTCGAGCAGACAGAAATCGACACGTTGAACTCAACGGGGTGAAATCAATGGATGAAAAAGTACCTATGGCAGTGCTCGAAATGTTCACAATGTAGAAAATCGATCATCAGATGTCGAATGAAGCTCCGAGACGCTGTTCACAGACGATACTGTTGACTATAGGTAGTTTGCAACGCCAAAAGGCTGTAGCGAAATGCAGGCGGATCTAGATGGATTGCCAGTTGACATTGATCCTACATAAATGTAGTATGTGCGCTATTTGATCAACAGTACCGGACATTTCTATATAATGCGGTACTGACCTCAATATTTCAAGAGAGGCGGATTTGCCAGTTTAAAAAGAGACGCGGAATACTCTATTCTCAGTACGAAAGCAATAACACCAGAACAGGTCGCTCAGGCGGGCTCAGCAACTCCCAACGTGAACTACTCATTGAGTGTCGCCTGACTAACAACTCCATCATGGACGTTTCAACCCGTCTAAAGGTGTCCAAGTTAGCCGTCAGTCATGTGATTGCGAAGTGCAAATGCGAAGCAACAAACGCAACTAAACCACGGCCAGGCAGACTTTATGTACTGATGAAGAGGAGCCGTCGAGCATTGCGGAGGGTCGCTATAAAAAAAGGCGTGAAATCAGCGGAAGGAATCACTCGTGATATCCAAAGCACTACCAACAAAACAGCTAATTATGCATAGAGAGTTTAAGAGAATTGTGTACAACGGTCGAGCAGCTCCTCATGAGCCACACATTTCTGTCGTCAGTGCTAAGGGACACCTGAGCTGGTGTAAAGAGCAACGCCACGGGACCGTTGATGACCGGAAACGAGTGGTTTGGGTTGATGAAACACGCTATGCCATGTGACTATCCGACTGAAGGGTTTGAATTTGGCGAATGCCTGTAGAACGTAACCAGCCGTTACGTGTAGTGCCAACAAAGAAGTATGGAGGAGGTGGTGTTAGATATATAAGTGTTACTCGTCGTCAAGTTGTGATGTCCTTACTGAACTTAAGACAATGATAAACGCAGAAGTATGCCAACAAATTTTACGGTATTGTGTGTACTGTATAGTGATTTGTGCACGATAACATTTCTCAAATGGAATAGCTTCCTCAGAGACCTGACCTCTCCTTCCAGACCCCAGCGTCCGACAACACTTCTTTCTTCCCAGTCTTCTGCTGTTGAGGAACGCGCTGCCATTCGTCCACAGACATCCAGGCACCTCACTGAAAGTATCCGCAGCAAAGTTCAAGTCGTTATAGGGACGAAGGGTGGACATTATTAATTTCCACTAACAAGTGTCCAAGTACTTTTGATCAGATAGAGTATACTCCGAAAGCTAAGCCGGCGATTTCATTTCCTGGACCGTTGTGTCACAATGCCTGCGACGGAAGCGCTTACGATTCCGCGGGGCCTTTGGAGAAAGCAGACGCATTCTTACGTAAGACATCGTAGGACTTGGAGTTGCGTGAGCTGTCACAGCCGCAGACGTTACGACAAGCAGCGGGACGTTCTACGCACGCGTGTGCTAGCATTCGGTCGTCACGCGACCTCCTTGCCGTCGCTCCTTTGACCCGGCACATCCCTCAACAGCTCACTGGAGCTGCCGAATTCTGTAATGAGGGAGGAATCAAGAATAGAGTCCCTTAAAAGGATGGCATAGCCGTGTACAGGCGCAGTTTGTATACCTAATCGGGATAGGTAAAGTATGGACACACTTAAGTCGTCCTCGCACGGGATGTGTTTCTCATCGTGAAGCACGCCAAACGTGGTTTTCAAGGAGGTTCGTGCACGAGTTGGTGACGAGGTGACAAAAGTCGTGGAATAACGAGATGTACATGTAGAGGTGGCGGTGGTAAAGTTTACACAAGGTATAAATGTATAATGCATTTGGAAAACCGTCATTTGTACTCAGGCGATGTGAAAAGGTCTCCGATGTGATTATGGCCACACGGCAGGAATTAACAGACTTTTGAACGCGAAATAGTTGTTGGATATAGACGTATTCGGCATTCCAGAAATAGTTAGGGAATTCCGTATTCCGAGATTCACAGTGTCAAGAGTGAACAGCAAAATTCAGGCGCTACCTCTCACCACGGACAACGCAGTGGCCGACGGTCTACGCGTAACGACCAAGACCATCGGTGTTTGCGTGGAGTTGTCAGTGCTAACAGAGAAGAAACACTGCGTGAAACAACTGCAGGAAGCAATCTGGGACGTACGACTAACGTATCCGTTAGGACAGCGCGGCGAAATTGGCGTTAACGGGCTATGGCAGCAGACGACCGACGCGAGAGCCTTTGCTAACAGCGCGACGTGGTACGCTGCGTCTCTGCTGAGATGGTGACCATATGGGCTGGACTCCAGGCGACTGGAAAATCGTGGCCTGGTCAGATGAGTTCCGATTTCAGTTGATTGGACCTGATGGTAAAGTTCGAGTATGGCGCAGACCCCACGAAGCCGTCGACCCAAGTTGTCAACAAGACACCGTGCAAGTTGGTGGTGTATCCATAATGGTGCGCCAGCAGCTGTGGCCGAGCGGTTATAGGCGCTTCAGTCCGGAACCACGCTGCTGCTACGGTCGCAGGTTCGAATCCTGCCTCGGGCATGGATGTGTGTGATGTCCTTAGGTTAGTTAGGTTTAAGTAGTTCTAAGTTCTAGGGGGACTGACGACCTCAGCAGTTACGTCCCATAGTGCTCCGAACCATTTGAACCATTTGAGGTTCGTTTGTGCACAACTTCCTACACCGACAAAAGTTTCGGAATTATGGTCGCCTATAGGGGCAGCAGGGCTCAATGTTTCTGCAGGGGATTTCCAACGACTTTTTCAGCCCATGCCACGGCTAGCTGCCGCACTACGCCAGGCAAGAGGAGGTCCGACACGGTATTAGGAGGTATCCGGAGATTTTGCCGTCCCAGTGTACACGGAACGTGCTCCTCAACGTAATTTGTGATCACAGCACTCTCCAGTGGAAGCCGTCAAATATAACTGGCACAAAAACCACAAAGTTTGTTTACGAAAATGAACTCGTTTATAATACGTGCGGTAGCTGTGTTAGCGAGCACCGTGATTGAACGGAGAAAATATCGAAGAAGATTATGGTTCGAAAAACGAATTATTACGCAATTTAAAAAGAACTGAATTAGCTTCGGCATTTCCTTGGAGCCTATAACTCTAGCCCAAAGTATCGGAGTTTTGTAAATACGAGGAAAGCTGAGTCGGCTCGACAGTGTTTATTGCGCTATTTGTTAGTTTTAACGTTATACGAACACTGCGCATTTTTGAGTGCGTCTATCGACAAGCCCATTTGCTCCATGTTCCACGAGCTGGCCATGTCATTCTGTCTGCAGTATACACGGTACTGAATTTCAAGGGATTACAGTGACATAGACAGCAGGCTTGCAATTCATTTGTCCATGTTCAGTTGTACATTAAAATAAATCGAACGAACTCGCTGCTGATCAAAGAATGCTTTTATGTACAAGGACCATCGAGTATTTCAGGTCACAGTTTTATTAAAGCTATAAGAAATTTCTAGAAGAGTTTAAAAAACGTGAAGAGGAATAACGCTGAAAGCTGACGGGCAAACTTTCAATTCACAATCGCCGCTTCCACTATAGTGAAGTGCTGTTATGTAAGTCTATGTCTCTGATCTTGAGATGTCCTAATTCCTTAACAGTAAGTAACTGACGTTTAATTACAAGTCGTGTCACGTACGACATGTTTTTGACAAATGTTCACTGCTCCAGCGTTTGAAACATCGTACCGTACTTTCATACTATGTAAGTTATAGTGCCAAAAACAGCAAATACGAAAAGTCTTTAACCACCAGTACATCGTTTCCCGTCATATTATTGTAAGAAACTGTACCGAAAATGACGGGTTTTTCGAGATGTTCTCAAGGTACCGGAGCGTCTTCTACAGCATATACTCATAGCACGTAAGTTCTAATATAAAAGCCTCGAAATAGGGGTTTCATCCGCAAATGGTGTAATCCCATATGGCGTCTCCAAAGTTATGCTTCTGATCTACAAAGCGATTTCAGATTTCACTGAACACGTTCCTCCCCACGAAGCAAATATCTAGAGTCTGATTTTGACATTCATGCTTCGGAGCGCACCGCAACGTCAATTTCACATTGTGACTTTCTAAAAATTATGTTAATCTGTGGTGTCTATTCTTTCGGATATCATCGACGAGTGAAAACGTGTGCCAGACCGGGATTCGAGCCCGGGGTCTCCTGCTTACTAGGCAGTTGCGTTAACCACGGCATCACCCGGGCGCAGTGTCTGTCGGAACTGTATGGAACATCTCGGCGCGCCTCTCAGCTGATCCACATTCTCATCTGGCGCGACCTATCCGCATTCTTCGTCCATGTCCTCCATGCTCGCTACTTCGAGATTTCCGCAGGAGGTCGGACGCAATTGTGCATCCACACTGGAGGTGGTGGATTCATTGCCCATCGAGGCGAGTCAGTTATAGGAATCCGTGGTGACTTCTCTTTCGGAACAATTGAGTGAATGTGTGGTGTCTCTTCTTTCCGAAAGAACAGACAGACGCGTTCATACAACTGATTCGCCTCAATGGGCAGTGCATACATCTCCTACACTGCGGGTGCACAGTTCCGTCCGAGCTCAAGCAGGAATCTGAAACTAGTGAGCCTGGAGGACATAGACGAGGGCTGCGGATAGGTGGCGTTAGGTGGGAATGTACGTCCGCCGAGCTAGTCCGCGCAGTTGTGATAAACGTTCGAGTGACGCAGTGGTTAACGCAACTGCCGAGTAAGCAGGAGATCCCAGATCGAATGCCGATCTGGTACTGATTCCGCGCGAAGTCCTTATGCTGCTGACGTAAATAGTCCCTGTCCTTTCCTTTCCTCTCTCCCCCCTCATCCCTAGATTTACAAAATAAGTCATAGAAATTGACTAGCTCATCGTCTAAGTTCACTTTCATGTACCGAATGTTCCTTTAGGATAATCTGGTTTGCTCTCCTACGACCTGCAGTTGTGCTCATCCAGATGGACTGTCCCAACATCCAGTCTTGGCGGCACCAGGAGGTTGTGAATCTGAATACGTGGTACCTAGGACTTTGTTGGAGCAGAAAAAGAAGCCTGTGCTAGCAGTCTCGGCCTTCGTACAGGGGAGAAACGAGTGACCTGAGGCGACTGTCCTCCGAGTATGCCAGTGGCGGGCTGGTGACTCCTGTCTGAATCGCCTAGTGGCTATACTTATCAAGTGTTTATGGACGGAATCTTTGCCAACAGTTGGAGGAAGGTCCGCTGAGGAGATGATACTACTATGGCTCATAGACCTCATCCAGTTGTAGACCTAGGAAAGAAAATTTATGAAACTACACCTAGACTTGTTAGGCAGGCTGTGCTAGCTTTGAAGAGGGAGACTGTTACAGCCGGACGGCAGGATCGTCAGTTCAAAAGTGGTTCAAATGGCTCTGAGTACTATGGGACTCAACATCTTAGGTCATAAGTCCCCTAGAACTTAGAACTACTTAAACCTAACTAACCTAAGGGCATCACACACATCCATGCCCGAGGCAGGATTCGAACCTGCGACCATAGAGATCGCGCGGTCCAAGACTGAAGCGCCTAGAACCGCTCGGCCACAGCGGCCGCCCAATGTTTCCCGGCCTGGCATACGTCTTTCCTATAGTTGATGTAGTCATACCAGTTTAGAGTATCCTGCATGGTTACTCCTTGTTTTGACTGATACACTGTCTTATCAAAAGTATCCGGACACCCTACGTAATGTCGAGTTGACCACTGTACAGGATGTATCAAAAAGAATAATCCGATTTGGCATGTCTATATTTCTGAAACTAATAAACATATACAATGAACGGGAAACTCAAAAAGTTTTTTTTTTCATACATTTTCATAGGTTCTCAATATGGCCTCCTTGAGATGCACGGCGCATGTCAGTGTTGTTCCCACGCTGCAGCGAACATATCTCCAGTTAAAGCTTCCACACTTTCTGTTATGCGGTGTCTCATTTCATTCATTCTTCTTGGTAATGGAGGCACATAAACAGCGTCCTCCATAAGCCCCCACAGGAAATTATCGTATACAGTAAGGTCCAGTGACCTTGGAGGCCAGTAATGTAAGGCCGAATCATTTGGTCCAGTGCGACCGATCCATCGTTCATTATTCCTTGGATTAAAAAATTCTCGCACTTAAAGATACCAATGTGGCGGTGCCCCATCCTGTTGGTAAATAAAGTCGTTCGAATTTGTCTCCAATTGTGGGAAAAGAACGTTCTCAAGAATGTCGAGGTACGTGCTTCTTGCAACAGTGTTCTCAGCAAAGAAACATGGACCATGCACCTTTTCCCGTGAAACTGTTCAAAACACACTAAATTTTGGAGAGTACTTCTCATGTTGTACAAATTCATGTGGTTGTTCCGAACCCCATATTCTCACATTATGAAGGTTCACCTTTCCATTTAAATGTAATGTTGCCTCGTCACTGAACACTAAGCGTGGAACAAAACTGTCATCCTCCGTCTTGCCGAGAACGAAATTACAGAACTCCACACGTCGTTATTTGTCACGTTCACGAAGAGTTTGCAGTAGCTGAATTTTGTATGGTTTCCTGTGTAAACGTCGACGCAACACACGCGAGGCGGACATCGGGGGCATGTTGAGCTGTCGAGGTGCACGGCGAACGGATTTCTGCGAACTCCTTGTGAAACTGTAGCGGATGCGTTTGACGTCTGTGTCAGACACTCGGGGACGGCTCGCGGATTTGTCTGTACACAAACAACCTGTTTCTCGGAACTGTTCATGCTGTCGTCCAATGCTTTGTCCTGTAGGAGTATCCACACCACACCAAGTACGAAAGTGACGCTGAATGCTTATTACTGACCCGCACTGCACAAAACGTAGAACACAAAATGCTTTCTGTTGTCCCGACACCATCTTTACTAGAACTGAAGTGGGCGTACACTGCTGATTCCTAGCGGGACCCATGTAAAACTCGAGAGTTTGCTCTTTCCACAGTACGTTGTTCACCCACATATCTCAAATAACGTCATAGTTCTGATGTCTTGAAATCGGATAATTCTTTTTGATCCACCCTGTATCTCACAAAACACATACCACCCAGTTTAAAACGACATAAAAGCAGATGTGTCGGTCAGGGGAGCTGAGTAGCTTCAAATGTAGCCTAGTCACTGATTGTCAGCTGATTAACAAATCTATCAGCGACATTTCAGCCGTCCTGGGGCTGTCCAAGTCGACTGCTGGTGTTGTGGTTGTAAAGCAGAACCGCGAAGGGCAACCCCGAGCAAACCGAGACCAGGCAGAGCGCGTGTGCTGACGGACAGCTACCGCCGAGCACTGCCGAAGGTGTCTGTAGGAAATCGGATGAAATCAGCGTAAGGAGTCACACATGAGTTCTAAAGTGCCTCCAGCTGTCCAGCTAGCACACTGACAGTGTGTAGGGAGTTGAAAACAATGGGGTACAATGATTGAGCAGCTCCTCATAAGCCCCATATTTCTGCAGTCTACACAAAGTGACGCTTCGGATGGTGTAAAGAGCGACGCCACTTGATAGTGGCCGGCCGCTGTGACCGAGCGGTTCTAGGTGCTTCAGTCCGGAACCGCGCTGCTGCTACGGTCACAGGTTAGAATCCTGCCTCGGGCATCGATGTGTGTGATGTCCTTAGGTTAGTTAGGTTTAACTAGTTCTAAGCGTAGAGGACTGATGACCTCAGATGTTAAGTCCCATAGTGCTTTGAGCCATTTCAACCATTTGAACTTGATAGTGGCTGTCTAGAAACGAGTAGTTTGGACCGATGAAACACGCTATAGCCCGTGGCAATCGGACGGAAGCGTTTCGATTGCCGAATGCCTGAAGATCGTTACCTGCCATCATATGTAGTGCCAAGAATGTAGTACGTAGGAGGTGTTACCGGGTAGGGGTGTTTTTCGTGCTTGGGGTGTGGTTCTCTTACTGTGTTTAAGGAAACGCAAAATGCGGAGGGATATTAACAGATGCCACAGCACTGGGTACTACGTACAGTAGAAGAACGGTTCGGAGATGATTACTGTATCAGCAGGATAATGTACCCTGTCATAAAGCAGTATCTATGAGAGTGGTTCGCGAACAATATCATCCCTGAAACGGAAAGACATGACCAGAGTCCTGACCTGATCCCAATGGAACACCTTTGGGATGTGTTAGAACTTCGACTTGGCTCCGAGCCCCAACGTCGAACATCACCATCTTCTCTGGCTCCGGCTCTGGGATCCGACCATAGACGTTCAGACACCTCACTGAAAGTGCCATCAGCAGAGTTCAACCCGTCATAAAGGCGAAGGATGGACATATTCCCATCTTAACGTCCACTAGAACGAGTCTGTACTTTTTTTGATCAGAGAATGTACGTAATCTCGTTCAGTTGTGGTTGTCCCAGAAGAGTTGGCTTACTGCCCTGGGGAGGCGTGGTGCCTAGCCGGGAGGAGGCCGGCGAACAGGGCCCTCTGTGCCACGGGCTTCCCCTTCTATAATTGCGACAGCGCACCGCCGCCCGTCGGCCGCCACCTTGAATTACAATCGCGGCCCCGGCCGCTGAGGACACCAGCGCAGCCGAAACGTCGCACCGCACCTTGCCTTGCAGGCCTGTTATTTCATTCGCACTTCCCCAGGGGCCTTCAGCTGTGCTCCACATATGGCAGCTGGCGCTCAGCCAACGTCGTCACCGGCTCTAATCGCCACCCAAAGTATGGCGTCACCGCAAACGTTACTTCCAGAAGTTACCAGGGTCGTTTTTCCATCAAGGCACTGACCGTCTTCTCGCACAGTAGCCCACATATATATTAATAATTGCTTTGGAAATAGTAAACAATTTACCTACTTTTTTCCATCGGTCGCGATTTCAACGAAAAAGATAAGAAACAGTTAAGGGAGTTACAGTCATTGGGTCAAGAGACATGTGATGTCCATGCTTGTGCACTGACACTACCGAAAATTCAGCGTAATGGGATTAGTATTTGTTTTTTTGGGACCAGATACCGTATAATCTGAAACTGAAGTAAGCAGGCAAGCGCTTCAACTTTTGTTTTCAGTTGCATTTGAAGCCCATGTTAAGTTCATGAGGCATTTTATGTTTAGGAGCAAATGTCAATTACCACTAGCTCAGAAAGAATCGAAAGGTGCATGTTTTTCACATCATCTGTGTAAGAGGCAAAATCAAATAATTACTGGAAGAAAGACAGCAACCAGCCACTTTCCACAACTTACGAGTATAGATTACTGCTATCCAGACTTCACAGAGCCGCGCGGGAGTAGCCGAGCGGTCTAGGGCGCTGCAATCATGGACTGTGCGGCTGATCCCGGCGGAGGTTCGAGTCCTCCCTCGGGCATGGGTGTGTGTGTTTGTCCATAGGATAATTTAGGTTAAGTAGTGTGTAACCTTAGGGACTGATGACCTTAGCAGTTAAGTCCCATAAGATTTCACACACTTTTGAACATTTCGAACTTCACAGAAGACCTCCTACATATCTTTTTTGCCTAAAACTCCTGAAGTCTGGAAAGCAGGACGGAATCGATAACACAATTAAAGTTGTGAAGAGGTGTCTTTAGTCGTGCCTGGATAGCTCAGTTCGCAAGTGCATTCGACGCGATAGACTACAGTCCGGGGCTTAAGTGCCAGTCTGGCACATAGTTTAATCCTGCCATGAAGTTTCCGGACGGGGAACATTCTGCCGTAGAATGAAAATCTCATTCTGGAATCTACTGAAATGTTACTCGATGTTAAGTACAGACAGAACAGCCGAATGAGGGTTCTCAATACACACAGAAAAGAGAAAAAGACCTGCAGGACTGTGCCAAATATCACTGATTTTGGCCAGATATGCAGATGGGTTACTGCATTAATAAGAAGTGTGACCAGGCTGCAAGCACACTGACGAAAGCTGCGGAAAGCTGACTTCTGTCACCACAGAGGGAAAACAGTTTTCAAACATTTCATTCGGAGGTAGTTAATACTTTCTGCCTATGTACTTTTTTTGTTGCTATATTCCTACCAGCTTAAAAGAATCCCTGCCTCTGACTAATAACTGTGGAGCAGATTTTGATGCAGAATGCATTTTAAGTGAGAAACCAGGCACTTTCATTAACTCTTTAAAGACAGATGTAGTCACATAGTGGAGAATAATAACTAATTATCTTCAATCTTATCTAATTTAGACAAACAAAACATACTCACACTCTGGAGGAGGCTCCGGAATCACAAACACTTATGTTCCTCGCAAAGCAACTTAAAAACTCACATATAAAAACGGAAACGATTTCGATACTTGTCGCTACTCGCTAAATGGAACACCAGAAAATGATTAGCATCTGAAAACCGCTACACCGCAAGTGAATCGAAGAGCGATTGACCATTCGAACGCAGCTTATCACTCGACCGATACCGACTGAACGCAGAGCACTGGATTTTGGTGGGACCCGTTTGCTCAGCCGGACTAGATACTCTTCCTGAGACGTAAGGAATGGGCGGGGAGGGGTGAGGAGGTGGGGGAGGGGGCGGAGGAGGAGGCGGAGAAATAAACCTGTTCAAAGGCATTGCGTTCCCGAACACGGAACTAGGAAATCCGGGAGGTTTCACTCCCCCAGCAGCGGCCAGACCTGGAGGAGGGAGCGCGCGAAAACAGGCGCCAGGGGCAGCGACTTGTAAACAGATTCGTCACCGCTGTGCGGGCGTGGCAGGGATACAACGAATGCCAAAAACACCTGTCTTGCCGCAGAGCAGATGGCCACATTATCCCTAACGTTTTCTATATGTAAATTCCTGCCCAATTATCAATCTCATCTCGATCGTTGCAATTCATTTCCATTAGAGGTCGTGGGACATAACTTAAGCCACTTCCGTGCACTGGCCCTGACGTCTCAAACAGTACTGGCCAGCAACCGTGTCATCCTATGGATGTCATTCAGATATAATTTGGAAAGGTAGATAGGTGGAAAGAGTACCTCGAAGGCCTCTATGAGAGGCCGAATTGTCTGATGACGTGATAGAAGAATAAGTTGGAGTCAGTGTGGAAGAGATGGGGGATCCAGTATCATAGGTAGAATAAAAGAGCTTTGGTGGACTTGAGATCGAGTAAAGCAGAAGGGATAGATAACATTCCACTGGAATTTCTAAAATCGTTGGGGGAAGTGGCAGCCAAACGACTGTTCAAATTGGTGTGTAGAATCTATGAGACTGATGATATACCAGCAGACTTTCGGAAAAAAACATCATCCACACAATTCCGAAGATGCAAGAGCCGACAATTTTGAGAATTATCGCACAATAAACTTAACAGCTCATGCATTCAAGTTGCAATCAAGAATAATATACAGAAAAATGGAAAACAAAATCGTGGACCTATAAGATGAAGATCGCTTTGAATCAGGAAAGATAAAGGCACAAGAGAGGCTGTCCTCACGTTGCACTTGATAATGGAAGCAAGACTGAAGTAAAAGCAGAACACGTTCGTAGGATTCATCAACTTGGGAAAGTGTTTGACTATGTAAAACGGTGCAAGATGTTCGACTTTTTGAGAAAAATGAGAGTAAGCTATAGGAAAAGACGGGTAATATACAATACGTAGAAAATCAAGAAGGAACAACAGAAGTTCAAGATCACCAACGAAGTGTCCATGATAAAAAGAGTGCAAGACATGAATGTAGTCTTTGCCACCTATTGCTCAATTTATACATCGAAGAAGCAATGACAGAAATAAAGATTCAACAGAGGGATTAAAATTATAAGCAAAAGGATAGCAATGATAGGATTCGCTGATGACATTGCCATCCTTGGTGAGAGTGAAGAAGAATTACAGGCTTTGCTGAGTGGAATGAACAGTCTAATGACAATGGAATTTGGATTGAGAGAAAACCGAAGAGAGTCGAAAGTAATGGGAAGTAAAGCAAGAGAGAATAGAAACTCAACATCAAAATTGGTGATCACGAAGTGGGCAAAGTAATTCTACTGCCTTTGATGCAAAATAACCTGTAACAGACGAGGCAAGGAAGACATAAAAAGCAGAATAGCACAAGCAAAGAGGGCATTCCTGGCCAATTCTACTAGGGTCAAAAATAGGCCTTAATCTGAGGAAGAAATTTCTGGGAATGTACATTTGGTACACCGCATTCTGTGAAATTGAATCATGGACTGTGGTAAAACCATTAAGGAAGAGAATCGCAGTGTTTGAGATGTGGTGCCAAAGGAGAACATTGAAAAGTACGCGAACTGATTGAGTGCAGAAGGAGGAGGTTCTTCACAGAATTGGCAAAGACCGCAAGATATGGAAAATACTGAAAAGAAGAAGAGAATTGCTTTTTCAAATGGTTCTACTTATAATTGTAATTATTTCTGTGCAATGCACAATTATTTGGATACAATTTTAAAAATAAAAACTACACAAATATTTATTTAAATTGCGCTAAACAGTTTCATGACCTTGCCAAAAGTTCATGGTACCAAAGTACCAAAGCATTGGCCCCATTAGCTCCTCAGCACCAGGTCCGCTTTTTGATGCACTTGTAATTCTTTTCAGCCCTTTCCTACAATTTGTCTGCAATGAACTAGTTCTCTACTGAAACTTCCTGGCAGATTAAAACTGTGTGCCCGACCGAGACTCGAACTCGGGACCTTTGCCTTTCGCGGGCAAGTGCTCTACCATCTGAGCTACCGAAGCACGACTCACGCCCGGTCCTCACAGCTTTACTTCTGCCAGTATCTCGTCTCCTAACTTCCAAACTTTACAGAAGTTCTCCTGCAAACCTTGCAGAACTAGCACTCCTGAAAGAAAGGATACTGTGGAGACATGGCTTAGCTACAGCCTGGGGGATGTTTCCAGAATGAGATTTTCACTCTGCAGCGGAGTGTGCGTTGATATGAAACTTCTTGGCAGATTAAAACTGTGTGCCCGACCGAGACTCGAACTCGAGACCTTTGCCTTTCGCGAGCAAGTGCAAAGGTCCCGAGTTCGAGTCTCGGTCGGGCACACAGTTTTAATCTGCCAGGAAGTTTCATATCAACGCACACTCTGCTGCAGAGTGAAAATCTCATTCTGGAAACATCCCCCAGGCTGTGGCTAAGCCATGTCTCCGCAGTATCCTTTCTTTCATGAGTGCTAGTTCTGCATGGTTCGCAGGAGAGCTTCTGTAAAGTTTGGAAGGTAGGAGACGAGATACTGGCAGAAGTAAAGCTGTGAGGACCGGGCGTGAGTCGTGCTTCGGTAGCTCAGATGGTAGAGCACTTGCCCGCGAAAGGCAAAGGTCCCGAGTTCGAGTCTCGGTCGGGCACACAGTTTTAATCTGCCAGTAAGTTTCATATCAGCGGACACTCCGCTGCAGAGTGAAAATCTCATTCTAGTTCTCTACTGATTAAGGTTATTTGGTTCTGTGTACATTCCTGCAACAAATGATCATCTTACTCCATTTTCTTTTTCAGTTGATATATTCGTTTCATTTAACATCCCATAACGCTGGAAAAGCCCTATATACTTCCAAGAATTCTCAAATGAACATACATTCCCCTGGTATTGAAACCACTTCCCTCTAACACAACAAATTGCACAAAATAAACAGTTTAGAATACTAAACTAAGTTGACAAAGATATACAGTATCGCCAGAGATTATACAGTTTAAGCAGATTGTTCAATAAGAATATAATTTCGTAAGATCTGTCAATATCTGTTATGTCTGCAAAGCAGAGTGTATGTGTGTATGTCTGGAATCTCCTCCCAAATGACTGAATCAGTGAGAACCAAATTTGGCACAGATACAGCAGTCCTGACAAGTATCAGCACTATTTGGTTTATAACTTCATATTTCCAATATGAGTGGAGATATAGGCAAAAAGTACTATAAGCTTATAAGCCAGTCCCTGGCTTATAGGCTGCCCTGCATGACAGGTATGTTGTATGGTGGCCTGCCAAATCAACCAGCTTTGCAGGCCATCCTACATGTCAGGGGCAATAAATTGTTTTCCAGGCCATGAGATGAAGGCTGCTGCAGGGACAGGTGTGCTGTGGGAGTAGTATCGCCCTCCCTTACTGAACCACATTGCAGGGGCTATGTCTGCAAATGAGTAAGACTGAGGACAGATTGAGATGTATGGAAGAGGAGATGGACAAAGAGGGGAGGAGTGGAAGATGTATGAGGCAGATGGAAAATGTAGAGAGATAGTGGGCAGGTGGGAAAGGAAGAGGGAGAGATGGATATGAGAAGAGAGAGACAGAGGAGGATATATTCGGAGGGAGAGAGAGGAAGATATGATCAGAGAGGGATGTGGAGGAAAGAGAGAGGGACGAGGATATGAGATAGAGAGAGAGGTTGGAGAGGAATGATAGACAGTGTTGGGAGGACGAGGTGGACAGACAGAGGGAGGAAAAGGTAGACACTGAGCGTGTGAGGAGGAGGTGCGATCAATCTACACTGACAGAAAAATAATCGCAACACCAAGAAGGAATTGCGCGACATAAATAAAAGTTGGTAGTCATGTTCCTATATCTGATTAATGATGTCTATTTAAATTTCACGGCAGTCGCATAAGAGTGGCGCTTGTAGGGTCACTATGACGGTGCAAAACAGATCTGCTTTAAATACACGATGTAACGGTCGTGAGTGTTAGTTACCTTTGAGACTGGACAGAGAACGAGGCCATGTAATAGAGCTACGAGAACTGGATGTTCCTACTGCTAAATTTCAGAAGAACTTGGAAGAAATGTGCCACTGTACATGATTGCTGGCAGCAGTGGTTAGAAGTTTGTACGTTACTCTCGTGATTCAACCTGCTGTGCTGCCATTAATGAGCAGCGTTCCGTGAGGTGTTTTCTAACACATTCTCTGTTCATTAAGTTCTGACTAATCATTAGCTGTAATTATACAGCTGCAATACGGTCCCATTATCATTCGTGGACACACTAAAATATGAGATAAAGTCTCTCTTCCTTTCGACGTGTATGGTATCAATTACTTATTCACGTCTAATAAAATGCCTATTATCGTTTTGGTAAAATAGCTATCAAACTGGCATAATGTCGGAAATGTTTATAGGAATACAATTTGAATAAACCAATAACCGATGACAGCTCTATAAACAATTTAATTTCAGAACAATTACAAGCCGATGGTTTTATACCGTTTGTAATGTAGGTGCTTTGAAGCGCAGAGTTTAAGAGCTAGACGTCTCAAGGCTATCAATAAATCGCTGTGTGGTGTAATAATATGGAGATTAGCCACCGGTCGAATATCCTGGGACATAAATTATTTTCGAATGAACTAAACATCTTTCACGTTGACCTTGTTGGACTTTACGTTATGGATATTCAGAAACACGTGCACGTAATCAGGAAATGACGGAACGATAGCTTCCTCGAGAAGCAGTTGGATGTTAAGAGACGAAGACAGTGAAAACTGTTTGCTACCTTCCAGATGACAAGGACGGCTACATGTAAACACATACATCATCGCCTTGTTGGCTACAATTCACAAGACGCAGAGAACTCACTTCTTTTCTAAATCTCACTTTTTAAGAATATATTACTCCTAGCCTCTGCCTTCTCGCAGTTCCGAGTCACGAGAGGGTATGTTCAACAGCCACAATCAACACGTGTGGGCACGGGAAAATCCGGACGCCGCTCTTTGTTCGTGGTCACCTAGATCGCTTCGATGTCAACATTTAGGCTGCCTTGGTAGGCGATAGATAATCTGGTCAATCCATACATGATCGCCCGGCGACTGAACGCAAACGGATACTTAACTTTTTACGAGAAACCCTGCTAGAGTTGTCGGCATATGTTCCACTGAACGTGCGACAGCGAATGTGGTACTAACACCATGGTGTGCCTGTCCACTTCACACATCCATTGCGGATACATTTGGATAAAACCTTTGCTGAGAACTGGGTAGCTTGCGTTGGGTCAGTGGATTGGCGTCCACGTTGTCCCGACTTGACGCCCAATGATTTTTTCTTCTGGGGCCACCTGAAATCCGTTGTCTATGAAACGCCCATTGAAACTGACGAAGAGCTGATATCGCGCATTATGGCAACCTCCGATGAAATTTCCACTTTGCCAGAAGTGCCTGAAAGAGTGCAATGGTTATTCTAGCGCATTTGCTTGTCATGTATTCAAGCAGGGGCGTCATTTCGAGCACTTTTCGTAATTCTTTTCAAATAAAGTTTATCAAACTTCACCCCGACTTCTCATTAACCTCGATGCCACAAATACATTGAAAACGTTGTCCTGCAGACCTGCTGTCGAGACGGCTAGGATGACGTGTAGTATGCCTACCCTTTTGTCGGCGCGCGACGCTGATCAACGACGCCTGGCGCCGTATGCTAAGGGATGCGGACATGGGCTGCCATGTGAAATACGCTTGTTATGACCCACCCTACCGGTACTCTCATTTTCTACATTCATGTCAGACATACGCTTATGCCTTTGAAAATGATGTATAATGGAAACGCTCAAGGCAGCTCTAACCAATAAACACCGTGGCTAAGAGAATTTGAAATTTTCAATGCAACGTGTCCGCCACGTCCCTTACTGCATTTCTGCAGACAATCAATAATAAGCATTGGTCGCCGATTAGGTCAATGTCAAAGCAATAAACGAGATGCATTTTTCCGTAACGTTTCTACGAAGATAATGTCTTCAGTGATGTGTTATCCTCAGATCAACGCAATGGAGGGAGATCAGTAATAATGTTCGAAAATACACTCTTCTGTAGCTACATTTATACTTTACACGATTTGTCGCAATTCTTTCAATGAATCTGTGAGGCATTTGCGATTCTTACAATTAGATTTACGTGGTAGCTCCACTTTAAAACACTCTGATACATAATGTCACATTCTTTATGGATGTGGCTGCTTCCCATGAGCGTTAAATCAATCGTGCAGTCGTGTATTTCCGTGTATTCATGCGCTATACGTTAGATTTGGTTGCGCTGAGCGTCAACTGCCAATCCCTGCACCAAGCATCGATCTGCTGCAGGTCTTCCTGTATTTCTCTACAATTTTCTAGCACTGTAACTTCTGCATTTACAACTGCATCGTCTGCAAACAGCTTCAGTAGAGCTTCTGATGCCATCCACTGGTGATTTATGGACAGGGTGAACACCAACAAAACCGACAAACTGCAGGGACGGGTTAGTGACTGGAAATGGAGGATAGAAGGTCCTATGAACATGTGTCCGGAAATGCATCATTCTCACGGTTGATGGTACTGACGGATGAGAAAGTTCCTCTGACCACGTGCCGTCTCTTGTGTGTTGCAGGCTGTGTGATTGACGCGGCATACTGTAAGCAGCAGAATGGTCCGGTATTCATGTCGGAAACAAGCTGAGATGGCGTATGTGTACGGCTGAGCAGATGGAAACGGTCGAGGGGCAGGCCCCTGTCCTCCAAATCTGATGATCTGGTGTGAGCAAAGTCCGTCGTCACTCTGCACGTTCGTCTCTCTGAAAGCACACGAACGCCCAAAATGGGCTTGAAATGTTGCGTGATGTGATTGGTGTCTGTGAGGGTATTTTTTTTTTTTTGGTAAATTTGTGCTGCCACTCCATCGTTTTCATCTGCTTGCCTTGTTCCCGAAGTGAATACCGGACCATTCTGCTTACAGTACTTTGCGCCAATCACACAACTTGCAACACATAAGGAAAACAAAGCACATGGTCAGCTTTCATTCGTCAGTACCAGCTTCTGTGGCAACGATGCATTTCCGGACACATGTTCATAGGACCTTATTCCACCATTTCTAGTCAGAAATCCATTCCCGTAGTTTGTTAATCTTCACTCTGTATATTGTGAGCAGCATGTTCTTACAACACTCGCCTGAGGAACGCTCGGATCTATTTTACATCTGAAAATTTCTATCCGTTAATAAATATATATTGCATTCTGTTTCGCAGGAATGACACTTGCAAAGCTGGTCTGATATTCCGTTCGTTCGTGTTTTATTCAGTAGGTGACAGTGTGGGACTGTTTCAAACGCCTTCCGAAAGGCCGGCCGGAGGGGCCGAGCGGTTCTAGGTGCTTCAATCTGGAACCGCGTGACCGCTACGGTAGCAGGTTCGAATCCTGCCTCGGGCATGGATGTTGAAACGTCCCCTTTTTGAAGAATTATACAAGACTGTGCTTTAACTGACACACAATATTTTTTAGCGCAACGCAATCTGAATTTCAATAATCCCTACAAAAGAATGGCCCTGTCTAATATTAACCTATACGTTTCACAAATCACTTACCTCACAAAAATCTTCGTTACTCGAACTACTGCAATACAGCGAGCGCCACTACTGCCAGCTAAATAAAAGATTCAAACTAAGGAAGGCACTAACTACTGATAGGCATAGTTAGCAAATGAAAGATTTTAATAGAGAACAAACACTGTATTTACCTTAATAGTCATATTATATATAGCAGTTCATGACAGTCTTACAAATTTCAAAACTCCGCCATCTCTCTCCCCACATCCATCACTGCTGGCGGCTCACCTCCAACTGCGCAACGCTACGCGCTGTTCACATCCAGCTGCCGCTGCCCAACACTACAATGGCAGACAACAATGCAAACTAGCCACAGACTGCACACAGCACAGCCAGTAAGGCGTTACCAATATAAAAACCTGAACAGCCTACTTACAATGTGTATGATGTCCTTAGGTTAGTTAGGTTTAAGTAGTTCTAAATTCTATGGGACTGATGACCTCAGATGTTAATAAGTCCCATAGTGCTCAGAGCCATTTGAACCATTTGAACCTTCCGAAAGTCTAAGAACACGGCATCAATCCGGGTGCCGGTATTTACTGTCTCCTATATCTAGTAGGCGGGCACAAAAGGAGTAACATGTACTTTCCAAGCAAACTAGAAATAAATATGCACCGCATACGGCGAACAGCAGCGTGCAGCATCTGTTTCGTTTGACTTTACCTGTGAGTACACGCTACTGTTGCATAATTTCTGGTCTTTAACTTTAGTAGTGTTGTTTCAGAGGGAAATAAAAAATTATCACCAGTGAAAGACGAAACACAACCGGATTTCCACTTGGCTTTCTGCTGTGAAAAGTCGTCTTTACTCTCCACTAATACCAAAAATGTAACTAAATAGTTCCCCACTTGAAAGTAATGATGCGAATCATCGACAAGCATTGTGGCATAATAAACAAGTGACTGACGGAGAAATCTTATTTGTACTTATCAGTCGCAGTCCTCATTGTCCTTAATGGACGAAACAATTATTTTGTGCTTTTCCTATATGGAGACACAATCTTAGAAGTCACCTAAATACGCATAGGACGGCTCGACCGACTAAGTCTGAGTAGCCTCGAGATGACTGGGTGTTTGTGTTGTCCTCATCATTTCATTATCATTCATGAAAATGGCGAGACTGGACTGAGCAAAGGTCGGGAATTTGTACGGGCGCTGATAACCGCGCAGTTGAGCGCCCCACAAACCAAACATCATCATCATCATCATTAAGTTTGAGTAACTGTCTATCAAGCTGTTAAATTCTTGAGAATTTATTGTTTGTAAGACGCCCTTACCGGCTACGTCGCACAACGTGCTTTATCATACCAGTTGCATTACAAGCTAGGGTACATTATCTTGCGCTAATTTTGAAACTCCGTTTTTTTACGAGGGGGAGTCAAATTAAATTATTAAATATTTTTTATTTTTTATACCTCAAAAGTGAAACTTAAGTGTACCATTTTTCGACATAGTCTTCCTGTCCTTCAACACAATGTCTCCAGCCCAGAGAAAGAGCACGGATTACTCTGAAAAAATAATATCTTTTGGTCGTGCTGCGAGCAGCCACTCGTGCACCGCCTGCTTCACCTCTTTGTCGGAGTGAGATTTATTTCCTCCCGTCGCCTCTCTGAATCTCCAAACATGTGGTAAGCACTCGCACCGGGTTCTGGTCAGTACGGCAGATGTGGGAGAGTATCAAAGTGCAGGTCATCTATGGATGAAAGTGTTGCACGGGCAATATGAGGCCGAGAATTGGAATGTTGCAAAAATGATACCTGTGATCAGAAGTCCACTTTGATCTTATTGCAGGCCGATGCTGATTTTTTAAGACATTTGAATATGGTGATGGTGTTCCCCCGTGTCATGCATTATTCCAAGAAATCGCCTCGTTCATCCCAAACGAGAGTCAGGGTAACTTTTCCTGCAGGTGGCTGCGTCCGTAACTTCTTGGGTTTTGGTGACGAGGAATAACTTGATCTCTTTGTTTCAGGCTGGTCGTAGTGTACGCAGGTTTCGTCTGCTGTAAAGAACCTCGAGAATAAGCCTGCTTCAAAGTGCCGCAAAAGTTTTTCCCGCATCTCACAGCGTCGCTCTTCCAGTTCTGGAGCGATCTGGAGTGGCACACATCTTACAGACACTTTCCGAAACTTAACCACTTCGTGAATGCTGTGATGTCCTGAGTCATGACTAATGTTAAGATCTTCAGCTATTTTATACAACTTCACAAGGCGAGTTTTCATTCTTCGATCGATTTCGACAGGTTTCGTGGCTTCAGTATTCAGAAAACATATGACAGAACACTTTTTTTCCTTTGTGCAAGTAGCAAGCGGAGCAGACATTTTAAACTGGTATTATTGACGCATTTCGGTTGTTCGTTGTATGCTGCCGCCTGTGGCGCATTCCTTACATATCTGGTAACAGTACTGCCAACTTACAGAACAATGGCGCGAAATGTCGATATTTAATTACACTTTTAAGGTTTCCAATTGACTGTTCCTCGTAAACTTTTATATTATAGACTTTTGGCAGTATATTTTCCCTTACTGCTAAGCGTTTTCCTCTACTTTTCATAGATCTGAAGATGGTTGTTAAACAACTTAAACCGGTTATCTGACTGTTTCTTTATATTGCGACCAAGACAAATAAATTTATCGTACATTAGAGCAAAGACTGCATGCTCTGACCATGGCATCTAACGGGAGCAGGAAAATAGCGTAATGCCACTCACTTGTTGTGGTAGGTTGCATTCGACGATGAAACAATGTCTCCTCCACCTATTTCCTCGTATCCTATATATGGCAGAGATGGTGCAGCAGTCTGTCTTGCGAGGCGTTTTCCTACTAGATAAGAGGAACGGAAGGGAGGACGAGCCAGATGGCTCCATATGGGCCTGGGCGCGAGCGCAAACACTGGCTGTGGGCGATGTCGGGTGGGCACTGCGGGCGGGCATTGTGTGCCTTAGCCTCAGCCTCAAGGTAAGGCCGCCTTCTGGGTCAAGAGCAACGCCCGCGCGCCTCCACCTGTTGCACACAGCTCTCTCTGTCCGGAAGGCAGCCACGTCATTCTGTCGTATCTCACATCACTGTGTCTGGCGTCGAGTATGACAACCTCTTCTCGTAGTAATACGCTACAAAACATGAGGCTTGAAAATTCTTCTCAATTCTTTGTGAAACGTTCCTTGCTTCCTACCTCAGAGTTAGCGTGACGTGCTCTGACTCCGCCGTCAGGACCCAAACACTCTTCGGGATATGTGACGTGCGGGACAATTTACGCGCCCTATCGCTCCTCAAATTTACTTGCAATCCTTTATTGTCGGATCAGGATTAATCCTGTGCACTGCTACAAATTTAAAATCGTCCTAAATAAGGGACGCCAGTTAGCTATGACCTGTGAGATACGGTTGGACTTCTCACTATCCCAAAGCCAGTAATTAAAAGCCACGTAGCTAACTATTCCCAGAATATAAAAATATATGTTGCTTCACAACCTAGCTACAGTAATCCTCAACACATAATCTGACGAAACTTGTCAATTAAGGCCCTCGTCTTTAGAGGCATTTATTCAAGGTAATGGTCATTCGCTATCAGCCCTCACATGAGGTCTAGGTATTACATATTTAACGCCATGATTTCGTCGTATCAACCGTCGGCCGAGGTCTAGGGTTTATGTAGACAAGCACGTAACGTGAAAATTCCACACACAAGAGTCAGGGTAAACACAGATAAGCCAAACACCATGACCTCTGTCCACCGCGACTTTGGATGACCTCTGGTGGCTTTGCAGTCAAGTGACGCGGTAACAAGAGTATGTAAGCCGTGCAGACACGGACGGGGGATCACTCTAGCGAAGATATGGACTACAAATGGGGAAATACATTGAGATAAGCGACTTTGACAGAGGGCAGATTGTTATTACTCGGAGCCTGTGAACGAGTGCCTCGAAAACGACGAAGCTGGTCGAATGTTCACGTTTTACTGTCGTGAGCATCTACGGAAAGAGATGGAAGCACAATGAAATGTCACAAGGCGTTAAAGGGTTAGCCGTCCACGACGCTTCACAGAACTTGGGGTTCAGAGGCTTGTCTGCTCTGTACAGAAGGATAGATGGTGATCTGTGGCACCTCTGCTGAAACAGCACAATGTTGGTGAACACACAAGTGTTTCGGAGTACACTGTTCAAAAAATGGTTCTGAGCACTATGGGACTTAACATCAGAGGTCATCAGTCCCCTAGAACTTAGAACTACTTAAACCTAACTAACCTAAGGACATCACACACATCCATGCCCGAGGCAGGGTTCGAACCTGCGACTGTAGCTGTCGCGCGGTTCTAGACTGAAGCGCCTAGAACCGTTCGGCCACTCCGGCCGGCAGCACACAGTTCATCGCACATTTTTGAAAAGGGGATTCATCAGCAACCACCCATACATGTTCATGACCCAACGACAACGTCAATTACGATTGAAGTAGACACGGGACCATCGGGATTCAACCGTTGATCAATGGAAAGGTGTCGGCTCTTCGGGTTGACCACATTTTTGCTACACTAGATCGATGGTCGTTTCCATAAACACCGTCATTGAGGTGAATGGCGGCTTGGACGCAGGCCGGTGGGAGCAGTGTTATGCTTTGGGAGACATTCTCCTGCCCTTGCGTGAGACCTGTGGTAGTAGTCGGAGACATGCTGACAGCTGCCAACCACCTGCATCCCTTCATGCTTGATGTCTTCCCCGACGGTGAGGTCATCTTTCAGCAGCATAATGGCCGGAACCGTGCTACAGTTAATTGAGGAGCATTATAGTGAACTTATGTTGATGTCCCGGTGAACAAATTCGCCTGATATAAATCCTGTGGCAAACATCTGAATTGTTATCGGGCGCCATCACCGCGTACGCGAATTAGTAGCCAGTTATTTACGCGCATTACATGACCTGTGCATAGATATCGAATGCCACATACCTCCACAAATCTGCCAACAAACTGTCGTGTCTCTGATACGCAGAATCAGTGACGATTTCGTTTCGAAGACGGACAAACAAGCTATTAAGCAAGTGGTCACAATATTTTGGCTCATCAGTGTAGTACTTTACTTGTGATTTACATCACCCGCTACCCGAGGTCTAGGTTTCGTGTTATCCGTCACCTGAGGTCTAAGTGTTACGTTTATGTCATCTGGTTTTAGGGCTTTACGGAAATTGTTACTTAAGGTTCTTAGTTCGACGTTACGTTGCAATGTCTAAGATTTACGTTCTTTGTGATTATATTTATTTTTGTTTTTGAGTGCCTATGCTGCCCTACTGTCTCATGTGTAAATTAATAGTCGTAAGAGGCAGACAGACGTATTCACTAGTATGATGGTTTATTTTAAGGCTCAACAGGATTAATTCTTAATTACAAATATATGTTTTCTACGCCTCTTTTCAGTGTTTTTCATACTTTTATTTCTTCTGTCAATTTACGTACAGTAGTAACCTCATCTGCAATTTATCATATAATGTTTCAAAAGTCCTAATCCCTTTCGATCTGCTAGATTGACTCCCTTTACAGCGTGTAGTTCAGTTAAATACTTCCTATTTAATTCCTGCAATACTGAGATCGACATACCACATTGTATCAGGTTATCTACCACGTTGTTTTTCAGAGAATGGACTCCATGTCATTAATGTATTTTTGTTACTGTAATCTTTGACTAGATCAAAGAACATTTATAGCCTTCTAGATAGTCACACTTTGTATTTGTATTAAATGATGTCTTTGAAGATCACACAATACTTGTACTTTTGAAAATTATAATGCGTCAGATATTAAGTATGTAGGCCTCACCAAGTATACAGTGCTGCAATTGTACTAATGTACAGCACGTTAATGTGGGTTATGTCCAGACAGACTCTTACGATAGTTTCGTATGTTCTACATTTGGTTGTGTCGGATTTGACGAAAATATAATTTTCATCCATTGATGCACAGTACTACGGTTTTAAAAAGGTTTTTCAGTTGCCCCTAGTCTTTATGTTGAGTGTATATGTTTTACATTTGTCTTTCTTTTGTACCTTGCACTTTTCTCCTGTGAAGAGAATTATCACTGAAACTGCTAGAGATAAATATACAATTGTACAGCTGATGGCGAAAAAATATGCTTCTTTCGAAATGCTTAACATTCGTAGACATTCACCTAAGAAACGTTTTACTCTCAGAAAGATTACGAGATGCATTCACTGGACTGGATCATGTACAGCACTAACATTGCATATCTCTCTTCCATTTACCTTCTGAAAATTTCCGCCGATAATTGCTACAAATAGAAGACAGGAGTATCGTTTGAAGTCAGCAGGGAAAAAGTCACACAAAATCACCACATTGAAATTTGCATGTCAACAAATGTAATATGTTGGTTTCCATTGCATCTCACCAAATCCGCTTCTGTCATTGGACAGCATCTCCAGCTAGCTACTGGATTCAGTATTTGATATCAGGACCCCGCCTACCGAGTCCTTGCGTGCTCATACACCCGTCACAGTTGCCGAGAAACCGAAAGATTACGCAGAAATCCACGCTCACCCACGGGAAACGCACTCGCGAACTCTTTCAAAATTTTCCGTACTGGCCGAAGCAGCTATGTTGATCATCTGACTGCCATGCGGAGGGCCCGGGTTTTTTCTTGGTACTGTGAAGGTTTTTCCTTGCTGAGAAGACTAGAATGGGGCTGTCTCATCGTCATATGCCATTGGAGGACCGACTCGAATGAGAAGTAGAGGCTCGTATGTCTGAAACCCAACAACGGCCGGGAGAGAGGTTGACTGACCCCATACCCCTCCATACCACATCAGCATGACACCATGGGCCGAGGATGACACGGCGGCCGGCTGGTATCGTGTGGTCCTCTGGGCCTGATGGCGGGGTTAGTTAGCTTTTAGGATCCATTATTCGATACTTAGTGGGGAACGAGAATTTGCTGCCAAGGTCGGCGTAAAGTGCGACTCTTGTTCTTACAGCAATTTAAAAGCCATTTGTTACAAATGTCTTTCATATTTTATATCAATCAGCGAGTTGCGAGTCACTTGCATGACGCAAAGAGTCCATACTATCAACCATTAAGGAAGATTAATCTTTGTGGAGGTATGTACCGTCTAAGCAACTAATTGGAGGCAATTTGTTTGTTGCCATACGCGTTTAGGTTCTTTAATTTGGGAAGCATCATCAGTGGCGATTTCCAGCGCTGTTAACTCATGCTTGTGGTCCTGGAGATGTATCCGTTAGTTTCCATGCTCCAGCTGGCCGATTTCTGGCGTTCTTTCACCCACATTTGTCACATCGCATATATCACTTGCACTTTCCATTTTGTAATCTAAATGATGCTTCCCAAATAAAAGGAGCAAATCGCGTATGGCAACAAACAAGATGACGCATACCGCCAAGAATTTAAAGCAACTGTAGAAAAGACGGAAAACAGACAAAATGACGATTGATCTTTGATTTAACAGAAATACGGAATTTGGGTTGGAAGGGAAACGTATCCAGATAGCCGAACATTAAGTCGACCGCTCGCATAAAGCGGGAAACTCGGGTTCGAGTTCTCGCCTGGCACAAATATTCACTTGTCGCCATTGAATTGAGTTCACTGCCCACTTGCGACTGAGCTCTGTATTCCCCTTAAATCACACAGGCGCTACATGCACGTGGGTACTGTATCAGAAATGGTGTCGGTATGTCTGACGGAACAGACACCACGCATACAGGGCCTAACAAGATTAATCTTTGGTTATGCAGCATTTCTACAAGCAGTAATTTGAATGCAGAACCTTGTCAACCAATTCAACCAATCAGCGGCTTCGTACCGAGTTTCGATAGAACTGCATGGGCAGGCAGCAATTTCTGGATACATCTCACCTATAATCGGAGCCGGTGAGACACTGCATACATTGTGCCGCATACTGACAATTTTATAAAGTCCAGACAATTTATCTTGTGAATGATTTGAGATAAGCATTTCTAAACTGCAGCTTCCAGGAGTTTTGATGAGAGCGTTGCTTGTATGCAATGTATTGGTGTAATTCCATTTTATATGATTTTTTCAGATCTAACTCTGTATCCATGTATGCTACGTTATGTTTTTTATTCCGATCGTGGCTTTGTGTAAATGTGCAAGATCAATATAGGTCCTTCATTAAGTTATCCGTTGATATAAGTTGACTTCCACTTTACCTTCTCATTCAGTAAATAGTATTACGTGGATCTGAGTATATATGGAATTAATTTTCTGCACTTTTTGAATATGTGGCATTGTATATCAACGTGGACCAGTGAGGACTTTTCCATCTGCTGACGCAGACACCAGAATAGCATTCGTGAGGAGACGGTTCAGATATCCCCGTCTGGACAGCCAGATTTAGGTTTTCCGTCATTTCCCTAAACTGGTTAAGGCGAATGCTGGGACAGCGCCCTTCAAAGGAAATAGCCGATTTCTGTCGCCATCCTACAATAATCAGAGCTTGTGCTCCGTTTCTAATGATGTCGTTGTCAACGGGACGTTAAACTCTAGTCTTCCTTCCATCCATTTTCATGGATGGGAGGTAGAGGGATACCATACCATACAATCTCTATGGGGCTGAAGGGATAGGTTCCAGAATTATAGAGGCACTAACGGACAGACCACGTTTACATTCATTATTTAAGTTCAAGGACGAACCCCCAGCCTCCCTGCTAACACAAGATCTACAGCTTCAGATTACAGATCACATAAATATCGTGAACGTGGAGACAGATACACATGCAGAGGGATGCTCATAAACACTATCGACACTTACGCTGACAGCACACTCAGGCAACAAAATCTTGTGAATGTCCTTACCTGAAAAGAAAAAAATCCGTGTAAATGATATGCTAGGCACGAAACATTTTAGGTTATGAAAAGCAGCTGTAACTAGAAATTACTATAAGCAGTTACATTTATTATACTTCCACTACGCTTGAGAGGCGCATCGGAGAAGAGCAGCGTTTGTTACGTACACAGTAAATGTGAAATAGAATTTTGCCAAGATGAGAAATACGGTGAACAGTTGGGCATATGCTTGTCTTGTGATTGTAGGACAGGGCAGGCTCGGAAATACGAGGAGTGTTGAGTAAGTAATGTTACACATTTTTTTCTGAAAGCGGGTTGGCTTTATTCAGGGTTCCAGTACACCATACTATTCTCACCTCTCTTGGTTACAAAACGATATTTTTCAACGTAATTTCCATTCAATGTGACAGCCTTACGCCCCCTTGCTGGGAGGGACTGTATGCCCGCATGGGGGCACTCTGCTGGTCGACATCAGAAGCAATGTCTTGCTGCATCATCCTCGCACTGCTTTCCGAGCAACGCTCCCTTCATTGGATCAAACAGATGGAAGTCGGAAGGTACGAGATCCGGGCTGTAGGGTGGATGAGGAAGAAAAGTGCAGTGAAGTTTTGTGAGCTCCTCTATGGTGCCGAGCCTTTAGTGAGGACTTGCGTTGTCACGGAGAAGGAGAAGTTCCTTTGCATTTTTGTGGCGATGAACACACTGAAGCCGTTCCTTCAATTCTCTGAGGGTCGGCCGGCACACGGGAGATCGCCAATAATGACAGACACCATGCTTTTGTTTTACTGCCACGTCTCCGTAGACATTCTGCAAGCGCCTTTGAATATATTCGATGCTCTGGTTTTCCGCAGAAAGAAACTCAATGACAGGTCTCTGCTTGAAACGCAATTCCGCTACAGACGCCATTTTGAAGGCAAAGTAGCGCCACCACCTATCGAAACTTCATGAAATTATAAGGGCTGATGCAGGAATATTCCACTATACTTCACAACAAATTCCTCTTTTTTCAAACGAAACTGGCCGGGAAATAATATGTGTTGCATTATTTACTGAACGCCCCTCGTACGAGGAGCTCAACTCAGTGGCCAGGAGGCTGTTCGCAATGACGTCTCTAACCAGGGGCTTCGGGACCCGAGAGCACAGAGTGAAACATTCTCTGTGACGTAACAAGGGAATTTCGAGGAATACATTTCAGGTGCTAACCGTACGCGACCTGGAAAGAACCGGTTTGTTTGCACAAACTGGACCAACGCAGAGGAGAGCCGACTGTGGTTCCCATTTCAATTGCCGCTGCCGTCATCGTCAGAGCGTTGAGTAATCGACAGTTTCACACGTAACGAGCAGGTGCTGTAGTGTCTGTATCAGTCGACGAAACTCTCTCGTAACTTTATGTGACACCTGTTGTAGCCAGAAGATTCTAGCGTTCACCTTGTGGCTCTTAGATTTTGTAATACCACAAAATCTTGTTTACTTCATCGAGGGACAGTAGCAGCATCGAGATCTTACGGTCATATTTTTTCCTCAAAAGCTGAACTAGTGTTCACTGAGAAATTGGTGATGTGAAGAGACTTGACATGAAGCGGACATTCCGATTTGTGGACACTTTGATCACTAACAACTTGTGGTGAGTTTCAAATACATGGCAACCGGAATGAAGCGGAGGAAATAATCCATAAAAATCGGATAGGTGACACAGACAAGTGTCCATCAAGATACGGGATAAAATTTGTTGGACTTAAACTATGTTTCCTTTCAAAGATAATATAGTAAATAGGTGCACTCCAGTCTTTCTGTTTATGCAGGTGGCCCATCTCCCAGGTAAATTAGGTGCGGTATCTCTTTATAAGAATGTTAAAAAGAAATTCAGGTCTCAATAAAATTCTTCTAGGCATGTTACCACGTCAAATGTGACAAAACTACCAACTTGTCGGCTTCTAATACAGGCAACAGCAGCCGAAACGCTGGTAGTTTTATCACATACGACGCGGTCACAAATCCAAAAAAAAATTTATTAAAATGGATTCTGGCTGCAAAAGTCTGCGTTCTGATATAACTAACATGTATGGGAAGAAATTCTTTTCCAAGAAGGAAAAGAAAATAAGAACACTGATACTTCACTGCAAAATAGAGAACATTTCGCTGAATTAGCTTCTTTATCACTGTATGGAACTGGACGTTGCCATTAAGAAAGGAAGTAAGTGAAACTTTAGAAACGTAGCACCGTATGAAAGGATTGAGTGGAGGGTAAATTTCGAAGTGAAGGTATGCTGGATGGAAGAAGCCTGGAAAAATGTATGTGAAGACACTTTCGAGAAGAAATTACACATAGACAGGACATTTCCTTAAGATCCAAGATCTGAAGGAGTCAGCTACCATGGAAACAACAATTAATTCATAAAACGTTAAATATAGCGGGAGAAAAATTACAGCAAGGGTCAGTATGCAAAAGAGCGAAAAAGTGGCATCCGCATCTGGAAGACCAGACTTGAGCGATGCAACAAGATATCTGTGAGCGCCACAAAATTAAAATCAAACATACATTTTTGCTCTCTTTTAACCAAATTATAAGCAAATATGTAAGTTATCACTGACGATTTTTTAGAATAAATCAGTACTCCTTTTCCTGCCAACGGAACAAAATTCACAGACGTAAAACTAATTTCAGAGGTAACGATACTGTTGTCTATAAGGAGCCTGTAATGTGAGAAAACAGTAGCGAGGTGCACGTCGACCTGCAGGAGGTTAATGATTGGTGCAGGGATTGGTAGTTGAACGAGAAAGTAAATAAATGTAAATACTGCGCATAAATAGGCGAGATGATATACTACTATTTGTTTACACTATTGGTAACCTTGGAATAACCAACTGGAGCGATCTAAACTCGAATGACCACATTTCAAAGTTATTGTACTGCTGGTAGATACCAGGTTGAATTTCACTAGAAGAGCCGGCCGCGGTGTCGAGCAGTTCTATGCGCTCAGTCCGGAACCGTGCGACTGCTACGGTCGCAGGGTCGAATCCTGCCTCGGGCATGAATGTGTGTGATGTCCTTAGCCGCAGCTAAGGTTTAAGTAGTTCTACCACAGATGTTAAGTTCCATAGTGTTCAGAGCCATTTGAACAATTTTTTCACTGGAAGAACAATAAGGAAATATGTTTCATTTACCAAAGAAATGGCTCACGCAACACCTGTTCGACCTTAATAAAAGAGGTAGAGTGGATGCAACGAAGAACGACACCTTTCGCCACGGTATCATTTAGTCTGCTCGAGAGCGTTATGGAGATGCTGAACAAACTCTAGCGTCGGACGCTATAAGAGAGAAGCTGTACGTCACGGAAGAGTTTACTGTTCATATTCCGAGTGCTTGCATTCCACTTCGTGATGTGACTACGACGTGAAAAATCACAGAAATGCTGAGGTAGTTGTTGTTTCTACGCTCTAATCGGGAACGGAACAGGGAAAAGCGTGTGTGGAGAGGAGGAACATAGTCGAACTACAAAAAAATCTCCGTATTGGTTTCCTAGGTACACATAACTCATTCAGTTCTTCTTCTTCTTCTTATTTTTTGCAGTACTCCATCATTTCCTCATGCTGTCTTTTCCTTTCTTCAATCCAATTTCTTATTTTTCTGCTTTCAGAGTCTTTTACATCCAGTTTTTCTTCTCAAAAACGTTTATGTCTATTTTTCACAATTCTTTGATGTTGTTCCTTTCTAGTTCTTTCTCTATTTCTATAACTCAAGCAACTGTCTATATCCTTTTGCAGAAGTACAGGAAAAAACCGGTTGAGTGCGCGCTTGGCAACCGAGATGTTGCAAGATCGTATCTCCGTCGGGCCATGGACTTTCAGACCTCGGTTTAACTTAGCTTTCACATCCAACGATGTGAGGAGTCAGCATAAACAATACGTGTTTCGGATCCACGTTAAACTATAGGTCGAGAACCTTCTCCCCTAAACTAATTTTTTAATATCTTATTTGTTAGAATTTCACAAATCATGTTTGCTAGTTTTACTTTACCACCAAATTCTCAAATGATCTTATCTGCTGCATCTCTATCTAACAAGGCAAACGCTTCCTTGATATCAAATGGATGATACTATTATAGGTTTGCTGGTTAGCATTTTGCGATGAATTACTGCTTTTAAGCTAAAAGTCTGTTCTGTGCAGTATCTTCACTTTCGACAACCATTCGGATATTCTCTCGGCTGTCTATCTAAAGTTTCTTCATCTCTGTTCGGGAGAATTTTTCATAATATTTTTGCCCGCAGCTCGTGGTCGTGCGGTAGCGTTCTCGCTTCCCACGCCCGGGTTCCCGGGTTCGATTCCCGGCGGGGTCAGGGGTGTTGTGTGATGTCCTTAGGTTAGTTAGGTTTAAGTAGTTCTAAGTTCTATGGGACTGATGACCATAGATGTTAAGTCCCATAGTGCTCAGAGCCATTTGAAACATTTTTTTGATAATATTTTTGTATGCTATTGGCAGAAATGATACTCTTCAGTAATTGATTGCATTTTGTGTGTCCCCCTTCCTTTCTCTGCCTCGTGATGACTGGGTGTTGTGTGCTGTCCTTAGGTTAGTTAGGTTTAAGTAGTTCTAAGTTCTAGGGGACTGATGACCATAGATGTTAAGTCTCATAGTGCTCAGAGCCAGCTCAGAGCTATTTGAACTATTTTGAACCCCCTTCCAGTGTAGCAGGTCGATCAGCGTTATTTTCCAATATTAGACTGTGCCTAGTGCAGAATACGGCTATTATTATTATTTATTATCGCGTCGAATTGTTGATTAACAAATATCGAATCATGTATTTAATTTTTTATTTTTATTTTTGATTACTGTTCTCTCGAGAATGCGAGAATTAGTAGTAAATTAAAATTTGGTGAAAAAATGTGAAATGTATGTAGATAAGCACTTCATCTTCTATTTGTGGTTCCCATTTTTTTACCAAACTTTAATGTATTAAGAATGTTTACATTTTTTCAAAAGATTAATAATTAAAATAAATTTTGTTATTTTATTATAAAATTATGATTCAGTATTTAACTGTCATTTCAATTTGGTGCTAAATTCGGAATTTAAGCAAAATTAAAAATAACTGCGTTTAGCAGGAATCAGACCAGCGCTCGAATCTTCAAATCTTCTGAGTTGAGTTTTTCGAGTGATTTTGAGAAGAGCGTCGTAGCCATTTAGGAAACTAATGTCGCGGTATTGATCTTGAATCATACACAGGGTGTCTCAGGAGGAGCGGTCAATATCCAGGGTTTGACAGGAACGATAATTCGAAGGAAAAAATTCTAGGAAACACTAGCGCTAGAAAGTACATCTTAAGAGCTATGAGCACGTCTTCGATTCTGCGAAACAAAT
Source organism: Schistocerca piceifrons (assembly GCF_021461385.2). Taxonomy (NCBI): domain Eukaryota; kingdom Metazoa; phylum Arthropoda; class Insecta; order Orthoptera; family Acrididae; genus Schistocerca; species Schistocerca piceifrons. The sequence continues at coordinate 533,669,110 of NC_060140.1, forward strand.
CTCTTTTACTGCAAGCTTTTTGTTTTCAATGTTTTGAGAGGTGACACTATGGACCAAAACGCGAAAAAGTCGTCAAAGTAAACATGGTTTCTGTCTGCACATCTTAAGATCGATGAACACTCGGTCATCTTCGATTATGTGAAACACATCTCTTCTATTGAACAAGTGCACACATACTTTCTGCTTCGAATGACCGTTCCTCCTGGAACAACTGTACGCATGAAGAAAATCGAAGAGGGCTACGAGTGAGGTCTCCTTGTCGGAGAGGAAACCGTTCAGTGAAAGCTGGCTGCGTGTGTCCCGTCTCCTCCTGCATACGCTCAGCGGCGCACCCGCAGTAATGAGCGGATTACGACGCGGAATGGGGACACAAAGGGCGGGCGGTTGACAAAGCGCGGAGTGGCCGTGGCTTACTTAAGGGGCAGGGGGCGGCCTCCGGGGCCCTCGGATTCGCGCATCAGATCAAACTGCGGATGTGGCGTCAGCGCGCGAAATTGCCCGTCTTGTCGCAGCGGCGTCTCCGTCGTTATCGTCGGAAACGGCACGGAAACCTGCGGGCCTGCTCCGGCTGGCTGGAAAACGGGCCCGCGCAGCCGCCGGCGAATACTAGCTCTGTACGTCGTGGAGCCACACACGACGAGGGAATAACTGCACTACCGCAGCGACGTAAAACACGCCCTCACACGAGCCTTTAACTCGAACGTCAACGTGCAACGAAACGATTTTGTGACGTCAGAGCGACGCGGAAGGTTTCCGAACGTGTGCAGCAATATCAAGCACGTCCGATATTCTGAAGGCGCAATCGAACCTGAAGTAATAGAATGAGACTTCTCCACTTGCGTCACATGAAGGTCGCTTGTCATATCAGTGCAAGGCTCCGTGGAATCGGCAAGAATTAAAAGGGGCACTGAAATCAAAACCGAAAACCCACTACAGCGGGACCGTGGAATGGTTCCATTCATAACTGTTGTAGAACGCGGTCGGCCGCTGACGGATCCACAACCGCAACCACTCTCGCACTTCCTCTTCCGACCGAAACCGACGTCCATGCATGTCTTCCATCGGGTCGCCAACGATGTGAAAATCACACGGTGAAAAACCCGGGCGGCACGGAGGATGTTGCAGTGTTTGCCAACCAAATCGCTGAAGAGTAGCCTCGGTCTCTAGAACCAGTCTTTAGAATTTTGTAAATACAGTATCACAGGAAAATAAGCCAATTCAAACTTCTGTCAGTTTACATTTTTAGCGTATGCGTGACTCAGGCGTGCCACACGGTCCTATCACCCACTTATTCGAACAATTGTCCGCATAATATATGCAGATATTTTTAAGGAGTCATTTCGTAGACAAACTCCAGCATCCTACGAACGAAAGTAAGTCATCCCCTTGCTGTAAACGTAACTGAAATTATATCAACGTGTGAATCACAGTTTCAGGAGGGTTTCGCGGCCGGCAATGCTATTTACAGTTCCTCAATAATTTTCAATTTATTAAATAATAAAAGAACATACTTGTTATAATACGTTCAACATGTTAATCTGTCGATCTAAGTCCGCAATTCATCTAGTCTGAACAGTAATTCTAATTATTTACTCTAGAATTCACGGTGTTGTGGTGAACCAGTCAGGTGATGAATGAAGTAGTGTCTTTTATGAATGAGGCAGATATATTTACAGAGGTCCACAACGATTAATGTGGGTTCCATAATGTCCCCCATCTATAGGGACGCATTATCATTCCATGTGCCGAGTGTCTACATCTACATCTACATGATTACTCTGCAATTCATATTTAAGTGCTTGGCAGAGGGTTCATCGAACCACAATCATATTATCTCTCTACCATTCCACTCCCGAAAAGCGCGCGAGAAAAACGAACACCTAAACCTTTCTGTTCGAGCTCTGATTTCTCTTATTTTATTTTGATGATCATTCCTACCTATGTAGGTTGGGCTCAACAAAATATTTTCGCATTCGGAAAAGAAAGTTGGTGACTGAAATTTCGTAAATAGATCTCGCCGCGACGGAAAACGTCTTTGCTTTAATGACTTCCATCCCAACTCGCGTATCATATCTGCCACACTCTCTCCCCTATTACGTGATAATACAAAACGAGCTGCCCTTTTTTGCACGCTTTCGATGTCTTCCGTCAATCACACCTGGTAAGGATCCCACACCGTGCAGCAATATTCTAACAGAGGACGAACGAGTGTAGTGTAAGCTCTTTCTTTAGTAGACTTGTTGCATCTTCTAAGTGTCCTGCCAATGAAACGCAACCTTTGGCTCGCCTTCCCCACAATATTATCTATGTGGTCTTTCCAACTGAAGTTGTTCGTAATTTTAACACCCAGGTACTTAGTTGAATTGACAGCCTTGAGAATTGTACTATTTATCGAGTAATCTAATTCCAACGGATTTCTTTTGGAACTCATGTGGATCACCTCACACTTTTCGTTATTTAGCGTCAACTGCCACCTTACAGCAATCTTTTCTAAATCGCTTTGCAACTGATACTGGTCTTCGGATGACCTTACTAGACGCTAAATTACAGCATCACCTGCGAACAACCTAAGAGAACTGCTCAGATTGTCACCGAGGTCATTTATATAGATCAGGAACAGCAGAGGTCCCAGGACGCTTCCCTGGGGAACACCTGATATCACTTCAGTTTTACTCGATGATTTGCCGTCTATTACTACGAACTGCGACCTTCCTGACAGGAAATCACGAATCCAGTCGCACAACTGAGGCGATACCCCATAGGCCCGCAGCTTGATTAGAAATCGCTTGTGAGGAACGGTGTCAAAAGCTTTCCGGAAATCTAGAAATACGGAATCAACTTGAGATCCCCTGTCAATAGCGGCCATTACTTCGTGCGAATAAAGAGCTAGCTGGGTTGCACAAAAGTCGTCAGGGGCATTTTCTTTGGTTTTTGGGCAGATATTTGCAATTTCGTTTTTGCAGCTCGTGTCAGCCCAAACTAATACTGCTCACCACATGTTTCACGCAACGCCCGGCGTCGACGGAATGCGTCGGTTTGTTTCTTATTTCAAACAAAATGATTTTTAAATCGGAATTTTACCTACCCATTCGATACAGCGCTATCAGATTAGTCTCTTGCGACATTATTTTTAGCGATGTGTGTTAACAGGAACAATAAAATACGTTAAATAACCGGTACTCTACCAGCGACTGAGCAGCGAGCTTCCCTGTGGCGGTACAGTCAGCGCGGGCTAGCGCGGTGCTGTCGCTGCTGCAATATCGCTTATTCCTCGTGCTTTAATGTCCCTGTTAACACACACTGATGGAACGAATATGGCACTAGACTATTTTTGGACCGCTCTGTCTAGTGATAACGCAAAATTCCGCATTAAAAATCATTTTGTTTGTAACGGGAAACAAGCCGACGCTTTCCATCGACTTGATGAGCGGCATTTGTTTGGGCTGAATCCAGCTATACGTTGCAAAAACAAAACTGCAAATATCCGCCGAAACACCAGAGAAATTGCGCCTGACGACTTCTCAGAGAGACATCATGTACAAATGAATTTAATCCTTATGTCATAAGTAGAGTAAGAGAAGATGTTGTGAACAATGATTTTGATTCCATGCTAAGAGATTTAATACTATTTAATATGGTTTATGTTACTAACTAATTGGTACGAGAGTCTTGAAACTAGTTCTTAGCCAATTCGCAACGCAGCTGCATTCCAACGTAGCCAGCCTAGTGTGTTAATATCTGTCATAAACTTGTAGGCTTGGGTGAAAGTTCTTTTATGATTTCTTAATTACTATCCCCTGGTCGTACGCTGCTGTCTGTTTTCTCTCGGAATTCTTGGGCATAGTCAGTCACCATTTAGCACAGATATTACATTTCTTACGGAAACATATTATATACATGTCACAACTGAAGGCAAATATGTAGTTTCCGTCCTTCAACATTTCCGAAAGGTGTTAGTCTTGCACCACGTTATCAACTGATAATAAATTTTCGACTGTGTGGAGTACCTTTGCAAATATATAATTACATTCCTTGGCACATAGATAACAGAAAGCAGTCCTCGACTCGCGAATATATTCATGCATCGTAAAAATAAACCTACCATATACATAGTATGCGCACAGTCCATTTCTGGTCAGGTATTTCTTACACTTAGCACGTTGGCTCGGGGAAAGCCTGGTAAACAGCCAATCCAGACCACTGATAGATAGCAAGCAACTTTGGCACTGGAACAAAAACGACGTTCCTGACGGCTGATTTAGAGAACCAGTAATTCAAGCGAACGGCATATTGTCAAATGAGTCTGCTATCTCATCAAACGTTTCACGTAAGGGTTGTAAGACAATTGCGATTAGAGCTACCACTGTTGCACATAGTTATTCTTTCCCTCGTTTCCTTGGTGAAAGAGATAGTTGTAGGAGAGAGTAACGAGGCAAGAAGTAAACTGCAACACTCATTTTATAGATGAATGCAAAATATTTGTACATACGGAATTAAGAACCGTTTATAAACATTTCAAAGAATAATTGTACATACACAGTGATATCTGTCATACATTAATCACATATATTTTATTAATCATATACAAAAACTGAATAGGACTGTTAGCATCTCGCAATCGAAACGGTGAAAAACACTTCGGATGTTCTTTATTCCAGCGTTCACTTCAAAGGATTTAGGGATCAGATAAATGGTCGCTTATCTGCCGTCTTTTCCGTTGCACCACCTAACTCGGAAGAAATGAACACACCTCTCGTTAGAGAGAGATCTTGGTAAGCTGGTGCATGCAGCGGACAATAAATTGCGCAATACGTGAAACGAAAGAGTAGTCGAACTACGTCCAAAAACTTAAGCCAAGTCTTCAAGGACTGTACTGGTTTGACTCTTTGATCAGTCATTTATCTCCAAAGTGGCAAAAAATTTATAATAAAAATAAATGTAGATATTTCAATCGACTAATATATTGATGAATGTTCAGTGCCTTACTCGAAAGATGGATTCAATCATTTTAGCTAACATTAGTCGTAAAGTTCCTTTCCAGGACCTGATATCAGATAGGTCGAATTTGATAAGTTTCTTGGAAATTTTATTGTCCACGCTTGGTAAAGAAATGCAACTATGCAGGCGTGATGAACTCTTTCCGAAATAAGCAGACAGAAAAAAAACGAGCCTGGGCTAAGGCTTTTGATTGTGTAAACCATAATATCCTAATGAAAAAGTCGTGGAATGGTAGACGCACTAAATCCATGGTTTTTTTATCTTATCTGAATGACAGAAAGCAATGTGTGTCAATTCTACGCCAGCTACTTAACAACAGGCACTGAGAATTTGAAGTAGTCAGATACGATGTACCACAAGGTTGAGAGATTACAGAACGAACACCTGCATTCTGATTCGGGCCGACCTCTAATTATAATACAGAGTACGAGAAGTAGAACGAGAAATACACTCTAGTTCAGAAAAAACGGAACACCTTGAATGACTAGAGAGAGGACGTAATATTCACTGGAAATGTACATTAGTACGTTCTGCAGAAATGTTTAGCATCTGAACAATGTCGGCTCGCGGATTCAAGGTCAACATCGACATCGCGGCTCAACACCACCTACCGGTAAAATGTGCCTGCGGCTCTCGTTGTCGCTATAAACTGAAGATAATGGATCAGTATGACTTGAGCAGACGTGAAGGATACCTCGCAGACGTATGCGCGAAACCGTACCGTCAAAACAATGGATTTGAAAGAGAGTGTATTATTGGCATGAGAGAATGTGATGCATCTATACGGGGATGCTCGTGTGGGATCCATGTGTTTCGACAGTGCAACGGGTGTTTGCAGAATGATTCTCGGAATGCTGTAGAACACAACGAGATGGTTCAGGTCGCACCACCATGACAACCCCCCGAGAAGATCGACGCCTCATCTGAATGACATTGCAGGACAGATCTGCGTCCTCCTCGGCTCTGGGGCAGCAGTGGAACAGTGTAACATATCGTACACTATCAGTTGCCATTTATTACTGCAAGGGTTATGTGTGCGTCGTCCATTTCTTCACCTATCTCTCATGAATGTGCAGATACATGCTAGACGCTAACGGTGTACGGAACGACTTCACTGGGGACAGAAATGGCACCACATAGTGTTTTCTCACGAATTCAGGTTCTGTTTCAAAATGATGACCAAGTTTTAGTTCGCCGCAGACAGGGGGAGCGGCATTACAGCGACTGCTTTCTCACAAGACATACAGCGCCAACTCAAGGCCTTATGGTGGAGGGTGCTGTTAGGTACAACCACAAATCACAGTTGGTGCGTGTGCACGGCACTATGACCAGGGTAACCTACGTGAATGACACCCTACGACACTTAGTAATACTCTTTCTGCACAACACCCCAGACGCCATTTTCCAGCAAGGCCAAGCAAGACCTCATGTTACTGCATCAACACGTGCCTGCTTGGTGTCACAGGATGGCAGCCTTTTGCCCTGGCACGCCAAATCACCAAACTTGTAGCCAGTCGAAAATGTGTGGGATATGGTGAAGCGACGGGTGCAGCGCTGTGACCCAATGCCAACCACCACGGATGAACTTTGGGAGCAGGTGAATGCAGCGTGGGTGGTTATACCACAGGACGCCATTCACGCTTTACACGCGTCGATGCCTCACGCATGGAACAAGTTAACAGGGCCCATTGTGGACCCTGTGCCTATTAGGCAACAGGACACATGCTGAACGGCGGTGACTGAAATGGTAATCATTTCTGCAGAATATACTCAAGCACATGTCCTATGAATATGAACGTCCTATCTCTAGTCGTTAAGTGTGTTCTGTTTTTTTCTGAACATGAGTGTACCAGCAAGCTGTGGGGCACCCCTTCTTAAAATACGAGGGTTATTCCAAAAGTAAGGTCCGATTGATTGCCAAATTGAAACCACAGTGAACATCAGAAATGTTTTACTTGTAACAATTAGCTACACCTTTCAGCTACTTCTCTACGTAGTCGCCGTTCTGACTTAGACTTTTGTCATAGCGTTGTACCAACTTTTCAATAGCCTCATCATAGAAGGCAGCCGCCAGTGCTTTCCGCCAATTCTCCACGCTGGCCTACACCTCGTTGTCTGTGTCAAAATGTTGTCTTCAAAGACAGCGGTTCATGTGACCAGAGATGAAACTCAGGGGGAGACAATTGCGGACTGTATTGTGGGTAATCTAACATTTCCATTTGAAAACGATGCAGGAGCATCTTCATTGCCCCTGCAGAATGCGGCTGAGAATTGTCGTGAAGACGAAACAGCACGACAGTTATGTAATGTTGGCTGCATAGCTTCAGGCGAAATTTCTCACCAGGCCCTCGTACTTGGCGGCAGACACTATTTTCTAGACATCTTTACGCACTCACTGCGAGCTCAGAAATGAGAAGAGCGACGTGATGCTAACTGGGGTTATACTAGAGACACTACCCAACACATCTGTGCAAAGCTTTATCGGATTTTCATAGTCGTTTCCATTTCGCGACCGATCGGACCTTACTTTTGGAATAACCCTCGTATAATGATTTAAGGAACTTTCTGTTGGGCAACTCACTCTACCTCAAGGAAGAGTACTTTCATAGAATCAGATTAAATGTTTCAGCTTACGTTCAGTTCATGACTGAAATTAGAAAGCTCTATTTTCCATCTCAGATGTTGCAGTAACACATAAAATAAACGACTGTAATCGCAGACAGACAAGGTGGAAAATGAAATTATCTAAATTTAGCACTGTAATGCAGGAATATAGTCATTTCACTGCATTGCACTTAAATGAATTATAACAAGAAGTTTCATCTTCTTTAGACGCCCTCGTGGAATCCGTGCGTAAGGACAAGCACAAGAATGCGAACGCATGTAACAAATATTGGTCATTCAAGTTCATTCTTTAAAAATGATTTCTTTGAGGTAAAAATAGACGAAAGGTATGATTGTCTACTGTTCGCTCTCAATTTCGGTCCGCAGATGTGGTCGTTATACAAATTTCATCGTGGAATGTGACGTAATTACGAAACCTATTGCCTCACAGTGTATCAGAAATGCCAAAGACAGAGGATGCGGAGAACGCTTTTGCTCCAGGTGGCGGTACGCTAAGATTTCTATTAATGATGATGATTATAAAAATAGTGAGTTCAGAGTAATGAACGTCGATCCGAGCGGCAAGTAGCAATATGACGGTTGATTGGTTGGCTGCGATACGGCAGGTCTTGACGAAGTTGCTAAGTGGGTGCAGAGTAAGAGTGATGTTGAAGCAGCATTGCGCCATCGATTGTAACGTGTGTAACGCCTGGGAGCAGAGATTGCACCACCACCCATTGCTGGGTGTAGCCAGTATGAGGTGAAGCCATGTATTGGTCAGGTCGGGTCAGTTGTCAGTTGCACTCGTCCCACATTCTACCTGCTTATGTACTCCAAGGACGTGGAGTGGCTTTAATGTGCGTTGAACGCCTATGTTGGATCTACACATTGTTTGTTTACAAGAGCCATCTTCCAAAAATAGGACATACCCCACGTGCCAGGTAACGCCCAAAACGTAACATGAGGTCGAAGTTTAATGGCCGCCATTTTGACGCCGTGTAAAATTATAACAGTGACATGGCAAAGCGACAAACAAGAAGTTACAACGAAAGTTAACAATCACATGGGAAAACTCTACATAAGTAATCAGTACAGTCAGGCGACAAACGCACATAAGGAAGTTGAAAATACCTGCAATACAGGGTTGACATGCTGGTGACAATACCCATATTGGACGGAACTGGGAATACAGCACTGTGGCAAAGAAGAGTAGTTGATGACGGGACACCTTGCCTTCAGCAGGCTATACACGACCTAGGGCCTATTAACATACGTACTTTTTTAAAAAAAAAAATGAGTATCACGCTCGCAAATTCGTGCCTGGACAACTGAGAGGTCTGTGGCGGACCTACAAAAAGTGACCACAATCTCATCTACTGCACAATAACAGACGAACTAAATGGTTATACGCTAAAAACCAGCCCGAATGAATATGTGAGGGCATGCTGAAAAATAATGCCTCCCAATTTACTATGTGAAAATTCCTAGCGCTTCTTAAATAAAACAAACTCCTTAACAGTCTACACCTTTATTCTTCGTGTCTACCTAGAACTTAGAACTACTTAAACCTAACTAACCTAAGGACATCACACACATCCGTAACGGTCGCGGGATTCCAGACCGAAGCGCCTAAAATCGCTCGGCCACAGCGGCCGGCGCTCTCCGTCTAATAGGCGCTGCTCGTGCATGGTTGTTTACATCTTTGGGTATGTTTGTTGATATCTCTGAATAGTTATTTACAGTCAACGTCTGTCTTCAGGAGTTCTGGGAACCGGGGTGATGCAAAACTTTTTTTTTATGTGTGTACTATATAGAAAGGGTTCAAACAGAATTGCATTTATGTTGATATTTATGTTAATGAATCGTGCCTTACACACGTGTATACATTTTCATGTACAACATTTAGTCTGTGACTGGATAATGGACTAGAAGACAAAAGAAAATAAATAAATTTATCCGACGAGCATCTAATGCGAAGCTATTTTGGCTACAGATAAGTTAACCTTATAAAATAATCAGGAAGGCGGCTGAGACACATCCTAGTGATTGGAAAGTCACCCTCAGAACTATCACAGACCCCTGTCAAGTTAGCGATTGAGTGAGTTGGTCCAGTGGGGACGGCAATTCAAAACCACGTTCGACTATTCTGATTTAGATTTGCCATGGTTTGCCCAAGTCGCATAAGGGAAATTCAGGAATAGTTCCTTTGAAAAGGACTCTGCCAGTACCAATTTCCACCCATTCCCAATAAGTGATTGTATACGTCACTAATGACTTCATAATCGACGGGGCGTTAAACGTCAACCTGCCCTAGTTCTTCCGGCCTTCCAGTTTAAACACTAGAGCGCGTGTTAGGTGCGAGTGAAAAGCTACTGGCAGCCAGTAACTTGCTTCCGAACTCCACAGATGCCGAAAAGCAATACTTGGTTACACTAATATTTCTGGGATAAAATATATAGGCAATAATGACTTTGACGCAACCTAGGCGCTTCGATCACTAACGCGTTAGGGTCCTACCGCGAGTAACACGAAACATTTGGTGTCAGGGTAAAAGACCCATAGTAGACCATTAGATATCTCAGGTTGTAGCGTCATTCTCCACTTCCGTGCTTGACAAGATGTCAACTAATATTCATAACTAATATTTTAGGGAATTGACTAGCTACAGCAGTCTAGAATTTCAGTAACTGCGGCTTAACCATAGGCCGTAGAATTATTCTTTATTCTTTTCCGGTTTAGGTCATATCGACAATCATCACAACAGTCAATAAAAATTAAATACACAATGTAAATATAAGATCAGGGAAATAAATTAATGAGAAGCTCAATTAATTATGCGAAAGTAATTACAAAAACAGTACACCAGATGGAAAATCAATTAATTTTTCCTTTAGATGAATTGAAAAATGGCTCTGAGCACTATGGGACTTAACATCTGAGGTCATCAGTCCTCTATAACTCAGAACTACTTAAACCTAACTAACCTATGGACATCACACACATCCATGCCCGAGGCAGGATTCGAACCTGCGTCCGTAGCAGTCGAGGAGTTCCGGACTGAAGCAGATGAATTGAAAGTCTTCAATGTTGCATGATGTTTACAAAAGCATCCGTAATACATCACAACTCTAAACAGTACAATATTGGACTCCGGTAACTCTCAATTGAGTATGATAGAAAGAAACAGCGTGAGCACTGACAGTTAAACAAAGAATGTCAATAAACACACGTATATATTCTTCAAAGAATAAATTGCAAAGCAGATCCTGCCAGATTCGATACAGATTCCATACAAGGATATAGAGTGAGGTGGAAACAATATAGGCAATCTTAGAACAACATCGTATTAGAATATATAAATCTAGTCAACAGTGTGTACACACACATTGTTCAAGGGGACATGATGGAATTATCACTCAAGCAATGGTACTTACAAGTAATGGGGAACCTAAAGCATAACGTACTAGCTTACATCCCTTAAAGGAGCCAATCCCAGAAACAAGACTCTAATGTTTTGTAAATCATAAAACAAAGTCTTAGTAGACAATTAGTTAGCAACCATTAGCATAGCCATCACGAAAAATACATCATTTACACACAGGACGGCCAGAAACAGTGTGAGAAGCTGTAAAGGTCTTGGATGGTGGGTTTTGATGGTAAATAATTTGAGGAAAAAAATTAAATACGTTACGCCATTCTCGAGTTAATTATGATTTAACTTATCCAATCAGGCCGTTGTGTGCGCCCGCCCAAGAAGGTGTCGCCAAACATTTTCTTCGTTTGGTTTGCTAAAATCGAACAAGAGAATGAAACAAAAATTGGGTATACGACGGTAGTAAGGACAGAATCAGAGCCAAAGGCTGAGCAATGTCGTGCGCTGTCATCTACACTACATCTCACGCTAATCGTATCTGGTGGGCCGCTTGTATTTACGCACGCAACGGCCTGATTGGTTAACTTCAATGCTAATAAATTCGGAAACGGAGCAACGTATCGATATTTTTTTCCTTAACAGATATTTGTCAGCATACCCTACCCTGCAACACCCTTACAAACTTTTCAATCTGTTTCTTACCACCCTGCGTAAGTTGCAGCTATAAGGTCAGGTCAAAAATGAACACAAAGAGCTGAGCCCACTCGTTAAGTACGAGATAATTTAATCATACATCGTGTACAACACATTACATGAAGTTGCGTGAATGTACTCTACATCTGTTAATGTCAGAAGGAGCATAATACTGAAGATAAAATCTTCCGGGTTCTTAGGCCGCGCGTATTTCTTCTGTACGATCGACATTTCGATCTTTTTGCTTGGATTTTCTTCAGGATGTTGTGGTGTCCACGGTTGACTGAACTCTGTCAGAGAACTGTGTCGCGTTTTCTTGTAAAGGGGGAGTTTCCCGCGCTTTTGCTGGAGAGATGGGATTATTGGGTAAAATTCCTGTGACCGACATTTGTGGTCCATGGCCATAGGATAGAAAGCGATTTTTTTCATCCTTATGCTGGAGAAGACTTAGAGGTTAAAATTCTCCCTACTGCTATTGGTGGGCCACCGTCATGGGACAAAAGCAAACGGCAAGAGCAAGAGAGGAGGAATGTTTATCCAAAATATTAATGTCCGCAGAGGTGGCGTCCTGGACGTTATTTTTATTGCTCGCACACCACGGCCGCCTATTCACTTCCTTGATGGCGGGGCCCTACGAAGCGGGCGCCACGAAGCCGGAAGCCAATAGCCGTCTTCTCTTCCGAAATTACACTCGTTCTTAGAAATTTGAATCGCTTCTCCGACTTTTTTTGTGTAAATGTTGATTACCTGAGCCATCACACATACATTATTGAAATCAATGACACATGCTTTAGAGAAGATAAACTTCTTTGCCCCGGTCGCTGACAATAAGCTTTATTCTCGATAGCTGGTTTCGGTAATTAACGGTACCACATTCAGACTTCCACAAACAGATGATTGCCCATTTTTAAAAATAGCAGTAAAAGTACTCTTTTTTTATGACACAGTTCTAGTGATGTTTCCCTAGCGCAGATTTTACAAAAATGGTTCAAATGGCTCTGAGCACTATGGGACTTAACATCTGAGGTCATCAGTCCCCTAGAACTGAGAACTACTTAAACCTAACCAACCTACGGACATCACACACATCCATGCCCGAGGCAGGATTCGAACCTACGACCGTAGCAGACGCGCGGTTCCGGAGTGAAGGGCCTAGAACCGTCGGCCACCGCGGCCGGCGCAGATTTTACACTTGACATAATATTCACAAACAGCGACAATTTTGTGTTGTTGCATAACTTAGACCTCAAGTGTTCAAATGGCTCTGAGAACTATGGGATTTAACATCTGAGGTCATCAGTCCCTAGAACTTAGAACTACTTAAACCTAACTAACCTAAGGGCATCACACACATCCATGTCCGAGGCAGGATTCGAACCTGCGACCGTAGCGGTCGCGCGGTTCCAGACTGAAGCGCCTCAAGTGTTATGAGTAATCATATAAAGTAGGCTTTGGGAGTAATTATTTGAGCTGCTAGTTCGTCTAACCTGAACTTAGGTTTACACATTACTTCGACATCAGGTACCTTTCATAGACTGAGAACTTCGTCCTCTGTCTAGGAAAACACTGTCCTACACGAGTACCTCTGTTAATCGCACGTCGAAGAACACAGCAATTCTGCCACGGATTTTAAATAGTAGGGATAGCCAACTTGAGTGAAGAGTCACTGAACATGTAGGTACATAGTAGTACGGATGCGTTAGAGAACATTGGCTATATGATACCTATGATGGAGGAGTGTTATTGGCCAATCATATGGCATCCTCGGTACCTATACCATCATTCTTCACAATTAACTATTCACAACCCCCTCTGCGGAAGATCATGCGCCCTTATTTCATCATCCTGGAGATTAGAACGTTCAGCAAGGCCTTAATGATCCCCTCACTCCAAAACTAATGGCATCGTCTTCTGACGCCCTCTCTGTGCCGCTTGGAAACAGTCGGGTTGGAGTTATTCCTCGACCTTGGACAGTCCTGGCACATATCGGCCGCAGCCGGATATCTCAGGGTTCGAAGCTGCATCTGTGGAATGTGGCGGCTGCGGGATGTAACAGCAGTCCGTAAAAGGCGTAGCGGTGTCCCAGCTCGTAAAAGTGGCCGCGATAAGCAGCGTGGTAGACACGGAAGCGCCGGCGGCAACGGGCAGGTAGCGTCGCTGGCGGAGGGCCGGCTCGGCTGGAGAAAGTCGTCGCAGTCCAGGGGTGAGGCGAGGCGAACGACACCTCAACGTATCTTCCTGTTTCAGGAACGCGACCTACACGTCCTGTACCCAGCGTTAGTTATCCAACATCCGGGCAAGACCAGCTCATTAAAGCCGTCTCCCACTGTGTAACTACTTTCACAGTGTATTTGACTGTGTACTTATTTACGCCTTATGCTTGTTAGTAAAACTCTTCAATACTTTTCGTCTTCCCTTTGTCGCTCCAGTGGTACAAGAACCGGTCACATTGATGTGACAATAGCCTTTGTCCGACCTCAACGTACAATAACCAATCACTGACGGCATGTGGCAGCACTAGCAGCGGAGGTTATATAAAAAGTGTTGGGGGACTGGGACCAAAACTGCACTCACTGTCGTAATGCCGAAAATGAGCGTTTTGTCTGACCTCCGAAAGGGCATGACCGTTAGCTTTCGGGCCAAGGGTGGAAGCATTTCCTAATGCTAAGTTTGTAAATTCTTCGTCTGCCGCCGTGGTTAAAGTAAACCATGCATGGAATAATGTCTGTATCCAAAAACCCGCGCCGAGTCAACAGCGGTGCACTATGGGACACAGATGACAGGAGTGAACAGCGGCTATGGATATGTGTACAGGCAAACTGACGTGTTGAGCAATTCACCACCCGATGAACAAAGTGGTTAGCAACTGGGTCTGCTCAGCGATCGATCATGGGACATTGCTACATATAGGTCTCTGCATCAGGTGCCTGGTTCAGGCACCCATGCTGACTGCTGTTCATCGGCGGCGAAGGCTGGAATTTGCACGCCAATCCCTCAAGCGGGACGTCCACTGAACGGCGACAGGTGTCCTTATCAGATTAATCACGTTTTGTTCTATCGGACAGATGGCCGTTGCCTCGTATGGCCTGAAACATCTGAAAGCAAAGGGTCCAGGCCAGAGGAGGGAAAGTTATGGGGAATTTTTTCGTGAACTCCCTAGGTTTCTCGTCATTCTGGAGGGCACATTGGATCAACACCAGTATGCATCTATCCTTGGGGACCATGTCAACTACTACATGCAGTCTGTTTTTCCTCCGCATGACGGTATCTACCAGTAGAACAATGCAACTTCTCACGCAGCTTGCAGTGTACGCGTGTGTTTCGAAGAGCACAGCGATGAGTTTGTCGTATTCCCCTGGCCACTAAACTCCTCGGATTTAAACCCAATTGAGAGTCTGTGTTACCATCTCGATCGGGGAATTCGCGACACGGATCCTCAACCGAGAAACGTACCGCAGTTGCCCGTTGCGCTGCAGTTGGCATTGCTCCACATTCCCTTCAGCAAGTTTCAGAACCTGATTGATTCTCTACTTGCACGTCCGCGCAGCCAGTGTTGGTTATTGAGGCTTTTGAGAGGTGGTCACATTAATGTGACTGGACAGTACATTAAATCAGTTAGCCGCTGCATGTATGAGGGTCAGGCCTAAAGTTTTTGCCGTGTCCTCCACAACATACGGGTCACAGCTTACATAGAAGAGCACCGAGTTGCCTAAGACTCAGGCGCACCATAGTTCAGACTGAACTACGTAGACGTGGGACTACTTTAAGTTCTTGCTGTGGGCATGCAATAAAGACTATGTTAAGCATCCTCTGGACGTCACAAAAATAGTTTCCAAGTGGACATCCATCCACCAAAGATCCACAAGTCAGCTAGTCAGTGATTACCTCAAGAATAGTACACAGGATGGCGTCTCAGCGAGTGTCTTAGTCTTATCTATACTCGTCACATAACGGGACATCATTCAAATGACTGAATCGTCGTATAATGAATCTAGGACTATACCAGTGTTCAAAGACGCGTCACGGCACGTGAACATTGACATAATCCTCTTACTTCAATAAAGTGCAATAAAACTTCTTCCGGTGGATCATTGTAAATTGTTCCTAATCTGTGTTGCCGTTTGTCTTTGTCGTAGCTGTTGCCTAACCCTGTTTGGTCAGTTGAGAAAACTGTAGGGTTGCTTCGAGTTTCAGTGGCTGGGTGTTTTTGTGCCACACTGTGTTTGACACCTACTGCATTTGATGAATACAATAGTTTTAATTGCTGTTATTATTTTGTTCTTCAGTCCGAAGATTGGCTTTATGCAGCTTTCCACGCTACTCTACCCCGTGCAAGCCTCTTCATCGGCGCATAACTACTACAACCTACATCTATTTGAACTTACTGCTTGTCTTGGTCCCCCTCTACAATTGTTAAGCTCCTGTACTTCCTTCAGTTACCACATCTACTATTCCTTGACGCCTCAGAACGTGTCCTATCAACATAGCCCTTGTTATATTCACGTAGTAGCGTAAATTTCTTTTTTGTCAGTGTGACTCAGTACCTCCTCATTAGTTATTCAGTTTAATCGTCTAAGCTTCACGTTCTTCTGTAGCACCACACGCTCCTATTCTTCTCCTGTCTGTGCTGCTTATCGTCCACGTTACGCTTCCCTACAAACCTACACTCCAGACAAATGGCGGCTTATACAACTTTTACACATACCCGGGTACAAATTGTGAGGTTAGTTAGGTTTAACTAGTTCTAAGTTCTAGGGGACTAATGACCTCAGCAGTTGAGTCCCATAGTGCTTAGAGCCATTTCAACCATTTTGAACAAATTGTGAGGATAATGAAATGGGATGATTTTATTGACTCAGTCGTACGTAAAGAAGGAGAAAAACCTCGGTTCATCAGTAGAAACTAGGGAAAGTTAGTCTACAAAGGAGACTGCTTACAAAACACTTGTGTGACCTATCTTAGAATATTGCTCACGTGAGTGGTACCTCTACCAAACGGGATACTGAATATATACAGAGAAGCGCAGCACGAAAGATCACGGATTTGTTTGACCCATTGGTGACTATCAGGGAGATACTGAAGAAACTGAACTGGTAGACGCATGATGATAGAGGCAAATTATCTCGAGGAAGCCTACTTACAAAGTTTCAAGGACCAGGTTTAAATGAAGAATATACTATAAACCATCTGTATCATTCCCGTACGAATTGCGAGGGCAAGATTAAAGTAATTGCAGCGAGTACAGAGGCATCTAAGCAATCATGCTTCACGAGGTATGTACGTGAATGAAACGGGGTAAGGTGAGGTACCCTCTGCCACGCATTTCACTGGTTTACACAGTATGGATGTAGAGACAAATGTAGATGTCATGAGAAAAGACTTCCTGATATTTAAAGTTATGCCAGATGTCACATCTCTCTTTCTTCGGAAATTCTATTCTTGCAATTGCCAGTCTGCATTCTGCTACTTCTGCCATAACCAGTTACTTTGTTTCCCAAATATCAGGGTTCGTCTGCTACTTTCAGTGTCTCATCTAATCTAACTCGATGACCAACCCCTAATGTAACAGAACTACATTACATTACCCTTGTTTTATTTTTGTTGGTACTCAGCACATAAACTATCAAAACACTATCCATACCGTTCAGCTATTTCCAGAGACTTTTATTGCCTCTGTTAATTATAAAGTCATTAGAAAAGCTTAACGTTTTTATTTGTCTTCGCGAAGCTTTAACCGAGCGAAAGAGCGCTGTTGTCAGGACACTGGATACCAGTTCCGAAGGAGGGAGGTTCAATTCACCTCCATTTGTTTTTCCTAAATCGTTGAAGGCAAAGACCAAGATACTTCCTGTCAAAGGGACGAGGATGGTTACTTTCCTCAGCTCTTCCTCATCATGCCATGTCTCTAATGATCTCATTGTTGACTGAATGCTAAACTCTAATCTTCAATATCTAGAAGTAACAATAGTGTTTTCTAAATTTGTTTTAATGATAATGAAGGGAATCTATTTGAATAACTAATTATTTGAACTAACATTAACAGGAAAAAGATTACATGCAGTGTTTTAATTGCTTACTTCCAGCACTGTAGTACACATAATGACTGAGCACCATAGGTTAACGCATACACTCGAAGACGCTTGACGTAATGCAAATCTTTTCACATACAAATGTATCCAGCCGATTACATCCGCGCCTGAATCCAATACAGTTTTGTAATTTCCTCAGGGAAAATAATGCAGTGAACTTCCAGTATATTCTCGTCCCCACATTTTCAATGGCCAGTAGTGTCACTGAATGCGGTCTGCAGACTTAGGTTTCCGTCCTAAATTTGTCGCTTCAGTCATCCTCTACCACGCTCTCTCATTAACATTTTAAAACATCATGTACATATTTTTCGAACCACGAGCGCGCTGCATTGTGTCTACTCTATTGACTTCTTCTACAGTCCTGTGTGCGTTCTCGTATACTTTGTGTGTGAAATTCTTTCGTGCCTACATGGGATTATCTGAAGTAAGCCTCATAGCAAATTTATATGTATGCCTCTCCCTGCTTCGAAAACAAATTGCTGGCCGGAGTGGCCGAGCGGTTAAAGGCGCTACAGTCTGGAACCGCACGACCTCTACGGTCGCAGGTTCGAATCCTGCCTCGGGCATGGATGTGTGTGATGTCCTTAGGTTAGTTAGCTTTAAGTAGTTCTAAGTTCTAGGGGACTTATGACCACAGCAGTTGAGTCCCATAGTGCTCAGAGCCATTTGAACCATTTTTGAAAACAAATTACTGACCTTCATGCTAAAGGTCCACACAGTCAGAAATTACTGACCTTACTAACATTCGCGAAAACTGCATGCAAAACACGATTAGCGGTAATGTGTGTATGAGCTCATTTCTCACTGCCCTGTCACGGTTATTTCTCCAGGAGTATATGGGTGGAAGGAACGTGGATGCTCAGGAATCTGACAGTAATCCTTATTTTGATGCGGGAACACTCTTTTGTAGGGTCTACAACAGCTGCAGTGACATTCTCTTGATTACTGAAACTTTCTCTACTTTGAATCTTCTCTATTTTGTCTCTTAATCTTAACTTCGTGACGACGGTTTTGTGAGCTGCGTTCTTCGTAGGTGAAATGCATTTCCTGAATGTTCTTCCACTGAATCGCAGTCTGACAGTCATCTAGTTGGGTTTGGAAATTCCTGTTCGCCGTCTTTTTTCGTATTTGAGAATTAAATTTTGGGTTTAAAAACTATATTAACTGCAGAACACAATGTACTTCTTTTTTATTTACTCAAACATGTTTCGATTTATGTTCGTCATTTTCAGTAGTTTTCGTTTTATTTCTGTAAAAAATCGTGTAAAATGTGTGGTTTGTTAGGTTGTGTGTACAAGTGCGAATTGTCACGAGACTGATGAAGAGAGCAAAAGTGAACGATTGTAAAGTTGGACGACGAGGTTTTGCCTGCATATTTATTATAATGGAGGGTGCTAGGCCTATTGTTATAGGTTTTCTGAGACGGTTTGAACGTTGACAGCGTATGATGATAGTCTTGACTCTCGAAAAACATTGCTGAGTTTTATGGAATTTGCTTGAACTGTGTTGAATGTTGCTAAGCAATTATAAGGTGTAGAATTGCTACAAATCAATCGAAAGATAAATAAAAAATAGTAATCTGCTGTCGCGTAGAGTTAAAATATTGTATCTTTTCCTCTGATGCTTTTGCGCACAGCCGGCCCAAGTGGCCGAGCGGTTCTAGGCGCTACAATCTGGAGCCGCGCGACCGCTACGGTCGCAGGTTCGAATCCTGCCTCGGGCATGGATGTATGTGGTGTCCTTAGGTTAGTTAGTTTTAAGTAGTTCTAAGTTCTAGGGGACTGATGACCTTAGAAGTTAAGTCCCATAGTGCTCAGAGCCATTTTTTTGCGCACAAAAACGCATAGGCGTGAGTCGGGGTAGGGGGAGGGGAGGGGTATTAAAGCCGCAGACCCGCTATCTGACGTTCTCGCAGTCCTACCTGGTCCTAAACGCGGTTTCACGCGCTCGCGCTATCGACCCTGTGCATTGTCAGCTAGCACTTCGCTGATTAAGGGCCCCGCCCGGGTGTATCACAGCGCTCCACGCTCAGCGTGGTGGCTTTACACCTGCTTTCCGGAAAATGTGGGCTGTTTTAAGCTGCGTGACCTCATGGGAAAGGTTAACTGCCTGTGCGAAAGTGTCGCTGGCGCCGAAAGCGAGGCGGCTCGAGCTTGATAACCGCTTTAGGCATTTCAGTGTCAAGTAGTTTCTTGCAACACTGTCGAGAAACTCGCTGATAACGTTATCATGCATCCAAATCTAATGACTCTGAGCACTATGGGACTTAACATCTATGGTCATCAGTCCCCTAGAACTTAGAACCACTTAAACCTAACTAACCTAAGGACATCACACAACACCCAGTCATCACGAGGCAGAGAAAATCCCTGACCCCGTGCATCCAAATCCAGAAAGAAAGTGCGTACATTAAGTTTCGGCGCCTTCGCAGGCCAGTAGCAGCCTTGCAGACGTTTCAGCACGTTTACAAATCTATATCTAGATCTACAGTCCGCCAGTCACCTTACGTTGTGTTGTGGAGGGTACTTCTACGGCCACTGTCATTTCCACGAGAAACGAGTTGTTTCTTTTCGAACACTTTTAATAAAAGCTATTGCACTGGTTCAAGTTGTCTTCAGCGCAAGCAAGGGAGTCGTTTAAAAGTCGCGCACAGGGGGAGCTATCGCTTCAGTGTCGACGTAAGCAGCAGTGTTCGGGGTACACGAGTGGGAATGTACGTTGAAAGAAGTAAGCGCTGATCGTAACTTGTGCAGTAAATAGCCTCAGTGTCCGAACAGCTAACGCGACGAGAATACATCATGTTCAAAAACGTTAACAATTTAGAATGCCAGAACTCATGAAAAGACTCATTAATCATTAAAAGATAAGTGATATGTCAATCCGTAACAAATTCAGTTTCGTTGTGATAAGTAAGGATCGTCTTGTGAAATAGAGCACCCACGAAAGTTACAAAGCTGTACGAAATTTAGTTCAGAGTTACTACGATATCAGTCTTAGGACAATAGAGAGGTGACCTCAAGAGATATCGGACGTAGTATGCATTGCAGTCGTACTGGGACCTCCACAAGTTGTGAAAATATTAATTAAATCGTTCAACAATTAGGGCTGCAATATAGGTAAGAGTTAAGTCAGTCGAAGAAACATGTATGTTATTCTGCTGATGTGATGATGATGATGATGATGATGATGATTCCATGTATAGTTTGGTTATAATTAAACTTTCGCTACTTGAGAAGGCACCCATAAGAAATCAGTGATTGTAGGACAATTAAACATTGTGGAAACATATGTAAGGACATGCAGGAGAGAAATAATGAATAAACCGTTGAGAGAAAAACGTTTTAATTTCCGCATTACAGAGTAACATTTGTTGAGTGCGAAACATGTTTACGCTCCAGGCTACGAACGTCGCACAATGTGACGACCATCGTTCGCAGCATTTTTCGAACGATAGACCGTGGAATGTTCAGCTGTCGTGACACAGCTCGTGCACTGCTTAAAGATCACACATAGCGTCCAGCATTCTGAGCCGTGCCAACAGTAACATCTTCAACAATTTGTGACGAAATTGGCCGTCGGCCTCTCCCAGGAGCAGTTCATAAATCGCTAGTTGGTTTGAACTTCCGAATAACGTACTTCAACCCCGGTGCGGAAAGAAGACCTCTCCGTTTCCCTTTAATGCTATGATACTAGCGAAGCGCTGCAGCACTGTTACTATTGTTTTGATAAAACAGCTTTATGAGTGAAGCCCCGCTTACCTTCTCCAGATCGATGCTGACTGTTTGCAACTGTAGCGCACACTGATGCTTGTGTTTCAACTCTGTGTCGCCAAACGGCATCCCATGACACTGTAATAACAACGCAGCGCACAGTCTGTAAAGTTGGGTACGAATAGTTTTCTACACTGGCTCACTTACCGCAAGTTTAATTACAACCATCCTATATTCTGTGATTGTTCATCAATATTGAACTGCCGTCAGAATAAAGTGCAATATATGAAAAATAGTTGTGCTCAAAAAATGTTCGAATGTGTGTGAATTCGTAAGGGATCAAACTGTTGAGGACATCAGTTCCTAGACGTGAAACTAACTTATGCTAAGAACAAGACGCACACCCATGCCCGAAGGAGGACTCGAACCTCCGGCGGGAGGGGGCGCGCAGTCCCTGACATGGCGCCTGAAACCACGCGGCCACTCAGCGCGGCTAATTGTTCTGCATTAAGTGTTTTAGAATATCAGCTTATGCGATCAAAGTCATTGTCGTACATACTCTTAGTATGAAAATCGCAATTAGTCACCGAAACTCTGAGGCAGACACAGTACGATACCTAGCGAGATGGCGCAGTGGTTAGCACACTGGACTTGCATTGGGGAGGACGACAGTTCAAAGCCGCGTCCAACCATCCTGATTTAGTTTTTCCATTATTTCCCTCAATCGCTTCAGGCAAGTTCCGGGATGGTTTCTTTGAAAGGGCACGACCGACTTTCTTCTCCATCTTTCCCTCGTCCGATGGGACCGATGATCTCGCTGTT
The DNA here is from genome assembly GCF_021461385.2 of Schistocerca piceifrons. Lineage (NCBI taxonomy): Eukaryota > Metazoa > Arthropoda > Insecta > Orthoptera > Acrididae > Schistocerca > Schistocerca piceifrons. The sequence continues at coordinate 533,691,399 of NC_060140.1, forward strand.
TGGTCCCCTCCTCCGAATCAATTAACCAATCACAGCAGGATCTGTGACAAAGAACAGTGCAACGCTGGAGCTTCAGCAGAAAGTGTAGTCAGTTACGTGAAATGATACAGACTGCCCTATTGTTCCTTAGTTGGCCAGCGACACTGATGGATAGTGTTTTAAGGAATGATAGAAGCAGCATATAACTTTTTTGTATGTATTGTATTGTGTGTTAACCGGGGACCTAGAAACGACGGAGAGGCTCCGTCCCCGCCGCAGCCGCAGTGGTCCACAACCCCACGACGACTACCGCAGTCCACTTCACCCCTCCGCCGCCCCACACCGAACCCAGGGTTATTGTGCGGTTCGGCCCCCAGTGGACCCCCAGGGAACGTCTCACACCAGATGAGTGTAACCCCTATGTTTGCGTGGTAGATTAATGGTTCTGTACGCGTACATGGAGAACTTGTTTGCGCAGCAATCGACGACATAGTGTATCTGAGGCGGAATAAGGTGAACCAGCCCGCATTCGCCTAAAAACCATCCACAGACTGGCCGGTTCACCGGACCTCGCCGCAAATCCACCTGGCGGATTCGTACCGGGGACCAGACGCTCCTTCCCGCCCGGAAAGCCGTGCGTTAGACCGCAGGCCAACCGGGCGGGCATCTAACGTTTTTAGGCACTAGAAACTTTAAATATGACATACAATAGATAGCGAAAGAACAGTACCGACAGTGTTACAACTCCCTGCCTGTTCTATTCGCGAATGGTTTTTGGACAGAATGGCTGTCGATATACCTCCTCATGAGCTCTGGTGTCCCCGGTTTTCTAGTGCTGGTCATTTCGTGAGACGAATAATAATAATAATAATGTCGTGTGACTAGGGACTCCCGTCGGGTAGACCGTTCGCCTGGTGCAAGTCTTTCGATTTGACGCCACTTCGGCGACTTGCGCGTCAATGGGGATGAAATTATGATGATTAGGACAACGCAACAACCAGTCCCTGAGCGGAAAAAATCTCAGACCCAGCCGAGAATCGAACCCGGGCCCTTATGATTGACATTCTGTCGCGCTGACCACTCAGCTACCGGGTGCGGACTCGTGAGAGGAAATTGCTGCACGACTCTCCTTGGAACGTACGTCCTCGGAATTTCAACTGTGAACCTTTCCGTGATGCACAACGCCCATATTGCTGCGTCTGCCACTGTAGTTTGTCGATCTTTTCTCACGCTCTCGCGCTTGCTGAAAGACCACATTACGAAACGCACCGCTCTTCGTTTGGTCTTCTCTATCTCTTCTGTCGATCCAATTTGATCAGAGTTCCAGACTGATGAGCGATAAACATAAACCGGTCTTTCAAGTCCGTTGTAAGCATTAATTGCGTATTGTTAAGATTCTTCAATGATTTCTAGCTTTATACCTGCTTTTCCTACAACAGCTGTATGTAGTCTTTCCACTTCAGGCCGCCCCGGTTCCCCATTCCTAGGTGTATTATGGTAGTTAGCGTTTGCAGTGATTTGTCGCCAATTGTGTAATCGAATAGCAGTGGATCTATTCGCCTATTCATATGCAATAAGTCACATTCATTTGCGTTCAGCATCAACCGTCTGCTCCTGCCGCAGTCATCGATCGTCCTCAGGTCTTCTTGTTGTTCGCTACAGTCTTCTGGCGTTGCTACCTTCCGATAGAGGCTTGCATCATAACCGAAAAGCCTCACGGAGCTTGTAACTTCATCCACTACATCATTAATATATGAGGGGGTTCTGAAAACAAATGCCTCCGAATATTTTATATGAGAACTCTTAAAGCTTTTTAGATAAAACAGTTTTAACTAAGTTGGAATCCATTGGACGGCTGCGTGCATAGCAACCGTTTAATTTTCAGATTTAAAGAAGATTTCATTCGGTCGCAAAAATCAGTAATTTATTGCAGATCTAGATTTCGACTACAACATAGTCATCATCGGTTCGTTACCAGAAAAGTTACACAGGTACGAACCTCTCAGAAGATAAACATGTGACAAATGACACTAGCCTTTACATGGCAGTTTTATTTCTGAAACAAAACTGTCCTGTAAAGACCTTGAGTATTGAGGCAATCATCCCATCGACGCAACAGGGTGAACATACCCGTTTGGTACCAAACCGTGTCCTGCTGCGCGAAGAAGTCCGTCCGCTGTACATTCTAGTCCGACAGGAAACGTCGATCCTTCACAGTATTTTTTGAGGGACCGAAGGTGTTATAATCGCATGGGAAGAGATCAGGACTATAGGGCGGTTGCACAAGTGTCTCCCACTTCAGTTGGTATAGCTTCGCCGGCCGTTGTGGCCGAGCGGTTCTAGGCGCTTCAGTCCGGAACCGCGCGACTGCTACGGTCGCAGGTTCGAATCCTGCCTCGAGCATGGATGTGTGTGATGTCTTTAGGTTAGTTAGGTTTAAGTAGTTCTAAGTTCTAGGGGACTGATGGCCCCAGATGTCAAGTCCCATAGTGCTCAGAGCCATTTGAACAATTTTTGGCATAGCTTCTGCGTTACGTCATTTGCGATATGGAGGGGGAGGTGTCCTGCTGTGGCGAACCGCGACCAGCACGGAACTTGGTGCACCATTCTACAACTGTGGTTTACGACAGACATCCTGCCCCATGCACGTTCTTCATTGTCTCATGGGTGTCTGCAGGTGTTTGTCCTTCAGCAGCCAAGAAAAAAAATTACAGCACGTTGGTCCTGTTTGGACGCATTTGGTAATAACGTCGCCATAGTTTGCGTTTCCGCATTTACGGCACGCACGTCGTAAAGACATGAATGCAACACTAACCCGTTGCCTACTTGTCGGTGGTTATGTACCCGCATTGGAGTTACGCTACGTTCCATATACGCTCAGCGACGCTCTCAGACGGAAACTTTTTGATTATCCCTTATATAGACACACCTCTTCTCACACTATTGTTCTGCTGATGCATATCTGTATCAAATGCGATCTGTATTGTAATTCTAATAGTCATATTCATGATTGTCTTGAGAAAGTGTCCAAATAATTAGTTTATTTTCATTACAGCATGGAAATTTTGTTTCAGAATAAAATGTATTTACTGAAAACCAAGAGAAGATCAGGGAAAGTCGACTTCTTAGGCAATAATCCATTTGCTAAATATTTGCTTTTGCAAAGCATACAAAGACAATATCATTTTCGTCCCCATGTGCCTCGCGCAGCGAAATTTTCTACGTGCCCTGAGTACAAGTTCGCGTGCGTCTTTTCTATCGACTTGTAGGAGCGCCATATGGTCGATAGTCGCCGTTGGCGACGAGTCGTTTACGAGTATTGCTAAGAGACGGAGACACACACATGCAAAACTGAAACGACAAGTGGCATCGGGTCACTGTGCTGACTATCGCCGACAATTTCCATCTCTTAGCGCCATAAGATTACAGGGTGGCGTTCACAATACAGGAACAGGGGGATTAAGGGTGTAATTGGTCTTAGACTTCCGCTTCTTTATGTGGTCCAGTGAGGAGAATATCAGGTGAGACAGACAGACGGATCTGTAGCTGCCTCCAGGATGCCACAGATTAACAACAGCGCTGAACAAGGCGTACCTAGTTTGACTTCAGTTACTTGGTGTGCAGTAAGATTTGGCGTTGGGAGTGACGCACAAGTCGCTGCTCTTCGCATTGCGGAAGCTCTGCATACCAGGGCTGCGCGTGCGGAAGTCGGCCGTTTGTTGCGCGGGCCGCCTACCTCACAGGCTGAAAGTTAACAGGTCGGTTGATGTTACATCGCGCGAAGACGTGTGTCGTTCCGCTAGCGGCGAACCACTGAAGGAAATTCTACGTATGGTGCCCTCCTCTTGGGAAATGACTTTTCCAGATGTCTTCAGTGTTCAGAGTAGCGTAAAACAGGAAACTTCAGCTAAAAGGGAAAATTTCAAAAGAAATTCTAGTATCCACATTGCCGATTACTACGTAATCATGATACCGTCATATGCAGTATCTTGGCAAAAACTTAATTGCCTCGAGGAATATTTGACTAATGGAACCAAATATGCTATCTTGAATGGTGAATGTTCCACTGAAACTAAAGTTAAATCGTGTGTGTCCCAACGAAGCGTAACAGGACCTCTAACATTGTCAGTATACAGAAACAATTTATGAGACAGATTAGCAGCCATAAAAGACGATGCAGCTGACTAAAGAAAGGGCAGCCGTTGGACGATAGTAAGTAATTGCAGAAAGACTTGAAAAAAACTCTCAGTTGGTATAATGAGTGGCACCTCTCTTTGAACGTGGATAAATGTATGGTAAAGCCTATGACAAAGAGAAAGAACTGTATTGTATCTGATTACAAGATTAGGACGAATATCGTGAGCACGTGACATCTTGTAAGCATGTAGTGGTAATACTAGGATGCGATATGACGAGGGACGATCACGTAAAATCAGTATTAGGGAATGGCGAATGGTAGACTTTGATACGCTAGAAAGGGCCCTGGAAAGGTTGTTGTATCTGTGACGGAGATCACATACAACTCACTAGCTTGATAAACTCCGTAACGTTGTTACAGTGTTTGTAGTTCTTCTCATGGAAGCACAACAACAAACTTCGACCAAATTCAGGTAGGCGTACGCGGTGCCATGGTCGTAACAGGTTGGTATAGCCCATACGAAAGTTTAAGAGGAATGCTAGGAGAACTGAAACGGGAATCCTTGGAAAGAAGACGACGTAGCTCTTGCGAAACTGTGTTGGGTAAATTTAGAGAACTTGTATTGGAAGATGACAGCGCGTGTATTATGCTGTCACCAACGTATATCTCGAGTAGGGATGGTTAGAAAAAGATGAGACAGGTTAGGATACTTACACAGGCATACAGACAGGCCCATTTTGCTCGCTCTGTACGAGAATGGGAAGCAAGTCAATAAAACTGATACGTTGTACAGTCCACCAGGCACTCTGCAGTGACTTTCGGAGTAATTGTACGTAAGGAGAAATTAATTCCACCAACAGTATGTTCCCGGTGGCATCCGAATATCGTATCAGAAAACAGTGAAAAACTTGGGTGTAGCTTCGGATGAACTCTTCAACTGGGCAGAAAATACTATCGCTATGTGCAGGAACGTCTCCGCGGCCTGTACGCCCTGTAGAAGTTTCGGAACATATTTCCACAGGCTGTGTAACGTATACTCGAGCAGTCACTCGTTCTGCCGAACCTCCTCTGTTGCGGTGTGAGCCAACAGAGAAACTGTAGACGATTAGAACTAACCATGAATACCTGTATACGTTAAATCTGCAAAATTCGTCTGTTTGGCCATGTCAGTGCTGCATACGCCCGGTTGGGATGTTTGCGGCGAGACAAATGTCTATTCATAATCGCAGCATAAGGTCTCACTTATCTAGTATTCTAGAGTACCTCATTACGTATCTCCGAATGTTATCGCATATGCCCATATTTTCACTGCCGTCCGGAGTGGCCGAGCGGTTCTAGGAGCTACAGTCTGAAACCGCGCGACCGCTACGATCGCAGGTTCGAATCCTGCCTCGGGCATGGATGTGTGTGATGTCCTTAGATTAGTTAGGTTTAAGTAGTTCTAAGTTCTAGGGGACTGATGACCTCAGAAGTTAAGTCCCGTTGTGCTCTGAGAAGTTTGAACCATATTTTCACTCTGTCAAACAGTAGAGGAAATGCTCCCATCTTCTACCAGTTACGCTTCTTTCTCTTTTCATTTCCCCATCAGTCACACTACCTTCACTAACTGCTTTTATCACGGACCTCTTTATCCCGCTCGTCTGGCTATTCCCTTATGTCCACTACTGCTCCCGCTCATTGTTTAAATCTACCTGTCTGCAACTTGTTTTATTGTTGTATTAGTGAACCCGGAAATGATTTGCAATTGCTGAATACGGGTAAGTGTGGGAATTGCATATACGTCGTAATCTCCTTCTCTCTCCTCCCTCTGTTCATCTTCTCCTCTCTCTCACTTCGTCCATCTACTTCCATACCCCCTTTAAGGTTAAATCTTGTCTAATATCATATGTATACTGTATAAAGTCATCTGTCTTATATCAACTGTGTATTGTATAAAATCACCATACGGCTACATAAATATACCCCCTTTCTCTCTCCACCTTCTCCTTCCCCCTTCTCACTGACCTCGACCGTTGTTATTGCGAATGAAATCTTAGTTGGGAAATGAAGTCGCTTAAAATAAATGGATAAACTGGTTGGGATAGCTGATGCACGGTATGTGGGAGACCTCTGCAGGTGATGGATCTGTAACGCTAGTTGTGTATAGCACTACTCTAAAGTAAGCCGATAAGCCACAAATAAAACTTTCCCGTTCTCTGTTAAAACCGGCTGCGAGGAAGAAAACAGCACATAGCTGTATGTGCATTTGCTGTTTAAAATTATATATAAGGAGAAAGAATATGTATGGGAGAAAAGTTCGTCTATTGAAGCTTCGTGACAGATTAAAACTGTGTGGCGGACTGGGTGGATTGAAAACAGCGCACTGTGCTCCAGGGTGAAAAATGCATTCTGGAATTCTGTTGTTTAACTAACAACTGGGGAGAGTTCACAAATGGTTAGTATCGTGAGTACGTAGGTTTGCAACTGGCGGTCCCACGGAAACAAGGTAATTAAATCAATCTCCTGCAACATCCGCGCTATGCCGTCTGTCAGTATTGCCGCCCCCGCACATGGTGGACGCGCCTGCCTCCGGCTGTCGTGAGGCCAGGCGCTGCCCCGGAGGCGACCTTGAGCGTGGCGGTGGCGGTGGCGGTGGCGGTGGCGGGCTTTCTCCTGCCGCGCCGGACCGGGCCGGCGCTTTCACCGGTCGCTGCCACACGACCCCAATACCCGCCACCGGCTGTGCTCCACACCGCCAGCTCTGGACCCACTCAGCTAATGGCCGCTGGGTCCCTCGTTACCAGCCTGTTCTGGGCACGGAGCTGTCGTACTTGAGGCGCTTCACTCGTAAAGAAGCGGCACCTACGCTACGAATAGGAGCGCCGCATTCCTCTCTACGTCTTACCACGTGCGAGAGATTCCGTTGGCTGTGGCACGTGGACCTTGAAGTCTTCGCTTCGCATCAGGACAGAAGACTTCATGTCTCCAGAGAGATGCAGCAACTTTTCGAAAGTTATAACTGATTATGTATTTCAGTATAGTTCTGCAGCGGAGTGTGTGTTGATATGAAACTTCCTGGCAGATTAAAACTGTGTGCCGGACCGATACTCGAACTCACGAACACTGCCTTTCGTGGGCAAGTGCTCTACCATCGTAGCTACCCAAATACGACTCACGACCCGTCCCCACACCTTCAATTCCGCCAGTATCTGGTCTCCTACCTTCCAAACTTCACAGAAGCTCTCCTGCAGGCCTTACAGAACTTTAGTATAGTTTCCATTTAACATAGGAGAGGACCAGTTTCGACTGTTATCGGCCATCATCTAATGCACAAAACATGGAAAAAACTCAAATATATAAGAAGATCAGTCTCACCAGCTGAAGCTGTTTGTACCTCCTGGGGAGTCCAGTGACTTTTGTATCGGAGTACGTTACGAAAGTCAATGCTTGGTCACATAATATTATTACTAATACACTACAACGTGACGCTGCAAAAAAGTTTTGGATCTGGTGACCAAGACATTGGCTTTATATATACAGGGTGTAACGGATGTAAGTGTAGATATTTTTATATGTAGTATTTTAATATGTATACCGATCAGTGTCGGTTGTTTTTTCTCTGCATCTAACATTATTCCTACGAACACGTCACATAATTTAGTATCTGATGTCTTCTGCACAGTCGTAACAGCGCTACTAAGTGGATGAAGGTTGTCAGCAGTGCAGACTAACTGTTTTGCATCCAAGAATCCACACCTCTACATCGGACCTGTTACCCAGGAGAAAATAAGCATTAATGCCTTGCTCTCGCCACATGTGTTTCGAGGTACTAACCAACCTGAAAACATACTACTACTAGTAGCTATAATTATTAGTCTGCAAATGAAGTAATTACTGAGGTAATGTTATTCGGTACACCGTCATCAGTCACTAATCAGAACACCTGCTCTTCTAAAAATGGTTCAAATGGCTCTGAGCACTATGGGACTTAACTTCTGTGGTCATCAGTCCCCTAGAACTTAGAACTAATTAAACCGAACTAACCTAAGGACATCACACACATCCATGCCCGAGGCAGGATTCGAACCTGCGACCGTAGCAGTCCCGCTGTTCCGGACTGCGCGCCTAGAACCACTAGACCACCGCGGCATCTACTCTTCTACTCCTAAAACCCTGCATATACAAAGGGTGGCCAGAAAAGTCTGGAAAGCTTGTAAGGGAGTTATAGGGCAGTTGTGCTGAGAAACAAGTGTTAGGAAAAAAATTCATACGTTCCCTCTTTTCCGAGTTAATTAACATTGATGTTAGCCAATCAGACTGTTGCCCGCGCAAATTCAAGTGGGCAGCCAGACACAGTGTCAGTTGTTCTCACTGCGTGGATGACAGCGCACGAGACTGCTGCTCAGCGTTTGGCTCGGGTTCGACCCTAACTACCGTCTCTCGTCCAATTTTTTAATCACTCTCTTGTTCGGTTTTAGGAACCGAAACGAGGAAAGCACTTGGCGACACCGTCTTTGGTGCGCAACACACAATGGCCTCATTAACTAGCTTCAGTAGCAATTAGTTCGGAAACGACGCAACATATCGATGTTTTTCCTAACAATTATGTCTCAGCACACCATACCCTGCAACAACTTTACAACCTTTTCAGACTGTTTCTGGCAAACTTGTACAGTGTCCCCCTTAAGACACGCCAGGCACCTTTTTTTCTCTATTGTTTCGGCAGGTATTTGCAAATACGTTTTGCAGTGTGTAGCTGGAGTCATCCCAAGAAAATACTGCTCATCAAGTCATTCATGTGATGCTCAGCGTCGACGACAAGCGTCGACTTGTTTTCCATTACGAACAAAATGATTTTTAGAGAGGAATTTTACGCGTCCACTGGAGGTAGCCGTCCCAAATTAGTGTAGTCTGATATTTTTTCATCGATATGTATTGGCAGGGACAATAAAACACGAACAAGCAGTACTCCAGCAGTGACCGAGCAGCGCTGATGCATGGCGGCAGAAGTCAGTGTGGGCTAGGGCAGTACTGTTGCTGTTGGAGTGCTGGTTATCCTTTGTGTCCTACTGTCCTGGTTAATACATCTTGATAAACAATAATATCGCATTAGACTAATATTGGACCGCTCTATCGAATGGGCATGTAAAATTCTGCTTAAAAAGCGATTCTGTTTGTAAAGGGAAAAACTGAGGTTTTCCGTCGACACTAGGTGTCATATAAATGGCATTATGAGCCGTGGCTGAATCCAGCTACATGATGCAAAAACGAAACTGCAATTAGCTGCAGAAACACCAGGGAAAATGCCCCTGACGGCTGTTAGGAGAGACATCCTGTATAAATGGCGTGTTCCATTCGTGTTAACCATCCCAAATAACTTGTCCAAGAGAAAAATAAAAAAAAGTTTCAAGTAATTACAGTTATCTAACAGGTGTGAACAAGGATACAGCAACCCGCATGATAGCCAGCATGACTGCCTTTCTTCTGTTCTATTTTTCTTTACAGAGATATTAACAGCATTACGTCTTTTTTAAACAGCATTCTATATTTTTTGTTCTGGAATCTCTCTCCTCAAGCCCTGTTCGAAAACGTATCGCAGTATACCAGTCAAGTAAACGTGACTTATTAAACAACTAAGACAAAATTGACTAACTCTGCTGTACTAACGCGCATGATTAGAAATTGAGTTAAGGTTTTTTATAAAAAAGAAAATAAAAAATTCAAAATTCAATTTCCTGGCTAAATATTAATCCTGCATATTTGATTATATTTTTCCGTTAAAACACGGCTCCTTTGCTTTACACATGCAAAATTTTAGATTTGTACATTAATAAATATGGCTGTAATGATTTTTAAATAAATGTTTACATTTTCTGTTACATCTCCACTTAATTACCAACTTTCTCCTCTGAATGCGAAGTTATTTTGTTGGCACCCATATACATAGGGAAAAATGATCAGCGTAATAAAATAAGGGATATAAGAGCACGCACAAAAATATTTGAATGTTCGTTTCTCCTGCGCGCTTTTCGAGAGTGAAACGGTAGAGAAATAGCCTTGAAGATGGTTCGATATACCCTCTGCCAAGCACTTAATTGTGATCGCAGAATAATAATGTACATGTAGATATAAATGTATGCATCTTTAATTCCTTGGTTCATAATCAATGTATTTTCGTCTACCGAATGTGGCAGCGCAAAACACTAAAGTAGTATCTGGCGGGAGCTACGGTTCTACCGTTCTTGATCATCTAGATGTAAATTGTTGGTAGCTTACATGGTGTCAAGCGAATATTGTGGTGATTTCAGCCGTGATCTTTCCTCAGTCTTCCTCAGCAAAGGAATATTAAAAAACGACGTACCTTGCAAGATATTTTGTATCTGGAATTGAAATCACGTCCATTTAGTTAGTTGCCCAAGACCCAACAGCCGCTTTCCAGAAACCGGTTGATATGGGCAGCGCAACGCCTTCAGGGACACGCTGTTACTGTTCTCTCTCTCTCTCCCTCTATCTCTCGATCAGATGAGTGATATAACACACAAAAGTGTGAATGAGGGAAAGCATATACTGGTCTTGCAATCTAAGAGAACTGTCGATTTTCAAAGACTAATAATGAAAACCGTATTATTGCTTCTTACACACCCACTTCCTCAGATCACTTCCAGAAACAGCAAAAAGAAAACAAACGACAGAGATGTACACTCTTCTTTCGCAGTAACAGGAGAGTCGTATAAGCATATTTTTGCCTTTTTATAAGTCAAAAGTGACTTTGTTGAATATTTGACACTGTTTGGCATTTGGACTACGCAGCTTTCTTATAAATGCGTCTGTTTCTTTAACTTGAGGTTGTGCTGGATCTCTCGTTTTCGGATGCTGGAGCACATATCACATGTCACTTATAGGCATACTAACACAATGGACTGCAATGATAGTGTTAACTAAAGTATTGGAAGTTTCACGCAAAACGGTTCATCTCTGAAGAAAACAATGATTTTGTATAAGATAATTCGAACGAACTGAAGAGTGCTCGTATTCATTACACTTAAAATTATATTTTTCCGTCTGATTTTATTTCATTGACATTAGCAAACTTCACAATTTTTTTCGCAATGTAAAGGTTCACTTTCTAATCAAATTGAAATCCATGTGAGTCCGGTGTGTGCAGCGATCGTTGAATATAGGCATTGGAGAAAAGAACAGCAATCTATGGTGAAATTACGATCGGTTCACTTTGTTTTGTTAAGTTCATAGCCCTGTCGACAGTGGGGTTACCTGTATGCACCGCCACAAATCACTAACAAGTGAATGCTCGAGGGTACCTACCGTTGTACTAACAAGGGAACCTCCCCATCGCACCCCCCTCAGATTTAGTTATAAGTTGGCACAGTGGATAGGCCTTGATAAACTGAACACAGATCAATTGAGAAAACAGGAAGAAGTTGTGTGGAACTGTGAAAAAATAAGCAAAATATACAAACTGAGTAGTCCATGGGCCACATAGGCAACATCAAGGAGGATATGAGCTCAGTAGCGCCGTGGTCCCGTGGTAACGCGAGCAGCTGCAAAAGGAGAGGTTCTTGGTTCAAGTCTTCCCACGAGTGAAAATTTTACTTTCTTTATTTTTGCATAGTTATTATCTGTCCGTTCGTTCATTGACGTCTCTGTTCACTGTAGTAAGTTTAGTGTCTGTGTTTTGCGACCGCATCGCAAAACCGTGCGATTAGTAGACGAAAGGACGTGCCTCTCCAATCGGAACCGAAAACATTTGATCGCAAGGTTATAGGTCAACCGATTCCTCCACAGGAAAACACATCTCATATATTCTATACGACACTGGTGACGGCATGTGCGTCACATGACAGGAATATGTTGTCGACCCACCTAACTTGCACATGGGTCAAAAGATTCTTCTACCTTGCCCGATTTAGGTTTTCTTGTGGATGTGACAATCACTCCCAAAAAAGTGATGAAAACATAAGAGTTTGTCACATAAACTGAAAGTAAGAAATTAAAGTTTTCACTCGATGGAAGATTTGAACCAAAGACCTTGCGTTCCGCAGCTGTTCACGTTACCACGAGACCACGGCGCTCCTGCGATCCCGGTGTCCTTGATGTTGCCTATGTTCCCATGAACTACTCAGTTTGTATATTTTGCTTATTTTTTTACTGTTCCACACAACTTCTTCCTGTTTTCTCAATTGATCTGTGTTCAGTTTATCAAGGCCTATCCACTGTGCCAACTTATAACTAAATCTGAGGGGGGTGCGATGGGGAGGTTCCCTTGTAAGTGTTAAGGTTCAACCTGGAAGAATCACTGATCAAGTTCAGGAAGAAATACTCCTTATTTTCCTCCAAGCGGGTGTTATTGGCCTAGTTTTCAGTACACGCTTGAAACTGTGAAATATTCATAAGTGGAACTAATGCACCAAATGTATCATATCTTTCTTGACCATCACTTAACTCATCTTTACGGTATTTCTATTGCTCTCACAAGTTGTTAACACATTAGTGTAATCAATTGAGACGTTCTTCTCTGGAAATGCAAGATCAGCCTTGTCAGTACAACGCTTGGTTTCTCGCGAAGAAAGTTTCTTGCAATTCTGACCGTAATTCTTTTAGAGATGAGCAAACATTTGCTTTAGCGTTCCCCACTCGTGTTTGTAGAGCATACTCTGTAGCGTTGTCGCTCTTTCTGAACCGACACGTGACACATCCCGAAAATTTTCTTTCAGTTTCTATTTATGTTGTCGATACTACTTAGTAAGGTCTTCACCAAGACGAACACAACTCAGATCCGAATCAGAAAGTTTTTTTGTGTAAGACGTCCTTCCCAGAGAGATTACAGATCCCCAGAACTGATGAACTGAACCTCAGTCTGGATGCCATTTTTTACATGATTTTTGTGCTTGTCCACCATTACGGTTACGCATGTCCACCGACAAATATTTGGCGATACTCTTTTATTCTAGTGATTTGGCCACAATAAATTAACAATGACTTGATTTATGGGGTGTTCCAGAACATCTGAGTAGTTTTTGGATGTCCGTAGCGATTACAGACCTCCATTTTTCGGCTCAATATTGTGAGTAATGGCCTAGTCATCTTCGTACGTTACTACGTGTAATGATCTCAGTTCTTCTTGCAGGTTCGACAACCAGATCATTTGTCAAAGTACTTAGTGAAATAGTGGAGCCTATGATGTGAGCAGACAAGCTGAAAACAGTCTTAAGTGCAGAACACTTTCGCCCTCTGCATGATGCGAAAATGATAAGCAAAACTACACGCACGACACTGAAGTCACCTCTCTGCATACGACAGTGTCTTACTGCAGCAGTGAGATTTCACTCCTTGGACCACGCTGGAAACTTGTAGAGATCCGAATTTATATTTGTGGGGCTTTCCCGGGAGGATTGGATAATAGATAGTAAAATTAGAGGTTACAATTAACGCCCACCAAATACACTGATCAGGCACAGTAACGTTACCGCCTGTCACTAGCCTGAATGATCACCGTTTGCAGCGCCTACCGCTGTGAGACATGCTGGAAGAGAGTCATCGAGGTTCTGGAAAGTACCGACAGGAATATGGAGCCATGCCAACCCCACCGCCGCGGCCAGCTGCGCTAGGTTGTTAGGTTTCTCGGTTGGGGATCCATGGAGCGAACAGCCCGATCGATGTGGTCCCACAGATTATCGACTGGGTTCAAATCCGGGAAGTTTGGTGGCTAGGGGAGTACGCTTAACTCATCTTGGTGCTCTTCGAACCACGTACGTACACTGCGAGCTGTGTGACGCGTTGAATTATCCTGCTGGTAGATCCCATCGTGCCGAGGAGACACAAACTGCTTGTAAAGGTGAAAATGGTCCACCAAGGATAGATGCATTCTTGTGTTGATCTGATCCATTGTGACTTCCGGACTGACGGAATCATACAGGGAATACCACGAAAATATCCCCCTGACCATAGCGCTCCCTTCTCCGGCCTAGACCCTTCCAACGACTGTTGCAGCGTGTTTGCTTTTGGGCGTTTCACGCCGTACACGCATGAAACGTGATTCATCTGCAAAAGGCTACCTGTCGTCACTCGGTGGACGTAGAGTAGCGGTATTGGTGTGCAAATTCCAGGTTTCGTTGCCGATGAACAGCAGTCAGCGTGGGTGCGTAAACCACACACATCGTTCAGGGCCCCATACTCAGCAACGTTCGCTGAACAGTTGTTGAGGAGGCACCATTGGTAGCCCGTCGGTTAATCTGGACGGTCAGTTGCTCACCAGTTCCACGCGTATTCGCCCGTGCACGTCTCCGCACCCATCGTTCGCTCCTGTCACTACAGTCGCCTGAACGCCGGTTTTCGATAGCGCCATTTCGCCAGGCAAGGTATACTTTGCCACGGCAGCTCGCGGATAGTCTATAAACTTAGCCGTTTATAAAATGCCGAATGCCGAAAGCCAATGATCGTACCATTTTGGATGTGAGACAAATCGCTCCGTATCCGCATTACGACAACGTTTGCACTGTTTTCCGCGTCCACCCCGGACATGCTTTATATATCCATCACTTCGAGTGCTGACATCTGCCGTCTGTGAGTAGTTAGTGCACACTGACGTCGACGTTAATATGCAGAGTCTAACATTTCTCAGTCGGTACAAGATATGGAAGCAAAGGAAAGTCTGCAAAGACGTGAGTAATTTAGTCTATATTTCAAATTCTTCAACTGCTTTACTCAGATACTGTAGGAATAACGGCCCCTACAAGAAGTATGTATAGTGTTTAGGAACTTAAGAAAGCTCATGAAAACGGGAATATGATGCTAATTAAAAATTCCATCTCAAATTTCTACTAAAAGCGGCAAGGTTATGAAGGCAGAGATTTGCTATCAAAAGAAAGTTCCATGCCTGTTACTTTGTTATATCGGATAATTAGCGGAAATTACAATGTGCCAGCAGAGTTCAGGATTTTTTCCGAAAAGTTTCACTGCTTACGTTAAAAGATAAGAAGGAATATCGGGGCTTAACTTAACGTCTCGATGAGGTTCATTTTTTGAACACAAGCTACGACCAGCTTAGAGACAAAAGTGATGACACTTTCTCCAGGACCTGACCATCATTTTGCAGGACAATGCTCAAGCACGTACAGTGCAAGCTGTTACTGATTTGTTTGACTGATGGGGCTGCTAAGTGCTATACCACCTACTGCACTCCCCTGATTTAAGCCGTCGTGAGTTCAACCCGGTTTCTAAGCTGAACGAAACACTTCACGGCATTCACTTCAGAACTGTTACAAATTTGTCGGGCAAAAGACCGCGCCGCACGAACTGTCAACACAACTGGCACTGCTAAGAGTATCCTACGACTTCCACATCGCTGGCAACGCGTTATACACAATGCTGGTGACTACATTGAACGTCAGTAAAACTTTAAAACACGTATTTATTTTGTACAAGCTGCAAACAAACAGTTGCCACTATTAAAGTTCCAGTCCTCGTATATTACTGAAACACCAGGCAAGAACGATTTTATTAAACTGGTGTGCATCTGGCACGTTACCTGGAGCTAGCTCTCCGTGGTGGACGGTTCCTCGAAAAACAAGTACCGCCACCGATCGAGGCACGGGTGTTTCACCAGCACAGGTCGGGGGCAAGGACACGGCCGAATGAGAGCGGCAGCTGCTCATGTAACCGCGTGCCCACGGCGTCGCTGGTACTCCAGGGAGCTGACAACCAGATCGGCAGGTGAGGGCGCCTCCGGTTTGGGGCAGTGCTCTGGAAGCAGCAGAGCAGAAAATGGGCCTTTGGTTCAAGGTCGCCTCCAGGCCGCATGATGTGGCCAGCGGTCGTTCGGATTTCATGTGACCTCTGCTCCGAGTAGACGTTTTGTACCGGGGCTGTCAGCTCCACGACGCTCCGAGAACGCTTTACTGCGTGGCGGAGAGTGTTATCACCGACGTAACTGGCTTTCTATCACCACAGAGGAGGTCTGCCTGTGTGGCCCTGTCCACGTTCCAGTAGTGTGCCACACTTGATTTCGTTCTGGCACACTGCCATCTCAGTCGAGTAAGAGAAAAGAGTGACCGATATACTGCCGAGCTGACACAGATTGTTGTTCGGAGTGTAGCTCAGCCGTGCTTGTCTTGCAAAAATACACACTGTGTCGCGAGGAGAGCCATTGTATTCTTGACACTTCCATCGAAGGTGGGAATATGATACTGCGTTAAATCCCAAGTAAATTGCGTTCTGCAGCCAGTCATGTATGAAACTCGTAGTGGACTGGAGATCGAATTCCTTGAGAACACTGAGAGACACCCTGTACCAAAGTACTGTAAATAAGAGTCGAAACAAACGGCTCAGCAAAACTTTCTTCTTGACAAGATTAGATGTTAAATGTTAAGGTGATAACAAGAAAGAATAGTTTTCTTTTTAACATTAAGAATTATTTTATTTTATCGATCTTGATTTGCTGTTGTTGACAAGTTGAAATGAGTAAATAGATAAATATAGAGTACTGATTCTACGACTTCTCTTAGTAGATAGGTTAAGGAGACGCAAACCTACATTTATAGCATTTGTAGATTTAGATAAAGCTTTTCGCAATGTTGACTGGAATACACACTTTGGAATTCTGAACGTAACGGGAGTGAAATACAGGGAGCAAAATGCTATTGGCAACTTGTTCAGAAACGAGACGGCAGTTACATGAGTCGAGCATTATGAGAAGGAAGCAGAGATTGAAAAACGAGTGAGACAGTGCTGTATCCTATCCTCAATGTATTTCAGTCTGTGCATTGAGCAAGCAGTAAAGGAAACCAAAGAAAAATTTGGAGAAGGACTTACACTTCAGGGAAATTAATTAACACTGTAACAATGAGTACATATTTAAGTGTTAGGGAGTCTTTTCTGAAGGTATTTGTCTGCAGTGTAGCCTTGTATGGAAATGCAATATCGACGATTAACGATAAACAGTTCAGAAAAGGAGAGAATATAAGCTTTTATAATGTGAAGAATGCTGAAGATTAGATGGGTCGATCTTGTAAGTAATGAAGAGGTACTGATTATAATTGATGAGAAAACAAATTTGTGGCTCATACTGACTAAAGGAAGGGATCGGTTCATAGGACACATTCCGAGACATCAATTTTTTTGGAAATTTGTGGTAAGTTCCTATGGGACATAACTGCTGAGGTCATAGGTTCCTAGGCTTACACACTATTTAATCTAACTTAAATTAACTTACGCTAGGGACAACACACACACCCATGCGCGAGAGAGAACTCGAACCTCCGACAGGAGGAGCCGCGAGACATCAAGAGATCATGAATTGGAGGGAAATGTGGAGGGGGGGGGGGATCGTAGAGGAAAACTAAGAGATGAAAATAGTAGGCACGTTCAGAAGGATGTAAGTTGTGAGCCGGTCCGTGATCGATTGTCAAAAATCTCGGGCCGTGTTCGAGGCCGCGCTACCCTGCCACCTCGCTAGGCGGCGACAGTCTCGACTCTGCAAAATAAAGGCGCATTTACGGCTCTAGATCCCGTCTGCGAGCAGTGTTCTATGTGAAGCCGGACGTATAGTGTGTCCACCGGCAAGTCTGTTGCTGTTGTAGCTAGAGCGAAGATCCTGCGAGGGGTCGTGCGGTGGAACTCTGGCAGTTAGATGCGTGGTGTCGTTCCCTAACCGACATAGTGCACCCTGCAGTGGAGTAACCTTGGTAGCCATAGTGGATGGTTGCCGGATACGGCCTGTTAATAGGGTTGCTTCACAACGGCGACCAGAAACATTAGGTGGAGTGTCAGCCACTCCCCATATTAATCGCCTACTTTGGATGCCTGTCGAGATACGTTTGTCGATCGAGAACAAAGTAACACTTGAGGGCATGGCGAGCGTCACGTCTGGGTGCAAACAGTTATTTCACTGGCTTTAGGACGAGAGGCTCGCTTATGCTCTGAAATTCAGACGTGAGCCTGGACTTTGAAGTTTCTGAATTTAACTTGGCCTAAGTCCTTTTTTTTTGGTTTAAGAATAGGTTGCTTTAAGAGTAGAAGTTAAATTGTTTAAATTTTATTATGTGTTTGTTGAGGGCCAATTGTTTTTGTGCTGTAAACTTTCTGTAATTCTTCTGTATGTCAATGGTTACGAAGCTTGAAGCCAGTTACTACATATTACGGCTAGCTCATAAAGCCTTATGGATATCTGTACGCTGGTTATACCGAGTCGAAAGTGAGTTTACAAAAGTTGCAAGCGTCAAAATTCTGCCTTAAAACAAAGTGTATTTTCTGTTGCAAATTTTCTTGGGCACTTCTGGCCATAGCCCCTTTAGCATCATTACTGGTTCTTAAACTAATATTATTTAATTTGCTTTTACCTCATGACTGGCTGCATATGTTTCAAACAGGTTTCCTTTAATTGTGCTGAATATTTGCCAGTGTACGTTTTGTAATTTTTTCAGAATAAATGTGTGTCTTACACTTTACCTGTACCCGACAGATGTTAATGTATTCTGTGAATACAGCGGCCAGCAAGGCTGTGGGAGCTGTTTGTTTGGAGGCTATGCCGTTCATTGCATGTCAACATCAGTGCCAGTTGAATTTTTTATCTATTTGAGTTATTATTTGTTGGCAATTTACTGTTGAATAACTGTATATAGTTTATGTGTGTTTCTCTTGATTTGTTCACGGTCCTCCCACGGCAGAAATGAGCATGCTTAACATTTTATCCTCTGATACTACCAGTACTGCTCAGGTTGTAGTAGTTATTCGGAGATGAAGAAACTTGCACAGGATAGAATAGCATGGAGAGCAGCATTAAACCAGTCTTCGGACTAAAGACCACAACAACAAAATAAGCATCACAACTATTAACAGCATTGTCCGTGTTCTTTTGTTGAAAATTACTTTCATATGGATGAAATAGTAGTAATTTGAGAGTTTTAAGAACAAGGTGTGGCTTGCGAAATGTATATATTATGCATAACACTGCAAAGTAAGGCTTCGGTTACTCACAGGATATACGCAGCTACTTCAGTGCCTTCTGACGTTCTTACCTGCAAAGAGAAACTCAGTATGAATGGCGTTTGAAATAATTAAAGCTTAATGTACTTTTAACATAGTGATACGAGCGTTTTACGTGATCCTCAGAGTACAGATATTTGACATTTCAAGAAATAAAAGGATAAATTATGTTACATTTCTCATCATGAAATTTTCTCTCAAGATGGCATATCTACACTACACGAAAACGTGGAGGATATACGAGTACACGGTCAGTTTTTGGCCAGCAGAGGGAAAAGAGATGGTGACGAACAAACCTCTCCGCAGAGTCTCACAGAGCCAGAGCATGGGTGAACGGTCCCCACGTCGATGGGCCAGTTGGATACGGACGTTAAGTTTGGCGGACAGTGCGGTGCAAATCGAGATGAATATGGCTTGTTCCGGCGCCAGATTTTACCCTCTTCCTTATTTCATTATCATAATTCTTATCAGTGGTGCTATTCGAGATGAATACGCTGTGTAGATTTCACCCTGTTCCTTCTTTCATCAATATCATCAACCACACCGACACATTAATTAAAATACACACGCTCAGCAAAGTCATTTGCGCGAAATAAATTCTGCAAAGACACATGATAGGGCGTGAACTTTTTATTTCGACTTTCTTCGATTTTCTTAGTCGTTGTAGCGTCCCAGGAAGTTCTCAGGAACGCCCAATTATCCACAAGCGTACCTCGTAGAGTGCCACAACATGGGCACAAAATAAACAAAACATCTCGCATTAATAATAAAATATTTCTCTCGGCATGTTAGTCATGAACTGTTTATCGTTTCTGAACTGGGTCCTTGCGCTCTAATAAATTAACCAAGATCGAACCACTCTGTTGTAGTGGACGAGCAGTTTGCTGCAGCTGATACTTGCTTTCGGCCGGAAGGCGGAAAACGTCTACGTTTCTGGGCAGCCATACAGAAAACGTAAAAAATAAATGTCGTGTGACTAGGGCCTCTCCTCGGGTAGACCATTCGCCGAGGGCAAGTCTTTCGATTTCACGCCACTTAGGCGACTTGAGCGTCGATGGGGATGAAATGATGGTGATGACAACACAACACCCAGTCCCTGAGCGGAGATAATCTCCAACCCAGCCGGGAATCGAACCGGGCCCTTAGGATTGATATTCTGTCGCGCTGACCACTTTTTTTGTTGTTGTTCATCGTTGTGTTTGGTCTTTGCGGACGTCACATGACATCCGAAGTTCGTTTGTTGACCCTTTCACTCAGATTTTTTTATTACAGAGGCCAACCAACACTCTGACCGAACACGCTGAGCTACCGTGCCGGCCATCACTCAGGTACCGGGGGTGGACACAGAAAATGATATGCAGCCATGCGTTGAAGATGGAAAGGAATGAATGCAGACTGGCCTGAGCTCAAATACACTGATAAGCCAAAACATTATGACCACTATGAGAGGAGTCCACTTGTACGCGGAGCCCGATTTTATAATATATTTCATGAAAAATGACATGAGATGGTTATCACACGTAGAAGAGATTGTATCTTTGACACCACTGCACCAAAGATGTTGCCTGAGTGGCAGAATCGATTGTAAATAGGGGCGCGCAGAGCGCAGTAGCAGTTGCCGTTGTACTCTGTTAAAGGTAGGATGTAAGACTAAGCTAGTGGCTAGCTGTGAGAATTTAGCTGTTGGCCTATGGACGCAGCATGATACAGTTTTGTAAGGTAATGAAAATCTGTATATTTAGTATTAAGTATGCAGCAACGCAATGTAGATTTTGCTAATTCTAACAGCATCGTCCCTTGAATGTAGGAAACAAGTATCTTCTATCAGATTTAATGTATAGGATGATCAGGTAGGCCTGATTTGTAATTTTGTGTATTTTGTAAACCTGATGCAAGGACGTTAAATTTGGGAATCTACTTTGTCAAACGATGTCAGACCTTTTGTCGTGTAATAATCCAAGTACTGTTAACTACGTCAGTAAGTGAGAATTGGAGAACAGTTGAGATGTTCACTGATTCTGAAGTTAATGCAAAATGTTTCATATTAGATTTTGTAAAGGAGAAACTTTATTTTGAATACAATTTTCGGACAGAAGTATTCGGTCTTAGCATATCCTGTTATCAGTATCTCATCCTCCACTATGTCGTGTGACATTCTTTGTATGAAGCTATTTTACGCACGGCATTGCACTTCGCTGAGCCAAGATTGAATATTTTGTATGCCTACTGTGGAGAGAACAGAATACTCAGATTACATCCGTTGCGACTCAAGAGCTAAGGAAAATGTATTTAATTGTTTATTTTCACAGGGAATTTTATCAGTTTGTTGCACAGGGCCATAGAACTCGGTGCTCACGAGACTGAGTAAATTTCAAAAGGATTGATTTCATTTTAGGCGTTACATACTGGTTTTCTAGATTAAGATGTTTAATCTTTCTCTGGATTGCAGTAAAACTGATTAAGCACACCATTTGCTCAACAACACATTACACAGTAAATGTGAATAACACAAAGTTATTTTTAAAGAACGTTAGAACCCGATTAATAGCGTTTTGGTCCACTTTTGGAACGCAATGCAATAGCTGTTGTGTGTGGCATGGATTCGACAAGCCCTTTGTAGGTTTCCGGAGGTGTGTGACATCACGTACCTACGAAGAAGTCACACAAATACGTAAATTAGGGTCGTGACTTACGGGTGCAGAGCTGGCGCCCGGTAGTCACCCATCGGTTTTACAAAGGAGACCACATAGGTATCGGATTTTTTATGATTTTTTTATGTTAATTGTACGTGAAGTCCAGAACTCAACTATCAATTTCCAAAGCACTTCGATGGAACTCACAAAAAATTCTCGAGAAAATAGACTTTGGCGTTTTCCAAGTATTTTTAATACCTTAAGGCAACGTGGCAGTGTGGTAGAATGCTCGCCTGACATGTGGGGGGGGGGGGGGGGGGGGAGTTGGGTTCGATTCCAAGTACATGAAATCTTCCTTTAAAGAAAGGTGCATGTCTGCGAGAATTTCGAGAAGCAGAAAATAAGAGTGAAAGAAAAAACAAGAGCACTGGACACCGATAATCACTGGTTTCAAGTGTTGTTTCGATCATTATTTTTTTTCGCCTTTTTCCATTTAGTTTCAATGCCTGCGTCATTTAAATATAAAATTCATCAGATTTATACTAAATTAACAAATATAAGTGATTTATGAACAATGCACGTCTTCTTATTTCTAATTACAGATGGCATTAAGAAAATCCAGTTTTCATTGTAAATATAAATTCTTAGTTACCGATCTTTTACAAATAATTGTTAATAAAGGTTGTTTGAATTTTAAAAAATACAAATTAAACCTTTTTTAACATTTATATATAATGTCCTTCGCAGAAATGCTCGTGGAAGATGCACCTTTGTTTAACAATCTAAAATGACCAGGAATCAAACCAAAACCGCCCAAGTGGTAGCCAGACATTCAACCACAAAGTCACAGTATCTATTAAAAAATCGATCTCACGTTAGGGTGTTGCAGACGTTCGGAAAACTTCAAAATCGGTGTTATCGAGAATTTTTGAGAGTTTCATAGAACTGTTTTTGTTGACAGATATTTGAGTGCTGAACTTCACGTACTAGAAATATAAAAATTTACAAAAGTCTGATTGATGTGTGTGTGTGATCTCCTTGTTAGACCAGACGGATTTGGTGGCCAAGAGGTCAACATAAGTTCACTATCTCGCTTCTCAAACCGCTGCAATATATTTCTGACCTTGTCCTGCTGTAAGATGCCATGGCTGTTGTGGAAGATACCAAGCATGAAGGAATGCAAGTAGTGTGCAATAATATTCACGAAGTCCACAGCCGTTATGGTGCCTTCTATTACTACCAAAGTACCATGGAAGCCTAGGTGGCTACCCCTCACATGTATATCCCATATAATGTTGTCCTAATTGGCATGAACAGTGGAACGGTGCATGTTTCGAGCAGCCGTATCTGGTCACGACCAATGACCTCGTGTAACAAGAAATGATATTCATCCGACCAGCCGACACACAGACATTAATGCACTGTCTAATCTCGATGATCCCGTGTCCACCGACTATGCCACTGCATCAACATGGGAACGTCTGCATCTACATATATCATTCGCAAGACAGTGTATGGTGCGTGGGAGAGGGTACGTTGAACGACTAGTAGTTACTTCATTTTCTGTTCCACTCGTAAACAGAGCATGGGAAAAACGACTGCCTATACGCCTCCTTACTATCTCTAATTTCTCTTATCTTCGTGATCCTTAAGCGAAATGCACATTGGCGGCAGTACAATCAATCTGCAGTCAGCTTCAAATGCCGGTTCTCTAAATTATCTCAGAAATGTTCCGCGAAAAGAATGTGTCGTCCCTCCGGGGGTTCCCACTTGAGTTCATGTATGGGTGTCTCCTGCGGAACTCCATATTCAGCAATATATGCTGAAGCTGTGGTCCGAAATACCTGGTACCTGCACCAGCAACCTATTCCGTCGTCAGATCCGCTACGGATCGCGGTCTAACCCTTACAGAGCGGAAAAGCCATCATATTCTGTGACGAGGCGTGCACTTCAAACACCTTGCCGCCGACTCGTGGGTTCACAGCCCTTGTATCACTTCCTAAAAATGCTATTGACAGTCGCACTCTACCAGCGGACCAGCTTCGCCGTTTCCGAGATGCACGTTCCCATGCATCAGGCCGTAAGAATCTGACCGATGTCGAAGTCGCTTACGCCAGCGGATTTGCCCACTTGCCGCCCGTACCGTCGATGGAATGATTCCTCATTCGTCTCCGCTCCGGTTATATAGTTTCCTTAGTGCGTCATAGCCCGCGACGTCAGTAGCACGCATTCAGTCTTGCGGTGGGTGTCATGATGTTTTGGCACATCAGTGTACAACCTACCATAGAGGCGCGCGTCACTTAACTGATCGGGTAAGTAGACAAATCTGGAGTACCAGTTTCATTTCTTTTGTATCAGACCTTGTAGTAAAGGGTATTTTATGGCGGAACGCAAGAACAGGCGGAAGTTCCGGAAGGTGGGATCAATCTGGGGCAGGTGCCTCCTCTGCTTCCTGTCCCACATAAACAACACAGGAAGACCGGAGCTTTACTGTACTGCGTTGGCAGGACTTTCCCTGAAACGACTGAAGCCAGCGGGAGAGTGAACAGCGGGCTCGGTTCTGGAAGTAGGACGCAGGGTGCAGGTCGTCAGCAACAGCCGCTGAAGGAAACACGCTGGCCCAAGGAACTCACGTGTAAAGTTCCTAACTCTGTCAGTCGTCCAATCCAAAGGTGTTGCTCTGCCCAGACACGTACTATGGCAACTCACTAGTAACTAACGCACTGAGCTGCAGTAGTAATGAGAGGGGTTTCGCGATTCCTTCAAATCACTTAAAGCTAATATCGGGATTGTTATTTTGAAAATGCAACGATCGCTTTCGCGTTCCAGTGTGTGCTTATGCTTTCTCACCAATCATCTCGTCAACCTTTGGACGTGAGTCCATCTTCCTTCCTTCTCTAGGGTGGTGGCAACCAGCAGACGAGATCTGGGATTCGTCTAACTGAACTGGTCTGATCATTTCACTAACGTTTTTACGTAAATATTTGCTTGTATTACGTGACGACTGATAAAAATGAAAAATTAATAAAAGTACGTTGTAAGATAAAATTAAGACAATCACTGGAAAACTCTCACGAAGATACACTTCGTATGCATAATGAAATAAATAACCAATGAACGAGCGTTTTATCGTCAGGTAGACATACATCTGGAAAGTCCATATTACACTTCTGAAATATACAGGGTGATTCATGAAGACAAGCAAATATTTTAATATGTTATTCTAAAAGTAAAACTAAAGAAAAAAGTTAATATAAACATAGATCCGCAAATGCTTAGTTACGGAGTTAAAGCTAATAACAGGTTTTGCGAGGAATTTTTGCATCTTCGCTAATACGAAGCCATCGCAAAACTGTATGAGGTTAAAGTAAAGCACAATTTCCATTTATTTTGTTGTTATTGGTCTGGTGAATCTAATAAAACATGCCCCAGACGTGTATCTGCAGTAGTTTTCCAGAACATCCAGAGAAGAAAAGATTATTATACAAGTAAATTTGTTTACGTTCCATTAAGAATGTAGAAACGTTTGTGTCATTGTTGGCAACCGTCAGTGAGTTGTTTCAGTCGTTTCCTAACCATGAAACGAGTTATTGTGAATGTATCGTGAACTTATATGTACACTGTACAACTTCCTTAACACCGAGCTTCGTTTTCTCCGGTTTAACATGAATTCACGTAGGCTATGGTATTAATAAAATCAGATTATCTGACACATTCATAAAGTTTCAGTTAACCTTATTTTCCATCATTTTTCCAAAATTAAATTCTCTACAACTTCCGTTGAAAACTTTATGCAATTGTCTGGAATTTAAAAGACAACTTGGGCCAAGTAGTTAATAAATTAAAAATTTTACGAGATAACTTCTTTGCTTCTCTGGGTGTTCTGGAAAACTACTGTAGATTCACGACTGGGACATGTTTTTTAGATTCACCAGATCAACGGAAATCGTGCTTTACTTTAACTTCGTACAGTTTTGCGATGGCTTCACATTAGCGAAGTTGCTAAATTTCAGGCAAAATCTTTTATTAGCTGTTAACCCCGTAACTAAACATTTGCGGACCTATGTTTATATGGATTTCTTTCTTTAGTTTTACTTGTAGAATAACGTATTAAAATATTTGCGTATCTGCCGTCTGCTGAGCATTTCTGTCACACTGACTAAATAAATCCGTTGCTCTTCGAATCTTTCGCCGCATGGAAAGCCCCGCGGTCTCAGACACCTTGTCACGGTTCGCGTGGCTCACCCCGTTGGAGGTTCGAGTCCTCCCTCCGGCATTGTGTGTGTGTGTGTGTGTCTGTGTGTGTGTGTGTGTGTGTGTGTGTGTGTGTTAGTTTAAGTTAGATTAAGTAGAGTGTAAGCCAAGGGACCGCTGACCTCAGCAGTTTGGTCCCATAGGAAGTTACCACAAATTTCCAAACTTCGAATCTTTACCCTCTCTTCCTTTAGTTCAATTTGGTAAGAGCTTAGGACTGGCGAGCAGTTGGTCAATGTTTTTTTAAACGACTCTATTATACACATATTAAATTCCTCTAGATTCTTCCAGTTACCCTATCCAAGGCTAGGTTCATGTGTTCATTCCGTCTTAATCCGCTCCAGACAGATCGGGTATTCAGTAAGGCGCAAAGCCTCCACAAACAGCATACAGAGCATGTGTTGAGGAAGCTGACGATTTCACTTCTTGTGACTGGGCATGCTAGTAGGAGCCAACCCCCTGGAGTACAGCAGCAGATGCTGAACACTTGCTAGGATGGACCTTTTCGTCACTTTCCTTATCTGTTAAACGGCGCTTCAGAAAGGTTATACGACTGATGGCTGGCAACGATGTTCAGCTGGAAGAAACTCCAGGTATGGTATTATAGTCAGCTTTATTATGTCAATCACCTTGGCACGGAAAGGCGACCCTATCGTAAAAGATAATGGTCTGGAGATGGCTAAATTAGGAGGAAACCTTGACGACATAAGTTCCAACTCATATTACTCATTGTCCAAAAGTCACTATTTATCCGTTACAGTTCGTTACAAAGACGGCAAAATCTGATAGTGCCTTTTGCAACTGCTGGGGTTCTTAACTTCTGTGGAAGCTTCCCACTCATCTCTCTGCAACGTATGAGAGATCTGATTCAATTTATTCTTGAAGTACTCGTATTATGGACAGTGGTTCCCAAATTTTTTCTTTCCTATCGTCCCCATACAGAAATAAAAAACTGTTTCTTACCACCTCTACTCAGAAAAAAAGCCACACCGACTTCTGACCTTGAAGTAAATCATGTAACTCATAGTTTTCCAACTCTTTGTGTCATAGCCCACTTTTTAAAACAGTGATTCTCTGGAAGCCTTTCATTTGAAGTATTACATAGTGAAATAAAAATATATTTTTCAGTTTACGTTATTATAAGATACAGACATAAATTTTGTGCAGCTCAGAGTTTAATGGAAATATAAAATTAAAAAATGAACATGTTATTAGTTAAAATATTAGCTAGATCTATGACATACTTTCTTGACATTTTGTGCGATTTTGTCATACCAAACTCAAATTGGGACTTCTTACCACTGATCTTCCGTTTAATACTTTTTTGGAATAAGTGGGTACGGGTACGACTCGTGACGAAATGCGGCGCTCTTAGTTGAATCTCCTTACGTCTTCTATTAATCCAGCTTTGCAATATTACATTTAGGAATTGTTGAGAGAGAACGTAACTAGCATTAATTATTTTTAAGATGCTTCGGTTTACTGCTATGAGCGGTCCCGGGCCATTATGACCGTCTAACAGTATCGTAAGAAAAGATAGTGTGGAGACAGGAGTGCTAGGTCCAAAAGGTATGCAGAAGAACTTCGGTGAAGTTTGGAAGGTAGGAGCGACTTATTGGCAGGAGTGAGGCTGTGACGGCGGGTTATGAGTCGTGCTTGGATAGTTCAGTTGGTAGAGCACTTTCCCGCGGAAGGCAAAAATCTCATGTTCGAGAGCCGGTTCGGTACACGTTTCTAATCTGCAAACCTATGTAAAATTCTTAAAAACCTGTTGTTTCACAGTCACCCAGAGGAAAATACTCATACATCGGGGAGGTCCATGAAATAAACAGCACTAAAAAGTATTAAAGTCGTATAAACTGTTAAAATCGAGGAATCCGTAATCGAGTGAGCGTGATACAACAGATTTTTACTGGTTTTGTCTGGTCCATGATCCGGTCGATATATTTTTATTATATCGTTTTCCACGTTTCTTTTAGAATATGAGACACCTAAGATAACTGTCTCCTTCATATGGATGTGAATATTCTGCTTATTGCGGTCCTGATTCTCTTGAGTGTTATTGTCCATTTCGTATATTTAGTATCTAAACATCACTGAAGTTACGTATTGATTTCACTAGACCTCTTGTCAATTTTTTCTATAATTTTTTTTCTCCCATCTCTATTTATTTCTATTCAGATGTAAATAATGATGCAACTTTAATGTTACGAAACTGGTTGCACCAAAGGAGTATTCAAGAACTGTTTCGGTTTTGTTTAACAATAATGACTTTTTATAGCTGTATTGTCCTCAATATAAAATGTGTTGTTATTTTTCCATCGTAGCTAATAATGTCAATACGAAGCATTTGCATTCATCGAAACCAGACGCGTAACGGCAAGAATGGGAATATTCATTTATTTTTCATTAAATGACTGTCTTCATATCGTTTAGTAATAGGGCGCTATAATTTCTGCAAAGGGGAATAGCTCCGCCAGTTCCATTTTTGCTGAGCACACTTCGCTTGGGCAAGCTAGGAGTTATGTGTCAGCTAAAGATTTCACAACAGCCTTCACTTTCATTTCATAATTATCCATAAAAAGAAAAACACCATACTGCAAAAGCTCTCATCGCAGTGGTCCCCACAGTAAAGATAAAACACTGAACGGTTGAGAAGATCGATGAGTCCAACGAAAAAAAGCCTGCCCTAGGTCATCGCTCACGGCAGCAACGTAGGCGCCACTGCTTCCTTGCCAGTGTGTGGGTGTAGCCTTTGTGCAAAAAAGTATCTACCCCATCCAGAAAGCCTAGTCTGAACCTGTTTTTGCATATTTTGTTTCGATGTGAGTCTCCCCGATATCTTTGTAAGTAGCGAGACGTAGAATCGTTTCCGTTGCATCACGCCTCCTCAGGAGAAAGCTGAGTTGTTGGCTATCTGCCTCTGGCGCGCTGCCCGTGCAGTTTGCGTCAGCTGCGTCACGCATGCGGAGCTCCCTCACAGGTGAATTATCGAGGACATGTGGTATTGTAGTCAACGAGAAGCGCACTACTTTGTATGTGGAACAACGCATCAACTTTACTCCATTCACACTGAAAGATAAACAGAGATAACTACTGAAACGACGAAAATTCACAATCTACTGTAATTATTGTTTATTTTCCACTATTGGGCAGTTTTGGCTATTACGCCGTTTTCAAGTGGTAGCTGATGTGCATGAGGATAAGCCACAAAGCTGTGCAGCTGTCATCGTAAGTCTGCCAAACATAAAACTTACGACAAGGTGCCACACTTACACTAACCAAAAGTATTCAGACACCTGTTAGTCTAAATTAATAAGGGATGCGCCCACACTTCATCTTTATGACGGCTTGAACTCTGCTGAGGACAGTTTCAATGAGGTTTCTGAATGTCGGTGGAGGAATAACATCCGGTTCTTAAAGAGCAGAAACCAGACATGATAGTGATGTTGGAAGCTGGCCTCTGGAGCGAGATCAACGGTATAATTCATCCCAAAGGTGAATGCACACTACTAGCCACTAAAATTGCTACACCAAGAAGAAATGCAGATGATAAACGGGTATTCATTGGACACATATATTATACTAGAACTAACATGTGATTACATTTTCACGCAATTTGGGTACATAGAGCCTGAGAAATCAGTACCCAGAACAACCACCTCTGGCCGTAATAACGGCCTTGATGCGCCTGGGCATTGAGTCAAACAGAGCTTGGATGGCGTGTACAGGTACAGCTGCCGATGCAGCTTCAACACGATACCACACTTCATCAAGAGACTGGCGTATTGTGAAGAGCCAGTTGCTCGGCTACCATTGACCAGACGTTTTCAATTGGTGAGAGATCTGGAGAATGTGCTGGCCAGGGCAGCAGTCAAACATTTTCTGTATCCAGAAAGGCCAGTACAGGACCTGCAACATGCAGTCGTGCATTATCCTGCTGAAATGTAGGGTTTCGCAGGGATCGAATGAAGGGTAGAGCCACGGGTCGTAACACATCTGAAATGTAACGTCCACTGTTCAAAGTGCCGTCAATGCGGACAAGAGGTGACCGAGACGTGTAACCAATGGCACCCCATACCATCACGCCGGGTGATACGCCAGTATGGCGATGACGAATACACGCTTCTAATGTGCGTTCACCGCGATGTCGCCAAACACGGATGCGACCATCATGATGCTGTAAACAGAACTTGGATTCATCCGAAAACATGACGTTTTGCCATTCGTGCACCCAGGTTCGTCGTTGAGTACTCCATCGCAGGCGCTCCTGTCTGTGATACAGCGTCAAGGGTAACCGCAGCCATGGTCTCCGAGCTGATAGTCCATGCTGCTACAAACGTCGACGAACTGTTCGTGCAGATGGTTGTTGTCTTGCAAACGGCCCCATCTGTTGACTCAGGGATCGAGACGTGGCTGCACGATCCGTTACAGCCATGAGGATAAGATGCCTGTCATCTCGACTGCTAGTGATACGAGGCCGTTGGGATCCAGCACGGTGTTCCGTATTACCCTCCTGAACCCACCGAGTCCATATTCTGCTAACAGTCATTGGATCTCGACCAACGCGAGGAGCAATGTCGCGATACGATAAACCGCATTCGCGGTAGGCTACAATCCGACCTTTATCAAAGTCGGAAACGTGATGGTACGCATTTCTCCTCCTTACACGAGGCATCACAACAACGTTTCACCAGGCAACGCCGGTCAACTGCTGTTTGTGTTGGTTGGAAACTTTCCTCATGTCAGCACGCTGTAGGTGTCGCCACCGGCGCCAACCTTGTGTGAATGCTCTGAAAAACTAACCATTTGCATATCACAGCATCTTCTTCCTGTCGGATAAATTTCGCGTCTGTAGCACTTCATCTTCGTGGTGTAGCTGTTTTAATGGCCAGTAGTGTAGCTCCATCTTCTGTCTGGAGTATGGGACTACGCCTGGTCAATATCCAATAAAACAATACCAATCGCCGTTAATTAGGTTTTATTTTTAGGTTACCAGTTTCAACGATACACTACATCATCTTCAGGCCTGCTTCAATCGAGTAACCTTCGTTTTACAAAATACAGCAGCACTTTTAACTGGTCTCGTAACGATTGTTACGAGCATGCGTGCTGCTTGGACAACTGCTGACAGTTAAAAGTGCTGCTGTATTTTGTAACACGAAGGTTACTCGATTGAAGCAGGCCTGAATATGGCGCAGTGTATCGCCCAAACTTGCAGCCTAAAAATAAAACCTAAATAACGGCGATTGGTATTGTTTCATTGGGCATCCCAAAGGTGTTCCATTCGAGCCAGACCGGAACTCAGAGCAGGCCCTTCCCATTCACGGCTGTTACTGTCTACAACCATTTCTTCACAAATGTTGGTTTGATAAGACGTATTGTCATGGTGATAAAAACAATCGTCTCCGAACAGCTCATCCAGTTTACGCAGTACACAATGCTGAAAAATCTCTTCGTATCCTTCCGCACTTATTTTCTTAAGCGCAGTAAGGGGATCACATCCTAATCACGAAAAACACTGCCATATCATAACAGCGCCTCCTCCGTACTTTACTGTTGGCACTACACATGATGGCAGCTAACGTCCTCCAGCCATTCGTCAAACAAAAACCCTTCCATCGCATTTCAACAGGAAATAGCTTCATTAATCACTCCAGATAACTCTTTTCCAGTTATTCACTGTCCAGTAGCGTCACTCCTCACACCATCTCAACTGGCGCTTAGCACTGACTACAGAAATGTGTGGTTAGCGAGGAACTGCTCGATCATTGTGCCCCATTGTTTTTAACTCTCCGCGCACGGTCATTGTACTAGCCAGACGACTTGTAGCGCGTTGGAACTTACGAGTGATTCCTAACGCTGATTTCACGCGATTTTCTTGTGACCAACCTAAGCAATGCTCGACAGGTCCTGTCCATCAGCTGATGAGGTCTGCCAGGTCTCCGTTTCGCTGCTGTTGTTTCTTCTCATTCCACTTGACAATCACATCACCAAAAATCGACCTGGGCAGCTGTAGAAGCGTTCAAATCTCGATGCGGGACCTGTTACCCTATTGGAAATCAATATGTAGTCCACGTTCGAATTCTCTGAGCCCTCGGGACCGACTCATTCTGCTGTTTATCCTTCTCGGCTGCTTTTATACCGGCAGGTCCGCTTCTCGTGATATCTACTAATCAATTCCACATCAGACATGTGTGTCCGGATACTTTTAATCGGATATTCTATGCTTATAGTGGTTCAAGCGCAACTTAGTTTCACAGCGCGATCATGTGGAAATGAAAAGAAAGAGGTAGCACTCTTTATGAACGCCGGATGGTCTCATCCATTTGGCCTGACTGGTTCCACATACGGCTCCAAGGTACTAAACTTGTCATGTAATCTAATTCTTGGATTTCTGTTCGGAATCTTCTACAGTAGGCCTATTGTAAATACATACTCGTAACTGAACAGTCTCCACACTATCCAGTAATATGGTTCTGTTTCCAACATTTGCTGTAGGTTCAAATGGTTAAAATGGCTCTGAGCACTATGGGACTTAACATCTGAGATCATCAGTCCCCTATAACTTAGAACTACTTAAACCTAACTAACCTAAGGACATCACACACATCCACGCCCGAGGCAGAATTCGAACCTGCGACCGTAGCGGTCGCGCGGCTCCAGACAGTAGCACCTAGAACCGCTCGGCCACTCCGGCCGGCTTGCTGTAGGTCTCCTATTGTAATAGTCCGTGTATTAAAAAAGTTTGATTATATTGCTGTTAGATTACGGAGTAAACAGGCAAATGCGTGTGGGTCAGGCACTACTCGAATTGTGACTGAAGCCTGTGACAGTCGGTGAACTTGTCGAAACGAACAATAGCGAGTCCGTCCCGCCAGATGTCCTGCACAGCGTGGAGAATCGTCCGGTGCAGTGTTTGTCTGGCGCAGTGGAGCGCATCGCTGTTTATGGAGGCGTAAAACCAGGCGCCTCGTAAACGGCATAGCGCGACTCTGTGCTGATGTGAGGCGAACCGGGGCTGCAGAACTCGTGCGGAGAGGCAGTTCTGTGGAGCCTGGGGCTCTTGCTGGGATAAGCGGTTTTTCACAAGTACTTCCAGCAAACGGGAACGCCAAGAATTTGTTTCCTGTCCACCAGTCTGGCACGCTGTGCTGAAGTCTACGATTCGTGTTACTACGAATTAGGTTAATATATTTTGAAAATTTGACAAAACTGCCGCGAGTCACTCTTTTCATGATAGTTTATTTATCCTTTGATAGCTTCACTCGTGTTTGTCCATCTTCAGGTGGGGTCTAGGTTAGGATAGAATGTTACAGTGCGAGAATACGTGAATCGCTTGGTTTGTTCACCTGACTGGTCAAACCGATACAGCTGTGGAAACAGATTACACTTCAAGAGCCACTGCTGATTAATTAAGTTGTGCAACAAAAGCTAGTAAAATGTGATCAATTATGTCGACCTGAGCGCTGTATACGGAGTGGGTCTCAGTTAATATTCTCTTACCCATGAGCATGGATTACATTAACTACCAAAGAAAAATCAATGAGTAAAATACACTTGTTTTTTATTCCACATTTGTTATATTAAACATTTCAGCAATTAATATACATCACGAACAGTTTCGAATCAAGTAGCACATGGATGGTTACGAGAATACACTAACCAGTGGTTGGGAAGACTCTGAGATGGATGGGTGTATCAATTTGGTTATGCTGATTCACTAGCATTATGGAACAGATTATATAGATGAAAAATACGCATTGATTGCAAGGCGTGATGATGACAGCAAATGAAAACAAGCATGTTACTGGGGCAGAACGACTGATAGACGGCTCACGACTTCCAGAAAAGTTAAGAAGGTATCACACCTATCCGTCCCTATCACGCTGTTACTGCAGTGGTTGGCGTCAAACGGAAGTTGCATAATCGAGAGGGCCGTCTGCCTCCGTCAGTCGAGTGAACGTTCTTTTGAATCTTTCCATATTCTGTCTTTCAGGAGTGCTAGTCCTACAAGATGTGCAGGAGAACTTCCGCGAAGTTTGGAAAGCAGGAGAGATATACCAAAGGATGGAAAGCTACGAGGGTGGGTCGTGGTTCGTGCCTGGCTACTTCACTAGGTAGAGCAATTCCCACGGTAGGTAAAGGTTCCGGGTTCGCATACCGGTCCGGCGCATAGTTTTAATTTGCCATCAAATTTAAAATCAGTTAACACTCCGCATCAGAGTGTAAGATTCATTCTGGTATGAAATCCATGATAACCGACCTAACCGACCCGAACGCCCCATCCGATTAATGAATGACATAGCAAGCCACTCGGCAATTCATTACTGCACAACAACAACAGGTGAGTGGTCGTACTAATATATACTTCATACATCTCGCGAATCGAAACTTTTGATGCTTTTTGCCTGTTATAGATGTAGACATTGGTAAGATATCAATATATGTGACGTAAACGGTCGCATCTTTTGACCGTACTGACGAAAAAGGTTACATTTTTCACACGACATACGGACCTAGACCGTTGTACGTGACATAAATTTCAACTTGATGTGGCTATCCGTTCCCGAGAAAAAAAAGGGTCTTAGCAGACAGATGAATAACATGACAATTTTTTTTTCGTGTGATATAATTGCAAATTAATAATTTTCTGATTTTTTCCTTTCCTACTACTTTGAAACCTTGATTCTTGCCAAATTTCATGATTCTAGGCCAACGGAGAGTAAACTATAGGGTCTGAAGACTGAGTTTGCGAGTATCAACGTATATGACTTAAGTGGCCGTATCTTTTGACTGCATGAATTTAGAAGCTGACATTTTATAGACCGCTGGGGGACTATAGACGTTAATATATGACATAAATTTCAACTTGATGTTTCAACATGAAAAAAGGATTCTAAACTATCGCGCAGGCAGACAGACAGACAGACAGACGGAAAAAGTTACAAGAAAGTTATCCTATAACGGTTACGTTTTCACCAACTGAGGTAAGGATCCCTGCAAAAAAGTACATTGTTAGGTGCAAATGTTAGAATTTTAAAAAATCCAAATTTTTTGTCAGGAAGTTCCAAAACTTTCTGTGTTTCATGTATTCCATGACATGATAAGTCGCGGTCGTCATCACGTTTCTAGGTAGGTTTCTCTGATTCTTATGAGTGTATAATTAATATATGCTGGTCTCCGTGTTGTCTGAGTAACGTTAGTGCTGTTGTGTCGGGCATAGACGTGGAGTTTAAAAGTGTCATTGCAATAAGGATACTCTGTAGATACGAGACTTAAAATATATGTGCTGACTGTAAATGAAATTATCTGCGATATGTAAACACAAATACAGACGATTTGAAATACAAATGAGATTCCTGTTTGGTAAAAAGGTAAAATAAATTTTTTCTATTTCCATCAGTAATCACAAAACATTTTGCTCGTTAGACCATCAGTTTCGATCAGCGATGACCACCTTCAAATCTGTTTTACATGTCCTGATGTAATGAAGCCATTGTGGCACAGTCAAGAACTACACACAAAATCAGCTTTCTTCGTCGCACATATTGAAAATTTCGTCCAAACTAGGTGACAGTACCGGAAGTGTCATCCTGTTAAGAGCGCTCCCGTTCAAATGGTTCAAATGGCACTGAGCACTATGGGACTTAACATCTGAGGTCATCAGTCCCCTAGAACTTAGAACTACTTAAACCTAACCAACCTAAGGACATCACACACGTCCATGCCCGAGGCAGGATTCGAACCTGCGACCGTAGCAGTAGCGCGGTTGCGGACTGAAGCGCCTAGAACCGCTCGGCCACAGCGGCCGGCGCTCCTGTTCAAACAAAATCGACGTAGCACTACAGAATCTTACAGCCCTCGACCAGATATCGAATTTGGCAGACAGCTGCTGCTGGAGGTGTCGACATTACCGTTTTCCAACTCTCTTGACTGTTTCACCCTTACGATCGACGGCGAGCGGCAAGCCACCAAAAGTTGGCGTTCTGCGCAATCTTGACCTGGTGCACAGCTTGTGGGATAGCGTGGCTCTTCTGTGAAATGTGATACCCCAGCACAGCCTTTACTCTGTATCCGCTGACTGCACAGAGTCAACTAACTGCAGAATGAAGAGAACGATCTACACTGACGGAAATAAGGATCACAACACCGAAAAATAATTAAAAACAGGTATGAGTTTTGGGAATAAATTTGGCTACGTAACATATAAAGTGATAAACACTGAAACTCAAATTAGCCAGAAAGTAAACATCATACCGCCCTATTTCATGATGTTAAGCTGTAGTTACATCCTCAATCGTATCGTTGCTAAACTGAGGTAAACAGCTCAGATGCCTGTTTCTTCTTGACTGCCTCCAGTCATAGTCGCAGGGAGTCTAGAATAAAAAGGACTCTGAATTCTTTTACTTGTAGCTGCTAAAATGTATCTTGGTCTGTTTTAATGAGTAGCGCTGTTAACAGAATAACTTTTCCGGCTTGTAGTCGAGTTGCTGAAAGATAATCTATGACAGTTGCAGTGGGCTAGGCGCAGTAGCTTCACGCGCCTACTGCAACTAATCGCGTTACGCGATTTTGTAAACGTCTCTATGGTAACGCCTCAGTGTTCAAAAATGGCTCTGAGCACTATGGGACTCAACTGCTGAGGTCATTAGTCCCCTAGAACTTAGAACTAGTTAAACCTAACTAACCTAAGGACATCACAAACATCCATGCCCGAGGCAGGATTCGAACCTGCGACCGTAGCGGTCTTGCGGTTCCAGACTGCAGCGCCTTTAACCGCACGGCCACTTCGGCCGGCAGCCTCAGTGTTGCTACAGCTCTATAAACGGCTACTGTTCTCTCCTGCAGCCGTCTGCGCTACACAATTGTAAGCTGGCAACAGCGCTGTCAGCTGTCAGTCATCAACTTAACGCCACCTCACTGTAGTTTAACCATATTTTAAATATGTGCGACGAAGTTAAATTGATTTTGCGTGTATTTCTTGGTGATGCCACTGTGGCTTCTTAATACTGTATATTAGCACATGTTATAAAACAGATTGGAAGATAAAACTTCCTGGCAGCTTAAAACTTTGTGCCAGACCGAGTCCCGAACTCGGGACCTTTGCCTTTCGCCGGCAAGTGCTCTGCCAACTGCGATAGCCAAGCACAACTCACGAACATTCTTCTCAGGCTTACTTCCACCAGTACCTCAACTCCTACCTTCCAGATTTCACGGAAGGTCTGCGAAACTTGAAAGATTAGCACTCCAGGACGAAAGCGTATTGAGGAGATATGGCTTAGCCATACCCTGGAGGATGTTTCCAGAAGGAAGTTTTCACTCTGCAGCAGTGTGTGCGCTGATACGAAACTTCCCGTCACATTAAAATAGTGTGTCGGATCGAGACTCTAAAGGCAAGATCCTGAGTTCGAGTGCGGTCCGTCACACAGTTTCGTATCAGCGCACCCGCCGCTGAGGAGAGAAAATTTCATTCTGGAGATCTGAAGACGGTCACCGCTGACCGGAATCGGTACTCTGAGGATCAAAAAGTTTGTGGTCATTGACAGAAATAAAAGAAATTTATTCCACTCTTCCTGGATCACTGTTTTAATCCGTGACTGTATCGCAGCTTGCGAAAAGGTAAAAAATGCTGCTTTTGAAAAACAGGCTATTCTATTATCACAGAGTAGACAAGCAGTGCTATACCTACGTCCAGTAGGACAGATAGGATGTGACGTGAATCACGCTTCGGTGACGTCCAGCGAACACAGGCGGACGCAGCCACACAGCAGGTGGTGGGAAACGCTGGTGCTAGACGGTCCAATATTCCGGAATGTGGACGGGGCCGGCGGCGGCAGCTGTATGTGTGGCACGGGGTCGGCGCACCGTTACCTGGGCAACCGGGCGCGCCCCGCCTCACCACCGCAAGTCTGCGCGGCGCCCGGCCCTCAGCTCAGAGCCGGCTCCTGAGCACCCACGGCTCATCTCAGCAGTACAAGTCACTGCGTCTGCTGAGTCATTACTCCTAACCCCAGTTCTAGTGTTCATTCCGAAAGGCATTCGTCTCTCATACTGAGGTTGTCAAAATATCATGTTAAGTCGTTCTCCCATAGCATCTTGAAAGAGCAATAAGATATTTACATACGAAAAGTTCAATACAGTGGATGTTGTAAAGAATTTATTTAGCTAACGCACTTTCGGTTTATAAGACCATCGCCAGACTTAAACAGTCAATCGTCGTCAAACAGGGTACAGTACTGGTGAACTACATAGAAAAAGATGTAACTTGTGGAGAATGATTTGCAAAGACTGATTAAATGTCACCTTTGCTAGTAAAATAGTAACATGATTGAAGATGTTAAACCTAAACATAGATGTAAAAGGGACACACTAGTAAACATAAGACTGAGCATCGGGGGGAGGGGGGGGGGAGGATGAGCGGAGCGCAAGAGTGTGCACTCACTCGCCCGTGTGTGTGTGTGTGTAAGGATTAGGTGGAGGAGGAGGAGGTCGAGGAGGAAGACAGCATGAGAAAAGAGCTATACTGAACAGAAGAGAAGGTCTACATCTACATCTACATGATTACTCTGTAATTTACTGTTAAGTGCCTACCATAGGATTTTCGAACAGCGGGTTGGGAGAAACGAACACTTAAATCTTTTCGTACGAACTCTGATTTTTCTTATTTTGTTGTGATGATCAATCCTCCCTCTGTAGGTGGGCGCCAACAAAGTATTTTCACATTCTGAGGACAAAGTTGGTTACTGAAATTTCATGAAAAGATCCTGCCGCAACGAAAAAGGACTTTGTTTTAATGATTGCCATCGCATTTCGCGTATCATATCCGTGGCACTCTCTCCTCTATTACGCGATGGTACAAAACGAGCTGCCTTTCTTAAAAACTTTTGCAATGTCCTCCGTCAGTCTTATCTGGCGCAGATCCCACACCGCACAGAAATACTCTGGAAGAGGACAGTCCTATCGTATTTTCTAAGTGTTCTGCCAACAAATCGCATTCTTTATTTTGCTTTCCCCGCAACATTATCCACGTGATCGTTCCAATTTAAGTTATTCATGCTTGTAATCCCTATGTATTTAGTTGAGTTTACAACCTTTAGATTTGTTCAAAATGGTTCAAATGGCTCTGGGCACTATGGGACTTAACTTCTGAGGTCATCAGTCCCCTAGAACTTAGAACTACTTAAACCTAACTAACCTAAGGATATCACACACGTCCATGCCCGTGGCAGGATTCGAACCTGCAACCGTAGCAGTCGCGCGGTTCCAGACTGAAGCGCCTAGAACCGCTAGGCCACCCCGGCCGGCTTTAGATTTGTGCCTTTTATCCTGTAACCGATATTTAGCGGATTCCTTTTACTACTCATGTAGATGACTTCACACTTCTCATTATTTACAGTCAACTGTCACTTTTAGCACCATACAGACGTCTTGCCTTAATCGTTTTGCAATTTATTTTGATCATGTGATTACTTTATAAGACGGTAAATGACAGCATCCACCTCCAAACAATCTAAGAAGACTGCTCAGACTGTCTGCTAAATCGTTTATAAAGATCAGAAGCAGCAGAGGGCCTATAACACTTCTCTGGTGAACGCCAGATATTACTTCTACTTTACTCGATAACTTCCTTTGCGTCAGTTACTACGAACTGGGAGCTTTGTGTTGGACAATCACGAATCCAGTCGCACAAGTCAGACAATACTCCGTGGGCACGAAATTTGGTTAGAAGCCGCTTCTGAGGAACGGTGTGAAAAGTGTTCTGGAAATCTAAAAATATGGAACTAATTTGACATTCTATTCCGATAACACTCAGCACTTCGTGAGAATAAAGAGGTATTTGTGGTTCACAAAAAAGATATCCTGCTGCAAATCGACGTTAGCGATATGGATCTGTAATTCAGCAGTGTGTCCTATTTCTTGACATTACATGTCAGTACAGCCGACATATTCGCCCTTCATTTGACAAACTAAGGGCGATAAGCTAATCTAATGCAAGCAATGGAAAAAAATGGTTCAAATGGCTCTGAGCACTATGGGACTTCACATCTGACATCATCAGTCCCCTAGAACTTAGAACTACTTAAACCTAACTAACCTAAGAACATCACACACATCCATGCTCGAGGCAGGGTTCGAACCTGCGACCGTAGCAGTCGCGCGGTTCCAGACTGAAGCGCCTAGAACCGCTCGGCTACACTGGCCGGCCCAAGCAATGGAGCTGGTACATTTAACATTAAATGATCAAACCTAGCTACATACTCGTCTCTCCCGAAATACTCCAATTCTTCCTAAGCTGTCAGCTCCACTATATTCTTTCATTTTGTCTTGCATTTATGAGCATTTATGCTGTAGTTTTATATTTATGCTGTAGTTTTATATTGCATACATTATTCCCTTTGGTAAGTGTAATTCGGCATACTGATTTTCTTAGAGCATATCTTATGTGTTTCCGCCCACGGTACGATATTATCAGTGATATGTTTTAATCTGTTTCTGCATCACAGTCCATATGTAATACCTTTCCAAGTTATTCTTCAATACTCTCGTATTGATTTTATTGTATTGAAATTATCAAATTTAAACTGTTTTTTGGCTAGATAGAGGAGACTGGGTTGTTTTACCGTATCTACATCTTCTCTTCTGTTGAGTGCAGCTATCTGCTTGTATTATTCTCCTCTTCTGTCTCATCCACACACACACACACACACACACACACACACACACACACACACGTGCGCGCGCGCGCGCATATATACACTGTGGTTTTTGTCTTTTTCCCTACATCACTCTTAATGTCTCTATTACGTCCACTTTACACATCTTTTTAAATGTTCTTTACTTATGTGTATCCTCTTTGATGACGTGTCACTCCAG
The DNA here is from genome assembly GCF_021461385.2 of Schistocerca piceifrons. NCBI lineage: Eukaryota > Metazoa > Arthropoda > Insecta > Orthoptera > Acrididae > Schistocerca > Schistocerca piceifrons. Next base: position 533,732,259 of record NC_060140.1, read on the forward strand.
CTGTGTCGTGATAGACCTTAGCGGTCGAAAACGGTCATATGTAGTGTTTGTCCATAACTATACTGATCAATACTTTTTGATATTTATAAAGGAAAAAGCTATAGCCGATACCAAAAACTAGTCAACTGAATGGATACTGTAGAACACAGCTAATTTTGTGCCTATCCCTCTATGATCGAAATACTGTTTAGTACAGTTACGCACAAACTCTACATATGACAGTTTTCGACTGCTAAGATACACCACTACACAGCCGGAGTGACACGTCTCAGCTTACGTGGTGTTTTGCCTCTTGCCACGCTGGGTGTCGTCGCATTGTCGGATTGAGTCTGTGAATACAAAGATGATCAGAGCGACAAGGTACTAGTGGGGATGCATCGTCCCACGTGCTTTTCGACTTTCACATTCCCAGCTCTAGGCGCGTATCAAAGTACATCGAGACTTAATCGATCCGGGCGACCTTGTTCTCCTTCTCACGCTGAATACAGAGATACTAGCCTGTGTGTTATGCGGCGTTCGATGAGCTGATGTAGACGCGTAGGGCAGTGGCTCCTGTACCCCATGGCGAGTAGCTGGTTATGAAAGATACGACAGTTCAAGCGTTGTTGTTGTCCAACACTGAATAGCGTCTTAGGGAAGGTATTGTGGAGTTCAATTAGTCGGGAAATCTGGTTTGAAAAGTTGAGGTTTGTGATCCAAAATACTTTTATTATTATTATTATTATTGTTGTTGTTGTTATCCATTTACTGCAAGGTTTTTTGCTCACGAAGCTGGTGTCCGTAATCATACTGTTATTTGCAACTGCTGTTGTGTAGTTAAAATTATTGCGTGAGGTGCCATTTTGAATTTTGGGAAATTGGTTATGTCCTACATTTGATAATGTGATAAGTCAAAGCTGACGCCCGGTATCGAGAAGTTGAGTATTTCTGCTTCCTGTAAGCATCCTCTCAGTTAACAGGACAAACTGAGTTTTGGGAGATCGCTGCTTGCGAAATATCATTTGACTCCAACAGAGGCACACTAAACTTCTCACGCTAGATATATCACTGAAGGAGAAAAAGTATACAGATTTCAAGACTTTCCTACAACCCTTTATATACAACTCTAACACAGCCGTTCAGAGAGAGCTGCTCAGACCACACACACATATCTGCTTATATTCTACTGTGTTTTTAATTCTTTTCATAACTTGCAGCCGCGAATATCCAGCAACGTTCAGATTATTACCATAACCTCTGCTACCAACTAATGGAAAAACCAGTCTTCATCACAACATGTGAAAAGGAGCAATTAGCGCAGTAAGTATCGTTAGCATAACAGTTTTAACTGTATATGCCACGCGGAGTGACCGCGCGGTTTGAGGCGCCATGCACGGATTGCGCGGCTCCTCCCCCCAGAGGTTCGAGTCCTCCCTCGGGCATGGTTGTGTGTGTGTTGTTCTTAACATAAGTTAGTTTAAGTATTGTGTAAGTTTAGTTTAAATAGTATGAAAATCTAGTGACCGACGACCTCAGTAGTTTGGTCCCTTAGGAATTCACACACACGTTTAACTGTATAATAATCTAAATGTACAAAAAAGTATTGTCAATACATAATATTTACAATTACTGATGATACTTTACTAGTAAAGCGAAACTCCTCTGGCAACAAACTATCTTATTTTTCAGAAAGCTTTAGAGACAAAAAAGCCGAAACTATTTTTTTTGTGGTAGATGCTGCAGAAGACAGCCATCCGAAAACACTTATTAATTCCATACTTAGCTGCCCTTTTTACAAATTATTTTTACTGTCGTCAGTTCCTTCGTTCTAATCCCGCTGATACTGTCAAAGACTGACTTAGAGAAGACAGAAAGACTTGTGAACTGTAGCGTTTGTATTTTGTCATAACGTGACCCTAACGACGCAGACATAGTGTTGTAGGAAAGACGCACATAGAACGTTAAGAGTACTTACACACAGTACGACCCGACAGCAAGCTGTAATGACGGCTTTACCTGAAAAGAAAAACGTAACGTCAATGATTTGTAATAATTTAACGATAATATTTCTTTACAGACACTAAAGACAATCCTCTATATGAACCTTCCAATGGCTTGTAGCGGTCTGATAACATTTTTCTCTTAGTCACTAGCAAGGATTTACTTCCGGCACTGTTGACGGCCAAAGAGGAACTCTTTCGATCGGGAAAAGAGTGAGGTGTGCGAGGTGCAATTTCTCTGCTGTGGGAAACAGTTACAAATGTCTTATCAACGCAGCCATTGGTAACTTTACCAGACAAATACGTAATCGAATATTTATAAATAGAAGAGGAAAATATTGTTTAAAGGAATGTGGGTCTACGCTTGGGCTCCGCAAGAGTGGAGAAAGGGCAACGACAAGGGAAAGCACATTTTTGATCCGGCCTACAAATGTGTTCTACTTGTAGGGTAGAGAGTATGCTGGAATGTTTCTTACCTTCAGGTTGGGATATTTCCACTTACGTGTTGTTTTGATATCATGAGCTTCAGAATTTCGACAATATATTGCATTCAATTACCAAAAGCAAAGCTAAAATCTGTTAACAGTCCAGATCACTTAAGTGGATAGTTGCAACAGCAAATACACGGCTACTACTAGACCATATACTGAACGACTAGTTATTGGAAAGTCTTAGTTGAGCTACTAGACTGAAGTTTAATTATTCCTTTCCTGGTGCATGTGTCTGACACGTAATATTAAACATAGGCACTTAAATACTTGAGATTGATAACACGAGAACTGTAACCATTATTACAGCAAGATCTGTCTGTTCATTTGGCGTCTCAAGGAGAAAGAAAGAATAAAAGCGAACAGATAATACTTTGGCAACACTATTACGCACCAGCGACACAAAATACACCAAGTAAACAGTTTTTCCTGCAACAGTGACCGTAGTTCATGTGTTATAAATCTTAAGTGATTTCCAGATATCGTGGGGTGTTTCATTTCGTACAGTACACTCAAAACGAAGGGTGGGAAAAGAAAACCGAAATTGCGACGTAAATATACGTCTCTTTTTCCTAAATGAGATGGATGAGTGTCAGTTAACCTATGACCACACGAGAGGAATTGCAAAAATAACGGAAACTGTCAACGTCTAAGTGACATTTCATTCAAGCAAAAATTATGGTGTAATTAACAGAAGAAGAAAGAAGATCATACATTACTAGATAAAAATGCACCACAGATGCCTCCCACATAAAAGGCAAAACATGTCTGAAAATTATATAGCATTTCACCATGAATAAAGACGTTTAATTTATAAACGAATATTTATACAGACGCTGCAGAAAATGGTGACACCGTCAACCGTACCATTATATTATTATTTTTTGCAACGCCTAAATTTTTGAATGTGTGCTAATAACCTCTTCAAACAAGTTCTACACACGTAGTGAATTACTTGTTTCTTGAACTGACAGAGGGTACATATGTGGTGGTAGCGATCAGCCCCACACCATTTACTCACAGGGATGACTGTCCACTCTAATCGATGTAAATGATTTTAATGTTCCGTGATTACAGTGAAAGTGCAACAAGGCCACAAGCAAGTTCCTGTTCTTGGCAGCAAACTGGAACTATGGTCGCAATGAATTTCTCAGGAGTATGCCCTTGTTGATTTCGTCCCTTGTGTTGATAGGAAAGACACATTTGCTTCCAGTTTTCATTCACAACCGCTTCCTTGTCACACTGCGCACTGCCTCCTTCACTGACGCGGCAACAACTCTACCCCCCTTACGCCGCAGTACCTCGTAAACCACACCATAGCGCGATGTCACTCTGCCACCCATTCTGTTATTTGACACAACAAGTAACTGTCGCTGTTTTCTTATTGCAACATTGTGTAAGTGCATTCAGAATTTCTCCAAGATGCAACACTCATTACTGAGATATTTGTAGGTCAGATTGTGTTAGCAGAATCTTTTACTCGATTAAAACAAGAACCTATAGAGAAGCAACTCATGTAACAGGAAAGTGAGCTCTATATATAAAAGACAAGGTCCCGACTGACTACTCACTCACTGACTAGTCATCGCCCAGCCCAAATCACTAAGGACAGAGCTTGAAATTAGTAGATGTTGATCTCATACTACAGGCGTCGTTTAAGAAGAGATTTTTTAAAATTCCATTCCTAAGGGATTGAAATAGGGGACTACAGATTTTTCGAAATATGTCGCTGTTAAGCAATTTTGAGGCTAGACCAACGGAAGCACGTATTTGGGTTCTTGGTCAGAAGTAAAGAAACACATGTTTCAGCATTTTTGGAAATTTAGCCCTTATGGGATTGAAATAGTGGTTGAAAGTTGTTTTTGACAATAAATCATCATTAATGGACTACTAAAGTATTTTTAAAGCTACGTCCATGAAAATTGGTATTTCACTTCTCTGTTCCAAATAAAAAAATACATATTTTAGCGTATTTGAAAATTCATCCCCTAAGGGGGTGAAATAGGGCCTGAAATGTCTTGAGAAACTAATTCATTACGAAAGCATTTTTAAAGATTAATCTATTAAAATTGGAATTTGGCTTCTCGGCTAGAAACAAAAAAATATTCGTTTCACTGTTTTTAGAAATGCAACCACTGAGGGGGTTAAAAAAGGGATGGAAGTTTTTATGCAAATATTTCATTTTTGAAGTTAAACCTATGAAAATTTGTGTTTGGCTTCTCTTTTAGAAATAAATAATACGCATTTCACTGTTTTAGGAAATTTGGGGGGGGGGGGGATTATAGGAGGTGATATGTTTTATGAAAATATTTCATTATGAAAACATTTTTAAAGCTTAATCTTTGAAAATTGGTATTTGACTTCTCGGTTAGAAAAGAGAAAATATGTTTTAGTATTTTTGAAAATTCAACGTCTAAGTGGGTGAAATAGGGCCATTATCACCCAGTTCAAACTGCTAAGGATAGAAACTTGAAATTTAGAGACGGTGTTGATCTTATACTGTAGGCATCCTTGAAGAAGGAAAAGTTCGAAATTCCTCTCCCAAGGGGGATCAATAGAGGGTGAAAAGCTTCAAAAAATTATTTTATTATGACGGCATTGTCAAAGCTAAATCTATGAATATTTGTATTTGGCTTCTCTGTTAGAATCAAAAAATTACGTGTTTTAGTGTTTTTGAAAATTCAGCCCACTAGGGTGTAATCTACGGGATGAAAATTTTTAAAAAATATTTTTTTCTATTAAAAAAGCTAAATCGGAAATACACTCAGAAAAGACCATGCTTCTATGGCCTTGTTGTTGTTATTGTGGCCTTCAGTCCAAAGACTGGTTTGATGCACCTCTCCATGCTACTCTATCCTGTGCAAGCCTCTTCATCTCCGAATAACTACTGCAACCCACATCCTTCTGAAACTGCTTAGTGTATTCATCTCTTGGACTCCCTCTACGATTTTTACCCCGCACGCTTTCCTCCAGTACTAAATTGGTGATTCCTTGATGTCTCAGAACGTGTCCTGCCAACCGATCCCTTCCTCTAGCCAAGTTGTGCCACAAATTCCTCTTTTTCCCAATTCTGTTTAGTACCTCCTCATTAGTTACGTGATCAACCCATCTTATCTTCAGCATTCTTCAGTAGCGCCACATTTCGAAAGCTCCTATTCTCTTCTTGTCTAAACATTTTATCGTCCATGTTTCACATCTGTACATGGCTACACTCAATACAAATACTTTCAGAAAAAGGCTTCCTGACTCTTAAATCTATACTCGATGTTAACAAACTTCTCATCTACAGAAACGCTTTCCTTGCGATCGCCAGTCCACATTTTATATCCTCTCTACTGCGTCCTTCATAAGTTATTTTGCTAACCCAAATAGCAAAACTCATCTACTACTTTAAGTGTCTCATTTCCTAATCTAATTCCCTCAGCATCACCTGATTTAGTTCGACTACCTTCCATTATCTTCATTTTGCTTTTGTTGATGATCATCTTATATCCTCCTCTCAAGACACTGTCCACTTCGTTCAACTGCTCTTCCAAGTCCTTTGCTGTCTCTGGCAGAATTGCAACGTCATCGGCAAACATCAAAGTTTTTATTTCTTTATCCTGGATTTTAATACCTACTCCAAATTTTTCTTTTGTTTCCTTTACTGCTTCCTGAATATACAGATTGAATAACAATGGGGATATTTCCAGAATGAGATTTTCACTCTGCAGCGGAGTGTGCGCTGTTCTGAAACTTCCTGGCAGATTAAAACTGTGTGCCCGACCGAGACTCGAACTCGGAACCTTTGCCTTTCGCGGGCAAGTGCTCTACCAACTGAGCTACCGAAGCACGACTCACACACGGTACTCACAGCTTTAGTTCTGGCAGTACCTCGTCTCCTACCTTCCCAACCTTTCTTTCAGGAGTGCTAGTTCTGCAAGGTTCGCAGGAGAGCTTCTGTGAAGTTTGGAAGGTAGGAGACGAGGTACTGGCAGAAGTAAAGCTGTGAGTACCGGGCGTGAGTCGTGCTTCGGTAGCTCAGTTGGTAGAGCACTTGCCCGCGAAAGGCAAGGGTCCCGAGTTCGAGTCTCGGTCGGGCACAAAGTTTTAATCTGCCAGGAAGTTTCAACATTGGGGATAGGCTACAACCCTGTCTCACTCTCTTCTCAACCACTGCTTCCCTATCGTGCCCCTCGACTCTTATAACTGCCATCTGGTTTCTGTACAAATTGTAAGTAGCCTTTCGCTCGTTGTATTTTATCCCTGGCACCTTCATAACTGGAAAGAGAGTCTTCCAGTCAACGTTGTGAAAAGCTTTCCCTAAGTCTACAAATGCTATAAACGTACGTATGCCTTTCCCTTAGGTTAATTCGTAGGGTCAGTGTTGTCTCGCGTGTTCCTACATTTCTACGGAACCCAAACTGATCTTTCCCAAGGTCGTCTTCTATCAGTTTTCCCATTCGTCCGTAAAGAATTCGCTTTAGTATTTTGCAACTGTGAGTTATTAAAATGATAGTTCGGAAATTTTAACAACTGTTAGCATCTGATTTCTTTGGAATTGGAATTATTATATTTTTCTTGGAGTCTGAGGTAAATATAAATGGAAATGTCGTGTGGCTAGGGCCTCCCGTCGGGTAGACCGTTCGCCTGGTGCAGGTCTTTCGATTTGACGCCACTTCGACGACTTACGCGTCGATGGGGATGAAATGATGATGGTTAGGACAACACAACACGCAGTCCCTGAGCGGAGAAAATCTCCGACCCAGCCGGGAATCGAACCCGGGCCCTTAGGATTGACAGTCTGTCGCGCTGACCACTCAGCTACCGGGGGCGGACAGGAGTCTGAGGTTATTTCGCCTGTCTCATACATCTTGTTCTCCAGATGGAAGAGAGTTATCATGGCTGGCTCTCCAAAGGCTATCTGTAGTCTTATCTCAATGTTGTTTATTCCTGGAACCTTGTTTCGACTTAGGTCTTTCGATGTTCTGTCGAATTCTTCACGCAGTATCGTATCCCCCATCTCATCTTCATCTACGTCCTCTTCCATTTCCAAAATATTTATACTCAAGTACATCGACCTTGGCCTTAATTAGAGTGAAAAGTTTAGAAGGTGTTGCAGTTTATGAACAACATAAAAATTCGATTAAAGAAAAGCAAAAAAAAGTGCAAACCATAGAGTCTACGCTAGCGAAGCAGCGGGCGCAAGACTAATTCAGTAAAAATTTTTTAGACATGTGCAGTGGAAAGAGACATATACAGGAAGACCAAACATCGCATCTTCTCTCACGTCAGTGAATTAACATAATGTTGAGAGTGTTGCAACTAATCCGAGATTCAAAACATTTTTTCGTGGGTCACGGCCATTCCCCAGCATAGTTCAACAAGGATGACAGAGCATTAAAGTCAGCGTAGCAGAAATGTGGTAAGCATACTGAAATTGGTCGAAAGAGACGGCATCTATGTGAGAGGAAAATGAAAAATGAACGCCCTGAGCAATTATCACATACTATACCGATATACTCGTATGAATCACAGACTGTCTTGGTCAACAAATCCATTATCGTGGATAACGTCCTTTCGCTGCAACGGAACCCTTCAATCGTTCATAGAGGTTTCTGCTTGAAGATGAAAGAAGGCATACATTTTTCTGCTGTTTAATGAAAAGTCACCTGACAAATGTTGTGATGGACACAGAAAGATAAGTGCTCCTTTATAAGAACATAAATTGTACCATGTGCCTCTCGTCGCCGTCATTTTGCGTAAGTGCGATAACCACGGGACAGACGTCCCATAAAAAATGAAGGACGTTTGTCGGAGTAGAGCACATGACCTATCACGTCTCGTCGAACATGCTCTCAGAGCGAGTACCACTAATTAACATTTTATCCTGACGCTGAGAACAATGCAAGTTCAGACAATGTCTCTCGATCGTACGTAACAAAACTAATTCCTTATTTAACGAGATTCCTAAGGAAGTATTTAGGGCGTGGTTGCTTTTGCAGTGGGCTTACTGATTACGACAGATAAAACTCTTAAACCTCCTTGGAGGGTACTGTACGTTGTTGAAAGCAGGTTAGAGCTATTTGAAATATTTCGGTTTCAAGAAAAAAAATCATCCTTGAATGCTTAATTTCTTACTGTTCGCATAAAATTCGCTTGAAATCCTGAATTAAACATTCACATCTTAACTCGGAAAAGGACCCATGGTGGAGCCCTAATCTGGTAGAAGTTTAACCTGTAAGAAAGATGCTTCCTGAAATATGCATTGCCGCACTGCCCTGTGCGGCTGTAAAGTCATAATGCCCTTCCTATCTCTTTCCCATCCCAATACTTTCATCCCAGTTATTCATGTATATGTCCCAGCTGCTTTAACGCGTGTGGTTTCTGTTCTGGGGGACATTCTGACAAAGCGGACCCCCACTCATATATACGATCGCATGTAAAGCACCACTGCTAAATATCCACTTTCAAATCCAGTTCAAACTGAACGAAAATATCAGCAGTTATTGGTTTCATTCAGTTCAGCTCATCTTCACGTGGGAGCGCTTCCTTATAACATTAAATTCCGTTCTACTATCACGAAGTGAGGAAATGTTGTACATTTGCTGTTGTTACACGAGCAATGTGTAGGCAATGCACACATCGTATACGAATGTATCACAATAAAATCGTTCAAATTGTCTATTCGAAGAAAAGTCATACATTTCGAAAGACTTCACAGTACACTGCGAATCTCTAACAAGGGATCAATTTAGTCTCAAGTAAAATTAGTTCACTAAAATACAATTATTATTCTTGAAGTTTTAAATGAAGAAGAATGTCGAAATATAGTAGGAACGGCGAGACTGAAAACAGGAAGGCAGTCAGAAGTATTGTAAACGGAAATGTTGAAACTGTTACGGGAAAATACTGAATACAAAAAAGAAATATAAATAAAAACTATTTAAAGAAATTAATAAGTTAATGGAAGCGTCAAAATATCCCACGAAGCATTTCAAATGGTAGCATTGTCACTGACCGCCAGCAGACAGGACAGAATGCAACGGGTGTCTACATCAAGCATTCACGGAGAGAAAATTTTGACGTTGACGTTAGCGGCGGACACAGCGCCGGTGTCACCTAACATCGGAAATTAATCTATCCTTGTGGCGCTCGCTCATATCCTAGCAGTGAATTTTGTGCTTTTCTGTCATTTTTAACTTTATTTTATTGTTTCCTTTGTTTTCGTGACACGCTGTAACAACAATACAGATGCCACAATACTTGGAGAAAAAAAACAGTCTAGCTTGTGCATAAATAAGAATATTAATAAAGAGAAAAATTTTCCTGAAAAACTTTTTTTTTAACATTGTGTAAGTAAGCTCCATTGAAGGTGAAAAGCTCTTCTGGTGGTGGTGGTAGTTAGTGTTTAACATCCAGTCGACAACGAGGTCATTAGAGACGGAGCGCAAGCTCGGGTTAGGGAAGGATTGGGAAGGAAATCGGCCGTGCCCTTTCAAAGGAACCATCCCGGCATTTGCCTGAAACGATTTAGGGAAATCACGGAAAACCGAAATCAGGATGGCCGGAGACGGGATTGAACCGTCGTCCTCCCGAATGCAAAGCTCTCCTATTTCACGTTATTTAGTACACAACACAACACAATGGATAAGGTAAAATGGCGCTATATATTCCCTTCATTTGTGTTGTACGTATATATACTATCGAGTAAATAAATGTTGAGGTTTTGAAATGTTTGGACGCTTTTTATATTCCTTTACTTCTCACCCACACGGAAAATGTATTATATCGTTTGTGAAAAACATCAGTTATGAGTTTTGCTTTGTCAATTGATTAACTCTACTATCTCTGCTAGTTAATTAAATCTCTATCACGGACGGGATCTCATAACATCACTTTCACCGTTTGTTAAAGGCCTAAGCGAAACGATGTTGTGTTGACTTCCATTTGACGTGGCGTTCCCTTCCATTCAGTTCTGTTCCGTTGTCGCCCAGTGAGAAACTACTTTAAAATAGACGTCGCTGGAGACTTGAAGCAAGCCACTTATCTTCCGTTGTCTCTAGCTCCGTGGGTTGGTTGGTAACAAGAACATTAAACTAAATGTTTTCGTTTATTCCGTCTCTGAGTCTAGGTACACATCTAATTGCATCCTTGTTCAAAATTTATGATGACATATCAGCACACACGGAGAATTATTTACGAAGACTTGCATGATTAGTGCCTCGGTGTGCTCCCACAGAGAGAGGGTAGTGCGCTTAGGGCGAAGTGCCCGCATTTCCCACTATGGCCGGCTATTGCGTAATCTCATTTCATCCGCTCCACAGGCCAGGGGGCTCACTCCCAGAGTCCAGTAAACCACAAGCTAAAACGTACACGACTGAAGACCATGCTATTCAGCATATGCGTCGAAAAAATAGCTAGTTTGTCACGATTGTCGTTAGTGGTTCAGCTTGCCTTGATAACCTCCTTCCTCAGGCAGTACAGAGGTACAAAACGTAACGAAGATATCAGAAGCGCGTAACCAACAGATTTTCCAATCCACTAACGTGCTGAACCAGTAAACATACTGTATGTAGGAGTCCCCTAGCCATATTAAGTAACGACTGTCTCTCAGTATAACAGCTTTACAAGAATGAGTAATTCACAGTTCCCTTTTCCCTTAAACAAACGTAGGTAACATAAATAAATTCTTCCCTCTTAATCACTCAAATGGATATCGCTCGTTTTCGCCCACCAAGTCATATCACACCCTTTTCTACATGTCAGGGACAGTATAAAAATCCCGGCGTCAGTTACTTTTTTATAGTCAAAGCCAGTAGCGTCGGTGGTAAGGAACTTACGTATACAATTGTGTGCGAAGAGGCTGATGTAACTGAGTACTGTTTCAGCGAAGAAAAATTTGCGAAAGGCACGCGCACACATGTGGATGTGTTGGATAAAAAGTAGTGTCAAAACTGCCGTAACATGAAGATGTGTGTCACATAGAATGCCTGCTGCTTGTAGCTGATAGCAGAAAGTCAACGGAAGTAGTGCAGTGAGCGGCGACAGTTACATTTGAGTCAGTTGCTGTGTGTATTGTCTGAAAGTTCGCGAGGCCAGTTCAGGCGCCCTGACACTATGTTTAGGTAAGACGAAGAAAATGCGTGGATCAAGACTGAAGTGGCACGTAGTCGAAGCACACAACAGTGTTTCCTTCTGGCACTACATCCCATCATCCTCAATGGTAATGCACAATGCCGTACGGCGAACCCCATGCAGCAGCTCCTTCGTACGTAGGGTTGGACAATACTGGAACGTTCACTGTGTTGAAGCGAAACGAGTCCGTGCGATTACGACCTGGTCGCCAGAATGCAGGCGCGTTCTATAACACAACAGAAGACATCCGTTTCATAGGGCGGTCCTTGCGAGACATCGACGGAGGTGGACGCTCTGTTCAAATGGTTCAAATGGCTCTGAGCACTATGGGACTTAACTTCTGTGGTCATCGGTCCCCTAGAACTTAGAACTACTTAAACCTAACTAACCTAAGGACATCACCCACATCCACGCCAGAGGTAGGATTCTAACCTGCGACCGTAGCAGTCCCGCGGTTCCGGACTGCGCGCCTAGAACCACTAGACCACCGCGGCCGGCTGGACGCTCTGTCCATGTTCGAAGCCTTCCGTCTGTGTAGGGGAAGGTGACCGAGATGTCGGGCCACTATGTTGAAGTCTGTCAATAAAGTCTGGTATCAATTATTACCGTGTTGCAATTAGTTTCTATTCGATCCATGTACATGGCTGCTTTAAATTTGCTACTAACACATATGTGGATGCCGCTCGATGAAGATCGATTTCTCTATTTCGTACAACATAGGTGTTTTCAACATGTACCCGTGTAAATCTCCTAAAATCAGTTGATCGGATAGCCATTGACACAATTCAATGTGGGTTCATTATCGTTTATTTTGCGCTTCTAGATGAGAATAGATACGATTTTCGTGTTAGTTTTGGTATGTTACTAGTACTTGGCCGCTGTAACGTTTATTGAGGCATATAACAGACACGCCACGTAGTATATGAACAAGTTGCAGTGAAAGTTAGCCTAGAATACAGACAGTTCTAAGGAGAGTCAGAAGCAGACGTAGTGGGCCAACGAAGCGTTGGTGTCGGTGTGACCAGATACCAGGGTAGGCAAAGGGCGGAGCATGTGGCGTTGGTCAGAGACAGGAACCGAGCTGGCAACGCCGCGAAGTATTCTTCGTCTCTGTCAGCGAGGAACACATCATGCACTCTCTCACTGTAGTACGAGTACAGTGTCGTAAATAATGCACCACGTCGTTAGGTGAGACACACAATCGGATCAATCAGAAACAGAATGAAATTGACGCTGGAAGGGAAGAGATTACCTCATTGTTCGACACAAATTCCTAAAGCAGATACTGGATTGTAATGCATATCCAGGAGGAGATATATACTCCAATCACTATTTAATAATAATGCACAAATGAGTGGGAGACTGAAGCACAGTGGTGTTACCATGTCGCCGGCCGTGGTGGCCGAGCGGTTCTAGGCGCTGCAGTCTGGAACTGCGTGACCGCTACGGTCTCAGGTTCGAATCCTGACTCGGGCATGGGTGTGTGTGATGTCCTTAGGTTAGTTAGGTTTAAGTAGTTCTAAGTTCTAGGGGACTGATGACCTCAGAAGTTAAGTCCCATAGTGATCAGAGCCATTTGTTACCATGTCGTTAGGTGGAATCACGGATACGGACCAATCAGACACAAATTCTTAAACCAGGTACTGTATTGTAATGCACACCCAGAAGCATATATATACACTAATCACAATTTGATAATAATATACAAATTGTTGCGGTACTGAAGCACAGAGGGGTTACGATGTGCGTTCGAATTTTTATGAAGCTGTAGACACTGTCATATTCAACACCACTGTAGGTAGTTCAGGTGGTGAGCAACAGACATCTGTAAAAAGGGGGTTCAGAGAAGATCTTCCTTTCCACGCCAGTGGAACGGGAAGTGGATAAAATGATACCGGTATATTATGTTCCATCCCAAGTACACCCTCGCGTAATGATTACGATGGCAAGATTAGAGGAATTTGGACTACCTATAGATGCATTGAGGCATGTTATTCCCGGACATGCCAGTGAAATTGCGAGAGGTTAAAACGAGACTGGGGCACGAAGAATATTGGACAAAATATAAGTCTCGCTCTAAGGAGGCTTAAACAAAATTTCTAGTTGATGTGATGATAGCAACTAGCTCTAAATGTAGAAAAAATGCAAGTTAATGCACATGAGTAGGAAAAAGAATACCAAAAAGAATACCATGATGTTCGAATACAGCATTAGTATTGTACTGCTTGACACGGTCAAGTCGATTAAATATCTAGGTGTCGCTTTGCAGAGCGATTTGAAATGGAACGAGCACTTAAGGATGGTAGTACGGAAGACGAAAGGCTGACTTCGGTTTATTGGAAGAATTTTAGGAATGTGTATCTCACCTATACATGAGACCGCGTATAGAACTTTAGTGCGACCCATTCTTGAGCATCGCTGGAGTGTTTGGGATCCACATCAGGTCGGATTGAAGAATGGTATTGAAGCGATTCAGAGACGAGCCACTAGTTTTGTTACCGGTAGGTTCGACCAACACACGAATATTACTGGGATGCGGATTATGTATGTTTTCGACTGTTGGAGATCGTGTAGAACTAGTACCAGACGGTCACGTGATCAACCAACGCTGAAGTAAGTCGTGGCAGAAGGGTGGTGTGTATGTGTTAGCTAATCAAGATAGGTCGACGTAGAGATGTGACAGAATAGTAGGAAAGAATTCCCGTGTTTGCAAATGCTTGTAGCCACAGCGTGAACGAAATTATCCTCATTGTGTATCAACACGAAATGCCCAACATGTCTACACCGAATGGATAACTGCTCACAGGCACGTAAGACGGCTTACGCAGTGTAGTCGTACGAATTTCCTAACAGACAAGAGCCGAAGACGAGTATCTGACGTTGTCAAAGACAGTCGATTTCGAACCTTACTGGAATTGCAACTGTCATGGATGCACGTCCATCTCAACTAGGAGCGATGGAATTCGATCCTTTTCACATTTGGAGTCGCATATCCCCGTAAAATTTCCACCAATGGCCTACGAATAGAGTATTTGATTTGTAATCGAAACGACCTGGGTCTCGGGTTCGAACCTCGCCACTACTTAAATTCCAAATAAAAATAGTCAGCAACGGCTGCCGATATCTTCCGACTTAAGAAGTCACCTTCATTTGCGAACGGCCTAGTCTAAGAGGGCAGGGGAGCGGACAGAGATTCAGGCCACTCTCTTGACCTTGGGGTGGAAAACTGTTCCTAAAAGACAGAAGAATCAGGAATGATCAACGGCATGGGATGCAGAAGGCACTGCATTAAAGACAGACAATCCATGGGACAGGTGGTTTGTAATTGGAAAAGTGTTTTGAAGTCTCTATATTGGCAAAAGATTCCGGTTACTCCCCCATTCGGATCTCCGGGAGGGAACTATCGAGGGGAAGGTGATCATGAAAGAAAAGATTGAATAACGAACGAAAGGATAACATCCTATGAGTCGGTGCGTGGAATGCCAGAAATATGAAAGTTGCAGGGAAACTAGAAAATATGAAAAGGGAAATGCTAAGATTCAGTGTAGATATGGTAGGGGTTAGTGAAGTTAAATGGAAAGAAGACAAGGATTTCTGGTCAGATGAGTGTAGCATAATATCAATAGCAGCAGAAAATGATGTAAACACGGGTAGGATTCTTTATGAATAGAAAGGTAGGGCAGAGAGTGAGTTATTAGGAACAGTCCAATGATAGGGTCATTCTCATCCGAATCGACAGCAAACCAACTTCGACAACAATAGTTCAGGTTTACAACCGATGTCGCTAGCAGAAGATGAAGAGGTAGAGAAAATATATGACGGTATTGGGAGGGTGAAGCAGTACATAAAGGGGGATGAAAATTAATAGTCATGGGAATTGGTATGTAATTGTAGGGGAAGGAGCGGAAGAAACGGTTACAGGAGAATATGGGCTTGGTAGCAGGAATGAGAGAGAAGAAGGACTAATTGAGTTCTGTAATGAATTTCGCCTAGTAATAGCGAATACCTTTTCAAGAATCACAAGAGAGGAGATACACTTGGAAAAGGACAGGAGATACAGGAAGATCACTTCATGATCAGGTAGAGATGCCGAAATCAGATATTGCTTTGTAAAGGGTACCCAGGAGCAGATATCGACTCAGATCACAATTTGGTAATGACGAAGAGTAGCCTGAAGCTTTTGAGACTACTCAGGAAGAATCAATGCGCAAAGAAGTGGGACACGGAAATACTAAGGAATGAGAAGATACGCTTGAAGCTCTCTGTGGCTAAGAAAGCACACCACAGAAGTTGGAAAGAAAAACATGCACAAGGAAGGTAACTGCGAAGAACCAGTGGTTGACGCAAGAAGGAAGTAAAAAATGTTCAGGGAAACTGAGGAATACAGACATCAGACAAGGCCTTCTCCTCTATGTGACGTGAGGAAAGGAGAAAGAGCAGCCGAGGGAATAGATAGGCGATGCAGTGTTAGAATCAGAATGTAAAAGAGCATTGGAGAACATAAGATCAAATAAGGTGGTAAGTATCGATAACATCCATCAGAATTTCGAAAATCATTGAGGGATGTGGCAACAAACGACTATTCACGTTGGCGTATAAAATGTATGAGACTGGCGATATACCGGTAAAAATTTCTGAAGAATACCATCCTCACAATTCCGAAATTAACAATAACCGACAACTGCGAGAATTATCGCACAATCAGTATAACACATCATGCTTCCAAGTTGCTAACAAGGATATTATACAGAAGAATGACAAAGAAAATTGAGGATGTGTGAAATGACGATCATTGTGGCTTTAAAGTATTTGTCGATCTCGAAAAGTGTTCAAAAATGTCAAATGGTGGAAGATGTACGAAATTCTGAGAAAAATAGGGGTAATTCATAGAGAAAGACGGTAATATACTATATGTACAAGAACCAAGAGGAAACAATAAGAGTGGAAGACTAAGAACTAAGTGTAAGACGTAGTTTTTAGCCCCTACTGCTCAGTCGGTTCATCAAAGAAGCAATGACGGAAATAAAAGAAAGGTTCAAGAGTGGGATTAAAATTCAAGGTGAAAGGATATCATTGTTAAGATTTGCTGATGACATCCTCAGTGAAAATGAAGAAAATTTAGAGCACCCGCTGAATGGAATGAATGGTCTAATCAGTATAGAATATAGACTGAGAGTAATTCGAAGAAAGGTGATAGTAATGACACGCAACAGAAATGAGAACATCGAAAAAGTGGGCGTGAGAATTAGTGACGATGAAGTAGACGTGACGAGTAAGCTGCGAACGCTTCCAAGATAACAGCCATGTTCAAAGACGCAGGCGCCCTATCGAACCTTGACCGATCCAATAAATCACCCAATAAAATTTCTGGGACTATATGGTACAGCAGGTGATAAGTAGAAATAAACATCCGCATAATTTGGTCTGAGAGATCAATGTTTGGCTTCAGCTCGAAACGGCTAAAGTGTAGAAACTTGTGGACTCTCTTCCCGCCTAACTGTGCCCATTATTAAGAACAGAGGTGGTGTTACAAGCCTACTCGTTACTAGCCGAATGTCTCCTGGCTGTGAGAAACTTCTTGTCCGGTGTGTATATCTTCGCTCCATCCGGCACAGTGTAATGACTTGCAGACGGTATTGAGATGACATAAGTTATGGGTTACCTCCTAATATAGAATTGAAGCTTCTTTTGCCTGTCATAGAACTGCAGCTCCACGTGACATAACAAGTCGTCGGAAGTCCCCTGCCGGAATATTGAGCCATGTTGCCTCTGTAACCGTCCATAACTGAGAAAGTGTTGCCGGCGCCGGATTTTGTCCGTAAACTGACCTATCGATTAAGTCCCATAAATGTTCGGTGGGATTCATGTCGGGCTGACTGGGTGGTCAAATCATTTGCTCAAATTGTCCAGAATGTTCTTCAGATCAGTCGTGAACAACTGTGGCCCCGTGACATGCCTGCTTGTCATCCACGAAAGTTCCGTTATTGTTTGGGAGCATGAAGTCCATAAATGGCAGTAAATGGTCTCCAAGTAGCCGAACATAACCATTTCCAGTCAATGATCGGTTCAGCTGGACCAGAGGACAGTCTATTCCAAGTAAACACAGTCCACACCATTATGGAGTAACTACCAGCTTGGAAGTTGTAGACAACTTGGGTCCGTGGCTTCGTGGGTTCTGCAGCACACTCTGATCCTACCATCAGCTCTTACCAGCTGAAATCGTAACTCATCTTAACAGGTCAGGGTTTTTCAGCCGTCTAGGGTCCATCCGACATTGTCACCTGCCCAGGAGAGGCGATGCAGGAGATGGCATGCTGTTAGCAAAGGCACTAGCGTCTGTCGTCTGCTGCCATAGCCTATTAACGCCAAATTTTTCCGCACTGTCACCGAATACGTTCGTCGTGTGTCCCACATTGATTCCTGCGGGTATTTCACGCAGTGTTGCTCGTCTGTTAGCACTGAGCACTCTAGGCAACGCTGCTGCTCTCGGTCGTTAAGTGAAAGACGTCGGCCACTAAGTTGTCCGTGGCGAGAGGTATTCTCGGCACGCTCAAGACACTCTGGATCTCTAAATATTGAATTCCTTATGTTAATTCCCATTGTGCCCCGAAATCAGATGCGAAAACCTTTTCAGGCTAATCACTTGAGTACAAATGACAGCTCCGCCAATGCACTACTCTTTTATACCCTGTGTGTAGGAAATACTACCGCCATCTGTAATGTGCATACCACTATGCCATGACTTTGTCACCTCATGTACAAGCGCAAATGTAGAGGGAAAGAAAACACAGGAACCACCCATTGTTACGAACAGGCAGAACGAGGCTTCACCAAAGACGACTAGCCCAGGTTTCCACTGTGAATGACAGACTGCATGTGTCGACTTCCCACTCAGGCCTCGTGGCAGTCCGTGCATTTTAGCGCCTTAGTGGGCGCAACCACGCGTCTCGCGAGGATCAGCACCGCTGTAGACACAAACGGGCGTCATCTCCTGGTTGCCGGCTCTTTAACAGCCGGCTGACCTTTCCGTCCTTCCCGTCAGGCGCCGTCAGAGAGACCGCCAACAACGTCCACGTGGCCCCCAAATTGACTGAATTAGCAGCGTCGCGCAAGCCTCAGTACTGCAGTCAGAAACTCTTCTTTTTAGTGTCACTACTGACGTCAGAAACTGTTCTTTATCTCTTCGGAGTTTATCCCATCTTTGGTAGGTCTCCCACTCATTACCTGCCAATTACGTTTTTCAGTTCTGTTTCGGTTGTTGGATATGCCGCCCTGTCATCACGAACATCAGTTTCGGTAAGGAAGAAACAAAGTGTGCACCACATCGCGTGACCAGGGTAAACTTTGTTCCGTGTGGATTCATATTTTAACTGGTATTTGACTGTGTAGCTGTCAAAAGTTCCCTCAAGCCTCACTCGGACCAGCGGATATATTAAGCCTACATTCTCTTCGCGTCTGACTTACCTCCTTCCCTCGGAAGCCAGTGTGCTGAGGATTGTGGAACAAAGTTACACTACTGGCCATTAAAAATTGCTTCACCACGAAGATGACGTGCTACAGACGCTAAATTTAACCGACAGAAAGAAGATGCTATGATATGCAAATTACTAGCTTTTCAGAGCATTCACACAAGGGTGGCGCCGGTGGCGACACCTACAACGTGCTGACATGAGGGAAGTTTCCAACCGATTTCTCATACACAAACAGCAGTTGACCGGCGTTGCTTGGTGAAACATTGTTGTGATGCCTCGTGTAAGAAGGAGAAATGCGTTCCAACACGTTTCCGACTTTGATAAAGGCCGGATTGTAGCCTATCGCGATTGCGGTTTATCGCATCGCGACATTGCTGCTAGCTTTGGTCGAGATCCAATGACTGTTAGCAGAATACGGAATCGGTGGGTTCAGGAGGGTAATACGGAACGCCGTGCTGGATACCAACGGCCTCGTATCACTAGCAATCGAGATGACAGGCATCTTATCCGCATCGCTGTAACGGATCGTGCAGCCACGTCTCGATCCTTGAGTCAACAGATGGGGACGTTTGCCAGACAACAACCATCTGCACGAACAGTTCGACGACGTTCGCAAGCAGCCAGGACTATCAGCTCGGAGACCATGGCTGCGGTTACCCTTGACGCTGGATCACAGACGGGAGCGCCCGCGATTGTGTACTCAACGACGAACCTGGGTGCACGAATGGCAAAACGTCATTTTTTCGGATAAATCCAGGTTCTGTTTACAGCCTCACGATGGTCGCATCCGTGTTTGGCGACATCGCGGTGAACGCACATTGGAAGCCTGTATTTGTCATCGCCATACTGGCGTATCACCTGGCGTGATGGTATGGGGCGCCATTGGTTATACGTCTCAGTCACCTCTTGTTCGCATTGACGGCACTTTGAACAGTGGACGTTACATTTCAGATGTGTTACGACCCGTTGCTCTACCCTTCATTCAATCTCTGCGAAACCTTACATTTCAGCAGGATAATGCACGATCGCATGTTGCAGGTCTTGTATGGGCCTTTCTGGATACAGAAAATGTTCGACTGCTGCCCTGGCCAGCACATTCTCCAGATCTCTCACAATTGAAAAGTCTGGTCAATGGTGTCCGAGCAACTGGCTCGTCACGATACGCCAGTCACTACTCTTGATGAACTGTGGTATCGTGTTGAAGCTGCGTGGGCAGCTTTACCTGTACACGCCATCCAAGCTCTGACTCAACGCCCAGGCGTATCAAGGCCGTTATTACGGCCAGAGGTGGTTGTTCTGGGTACTGATTTCTCAGGATCTATGCACCGAAATTGCGTGAAAATGTAATCACATATCAGTTCTAGTATAATATATCTGTCCCGTGAATACCCGTTTATCATCTGCATTTCTTCTTGGTGTAGCAACTTTAATTGCCAGTAGTGTATTACAAATGACTGAAGTGATTCCATAATTTCTCTTGTTGTTGCTGTGGTCTTCAGTCCTGAGACTGGTTTGATGCAGCTCTCCATGTTAGTCTATCCTGTGAAAGCTTCTTCATCTCTCAGTACCTACTGCAACCTACATCCTTTTGAATCTGCTTAGTGTATTCATCTCTTGGTCTCCCTCTACGATTTTTACCCTCCACGCTGCCCTCCAATACTAAATTGGTGATCCCTTGATGCCTCAGAACATATCCTACCAACCGATCCCTTCTTCTTGTCAAGTTGTGCCACAAACTCCTCTTCTCCCAGCCGGCCGCGGTGGTCGTGCGGTTCTAGGCGCTCCAGTCCGGAGCCGCGCTGCTGCTACGGTCGCAGGTTCGAATCCTGCCTCGGGCATGGATGTGTGTGATGTCCTTAGGTTAGTTAGGTTTAATTAGTTCTAAGTTCTAGGGGACTGATGACCACAGTAGTTGAGTCCCATAGTGCTCAGAGCCATTTGAACCAGTTTCCTCTTCTCCCCAATTCTATTCAATACCTCCTCATTGGTTATGAGATCTACCCATCTAATCTTCAGCACTATTCTGTAGCAACATATTTCGAAAGCTTCTCTGCTTATCCAAACTATTTTTCGTCCATGTTTCACTTCCATACATGGCTACACTCCATACAAATACTCTCAGAAACGACTTCCTGACACTTAAATCTATACTCGATGTTAACAAATTTCTCTTCTTCAGAAACGCTTTCCTTGCCATTGCCAGTCTACATTTTATATCCTCTCTACTTCGACCATCATCACTTATTTTGCTCCCCAAATAGCGAAACTCCTTTACTACTTCAAGTATCTCATTTCCTAATCTAATTCCCTCAACATCACCCGACTTAATTCGACTTTTCTCTATAGCTACATTAACTGACACATCATCACAAAATACGACATTCATATAGAAACCTCAATACGTTCTGTACTGTTGCAGACGCACTGCATGTTTCTGCCATGAGAGCTCAGTGGTGAGCAGTTACGCAACGTGGCCACAGGCGCCGAGAAAGCGTATTTGTGCTTGAAGTGCACTTACATCAGTCCGCTGGAACAGAGCAACAGCGCTTCAGACCGAAGTTCAACAAAGATCCAGCAACTACCAACTCCATTCGGCGGTGGTATGCGTTGTTTAAAACTTCAGAATGCTTCCGCAAAGAGAAATCAGCGGGTTGGTCTTCAGTGAGTGAAGAAGCGGTTGGCCAGTGCGAACAGAATTCGACGAACCGAACAAGCAGAGCTGAGCCTATCACTACCGACCATCTGAAAGATCTTAAGAAAACGACTGAAGCTGAAGACTTGCCGCTTGCATTACTACTAGCCGCTGACTCCAGAGGACAAAGGCAGACGCATTGAATTTTCGGCACAGTAGCAAAAGCTTATGGGAGAGGATGCCTTTTGTGAGAAACTAATCTTCAATGACGAAGCAACTTATTTGACTTATTTAGGGAATGGCATAATTATCAGGCACGACGTGCGAATCTGGGGAACAGAGAATCCCCACGCTGTCGCGCAACACATTCGATATTCACCAAAAGCTAATGTGTTCTGTGCAGTCTTGTGCTTTAAAGTTTGTTAATTTTTCTTCTGTGAAATGACCGTTGCAGGACACATGTATATGAACATGCTGGAAAAGTGACTTATGCCACAGTTGCAGACGACACTGTGGACTTCATCTACGAACAGCATCGTTCTCCACCCCACTTCCATCACAATGTTCATGACTTCTTAAACAGAAAATTGAGAAACCGATGGATCCGTTTTGGTGGAGCTGACGATCAGCAGTTCCTGTCGTGGCCTTCACTCTCTCCCGACCTAACCCCGTACGATGTTTTTTTATGGGGTTTTTTGAAAGGTTCTACCAATAAACCTACCAGAACTGTGGACTCGTGACAGCAGTGCTTTTGAACAGATCGATAGGGCATGTTATATCAAACATAGAAAGAACTTGAAAGCGACTTGATATCTGCATAACTAGTAAGAGGGGGGGGGGGTGGGGGGGGGGTCACACACACACACACACACACACAGAGAGAGAGAGAGAGAGAGAGAGAGAGACGCACAGATATCCTCTGCCAGCTATTAAACTTGCAACGCCATGAAGGGGATAGCAAACAAGGAAAGCTCATT
The DNA here is from genome assembly GCF_021461385.2 of Schistocerca piceifrons. NCBI lineage: Eukaryota > Metazoa > Arthropoda > Insecta > Orthoptera > Acrididae > Schistocerca > Schistocerca piceifrons. The sequence goes on from NC_060140.1 coordinate 533,754,924, forward strand.
ATTGTGCTTATATAAACTCAGTAGCAAAAATAGTGATTAAAATTATGAGGAATTTTGGAATGTATAGAGCGTCAAATTTAGTGCACAGAGCTGCTACCTCTCGCAGTAAAAATGGCTCTAATGTGGCTTGACATGGAGTCGAACTGAGCTTGGATGACAGGTATCGGTACTTCATTCCATGTTGCTTCAACTATACTCCATAGTTCCCAGTTATAGCAGTTGCACATTATAACAGCAGCACAATGAAGACGGCTTGCAACAAACGTCAAACTGGCACGGGGACTACAAGTTTGCCCACAATGCATTTCATTGCTGTTGCACAAAGTAGGCAAGAGTGATGCCATCTATATAAAATTTGTATGTAAAGAAGAGTTATGCAACGGATTTCTCATTTAGAAATCGCATTTGGCTATTTGCTGTTTGTAAGAAAATCGTTTTGCGCCTCGTGAAAAAAAGGAGAAATGTCTATCAGTTTATACCGTAATTTGACAGTATTGAAAGCCTATTGAACTGCGGTTCATCGCTTTGCGATATTGATACTCATGTTGTCCAGTATCCCCATGACCGTTATGCGTGTATGGAATCAATGGATTCAGGAGTGACATTTGCAAAGCTATGGGGCATCTGTGGGACTTTGCACGAGTAGCACCCGAAAAACGAACATATAGTTCTTGTTTGTGCATCCTTGTGATTGATGGTCTGCTGGACTTCTTCCGTTCACTTACAGGGTTATTACAAATGGTTGAAGCGATTTCACAGCTCTACAATAACTTTATTATTTGAGATATTTTCACAATGCTTTGCACACACATACAAAAACTCAAAAAGTTTTTTTAGGCATTCACAAATGTTCGATATGTGCCCCTTTAGTGATTCGGCAGACATCAAGCCGATTATCAAGTTCCTCCCACACTCAGCGCAGCATGTCCCCATCAATGAGTTCGAAAGCATCGTTGATGCGAGCTCGCAGTTCTGGCACGTTTCTTGGTAGAGGAGGTTTAAACACTGAATCTTTCACATAACCCCACAGAAAGAAATCACATGGTGTTAAGCTGGGAGAGCGTGGAGGCCATGACATGAATTGCTGATCATGATCTCCACCACGACCGATCCATCGGTTTTCCAATCTCCTGTTTAAGAAATGCCGAACATCATGATGGAGGTGCGGTGGAGCACCATCCTGTTGAAAGATGAAGTCGGCGCTGTCGGTCTCCAGTTCTGGCATGAGCCAATTTTCCGCGGGCTACGCGTGAAACTTGCCCGCACGCGTTCAACCGTTTCTTCGCTCACTGCAGGCCGACCCGTTGAATTCCCCTTACAGAGGCATCCAGAAGCTTTAAACTGCGCATACCATCGCCGAATGGAGTTAGCAGTTGGTGGATCTTCATTGAACTTCGTCCTGCAGTGTCGTTGCACTGTTATGACTGACTGATGTGAGTGCATTTCAAGCACGACATACGCTTTCTCGGCTCCTGTTGCCATTTTGTCTCACTGCGCTATCGAGCGCTCTGACAGCAGAAACCTGAAGTGCGGCTTCAGCCGAATAAAACTTTATGAGTTTTTCTACGTATCTGTAGTGTGTCGAGACCATATGTCAATGAATGGAGCTACAGTGAATTTATGAAATCGCTTCAATCATTTGTAATAGCCCTGTACGTAAAAAAAATGAAACACCTACAGCCGTTTTGATGTTATATTATATTTCAAGCAGTTTCGGTGTGCTGAGTAACCGATACAGGCTGCAATATAATAAAATAACATCGAAGCGATGGCTATAGGTGTGTCATTTTATTAAGTAACATAGATTCGTTCAGCATTGCAGTGAAACGTCCCCTTTTGAACAATTATACATGACTGTGCTTAAACTGACACACAATATTTTTAGCGCAACGGAATCTGACTTTCAATAATCCCTACAAAAGAATGGCCCTGACTAACATTAACCTATACCTTTCACAAATCACTTACCTCACAAAAATCTTCGTTACTCGAACTACTGCCATACAGCGAGCGCCACTACTGCCAGCTAAATAAAAGATTCAAACTACGGAAGGCACTAACTACTGATAGACATAGTTAGCAAATGAAAGATTTTAATAGAGAACAAACAATGTATTTACCTTAATAGTGTTGAAAACTCATAATATACAAAGCAGTTCATGACATCCAAACTTACAAATTTCAAAACTCCGCCATCTTTCTCCCCACATCCACCACTGCTGGCGGCTCACCTCCAACTGCGCAACACTACGCGCTGTTAACACCCAGCTGCCCAACACTACAATGGCGAGTATTACAACAATGCCAACCAGCCACAGACTGCACACAGCACAACCAGTGATTTTCATACAGAGCGCTACGTAACGTTGCCAATAAGAAAACATAAACAGCCTACTTACAGCAGAATTATACAGCCGCATCATGTACCTTTATTCAGGAGACGGAATTATATGCAGTGAGCCAAGTATTCACTTGGAGTGTATGGTGATCCATAGAGCACCACAGACTGTCAGCACGAAGACCATTCTTGCAGCTTCTGTTGATGCAGCAGTAGAATGAGGTGTGTCAGTGATGGTGCACCCAATGACTGCATTGGACACAGCGGTGGCATGGCATCGTCTCTCAATACGAATCCTAGTTCTGTATACATAATCCCGATGGATATAGCTGTCTGAGGAGACTCCTAGGAGACTGAACCTTACCCGTCATGGTACAGAGCATGATCATCTCCGGTTCACATAGCTCGTATCTTGGACAGCAGCCATTGTTCCTGAAGCGTTAAAGACAGTGATGTTATCATCTTATAGCTGCCTGTGATGCTATTTTTCAACAAGATAACAGAGGACCGAATGTTAGCCACGCTGTGCGTCGATACAGATTGTGTTACATTGTTGCCCTGAGCAGTACGTTCTGTAATTCTTCTCCCATGGAAACCATCTGGTCATGGGTTATGGAGAGACTGGCAAGACATCTCTCCCCAACCGCTACTATTGATATGAATTCTAGCGTAGCTGAATCACCATGGACTGACATATCTGCCTCCCACGCTCAGTTCGACTCGATGCTCAGCTGAGTTAGAGTTAGTGTTGCTGCCAGAGGTGGCAGCTCGGAGCACTAAATTTCGCACCCTGTAGTCCCCAAAAATCATCAACAAATTTAATAATACACTACTGGCCATTAAAATTGCTACACCACGAAGATGACGTGCTACAGACGCGAAATTTAACCGGCAGGAAGAAGATGCTGTGATGTGCAAATGATTAGCTTTTCAGAGCATTCACACAAGGTTGGCACCGGTGGCGACACATGCAACGTGCTGACGTGAGGAATGTTTCCAACCGATTTCTCATAGACAAACAGCAGTTGATCGGCATTGCCTGGTGAAACGTTGTTGTGATGCCTCCTGTAAGGAGGAGAAATGCGTACCATCACGTTCCCGACTTTGATAAAGGTCGGATTGTAGCCTATCGCGATTGCGGTTTATCGTATCGCGACATTGCTGCTCGCGTTGGTCGAGATCCTTTGACTGTTAGCAGAATATGCAATCGGTGGGTTCAGGAGGGTAATATGGAACGCAGTGTTGGATCCCAACGGCCTCGAATCATTAGCAGTCGAGATGACAAGCGTCTTATCCGCACGGCTGTAACGGCTCGTGCAGCCATGTCTCGATCCTTGAGTCAACAGATGGGGGCATTTGCAAGACAACAACTATCTGTACGGACAGTTCGTCGACGTTTGTAGCAGCATGGACTATCAGCTCGGAGACCATGGCTGCGGTTACCCTTGACGCTGCATCACAGACAGGAGCGCTTCCGATGGTGTACTCAACGACGAATCTGGGTGCACGAATGGCAAAACCATTTTTTCGGATGAATCCAGGTTCTGTGTACAGCATCATGATGGTAGCATCCGTGTTTGGCGACATCGCGGTGAACGCACATTGGAAGCGTGTATTCGTCATTGCCATACTGGCGTATCACCCGGCATGATGGTATGGGCTGGCATTGGTTACACGTTTCGGTCACCTCTTGTTCGCATTGACGGCTCTTTGAACAGTGGACGTTACATTTCAGATGTGTTACGACCCGCGGCTCTACTCTTGATTCGATCCCTGCGAAACCCTTTCAGCAGGATAATGGACGACCGCATGTTGCAGGTCCTGTACGGGCCTTTCTGGATACAGAAAATGTTCGGCTGCTGCCCTGGCCAACACATTTTCCAGATCTCTCTCACCAATTGAAAACGTCTGGTCAATGGTGGTCGCGCAACTGACTCGTCACAATACGCCAGTCACTACTTTTGATGGACTGTGGCATCGTGTTGAAGCTGCATGGGCAGCTGTACCTGTACACGCCATCCAAGCTCTGTTTGACTGAATGCCCAGGCGTATCAAGGCCGCTATTACTGCCAGAGATGGTTGTTCTGGGTACTGATTTCTCAGAATCTATGCACCCAAATTGCGTGAAAATGTAATCACATGTCATTTCTAGTATAATATGTGTGTCCAATGAATACCCGTTTATCATCTGCATTTCTTCTTGGTGTAGCAATTCTAATGGCCAGTAGTGTACATTTTCCATACGAACTGAGACATACACCGACGTTAGAACCGATCTGATCGCTTCTACTCTTGGTGACGAAACTGCCGTAGCTCCTTTCCAATGACTCCTATTTATAGAAGGAGAATGTCGTACCGCCATTTTTGTCCTTTCTAGTCCACACGGCCTATGCTCAAAAGGATTTAAATTTATTGTCGGTAGTTGATATTCTGTGATAGTCGGCCGCAGTCCCTTCCCCCGCCCTGCCGGAAGACGTGGCTACCGGCTTCCCTGGCCCGCGCCGCCCCACTGCAGAGGAGGCGTCGAGTGTCGCGTCCGCCGGTTACGCAAGTCCGTCCGTCACGTGCGGCCGGCGGGATTGCCGGCGAGCACGTGGGGATCAACGACCCGCCGTGTGGCCGCCTGCCACCAGCCACTTGTCATGTGGATCGCTGCTGGACGAGTCCACGTCAGCTTGTGGACTAGTAACGTTTCCCTCTTGCAGGGGCCCTTCGCTAATTCAAAATAAAGCAGACACTGTGTTCCCGCTCGGTGCCAGCCGCACATTTGTTCTCTGTGCTCAATAGATCTTAGAGACTTAGCTGGAGCAGCTGATACCGCGCCGCTACTCACAATGCGAATCTAACAGGTTGTGGCGAGGTATACAGCGACTGCACGTGCAGCCCTACAAAGCGATATGAAATGGAACGAACATGTAAGAATTGTGGTAGAGAAGGCGAATAGTCGACTTCGGTTTATAGGGAGAATTTTAGGAAAGTGTGGTTCACATGTAAAGGAGAACGCATGTAGGACGCTGGTGCGACCTATTCTTGATTACTGCTCAAGTGTTTAGGATCCGTACCAGGTCGGATTGAAGGAAGACATCGATGTAATTCAGAGTCGGGCTACTAGATTTGTTACCGGTAGGTTCGAAAAACAGATAAGTGTTGTGGAGATGCTTCGTGAAGGCGACGTTCTTTTCGAGAAACACTAATGAGAAAATTTAGAGAAGAGGCATTTGAAGCTGACTGCCGAACGATGCTATTGCCGATAACATACATTGAGCGTAAGGACCGCGAAGATATGAGAAATTAAGGTTCATATGGAGGCATACAGATAGTCGTTCTTCCCTCGCCCTATTTGCGAGTGGAACATTTTTGAACTATGTGGAAAAAAAGGTAAATTAGTTGCAAACTACGGCTTGCACACACTTGATTCAACCTGTAAACGTCACTGCAGGTGTTCGGATTAAGCTTATGACATGTTCGATATGCCAGGCATCATTGACGATGATGTGGCGCAGACGAATAGCGAAATTCTGCACGACTCGCTGAAGTGTCGGAACATCGATGCTGTCGATGGCCTCCAGAATGGCTGTTTTCAGCTTAGCATTAGTTTGGGGATTATTCTGTACACCTTGTCTTTAATATAGCCCCACAAAAAAGAGTCGCATTTGTTCAGATCCTTAGAATATGGCGGCCAATCGAGGCCCATGCCAGTGGCCTCTGGGTACCCCAAAGTGCTCCTCTAGGACATTAAACCCTCTCCTCCTTCGATGGGATCGAGCTCTTTCTTGCATGAACCACATCTTGTCGAAATCAGGGTCACTTTGAGTAATGGGGATGAATTCATCTTCCAAAACCTACACGTACTGTTCGATAATCACCTTGCCATCAAGCAATATCGCACCAATTATCCTGTGACTGGACCATCGCACACCGCAAAATCACCCGTTGAGGATGAAGAGACTTCTCGGTCGAGAAATGTGGTTTTTCTGTCTCCCAAATGCGCCAATTTTGCTTATTGACGAAAGCATCCAAATGAAAGTGGACTCCGTCGCTAAGCCAAACTGTGCAAGCGCATACTGATTCCCATCATGCCCCGCGGCCAACCGAGCAGTTCAATTTGAACGTCCTAACGCAGACCGTTCAGAAGTTATGACTATTACATTTCATATAATTCAATAATTGTCGCCCTGTAAGTGCAAAACAAGCACCCCCCCCCCCCCCCCCAAAAAAAAAGCAAGCCGTCGGCTCCCATGTTCTTTCTTACACCTTCATTTATGTTTTTTCCATATCAGTTTTACTAATACTGCTGGTAACCCTACCATTTACTACATCAGTTATGTAGCGTACCAAAACTACCGAACCGTGGTTTTGATAGAGCGCAACTCTAACTGCAACTGATAGAGCTGGACCTAAGACTGGAAGTTCGGCATTAAGGCAGCCACAACTGGAAAAGAAGAGGACACACCGTGTACCGCAGAGGGGCAGACGATGAGTAGACCGTCTTCCGCGGCTTGTAGCGAGAGTTTGGGGCGACCCGTTACACGGGCGGCGCGTCCTTGCCCACGGCTGGTGGCGGCTGCCAACACGTCCTGTTTACCCGCGCCGGCCACCGCCACGGCCGTGCGTGCAGACGAGCAGACGAGACCGCCGCCGCGCCCCGTGATCGTGCTACACTTTGGACAAGACCTACGCGCGACTGCCGGACACTGGGAACCAGTGGGCAGCGCAAGGTCGTTCAACGAGGCCAATTGTGGACGCAACAACTTCGTGTATTCTCTTGAAGGGGCTTAATACTCTTCCGACTGATACTTCTCCACCTGTGCGCCTGTCATTATTTGCCAAAACCTGTAACAAGCTCGTACCTTGCGTCGTCGTACAAGCTGAAAATGCAGAGGCAACTGGAGAAGAAGTACCGTGGTGAAGACAGCACACTAGTATACGGAAGAGTTGGTTCAAATGACTCTGAGCACTATGGGAGGTCATCAGTCCTCTAGAACTTAGAACTACTTAAACCTAACTGACCTAAGGACATCACACACATCCATGCCCAAGGCAGGATTCGAACCTGCGACAGTGGCGGTCGCGCAGTTCCAGACTGTAGCGCCTGGAACCGCTAGGCCACCCCGGCCGGCTACGGAAGAGTCATTGTTTAAATTCACACTCAGTCATCCTGCTTTTCCTAAACAGTGTCATACGAACGCATGAACGCACCATAGTTCTCTGAACGAGGCTGTTCTTAATTTTGCTCTCCAACCTTTTGCAAGCAAATGATCCATCTTCAATAACTTTCCAGTGGAAGACATGTTTACTTTGTCCTTATTTCCTTCATTATTTTTTTTCTTTTGAAATCTGTAACGCCTATTAATTTCATGTTAGCAAACAAAATTTGGAGAGAATTCTCGCCTTATGCCAGGCACAAATTATTTTTTATTCCAACGCTTTATGACCTGACGAATAACGCCTAAAGCTCCATTAAATGGTTCACCAATGACGCTGTCGCATACTGAGAAGCAGCAACATTAGAAAACTGTAGCGAATCGCAGGAAGACCTGCAGAGGATCCGCAGTTGATGAAGGATTGGAAACTGATACTCAAACATATTTAAAGTACTGCGCACGTGTGATTACACTGCGTGTGTGATTACACTATCGCTTCACAAACGCTGGGAGCAGCTGCATCCATTAAACATATCACAACACACGTATGGAACGACTGAGAGGGGAACAACGATATAAAACTAATTGGAAAGGAAGACGCCAGACGCACGTTTATTGGAAGTGCAGTCCTCTACCGAAGCTGACAGCTTACAAAACCCTCGTTCGACTAACACTTGATATTGCTGGCCAGTGGTGGGACACTTATCAGATAGGAATGATAGAGGACATGGAGAAGATCCAAAGAAGAACAGCGCATTTCTTTACAGGTTGATTTAGCAAGCGGGAAAGCGTCACGAAGGTGCTCAGCCAACTGCAGTAGAAGACGATACGAAACGGAGTAGTTAACGGTTAAGATTCGAAGAGCGTACGTTCTTTGGAGACTCAACCAATACACTGGTTCCTCATACTTATATCTCGCGAAAATAACGTGAAGATAATATTAGAGAGATTCGAGCCCACTCGGCGGCCGACCAACATACACTCATGTCGTCCACCATTCACGATTGGAGCACTGAAGGGCAGAACTGACCCTCTGGAATCTAGCGTAAAGGTGGCTTGTAGATGTACAGCATAAGTGTTGTTTTGTGTTATACTGTCTGAAAGCTCGTTCTTACGTTATAACATCTTTGTCGGTTCATATGGATTCAGTTTGAAACTATTTCTGTAAAAACCAGAGTGATAGAAGGACCTTAGTTTACATTCACACATTCTAAAGAGTTTGAGATATAGCGACACCTCTAGTAGTGTCATAAATAAATTTCATCAGAAACTCTAATACGCGAAAAACGCTGTAGGATATTTAATTAGAAATGCAAGAAACAGAAAAACAGGAAACGTTTCGTTGTTTATAGATGACAAATCGTATAGTGTATATTACATATGACACTGACAAGACTAAATAACTGATAACATAATGTGAGGCACATATAACCATCTCTTTCTTCGAAATTGGTGCTGTAGACCTAATTTACAACACGCCACAAACAAATTAACTTCAATATTTCGTGAGTCGGCAGTGTGAAACATGTCAAAGAATTATTTGTACAGGGTGTCTGACTAATATAATAGGTACAATCGAAAGGGGCGACTACAGGACAATGAACAAATGTCCGGAAACCAATGGTTTTCCCGATACGGTATCTTACGACTGAACAAATGACACACCTATAAACAAAGTCACCGGACATGCACGTGAGGACAAATACAGTACAACAAATGTTACACATGACCACTGTTCATTTGAAGGCCGGCGTCAGCACACCTCATCAATCCCCTAGCCGCTCAAAACCCCAGGAGTGGCTCGAGTGCACTGACAGCCACCCACAATGCGTTCCTGGAGTCCATCGACGCTATCAACAGGACTGAAATACACCAAAGCTTTTAAATATGCCCACGCAAAAATATCCAACGGGTGGACTTGGGAGGCCTTGGTATTGGCAAGCCACGACCGATACATTTGTTGTCGAAACGCCTTTACCAGTATTTACGAAACTGGAGTGATAATGAAACCTGCCGTTAGACAACAGCGCTGCAACATTGTCAACAGCGCTGCAACATTGTCATCAGTGCTGCAACATTGTTCATACGATCTATCGGGGAAACTAATGGCTTCTGGACCTGTGTTTACTAGGATTATTTGCTTGTCTCTTTGTTCCCTACTAGTTCCTTTCGTTTGCACCTATAGTAGTGAAGCGCGCAGTATATGTACACTAACGTGAATTAGCCCATTATTTTTCCTTTTTATATAGAAGTAGCTTCAATTCCAACTCTTATAAATTATTGCACATGAGATTACACGTTTTTCTTGTATTGCTCACTTGTATGAGCGTTCCTAATCATACTATCTGATGATGATTAATCGAAACGAGTCATCAATAAAGTACTAAGCGACCAAGACGTTTTCAAGGAATTACTGCATGCCAAAAATAAATTACGTCTCGTGCAAGACTGAAAGACTCAATCTTTTAAATGTTTTTCTGTATTGGTGCACGGCTGTTTTGAAAACCGGTGACATGTGTGGGGATTGTATGTTTCTGACAGAGTAATTTCAAACTTCGAAATTTGGCTAAAAATAGATATTGCTACGCCTTCATTGTCTGGTTGTCAACATGAGAGCTGAAAGTTCCCGCCAGTACCTCTCCTATATTGTAACGGTCGGACGTCCGGAACCGCACAAACGTCGCATATACATAAACATGAACATATCTCGGAGACTAATAGTCTGTCCCGATTCAACAAAGTGTTTTGTTGAAGTAGAATACCTGTGTTACAACTCATTCTGGGTTTCAAATGTCTGTCTCGAAACTCAAAACGAGGACGAATTTGTGTCTTTTAAAATGTACGAAAATTCCCGATTTTCTTAATAATTATGGCGGTAAAATAAACCATAATTACCAAAGTCGACTACCAATATACCACAGATACAAATTTAAATAAAAAAGGCCAAGTAGGCCTTGTACAAATCCAAGACCACGAGCGTTATGCCACAAATATCGGCAGCGAAAGCGCTCTTGATACACTCGGGCACCATCTTACGAAACTGAATCAAATATTTTTGCGGATTTCGTTGATGATCAGATACAGACCATTGGAGTTAGACGCATCCCCAATGTGGCGGCGGGTGTCTAAAACCGGATCTCTACAGTGGCTGAGATCTACTTCAAAATCTTTTAGTCAAGTTAAGCATACTACACGCATTACCTTTCACAAAAATAGCTGTGGTAGTTTTTGAGACGGTGCAACTAGAGGAACTATTACGGTAGGAGCAGAGGATAGATTATCACTGACGTTTACATAAGACTAGTGGTTAGTGCGTTCCTGAGATGTACGAGAAAATTTTGACAGAATACCTCACGCTACCAACAGCCATGTTTTAAGTCCGGTCACGTTTCTGAGTAATACAGTTCCCCCCTTCAAGAGCGGCGTTTGTTTTCTTTCGCGGCCACGTCCGGCAGAATGTGTAAGCCTTCTGTTACCTGCTCTTTTTTTTCGGCCTCAGTCTTCTGAATAGTTGATGCGGCCCGCCACAACGGTGGCAACCTCTTCACCTCAGAGTAGCACTTGCAAACTACGTCCTCGGTTATTTGCTGGATGTATTCCTCTCTCTGTCCTCCTCTACAGTTCTTGCCCTCTACAGCTCCCTCTAGTACCATGGAAGTCATTCCCTGATGTCTTAACAGATGTTCTATTATCTTGTCCCTTCTCCTTGTCCGTGTTGTCTACATATTCCTTTACTCTCCGATTCCGCGCAGAACGTCCTCGTTTCTTAGCATATCAGTCCACCTAATTTTCAATATTCGCCTGTAGCACCACATCTCAAATGCTTCGACTCTCTTCTGTTCCGGTTTTCTCACAGTCCATGTTTCACTACCGTACAATGTTGTACTCCAAACACACATTCTTAGAAATTTCTTGCTGTAATTGGAAAGCCTATGTTTGATACTAGTAGACTTTTCTCGGCCAGGAATGCCCTTTCTATCATTGCTAGTCTGCTTTTGATGTCTTCCTTGATCCGTCCTTTACACGTTATTTTGCTGCATGGGTAGCAGAATTCCTTAACTTCAACTACTTCGTGGGCATCAATCCTGATATTACGTTTCTCGCTGTTTTCATTTCTGGTGCTTCTTATTACTTTCGTCTTTCTTCGATTTTCTCTCCATCCTTATGCTGTACTCATTGCACCGTCCATTCAGTAGATCATGTAATTCTTCTTCAGCTTCACTCAGGATAGCAACGTCAACTGCGAATCATATCATTAACATCCTTTCACCTTGAATTTTAATTCCAATCCTGAACGTTTCTCTTATTTCCATCATTGATTTTTCGATGTACAGATTGAACAGTAGGGGTGAAAGAGTACATCCCTGTCTTACACCCTTTTTAGTTCGAGCACTTCGTTCTTGGCCGTCCACTCTTGGCTCTTATACATATTGGATATTACCCGTCTCTCCCCGCACCAGTTTACAGTGTAGAACTCTTTTTCCACGTCGTCATATCCTGTGAATGAGTCTTGACTTTTCTTTAATCTTGCTTCCATTATCAACTGCAACTTCAGAATTGCCTCTCTAGTGTCTTTACGTTTCCTAAAGACAAACTGATCGTCATCTAACACGTCCTCAATTTACTTCTCCTTTCCTCTGTATATTATTCTTATCATCAACTTAGATGTATGAGCTGTTAAGCTGATTGTGCGATAATTCTCGCACTTGTCTGCTCTTACAGTCTCCGGAATTGTGTGGATGCTATTTTTCCGAAAGTCAGATGCTATTTCGCCAGACTCATATATTCTACACACCAACTTGAATAGTTGTTTTGTTGCCACATCCCCCCAATGATTTTAGCAATTCTGATGGAATGTTGTCTATCCCTTCTGCCTTATTTGATCTTAAGTCCTCAAAAGTTCTCTTAAATTCTGGTTCTAATACTGGATCCCCTATCTCTTCTAAATCGACTCCTGTTTCTTCTTCTATCACATCAGGCAAATCTTCCCCCTCATAGTGGCTTTCAATGTACTCTTTCCACCTATCTGCTCTCTACTCTGCATTTAGCAGTGGAACTCCCGTTACGATCTTAATGTTACCACCCTTGCTTTCAATTTCAACGAAGGTTCTTCTGACTTTCCTTTATGCTGAGTCGGTCCTTCCGATAATCATTTCTTTTTCTATTTCTTCACATTTTTCATGGAGCCATTTCGCCTTAGCTTCTCTGCACTTCCTGTTTATTTCATTCTTCAGTGACTTATATTTCGATATTCCTGAATTTCCCTCAGCAAATACCGTCCGCACTGGCGGAATGTTACGTGATACCACGTACTTATACGTTTGTGACTATTACAGCGCCATCTATCACAAAGCGAAAAAAGTGGTCCAACAAAAACATTCATATTTCTTTACGTACTACACGAATATGTAATAAAAAATGGGGGTTCCTATTTTAAAAAAACGCAGTTGATATCTTTTTGACCTATGGCAGCGCCAACTAGCGGGTCAACCATAGCGCCATCTGGTTTCCCCCTTCAAGCTAGACGAGTTTCGTTCTTTGTAATTTTTTCGTTTGATGCTTATTTCGTGAGATATTTGGCCCGGTCACTATCAATGGACTACCCTGTAGAATCTCTACCTGACCATGATGTAATCTAACTGAAATCTTCCCGTGTCACCTGGCCTTTTCCAAGTATACGTCCTCCTCTTGTGAGTCTTGAACAAAGTATTCGCTATTATTAACTGAAATTTATTGCAGAACTAAATTAGTCATTCTCCTCTCTCATTCCTTGTTCCAAGCCCATATTCTCCTGTAAACTTTTCTTCTCCTCCTTCCCCTACAATGATTTTCAGTCCCGCATGACTATAAGATTTTCATCTCACTTTATGGACTGTATTACGCTTTCAGTATCTTCATGTACTTTCTGTGTCTCCTCATCTTCAGCTTGCGACGTCGGCACGTATATATGAACTATCGCTGTCAGTGTCGATTTGCTGTCGTCTCTGATGAGAACAACCCTATTACTGAAGCGTTCACAGTAACACACTCTCTGAAATACCTTTCTATTCATAACGAATCCTACTCCCGTTATCCCATTTTCTGCTGCTGTTGATATTACTCTATACCCATCTGACCAGAAATCCTTGTCTTCTTTCCATTTGACGTCACTGGCCCCTACTATATCTAATTGAGCCTTTGCATTTCCCTTTTCAGATTTTCTAGCTTCCCTACCACATGCAAGGTTCTGACATTCCGCGCCAAGACTCGTAGAACGTTATCCTTTCGTTGGTTATTCAATCTTTTTCTGATGGTCACCTCCAACTTGGCAGTCCCCTCCCGAAGAGCCGAATGGGGGACTATTACGGAACCTTTTGCCAATGGAGAGATCATCGAGGCACTTTTTCAATTACAGGCCACATGTCCTGTGGATACACGTTACGTGTCTTTAATGCAGTGTTTTCCATTGCCTTCTGCGTCCTAATGCCATTGATTATTGCTGATCAGCGCAAGGACAAGAGGGTGCCCCGATCCCCGTTCGCACCTCCGCCCTCGTTCACCTGTCTACTGCGGAGGTAACGACAGCTTCAAAATGAAGTGCGTCACAATGATGTGACAGAGTGCGTCCGCTGTGACGAGAAATCAAATCGAAAACTGTTCAGCCTTAGTGCTACTACTGATCGTTTATGAGTTTGGTGCCGACTTCTACAGCTGCTTTTTTCCCTTGGAACGTCTGCACTAGCGCGGTGAGTCTGAATGACAGGGTGAGAAGAATTTCTAGGATTAAGCTGCTAGTAAATTCGTGAGCCGTCAAGTAGAGTATCCCTGATAGGGAAATAAAAAGTTGTCGGTTCGAGTCTACGACAGCATTAAATCGTTACGTTTTATTTGCTAAGGTCTTAAAATGTTTAGAAATAAATTTTAATCTTTTCTTCGAGTGAATGAAATAATTATACATATTTTAAATGTAGGATATTTTTAATAAATATTGAAGTATTTCCAGTGTCTAAAATATTACCTTGCTTTTAAGTAATTCTCAGTTCGTATTACACGCCGTAGCTATTGCAGAGGGCGTTAGTAGGTGAAGCTTTGGTATAGACTGTTTGGATATTGAGGGGCGTTCAAGAAGTAATACAACAAATTTTTTCCTCGGTCAATTTCGCTTTAAAAAATTCGGAATTTGTTGTGGGACTTTGTGAAGTATTCCGGCTTCAGCCTCTACAGTTTCATGAAGTTCCGATTCATGGCGGCGCTATACATATCCTTTAAAATAGCTTCTGTGACGGAGATCTGTTCCAAACAGAGAACTGCCACTGAGTTTCTTTTGGCAGAAAACTAGAAGATCGCAGATATTCATAGGCGCTTGCAGACTCTGTTTGGAGACCTGGCAGTGAACAAAAGCACGGTGAGTCGTCTCTAATCAGGATGGGGCAAACCGGTCCGATCTCCGGCGTGCCAGCCGGTCGCACACAGCTGTGACTCCTGCAGTGCTTGAACGTGCGGACACTCTCATTCTGTGTGATCAACGGATGACAAACACCTCACTGTAAGGCTGGACGTCTCTATTGGTAGTGCTGACACCCTCGTCCACCAGTTGGAGTACTCAAAGATGTGTGCCCGCTGGCTTCCTCGACGCTTAGCCGAAGACCATAAAGAGTGTCAACAATAAAGACTAGTTAAACGACCTGGGTATTGAAAGTCTTTTCGTATGTTAACATCAAAACACTACAGTTCTGGACATCGCTTCCTTATCAAAACTTTATCTGCTCTACAACCTATACATCACCTGTATTGGGAATTCTGAAACACCCCGTATACATTTATTTTGAGACCCAAACATAACATTTTATCGAGAAATAAAATAAAAAATGTATCAAACAAATGTTGCTCAGCCAGCAAGGAGACATTGAGCAGCACGACTGCCTTTCTTGTAACTCTGTTCGTTACGAATATATTAACAGTAGTACGACCTTTCTAAACAGCACTCTATATTTTTTATTCGGTGATTCTTCTCATTAAGACCTGTTCAAAAACGCTCCACAGTGTACCGTTCACATAAAGATGACGCCGGTCAGTGAGCTAACCGTCTTCAGTTAAAGGTTTGGGCGAGTTCAATGTACACCAACGAAGAGGTGGTAGAAATGCTACTCATCTAGGGAGAACTTAAGTCAGCAGAAGAGCAACTATCATGAGCATTTCCTTCTGTTTATTGCAAGCTCCAGCAATTGGATCTGTTACCTTACACCTGATACCTGCAATGTACGCTAGTACAGGATAGTTAGAACCAATTTAGTGTTACGTTTCCAACCCCGTCATGTTTACGTGAATGGCGTACTGTGACACGTATTTGAAGACGTCTTGATGAGAGGAAATGAATTTTTTTTGAGTCATCAGTGTAATGACTGGTGTGATGCAGCCCACCACGAATTACCGAATAAAATGTTTTCAGTGCTATTTAAAAAGAAAGCACTGTTATTTATATCTTCGTAACGAATAAAGTTAAAAGAAAGGCAGTCGTACATTGTCTCCATGCTAACTGGCCAACATTTGATCGATGCATATCTTTTATTTTGCTTGTGGATAAAGAGTCATTTAGGATCAATGAGACGTCTACTCACACTGATGAGAATTACTGCCAAAAGCCTGAATAGCCACCTTTTGCGGCGAGGACTGCTGAGAGACGCGCGGGCCGAGAGTGAATGAAGTCCAGGAATGTTCACACAGGGATGTGGAGCCATGCCGGCTCCAGTGCCGTGGACAGCTGCTCTAAATTTCCCGGTTAAGGACCCATGGCGCGAACAGCCCGATCTAGGTGGACGCACAGATTCTCTATTGGGTTTAAGTCAGGGGAGTTTGGTGGCCAGGGGAGTACGGTAAACTCACCTTGGTGCACTACGAACCACCCATGTGCACTGCGAGCTGAGTGACTCGTTCCGTTGCCCCATTGGCAGATGCCATCGTGACGAGGAAAAGCAAACTAAATGTGTCTTCCAGAATGACGAGATCACCCAGAGAATGCTATGAAAACATTCCCCACACCATAACGCTAACTATTTGTTTGCTTTGAGACATTTCACGCCGTACACACCAACCGCCGTCTGTCCAATGAGGTGTAAAACCTGATTCATACGGAAAGGCATCACTCGCCAGTGATTGGACATCCAGTTCCGGGACTGGCGTGCAAATTCCAGCCTTCGTCGCCAATGAACAGCAACATGAGTACAAGAACAAGGGGCCTGATGCGGAGGCCCGTATCCAGAAAAATTCGCTAAACGATCGTTGAAGAGACCCCTTGATTCATCTGGGCAGTCAGTTGCTCAATAGCTCCACGTCTATTCACCCATACACATCTCCGCAGCCGTCGTTCATCCCTAACATCTGTGACCTCGTACCATTTTACTATGCGCAGTTTACTCAAACCACGGCGGCACGCTTACTGTTTAGAAAACTTAGCCGTTTCGGAAGTGCTTCCACCCTTGGCCTGAAAGCCACTGATGATGCCCTTTTGGGCGTTAGATAAATCGCTCTGTTTCCGCGTTACGACAACGACTGCAGTGTTTTCCGCGTCCCCCAGCGTGCTTTATATATTCTTCACTGCTAGTGCTATCACCTGCCGTTTGTGTGTGATTATCGAACGTTCACGGCGAACATAGGCGGTGCCCACATTAATGTGGCTGGATGGTGTGTGTGTGTGTGTGTGTGTGTGTGTGTGTGTGTGTGTGTGTGTGCGCGCGCGCGCGCGCGCGTATGTGTGTGTGTGTGTGTGTGTGTGTGTGTGTGTGTGTGTGTGTGGAGAGAGAGAGAGAGAGAGAGAGAGAGAGAGAGAGAGAGTACTCGAGGTACACAGTACTCAAACAATACACAATTAATGAAAGGAATCGAAAAGTTATGTACCATTTTTCATGTGACCCAATATTTATGGAGGTACGACTGATTTTCTGAAGCATTTAAATGGCAAGTCGGAAGAACGTAAACAAAACGGTTACATTATGAAGAGTTTATGGAGCTGCTTCATGTATTCAAAGCGCGTCGGATGCGATATGCATGAAAAAATTTCATTAGTGAGTCAAGTGAAAGAGAGACGTAGTTATAGAAACACCGCACTTCCTCCAGGCTTGGATGCAGAGCAACTATACCGTAGTCGTCGAACGATTGGGGCGGACTTTTCCTTATTGACAATAATTGGGAAGTCTCTAGTGTGGTTACTTGTTCCGAAATCCGCATGTAGTTCTCTGTTCTGGTTACAGAATGTAGATCCTATAATCATCAATCTTCTGGAATTATACTAAAAGCATATGCCGCCGACAGCTCACAGTTTTCGTACAGCCCGCCTCAAAAGTGCCATCTGCTGAAAATTTACCGTGCAACACTGAGTAGCATGATCTATAGATCACCGAGGGTAACACTGCCAGTTAAGATGCCCTGGGACTCTTAGCGATCGGACAATGGCTATTGGGAATGATTGGTGCTTGAGGGAACATAGTCAGTTAAAGGGTTAAGCTTTCACGGAAGCCCAGTCTGACAGATGAAAGATGCATCGCCACGACGCGGTGCTACACACGAACCCGGTAAGTGGCAGCTGCCGCAGCAGCAGAAGCAGTGTCGCAACAGCAGCCAGAACAGGCTACACCAAACACTCCAGCGAGCCGCCACTTGGGCTGCTGCAAAGAAACGGCGAGGCTTTCTCCGCCGCCTTTCACCGCCACTGGACAGACGGAGTCGCAGTCCGCACGCTTCTCTGGCGCTGTGCTGATCACAGCATAACTCGCTGGAAGTGATTGTGCACCCAGAGAAGTGCTGACTACTGGTCAACGGAGACGGACGCAGCTGTCGGACTGGCCTGTTGCCCATACATAGTCTCACAAGTACATGCCACCAGGCACTTCACAACTTCTTCTCAAGTCTAGAGCGTCGTGCACAGCGAACATACCCACGTCACTGGAAATGAATGTTAACACCAGCACCACATCTAATTCATGATTTTCAACCGTGTGCTAGGGCTGTAGGTACAGTTATTGTGATCATTGGTATCTTAATGGGTAACTACGTCATTGTGATAGTCGTTTTTTCTCTGTGTCTAACAGTCTTCCCGCAAACACATCACATAATTTACTACCAGATGTTTTTTGCACAGCCGTAACTGTCCCGTGATGGGGACACGCCTGTCAGTAGAGATTATCCACTTTACGTCAGAATTTCAACACTACAGTGAATCACCTGCTACCCAGAGTAAAATAAACGTTTAATGGCATACTCGTGCCATGTGAACATGGAGGTACTAACTAACCTGAAAACATACAGCTCATGATATCTGCAACTATTGGTCTGCAAGTGAAGTTCTCAGTCATCAACAGAAATATCTTCACCCCTAGGAACCTGTATATTCTGTCACTGTCTATATTTATTTCTGGTTTTGTACCAAATATGGACGATTTCTATACATGTAAAGCAGTAATCAGCCATTATACTGAACACATCTTGGATCGTATACGAGGCTAAAATCTGTACACATCCATGGAAATATTGCCCCAGATGCTTATTGTCTCCAACAGTAAAGGTGTGTAATGTGTGGCAAATATTAGTTAGAAGGACAGCCATGTGAGAGCTTTGTAAACGCTGAGGCTAAAACTACATATTCGACGAGGCCAACGTAGTACTTCGTATTTCGTTTATTAAAGGATTCTAATCTCTCTCGGACAATAAACGTGGGCTTAAGAAAAACCTTTCGTGTTAAGTAAACCCATTTTATTCATAGATATCTAACAAAACAATGGTAAATACAAGTAACTAGGAAAATTCTGTCTTCTTAGATTTCCGAAAGACATACGTCATAGTAACGCATCGCCGACCAATAACCAAAATACGGTCGCATGGAGCGTACTCAAATGTACCAATTTTTGACAAATGGAATCCAGTACGCTGTTTTGGCTGAGAAAAGAAAAAAGTAGAAACGAATCTAATACCGCATGTCTTTCAAGGAACCGTAATAGGATCTTTAATGCTAGCACTGATCATGTAGAGAAAGTCACATTGTATAATTATGTAGGCTTAATATTAAAAAGTGACCTAAATGGGACTAAGAGGTAAAATAAGAAGAAGTACGAAAGGCGAATGGAGGGTGAATTGACAAAGCGCGCCGCAGCTATGAAGGAAATCAAACACGATCTGATCCAGTCACTTATTAGGGAACATTAATGGGGGATGTGTCCAGCCTTCGCCTTTGTGACGCGTTTAACTATGCTGGGGAGATGTCTGAACGAGGAATGGCAGTTCATTCTTCCTCAAGGGCTGAAACCAGAAAAGGACGTGATGGACGCTTGGGTCAGGATCGAAGTCGACGTTCTGACTAACCCCATGTACACAATGCTGCAAAATGTGTTGATATCCTTCCATAATAATTGCTTTTATGAAGGGCATTAAGGGGACCACTTGCTATCCACGCTAGACACCACATCCTCCGCTCTTCACTGTTGGCACTACATATGATGGCGTGTAACAAACTCCGTACGTTCACCAAATCCAAACCCATCCATCTGATTGCAACAGGATACAGTTTGATTCACCACTCCAAATCACTCGCTTTCAGCAGTCCACTGTGCAGTGCCGCCCGCCGCTCTTCACGCCACCTCAAGCGTCGCTTACCATTGACTATAGCAATGTGTGGCTGCTCGACAATTCTTCCCTGTTCTTGTTGATACACACTATGCGCACTCATTGTACTAGCTGGACTGTAGGCAGAACTTTGGTAGTCACGACTGACTCCTTCCGCTGATTTCATGCAATTTTTCACAGGCACCCTCTGTAGTGCTCGACGATCTCTGCCTGCCCAGCCCACACATTAATCTTAAATTGTCGCTGATTTACAGCTTGTATGAGGAATGCTATCAGCCCGTATATATTTGTTATTGGTTGCGATAACTTGTTATTTCATCTCTTCCAAAAGCTGCCTCGTCTCTAAACAAAACTGAGAAGACAAACAACGGATTGGCACTCTGTGCAACAAACCGCCGGCAAACGTTCCTCCCTTGGTAGGTGGTCGGCCAGTCTGCACACGTTGGAGACGATAAGGATGAACGAGTTGGTTCTGAAACATTCTCTGTGCTACAGCTGGATGTACCACTTACCAGGGTCACTTGTCTTGAGCTTCTACAGCTCATAAAAAGTGCTCTTCCTGGCCAGGTGTACGAGTAGCATGCAGTCTTCCCCAGTCAGTCGTCTGTGGTGCTACGGATCCTGTCTCAACAACGCGATGATAAACTGCACCAAATGCACCACAGGTCATATGACTCGCCTGTCTTCGGTCTGGGAACGCCGTACAGACTAGTGGCCGTTACACATGTGCAGTTGTACATGAAAATTAAGTGGCCTGCTCACGAAATGAATATCCTGCCATATTTGAATGGAGCACGTTCAGTTAACTCACTACCTGTGGTACATGGTCACGTTCAAGACAGACGAATGACGAATGTAAAGAAGCCTCCCTGGCAACAAAACACAAAGAGTCAAAAGAGCGCATATATAAATGAAGCCGTTGGGCTGTACTTGGACAACGGTTGAACGTCAAATTTCATTAATAACTTGAAAACCAAGGATTTGCGGACTACGTTAATATGAACTTTTTTCTTGTTTTGGTGTAAGGAATCTGTCTCCCAATTTTGTAAAAGCGTTTTTGAAACCCCGTGTATAAGACGCGTTTCAAGAGCAAAGTCCGATGCCTCTAGTCGGCTTTGACCAGTGACGTCCTGTGTGACATCATGAGTTTACGACGCTAGGGTGTAATCTGGTGCAACCAGACGTACTGTTCCAGCATTGGAATTTTTTATCAAATAGGTATGACAGCACAAATCGGATGAATTCAAAGACGCACTGCTAGAGTAACAGTTCATTACAGCCCACGCGAAATTAAAACGGAGATGTTTGAGAAACTAAAGCGTGAACGTTTGGAAGAAAGGCAACGTTGTCGTGGTGATACTCTGCCGGGTAAAGCTAGAGAAGCGGTATTCGAAGCAGGTATTTCGGCTGCCACCGTAGTAATTCTTGAGTAGGGGCTATGAGGTAAGATAAGAGAAATTAGGGTGATTACAGAGGGATACAGGCAGTAAATTTTCCATCGCTCATAAAAGGAACAGGACAGAAATTAGCTGATATTGATACGAAGTGTGTGTGTGTGTGTGTGTGTGTGTGTGTGTGTGTGTGTGTGTGTGTAGATACAGAAGTACGGTTCACGCTATCTGTTAAACACATGAGACGATCGGGTGATTTGCACCCCTCTGAACATCTGCAGGGTAAAGTTAGAGAAGCGGTATTCGAAGCAGGTATTTCGGCTGCCACCGTAGTATTTCTTGAGTAGGGGCTATGAGGTAAGATAAGAGAAATTAGGGTGATTACAGAGGGATACAGGCAGTAAATTTTCCATCGCTCATAAAAGGAACAGGACAGAAATTAGCTGATATTGATACGAAGTGTGTGTGTGTGTGTGTGTGTAGATACAGAAGTACGGTTCACGCTATCTGTTAAACACATGAGACGATCGGGTGATTTGCACCCCTCTGAACATCTGCAGGAAAAAAATGTAAGAGCTTATTATTTGATTAGAGATACAGGTATGTCGTCCACAATTTCTCCCTGTTCTTTGTATCCTCATCAGTTCACGTTACGTTGCTTACTTTTGATACAGTGTCATCTGTTTGATGTATTGAAGCCTCGGTCTTCATTGTGTATTCTTTCCTGTCATTTTCCTTCTATGATTTTTGTCACCGAGGTTAAAACAAATATTTCATATTGTTAAAGGCGGTGGTATGGACGAAAACAAACAAAAAAATCAGTAAACTTGGGCTCCAAAAGGCATACTGTAAGACCTATGAGCACTTGTTAATCTTCGCGACTCTGAAATACACTTCTTCTAGTGCCAAATACAGAATACTTTAACAGGCTGTATAAGTGTCCAATTCAGTGGTTCTATGCTACTGAAGAGTTGTCGCTCAAAATTATGTCCGTATACGACATCATTAGAGCTCCAACTCCATGATAAAAAGGCCAGTGATCTTTCTTGCTCTGGTCACTACTGTCCATGTGTTTCCTGTTGTTTAAACTGTCATTGTTCATTGTTGTCTCTTCTCCTGTGTTAGACTGTGCAATAATACATTTAACCTCTAAACGTGATATCCCTGTTTATTCTGCTGCCTAGATATTTAGAGGTGCTGGCTCGTTTTAGATCTCCTCCATCCATAATTACGTTTGTTACTTTAGGCTCTTTGCTACTTACCATGAGTTACGTTTTCGTATTATTTATTTATATGTTTCTCAAAAGACCTTGCACGTGCCATCTGCGGCCCTTTGTGTTCGGATTCGGCTGGAACTGCTATATAGTCTACATATCAAATCACATTTTTGTTTTCACCGTAGCTACTTATTCAGTCAACGTTAAGTATCTCTGCAACGGTTTTCAGCATCTTCAATGAAATTGTTGAATAATTAGGGGTAAAAGACTGCAAGTCTTAAAAGAATTGTGAAAGTCATTTCGTAGTGTTACAGAAACGTGAGATATCAAAGTGAAACGTTATTAAACAAAGAGCAGCTGCTGAAGACGAAACTGCGCCATAACTCATTTCTGTCATAACAAAAATAAAAAATAAATTAAAAGTAATCTCTTCTTTGAACTTGGGTCCGCAGCTAAGAGAAATTCTTTAAATGATTTGATACCGTCAGTAGCTGTCATTCTTTCTTTGTTCTATTGTTACACAATTTCGGTCTCAGAACACTTTCATGTAGGCTTATATACGTAAACAACAAGTATTCAGTGTACTAACAATCGTTTCAGAGTTAAACACAGCAACAAATTAGATCATAAAATATGTTAGGATTAATAAAATTTACTGTACAAAAATGTAGGACCAAGGACAGGTATGGCATAATGGGCCATCACAAAATTTGTGTACGGTTAGTTTTATTTATCTTTTACGGTAAAAAATCTTTTAAAAAGAGGAGTTTATTAACATCTAATATCAATTTAATTATCAGAAAGGCTTCTATGAAGGTATTTTTCTACACTGTAGCTTCGTTTAGAAGTGAAACGCGGACGATAAGCAGTCCAGACAAGATAAGAAGAGAAATTTTTGAAATGTGATGCTACAGAAGAAGGCTGAGGATAAGATGGGAAAATGGAATAATAAATGAAGAGATACTGATTCTAACTGATGGGGGGGGGGGGGGGGGGGGAAATTATGACACAACTTGGCTGATAGCATACGTCCTGGCGTCAAGGAATTGTCGGTTTGGTAATGGAAGGAAGGGGGCCGGGGGGGGGGGGGGAGGGGGAAGATGCCAGAGTTTGAACATAGCAATCAGGTTCAAATTTCAAATGTACATAGGCTGCAGTAGTTATGCAGAGAGTAAGACGCTTGCGCGTTATAGACTAGCATGGAGAGCTGCATAAAACCAGTCTCCAGAATGAAGAACACAACAACGACGTCTTCTCGTCTCTTTTTTTACTGTGTTTAACTTCTAAAGTATTGTTATTGCATTGAATTCTTGTTGCTTTCGTTTATCAAGATAATTTAAAATGATCCAAGACCGCAATTGTCCAATAGTACAACAAATAAAAAAAATTGATAGCTGCTGCCGGTATCAAATCATTTAACCGAATAGTGTTTCACAAAGACGGATCTACGCTAGTAACAAATATTTACGGAATTCCACTCGAATAGTGGAGTGCAGCTTGGGAGGACGTAGTGTACTGATTGAAAATAAGAATATAAAGAAAGGCATCACGTAAAACGTAACTAATATTTGTTGCTGCAGAATGTTCCACATATAATTGACTGAGGAAGAAATTAGTGCTACAGTCTCGGAAGAGCTGCTGACGAGAGAACGCTGGTCACCCGTGTGCACTCTAGAGACTGGAGGCGAGAAAGTGGCGTGCCTCTCTCCTGCAGCTCTGGACTCCAGCGAGAGGTGTCTGCTTTCCAGGGCGCCGCTGAGTCACGAAGCGGCGCGCTTTCGGACAGCGTGCATGCGCGTTGCCTAGGCGGCTGGCGCCCACCCCCCCCGGTGTCTGTACAGCGTACGGCGGAGAGCTGTGCTCAGGGGCCGTGCCTAACAAGCAGCGGGCAGCCAGCCTAGCATAGCATAGCCGCCCGCGTAGCGCTCTCTGCTGCGGACGCGGAAACGCATCTCTTCTCACCCGAGCTGCTCTTTCCCTCGTGGGACGCCATGCGTGGCTTGCCCTGTGGTGCTTCGCAATCGGCACGCTCAGTACTCAGGCATTAAATTTCTAAAAATCCCGACATAAAAGTCATGAACTCCGTTAAGAAGTTCCGTTTATTCGTGTAAATAAGTAAGAGCATTTTATAGCAACATCCAACTCCTCACACTCCACTTGTGTTTATCGTATCATGGACAACACCATCATATCATGATACAAAGACTAAAATCTACTTCTTCCTTGTTATCATTACCCTTATCATCCATCAACAGTATTTTTTTTTTTATTTTCAGTACTTGCGATCCATTTCAAACCATGCGGAGTGGTAATCGACATGTTGTACATTAACAAGTACATCACGTTAAACACTATACAGTCACATTAATGTGACCACCTGTCAAAAGTGTGAATAACCTCGTTTTACATTGCGGACGACAGGCATGTGGAGCCGAGACGATGCCACTTCTGTGACCAGCTGCACAACCCAGGTTTCTCGGTTGAGGATCCCGATCGACGCGCTCCCACATATTCTCGATTGGATATAAATCTGAGGAGTTTGGTCGCCAGTGAAATACGGCTAGCTCATCCTGGCGCGCTTCGAAGCACGCACGTACACTGTGAGGTATGTAGCACGTCTCGTTGTCCTGCTGGCAGATGCCATCGTGCCGAAGAAAAACAAACAGCACGTAAGGGTGGACGTGGTCCCCAAGGATAGATGCTTGCTCGTGTTGATGCAGTGTGCCTTCCCGAATAATGAGATCACCCAGGGAATGCAAAGAAAACATTCTCCAGAACATAACGCTTCCTCCTGCGGCTTGGACTCTTTCGACATTTATTGCACGGCCGTACACGCCAACAGCCATGTGTTCAATCAAACATAAGTTACTCATCTGAAAAGGCCACCTGTCCCCCGCCACTCGATCGACATCCAGTTGTTCTGCTGACGTGTAAATTCCAGCCTTCGTTGCCGGTGAACAGAAATCAGCATGGGTGTGTGAACCAGACGCCTGCTGCGGAGGCCGATACGCAGCAAAGTTCGCTAAACAATCGTTGAGGAGGTACTGTTGGTAGCCTCTTGGTTCATCTGGCTGTCAGATGCTCAACAATTGCACATCTATTTGTCCTCACACATTTCCGCAGCCGTCGTTCAGATGTGCCACATGTCGCGTGGTGCGACACAGTTGTCTCGACTCCGGTTTTGGATAGCGTCATTTTGCCATGCCGGGTATACTTTAATCACAGCGGCACACTAACAGTTTACGAACTTAGCCGTATAGGAAATGATACCACCCTTGGCTCGGAAGACAATTCTAATGTTCTTTTGGATGTCTCATAAATTGTTCCGTTTTCCGCATTACGACAACGACTGCACTGTTTGCAGAGTCCCCAGACACGCTTTATAAAGGGTGAGTCACTAACTATTGCCACCAACAATAACTCCGAAAGTATGATAGGAGCTGAAAAGTTTGTGGGACATGAGTTGCATGGGACAACGCTGGCCATAATATGACATTGGTATTTTGTTGCTAGGTGGGGTCGCTTCAGAGATATGAAGGTCAACTCTTTTATGGGATGCTATAGCTTGGTACTTATTTTCTAATAGCGGATCTTGGGACCTCAGGAGGAGTTGTTGAGACCTCATAGAGCACGGGTTTTGATATTTTGTTGGAAACGGAAGAATTTGCACCGTGGCGTGGTCTGCTCGCTTTCCTGATTTGAATTCCATAGCGGAAGTCTAGGATGTACTAGGGACATGGGTTGTATCACGTAAGCATCCACCAACCATTCTCCAGGGTTTGCGAGCAGCTCTACTGGAAGAATGAGCGTTATTGCCTCAACAGGAGGTTGATGACATCATTTATAGCATGACCCATCGTTGTCAGGCCTGTACTGCTGCCAGAGATGGTAACACCATATACTGAGTGCGTTAACCAGTTTTCAGAATGTGTGTCTAAGACCGTTAAGTTGGAAGAAACTAAAAACGTATTTGTCTACCATCGTGCATGTTGCAGTTGTTTACATTCTGTATTTTTTATATGGTTTCTTCTGTTTTGTGGCATAATAAACGCAACTTTACAAAATTTCTGTTTGTTGCTTTAATTCTGGACACCAGTGTACTATTTTCATTGTTCCCTTGTAAATGAGATTTGGTGAGATTTTTCCAACCGCCCCGCCCCCCCCCCCCCCACACACACCTATTATGACCTCATATAGTTAATTGGACATCCCCTTACACAATCTGGTCAAAAAATAAACAACGTTCAGTTGCGATTTCTGAATGAGAAACCGCTGCGTAACCTTTCCTTGTAATACAGAGAAGACGTAATTTCTACCTGCCTTTTACTGCTGCACAGAGATGCTATCATTTGCATATACAAGCGCGTACTACATGCTAATGTTGACGTTCAATTTCTTGGCGCCTTCGTAGCGTTGCTGTTTTAGTGGTCACCAGTCTGTCTGTCTGTCTGTCGCTTACACCATAGTCCCGCAGCGATCGTAGGCTCGGCGTGGTTAGAACGGATTTGGCAAAGTTAGTTTTAGGGGTGGCCAGATGCCCTTCTTGCCGCCACCCTGTACCCCCAGGGAGGGAATCAGTGTACCCCAGCTGTCTGCATATAGTGTAATACGTGAAATAGTGCGAACGTGTTTCAAATGTCTGCGACGCGTGTAACTGAGGTGGAACGTGGGGACCATCCCCGTATTCACCTAGTGGGATGTGGAAAACAGAGTAAAAGCCACATCCAGGGTCGCTGGAACACTGGCCCCTATTAACCAGCCTTAAAAGAACGTCCTGCGCTGCCGCACCGCGCCACGGCTAGGATGCGAGTCTTTAAGGGCAGTGCGCCGCCTGGCCGGAGTGGTGACCCTCGTGCGGCAGGCCAGGAGCCACAGGTGGCTGGCAGAGGCAGGGCCTGCCCTTGGCCGGCGTGTGAAGCGGCACGTAGGCCGTGTCGCGCCCTCTGGTAATCCGAAGCTTAATCACGCCAGGCCGAGGCCCCCGCCGCAGTCCGAGCTGCACTGACGGTGGCCGGCAAGAGAATGTTCCAGCGCATTACAGTTGCGTCCAGTGTACTGAAACACCCGCCAACCTCCGAATGGCGTATAACTGACCACCTATTGTGGGTATTCTTTATATACGGTGCTGACAATATAGTGAAGCCGGCAGAAGACGTGGTCATGTCAGTGTAGACTTAGTACAGCCGGCCGAAGTGGCCGCGCGGTTCTGGCGCTGCAGTCTGGAACCGCGAGACCGCTACGGTCGCAGGTTCGAATCCTGCCTCGGATGTATGTGATGTCCTTAGGTTAGTTAGGTTTAAGTAGTTCTAAGTTCTAGGGGACTAATGACCTAAGCAGTTGAGTCCCATAGTGCTCAGAGCCATTTGAACCATTTGAACTTAGTACACCTGCACAGCGCCGGCACGTATGTAAATTACCAGAGCTGAACTTCCCTGTGAAAATCAGAATGCCTTAGTGTGTTTAGTGTTGCTACCGGTCCTGGTAGTGTCTATAAAAGACGTGAAAAGCGTCCGATGTTGAGTGATCAGATACCCTGCACTTCTGCGAGACATCCTTATCGGCACCTGACATAGTCTGGAAGGGGGCTTAATGTAGGTCTCCATCTGCCCAGCTGGTCGCATCGTGCAATATCCAGATTTGTGGGTCATCGAATGTGAGAGAGGCCCGATGATAGTCTGCACAGGAACGTGAGGGCTGCCACATTCATCGTTAAGCTTCCGGTCGACCACGTCTGATCAAAGCAAGGGAGAATTGTCGTACTGTGCACCACTGAGATCCTAACCCCTTCACAGCTTCGTCTGCCATCCGTAAACAGTCCGCCTTCGAAGCTGAATAATCAGCGCAACTGACTACCGTGCGCGAGACCCGTGTTCCATTCCCGTTACTGCCAGGGATTTTCCCTTGGTAGACGACCAGTATGGCGTGCGCCAACCGAGGAGGTACGCGACGGTTTAGCAAAGCTTCTACGGTCAAGAAACCCAACAACAACGCGGCAGCGGTGTGCTGACCAGATGTCTCTCCATATCGCATCCAATGACACCATCGGCAAAAGGAAGACACGGGTCCCTTCTAGAGCCGGAACGCGGAACTTTCCCTGTCTACCTTAACTTATCCGATAACAAGTATGGGACTGCCTGCAACATTCTATACCATCTCGCACCACTGGTTGGAGACCAGTAGCAGCTGAACTAGGGAACTGACGCCCCAATCGCAGGCTGCCACTAACACAACAGCACAAACTCCTGCTTTTAGAGGGGGGCCGAGACTGAGAGGTATGGAGTGGTGATGAATGGTATCGTATTCTGCGATAAATTGCCGCTCTGCACTGACCTGTATGACCAACGTGGGCGAGTAAAGGGGCGATCTGGGAAGAGAGTTCAGTTTTCCAATGGTATGGAGAGGCACAGTGGTGTATGCCTGGCATCATGGTGTGGGTAGCGGTGAGGTCTGACTTCATAGCATGACTAGTACTGATTGACGCAACTCTGGCCGCACAACGGTACGTAAGGACGCCCTGCGTCTTCATATGTTACCTCTCAAGCGATAGTATCGCGGTGGTATATTTCAAAAGGACAACACTCATGCATACACAGCACATGTCTCTATGAACTGCTGCATGAAGTTAAGCTACTTCCGTGGCCAGTAAGATCCTAAACATGTTCTCGATGTAACAGGTGTGGAATCAGTTCAGACTTTAGCTCCGTACCAATGCCAGTATATAGGATATCAATCACCAGTTATAACAGCTGAGGAGCAGCTTGCCTCAGGAGAATATGGAGAGTATACAACGGCTTTATGATATATGCGTCAGAGCGGAGGGGATGCAAACTCATATTCATAAGACGGCTCATACTGCCAAGTGTTTTGAGATTTTCATTCAATTTTATAATCACTGAAGTAACATTAAGTACCCTCTCAACCAAGTAAGTTTAATTTCGTTTCTTCCTCACCTTGTGGATGCTTCCTTTCTTTGTCAGGCATTTCCATCTATGCTTAAACATGTTTTTACACTGAACTGTGGCTGAAATGTCCTTTTTATTAACTTTAAAAAATAGCGTACGGTTGCAAGGTTCATCCAGCAGGCGGCACTACAACAGGTGGCCCGAATCTAGTAACCTGTCACTTTCACACAGAACATTCGCATCATCTAGGAGGCGGCCTAACTACTGCCTCTTGGTGTTGCAGCTCTGCGGTCCCACCCACATCCTGTTCAGTGTTCGCCACACTGCTTAGGAGAATTCACTTGCAGAGGATGGTTCTTCTCTTGGGACCGTATCAACGCTCTCCATTTCTGTCCTCGATGTTTCCACTCGGTGCATCTGACGGGCATGGGTGTGTGTGTGTTGTCCTTAGTGTAAGTTAGTTTAAGCTAGATTAAGTAGTGCGTAAGCTTAGGGACCGATGTAGTTTGGTCCCATAGAGCTTACCACAAATTTCAATTTCAATTTTTTAAAAAATTAAGCAAAACTGAGAAATGTTACTAAGTTGATGTAAGAATACTGTTCACAAGAGATCAAATATGTCATTGTGTTATAAATTACAAATTCTATAAACTTTCTAAAAAAATTAAAGTGAAACAAAGGCTTCTACCTTCTTATTGCTTACGGCAGTTATTGCATATTGGTTTTATTGTGATGTGTAAGAAATGATATTTTATTTGCGCCTCTTAATTCAGTAACAGAACTCAGTAGCAATAAAAGAAAAGAGCAGAGAAAATATCATCTTCCAGAAAACACGTTTTATTAAAATTTTACTGTGCATTTTCCTGTTCTGAGCGAAATTCAGAAGATTGAGCAGTGCAGCCAATGTCCAAAGGGCAGAGCATACGATTGGTTTTACGAGGGTTCGACTCTTATGAATAGAGTATAGGCACAACGACTAACATCTCCCGTAGTATTATTCATCAGTCACAGAGGGCTTACTCCTGAAATATTTTTTTACTTACTGAGCAGATCTTATCAGAGGAATCTGGGGCAGCAAAATCACTTTACGGAGGGACAAGTAAATTAAATATCCCCTCAGGCACTTTTTGCCTCCTTTGTCCACCGTTGCGGCTCGCTCCATCCTTAGTCGGCAGAAACCCGTAAAGGTCGGAAAACTTTGGTAAAATAGCACAATTTCTTCAGCACCCTGTCACCTACCTTTGACATTTTACGGTACGGTAGCGAAACAGCAACGAGAGTGCCAATGTTGAACATGAACTAGCTGAGAAGGCGACAGCTGTGTGACGTCTGTTAGACGTTTGTTAGACGTCTGTTCGGTAGTAGTCGTTACTTTGTGATGAAACTTGGACACCATCAAGATAGCTGTGGTTGTCAAACTCCCCACAGGTCTGTGAACATTTTTTTACAGATTCACTGATGTTAGTGCAGTAAATGCACATGTGATGTGTGGCTCTTATCGAAACAGTCCGCCTCTTTCCAATTTAGATTTAATGAAAATGCTTGCAATGGACCTCGTTCGACCATTGTCCTGTACGTGTCCTCGCAGGAAAAGGAGAAAAACTGCATACGTGTGCCACTCTTGCAGAAAGTCTATATTTCTTCATTTTACTGTAAAGACTTGCCAAAAATTGTGATCATATATGAAAGTATCTGTCTGTTTGTGCATCCGTGAAAAGCAATGCAAAGAAGACTTGTAATTATGTCTACTGGAAGTTATTTGCAGTTTTATTGAATAAATGTATTATTTTCAAATTTGTATTTACATTGTATAAATGTGTTCCTAAACAGTTTCTATGAATGAAGAATGAAAACCAGGATTGAAACCGTAACGTATTGGGTTTTTTCGTGTGTTTGAAACAAATTCTTAGTTTTTGCCACTTACGCTTATTAATAGTTCTAGTTTTTAGTTAATTTATTTTTTAAGTTTTAGGGTTATATGTCGTTGTAGGTATCTGAAGGCATTAATAAAAAAAAAACTATCTAAACGTTCCGTGGCAGTTATTCAATTTCTGTGTAAGAAATGCTTGGTAGTTACGTGAGTGATATTATACCTGGGTGGTTAAGGTTTAATGAGATTTGCGCATCCTCTAAGCCTGTGCCCGTAGCGGGGTCATTTATCGCCACCCCTGTGATGCGGCCCTGCTTAATTAGGCAGAACTTACGTGTTCTTCGGCACTTCGATTACAGAAATCCGTTCAGCTGAAAGGCCTTGTGGGTGTCTTGTCGTAATACAGTTCCCTTTCGTCCAGACGGCACTTGAAGAGGAACTCTCCATTGCCTTGCGTCGCTGTTAATGGTTACTGTCGAGTGTCGCGGCGGAGTAAGTCGGAAAATTGAGAGAAAGCAACCCCCGAGGCGCTTTCCACACACACACACACACACACACACACACACACATGGGTGTCGTCAGCTCGGGGAATTATCACGGGCAGCCAAGCGTCATTCGGCTGGGAACCCGGAAACGGCATCAAACGGCCCCAATGCCCCGGGGCGAAGGCACCAGGCTCTGGTAGTCTTTGCTGCGGACGCGACGGGATTCCGGATCAAGCTCGAGACACTTCAGAAACACGACGAGGCACTGCCGCATCACATCATTACGACCAATCGTATGACGTTTTCGGAGAACAAAAATCTCCTCTATAAAAACCAACAAGGATTCCGCAAACAGCGATCCTGCGATACACAGCTCGCTCTGTTCCTCCGAGAGATCCATAGCGCTGTAGACAATGGCGCTCCGGTGGATGCCGTGTTACTTGACTTCGGGAAGGAATTTAACAGCGTCCCGAACTGCCGTTTAGTGAAAAAACATACGAGCCTATCGAGCGTCGGGCGTTTTTCGACTGGATTTAAGGCTTCCTTGCAGACAGAACTCAATATGTCGCTCTTAAAGGAACAAAATAGACAGATGTAATTTCCGGAATATCCCAAAGAAGTGTTGTTAAAATGTATATAAATAATCTAATAGAAAGCGATGGATGCTCTGTAAGACTGTTCACAGTTGATGCGGTTGTCTATAACAAAGTAGCAACGCCAGAAGACAAATGGCTCTGAGCACTATGGGACTTAACTACCGTGGTCATCAGTCCCCTAGAACTTAGAACTACTTAAACCTAACCAACCTAAGGACATCACACACATCCATGCCCGAGGCAGGATTCGAACTTGCGACCGTAGCAGTCGCGCGGTTCCGGACTGCGCGCCTAGAACCGCTAGACCACCGCGGCCGGCGCCAGAAGACAGCGTCGACAAATAACGTGTAGAGCATTGGCGAGTGATGCAGGCCTGGCAGTTGACCATGAACGTAAGTAAATGTAACATTTTGAGCATACACAGTAAAAGAAAGCAACTACACTATTTATGAGAAATTGTTGGAAACAGTATCTGCTGTAAAATACCTAGGAGTAGCCACCAAGAAGAATGATAACACCAAATTAAATATTAGGAAAAGCAGATGTCAGCCTGAAATCCAGAGGAAGAGTCTCAAGGAAATGTAACTCATGCACGTAGTGAGTGGCTTATAAAGCTCTTGTTCGACCGGTTCGTAAGTACTGTTTATCCTTACCAGAGACATAGAAGATCCTTACCGAGATACTCAAAGAACTCCATTGGCAGACGTTATCAGAGAAGCGTTGTGAATCACGGAGAGGTTTACTATTGAATTTTCGAGCGATCGCTTTCCGGGAAGAGTGGGAAAACATATGAAATTCTCCAACATTCATCTCCCGTAATGACCACTACGAGAAAATTCGACAAATCAGAGCCAATACAGAGAGATACCGACAATCTTCCAACGCGCCACTCGCGAGTGGGACAGGATACGGGCGATCAGTTAGTGGTATCAGAAGAACCCTCCTCCCCACACCACTACACGACTTGCGGACTGAGATGAAGATGTAGTCGTATATGTATCGTTAGTGTCTAGAGAAACTCCGCGCCAATCTGCTGTAAACGAGGTAGAGTATTCGACGCAGTAAGGAGTATGATGCTTCTCTCTGTTTTTTCACTTTGTAAACCATTAAGCTCCTGAAAGGTGGTGCACTCCGATGGTTGTAGATACAATTCTCTCTACAGTACAAAGTAACCATCAGTTGCCGTGTGCAAATCATTTTAATACATTATTTACCTCCGCTCTTGTCTGAGATGATGCGTAATGTATGTTCCCGTTATAAGAATGTTAGATTCTAGTTTCGACAGTTGTGAACAGCTTGTGGTGTCACCGCCAGACACCACACTTGCTAGGTGGTAGCCTTTAAATCGGCCGCGGTCCGTTAGTATACGTCGGACCCGCGTGTCGCCACTATCAGTGATTGCAGACCGAGCGCCGCCACACGGCAGGTGTAGAGAGTCTTCCTAGCACCCGCCCCAATTGTACAGCCGACTTTGCTAGCGATGACTCACTGACAAAATACGCTCTCATTTGCCGAGACGATAGTTAGTATAGCCTTCAGCTACGTCATTTGCTACGACCTAGCAAGGCGCCATTACCAGTTACTATTGATGCCGTAAAACATGTACCGTCAAGAGCAATGTTCACCAATTATGGATTAAAGTTAAGTATTCCAGCAGCTACGTACGTTTTTTGTTTCATTTCCTTGACCTGTTCCAGACCTCACGCCAGCCTGCGTGAGCTAAAACGCGTGCCTTTCGGCTTACTCTCATAGTGGGTTGGCTGTCTTGCCAATCCACAACACAGCTAACCGAAAATATGATGACGAACAGTGAGAACTCCGTCCGAACAGGCCTTGGAACGTCCAACGGTACCGACCGGCCGCCGCGCCATCCTCAGACCACAGGCGTCACTGATTGCGGATGTGGAGGGGCATGGGTCAGCACACCGCTCTCCCGGCCGTATGTCATTTTACAAGACCGGAGCTCCTACTTCTCAATCAAGCAGCTCCTCAGTTTGCTTCACGAGGGCTGAGTGCACCCCGCTTGCCAACAGCGCTCGGCAGACCGGTTGGTCACCCATCCAAGTGCTAGCCCACCCCGACAGCGCTTAACTCCCGTGAGCTGACTGGAACCGGTGTTACTACTGCGGCAAGACCGTTGGCGGAACAGTGAAAAACTTACCGAAAAACATTTTTAACCTTCTAATGCCAATAAAAGTTGATTTTTCCATTCTTTAATAACGCGTCATGTCACTCAAGGAGCATACTTGTCTGTATATTTTAAAACACTTCGCAGACGCAGTTTAATATGAGGCAAAATGTACGAATTTATCATGTAGTATCAGATATGGTAGTTTTAAATAAATTGACATATGTAAGGAACTGAATTTAAAATAAGTCTTTAAAATTATTAAAATAACGATGGCTAGCTACCTTTGTATGTTCATTTAACAAGGGTTCAAGCTTTTTGATTTATGAACATCGAAACTTATCATCTAATCTTCCCACAACAGAAACGTACACTTCCATCACCTCTCTCAAGAGCAGAAGTAACTGGTGTATTAAAACGGTCTCCAGCTGATGATGGACCCAAAGGCTCCGAAATCCATCGTGGTATTTAACAAAACACGAAAAAAACACTACATAGGTATTGAATATGGTCACTTCCACAACTTCAAAATACTGATAAATATAAATAAGACAAAACTGTCAAACAGATTGCCAAAGTCTTGTACAATGGGAAAATCTAATATCTTTCAACATCCGGAGGTAGAATATTTAATAGACGCTACTGGATACCTGTTGTTTGTAAGTATTTAATCAGCCAGTACAGGCTGAGATAATACGTCGCACAATGGCTTTTATATATTAAATTTTTATTATGATTACACCGTTGCAAATATAGTAAGAGATGTAGAAACATAAACAGACGAATGCACAAACTCCACAATTTTGTGGGCTGCACCATACAAGGAGGTGCTGAAAATGAAACAATAGAAATCATAGACCTAGAAAAATGCTAACTATGAAGAAGCTAGCAGGACTTCCTAAGACAAAACGTACTAATTCTAAG
Source organism: Schistocerca piceifrons (assembly GCF_021461385.2). Lineage (NCBI taxonomy): Eukaryota > Metazoa > Arthropoda > Insecta > Orthoptera > Acrididae > Schistocerca > Schistocerca piceifrons. The sequence goes on from NC_060140.1 coordinate 533,790,510, forward strand.
GGAAAATTTGCGTGATGACAGTGAACTGCATGATATGAACACTAATTCGAAAAGTTGTTGTTGTTGTGGTCTTCAGTCCTGAGACTGGTTTGATGCAGCTCTCCATGCTACTCTATCCTGTGCAAGCTTTTTCATCTCCCAGTACCTACTGCAACCTACATCCTTCTGAATCTGCTTAGTGTATTCATCTCTTGGTCTCCCTCTACGATTTTTACCCTCCACGCTGCCCTCCAATACTAAATTGGTGATCCCTTGATGCCTCAGAATATGTCCTACCAACCGATCCCTTCTTCTGGTCAAGTTGTGCCACAAACTTCTCTTCTCCCCAATCCTATTCAATACTTCCTCATTAGTTATGTGATCTACCCATCTAATCTTCAGCATTCTTCTGTAGCACCACATTTCGAAAGCTTCTATTCTCTTCTTGTCCAAACTATTTATCGTCCATGTTTCACTTCCATACATGGCTACACTCCATACGAATACTTTCAGAAATGACTTCCTGACACTTAAATCTATACTGGATGTTAACAAATTTCTCTTCTTCAGAAACGCTTTCCTTGCCATTGCCAGCCTACATTTTATATCCTCTCTACTTCGACCATCATCAGTTATTTTGCTCCCCAAATAGCAAAACTCCTTTACTACTTTAAGTGCCTCACTTCCTAATCTAACTCCCTCAGCATCACCCGACTTAATTAGACTACATTCCATTATCCTTGTTTTGCTTTTGTTGATGTTCATCTTATATCCTCCTTTCAAGACACTGTCCATTCCATTCAACTGCTCTTCCAAGTCCTTTGCTGTCTCTGACAGAATTACAATGTCATCGGCGAACCTCAAAGTTTTTATTTCTTCTCCATGAATTTTAATACCTACTCCGAATTTTTCTTTTGTTTCCTTTACTGCTTGCTCAATATACAGATTGAACAACATCGGGGAGAGGCTACAACCCTGTCTTACTCCCTTCCCAACCACTGCTTCCCTTTCATGTCCCTCGACTCTTATAACTGCCATCTGGTTTCTGTACAAATTGTAAATAGCCTTTCGCTCCCTGTATTTTACCCCTGCCACCTTTAGAATTTGAAAGAGAGTATTCCAGTCAACATTGTCAAAAGCTTTCTCTAAGTCTACAAATGCTAGAAACGTAGGTTTGCCTTTCCTTAATCTTTCTTCTAAGATAAGTCGTAAGGTCAGTATTGCCTCACGTGTTCCAGTGTTTCTACGGAATCCAAACTGATCTTCCCCGAGGTTGGCTTCTACTAGTTTTTCCATTCGTCTGTAAAGAATTCGTGTTAGTATTTTGCAGCTGTGACTTATTAAGCTGATAGTTCGGTAATTTTCACATCTGTCAACACCTGCTTTCTTTGGGATTGGAATTATTATCATCATGTAATCATACAGTAAAGCTGCATGCCCTCGGGAAGAATTACGGCTGTAGTTTCCCCTTGCTTTCAGCCGTTCGCAGTACCAGCACAGCAAGGCCGTTTTGGTTATTGTTACAAGGCCAGATCAGTCAATCATCCAGACTGTTGCCCTTGCAACTACTGAAAAGGCTGCTGCCCCTCTTCAGGAACCACACGTTTGTCTGGCCTCTCAACAGATACCCCTCCGTTGTGGTTGCACCTACGGTACGGCTATCTGTATCGCTGAGGCACGCAAGCCTCCCCACCAACGGCAAGGTCCATGGTTCATGGTTCGAAAAGAGGATTTGAAAAAGACGGGGAACTTTGGTACATACGCATATCCTGATCGTATTGGAACCATTCAGAGTATAATGGATGGGCCAGTCCATTTAATTATTTATGTAATATTAACGCAAACAATGTATTTCTCAGGTTTTAGTGACTTCGAGTTAATACTTTACTTCTGTAGTTTATATTTATGTCTTATGCTTTTAGATTAATCCTAATCTGAATCATTTAGCTCACTGAAACAAAATTAAGTTGTGAAAGAAACTACATAAAGCAGAAAATTAAACATCCTACCGTGTGTCATTTTTCCCGTCATGTTCGGGTGCAGCACTGCAAAATTTAGGACGGATATAGTGTCGTATAAAAACAGTCATCCAAAAGTCAGATTACCTTAGGATTGAGTTATGGACAGATGGCTGAAACTTTAGGAACAAACTCTATGATTTTTAAGAACACACTCGTATGATTAATAATAAAATTCCTTTGGGTATACCAGATTCTCTCATCTACACACGCCACTTAATCTAACTGAGGTGCTCTAATCAGAGGTATTTAGAGTCATGTTATTTTCATTGATTCTAACAGCTGCGGAGGAATCCATGAGGGACGATTCACACAGGCATCAACATCGTTACACAGAGTTTCAGTTGGACTCAGCTTTGGGGAATTGAAATTCTGGAGAATCGTTGACCGTTTCTGTCACTTCTCCTGTTCGTATCGTCGCTGCACCATTCCTAAGGAATGGACCATCAGGTTAACGATTGGCGTGCGATAGACAGCGACTGAAGTTTGATGCTGTCCCATGTTGCTGCAGGACAAACGACGTCGACGCAGCCTAGGCTTTTAACGTAACTTACACGTACAGTGTTCACCTCTGCGCGAACGCTTACTATGTTTATGTAAGTTCTAAATCCACTTTTGACAAAACTATTTCTTAGTACTACTATGGATTGTTCATGTCAACACTTCAATACCGATTCTAGAAATGCGAAAATGCTCACAACCGATTTTCGCTCTTTCTAAATATTTTATCGTATTCAATTAATGACTGGTTTGTAAGGCTGTTACTTGCTTCTTAAAATGCTTACTTAAATCAACGATGTGATTTCCATTGGAATGAAGTTAAAACATAAGTATTGGACTAGCCGTTAAGTTATTCACCTCCCTTTATTTACACGAAAAGAAGCACGTGTTATTGAAAGCGATATCACTACGTAATTGCTTACATACGATGAGGTGACAAAAGAAACGGGATGTCTCTTAATATCGCGTCAGACGTCCTTTTCCCCGGTGTAGTGTAAAAACGTGGCGTGGCGTGGCAAAGATTCAACAAGTCATTACAAGTCCCCTGCAGAATTTTTGAGCCATACTGCCTCTATAACATCCGTAATTGCGAAAGTATTGCCGGTGCAGGAGTTTTGTGCACGAACTGACCTCTCGATTACGCCCCAATAATGTTCCATGGGATTCATGTCGGGCGATCTGGGTGGCCAGATCGATCGCTCGAATTCTCCAGAATGTTCTTCAAACCAATCACGAACAATTGTGGCTCGGTGACTCTGCCCTTCGTTGTTTGGAAACTTTGAGTCCATGAACGGCTGTAAATGGTCCCCTAGTAGTCGAAAATAATCATTTACATTAAATGATTGGTTCAGCTGGAACAGAGGACCCAGTCCATCCCATGTAAACACAGCCCACACCATTTTGGAGCCACCAATAATAGCTTGCATAGTGCCATGTTGACAACTCGGGTCCGTGACTTCGTGGGGTCTTCGCCACACTCGAACCCTTCCATCACCTCTTACCAGCTGAAATCGTGACTCATCTGACCAGGCCACGGATTTTCAGTCGTCAGGGATCCTACCAATATTGTCACGTGCGCAGGGGAGACAGTGCAGGAGACGGAGAGCTGTTAGCAGAGACACTCGCGTCTGTCTTCCGCTGCCATAGGCCATTAATGAAATTTCGCCGCATTGTGCTAACGATTACGTTCGTCGTACATCGGACATTGATTCCACGCAGTGCCGCTTGTCTGTTGCACTGACAACTCTACGCAAACGCCGCTGCTCTCGGTCGTTAAGTGAAGGCTGTTGGCCTTTGTGTTGTCCGTGGTGAGAACGAATGCCTGAAATTTGGTATTCTCAGCACCCTCTTGACGCTGTGGACTGCGGAATATTTAATTCCCTAACTAATCCCGAAATGGAATGCCTCATGTCTCTAGCTCCAACTACGTGTTCAAAGTCTTAATTCCCGTGGTGCGACCATGATCACGTCGGAAAACTTTTCACATGAATCACCTGAGTCCAAATGACTGCTCCAACAAGCTCCAACAATGCACTGCTCTTTTACGCTTGTATTCGCGATACTACCGCCATGTGTAGATGTGCATATCGCTTTCCTGTGACTTTACTCACCTGGCTGTATTTACTGCATTAGCAAAATCGAACTTCTTGGCAACGACCTTATATCGGCATTTGTAAACAGTCCTAGCATACTTTCTTTTAGAAACAAATGTTGGTGACACAGCATTCATTGATTCTGTGCACAGTAATAGGTATGTACATTTAATTTTCTATTCATTACCAGTTTCTGAAATGTTGGATTGCAATAATTCTCGACCAGTGATTATTTCGCTCTTTCGGAAGGACCAGCTTCGCGTCGCTGCCTTCGGTGCGGAAGGACCTGGTTTCGACTCCTGGCACCGCCTCGGATTCTTCTGAGGTAGGAACGTCTGTAACGGCCTCTACTCGGCCTTGCGAGGCCAAAAAGGCAGCTGCGTGAAAGCGGCGGTGTCACCAGGATTCATCTACTGGCAGTAACAGCTGGGGGGATTGGCAACATGCTCTTCGCAATGTCCACGATCACAAATCGCTCCGCGTACTGCACCGTAGGCAGCAGTCGGCCAGTCAGAATAGAGCTAAGGCGTACTCTCTGAGTGGTGTTTACGCTGCACGAAACTTAAGATCTAACTGGATGAATTGAAACAGTTTTGCAAGCATTAACTTGCGTGGATAAGATTATCAAACATGTCTTCCTGATTAGACTCCACATCTCACTTCATTTCGCTGAAGAAACCTTAACAGTTGGTTTATAGACGGTATAAGTCGGAAAAAAAAGACTGCTCTCGGCAAGCCGATTTTTGATCAGCCTAGAAAAATTTCTTCCTACCTGACGAATAAACAGTATAGCGAAAATCAGTTTCCGCAATTCGATTTTCGTCTTGCACAATTTGTGACGCATGTATACGTTGTGAGTAAGTGGTCTCCCGTACCTCCCAGCGGGAGGTCCCACGGGATTCTGACGTCTTCTTGATGGGTCACCCTTCTCCCTTTCGCCACCTACCCCCTCTCCGGGTCTCTCTCTCTGTTCTTTGTCGGCCAGGTATTTTAATGGATCGCCGCGCAGCGCACCCCGAGGCGGGGGAAATAACCCCATCCACCAGCCGGGGACCCCACATTAGCCACACCGCTGATAGACATTTTATTCGAATTCCTCGGCGCGGCCACAGATTAGGGAGGAGGCAGCGCCGACGGGCTGCCGCGGAGCTGGGGAAATGGGCCGCCATTACGGGCGCCAGCTTCGCCGTATCCACCGGCAGCCCCGTCCTGTCCTGTCTTGTCCCCTGTTATCATCGCGTTACTCGCCGCCGACATCGACGCCTCGACAATCGGGACGAGGTGGTGGTGGGGAGTGGGACGGCGGCCCAGCGTCACATGCACCACGAGGCACTTGAACAGGGGTAATAAACGGCGGCAGAAACGTACGGATACTGAATTCCTGATCGGCTCTCTCTTTAATGCAGCAATCCCGAAGAGTTTGATGTTATCATCCAATTGTCTACGACGTACTGAAGTAAGGAACACAATTTTCACTTTATTGGCAGTTGGCCATCGTCATACAACTATACAACAAACCTACATCATATTATTATTAATAATGTATGTAGGCTGTTTAGGTTTTTATGTTGGTAACGCCACGTAGCGCTCTGTATGAAAATCACTGACTGTGCTGTGTGCAGTCTGTGGCTGGTTGGACTCATTGTTGGAATATTCGCTTGTGTAGTGTTGGGCAGTTGGATGTGAACAGCGCGTAGCGTTGGGCAGTTGGAGGTGAGCCGCCATCAGTGGTGGATGTGGAGACAGAGATGCCAGAGTTTTGAGAAGTTACTATAAGTGGACGATCTGGACGTGTGTCCGCCAGAAAAAGGAAATTTGTAAAGATGGCGGTCGTGAATTGATATATATATATATATATATATATATATATATATATATATATATATATATGACTTTTGAACGTAGTTAAGGTAAATACATTGTTTGTTCTCTATCAAAATCTTTCATTTGCTAACTATGCCTATCAGTAGTTTGTGCTTCAAGTAGTTAGAATCTTTTATTTAGCTGGCAGTATTGGCGCTCGCTGTATTGCGGTAGTACGAGTAACGAAGATTTTTGTGAGGTAAGTGATTCATGAAAGGTATAGGTTATTGTTAGTCAGGGCCATTCTTTTGTAGGAATTATTGAAAGTCAGATTGCGTTCCGCTAAAAATATTGTGTACATTGAGTTTTGCTCAGCTGTTTGAAAATCAAATGACGTAGAGGTTTTCCAGCATTGTCATTCATAATTTTTTCTAAGGGGACGTTTCAATAATAACAATAATATCTACAAAGTACCCCAGTCTTTCACAATCAAAATCGTACTACTAACATGGATGGTAAACTGAATACTTTAACATAAGGAACTGATGATCAGAAAAGAACATTTAATATTTTATTCCCAAGCTAATAGCAAACGTTGGCTAAGGGCCTTGCCACAATGGTAACACCGGTTCCGATGGATTTCCGAAGTTAAGAGCTGTCGGCTTTGGCTAGCATTTGGATGGGTCATTGTCCTGGACGGCCGAGTGCTGTTGCAGCCGGGATGCACTTAGCCCTTGTGAGGCCAATTGAGGAGCTGCTTGATTGAGAAGTAACTGCACCAGTCACGAAAGCTGGCAAAGGCCGCGAGAGCGCTGTGCTGACCACATGCACCTCCGTATCCGCATCCGATGATGCCTACGGCCTGAGGATGACACGGCAGCCGGTCAGTAGTTGGGCCTTCAGGGCCTGTTCGGATGGTGTGTGTATAGCAAATGCTCGAAGAACGACCGCAAGAGTCAGTGCAAGATTGTTAAAAACAAAAAGTAAAAATCGGCACTCCGTCAAATATCTCTATGTTACAATGGAGCAAGTAGCGACAAACCTATGAGGATTTCGAACATACCTTTTCTGATTGCCCCTTACAAGATTTTTGTTTCGAACCCTAGAAAATTGTACCATTCCCCACCGTACAAAGTTAATTATGTGTTTACGTAGATCATCAATCCTGGGAATCGGGGATCTCTACGATATTTGGCTGTTATCGCTAGTGGTACGACATTGGTCCTGAGAATTCCAAAACTGTATCAAAATCTCTACACTAGTTCCTCAGACTAGCCCGGACATAGAAAAAGAAGCGAGCAGGGACAGTTTATATGCGTAGAGAGAGAGGATTTAATAAAGCGTTTTTTATTGTCTTACTAATACATGACTGCAACTTACATTTTATGTTTACATGCAGTAATGTTCCTTTGTTTTGGCGGATGACAAATCCAATGTACATTCAAACGGGAAATGATAGTATTTATGTGATATAATTTCGGTTTAACGAGTTTCGTATGTTTTACTTTATTTATACTGTGAAACATTGCTTCTTGTCGAATTTCATGATTGTAGGACAACGGGAAATACCCTATAGCTTTCGGTGAGTGAGTTCTTCAGTATCAAAATATGTTACATAAATGAGCGAATCTTTTGATCGCATTGATACAGAAGCTTAAATTTTTTACGCTGTCAACGTATCATAGACTTTAGTGGGTGACATTAATTTGAACTTGATACGCCAACCTATTCCGCAGAAAAAGGGGTCTTAAAAGGCGAATGGAGAGGCAGACGGACAAAAAATGACAAATTATTTTTCCTGTGATATAATTACATTTAACAGTTTTCGGACTTTTATTTTGCTTTTACTGTGAAGCCTTATTTCTTGCCAAATCTCATGATTCTAAGTCAACGGGAAGCACCCTATAGGTCTTCATGCGTGAGTTTGTAATTATCAAAATATGTGACATAAATGACCGTAACTTTTTGTTGCACTGACTTAGAAGCTTATAATTTTTACACCGACAAGGGAACAAGAACCTTAGTGTGTGACAAATTTGAATTCGATACGTCTACCCGTTTCTGAGAAAAACGATCCTTAACAGTCGGACAGACTAACAGACAGATAGCAAACCCATCCTATATGGGTACCGTTTTTGCAGACTGAGGCACGAAACCCTCAAAATAAATAACATGATGTCATCGACTTCCACGGTCAACATCTACTTCATTCAAATTCTTCTAGGTGTTCTATCGCGTCATCATACAGGGTATTAGAGAAGTTTTAAAAATTTGGGATCGGCCGCTGTGGACGAGCGGTTCTAGGCGCTGCAGTCTGGAACCGCGCGACCGCTACGGTCGCAGGTTGGAATCCTGCCTCGGGCACGGCTGTGTATGATGTCCTTAGGTTAGTTAGGTTTAAGTAGTTCTAAGTTCTAGGGGACTGATGACCTCAGATGTTAATTCCCATAGTGCTCAGAGCCATTTGAACCATAAAAATTTGAGAGATTCTAGAGGCTGAAATTCTAAATGTTTTGCAACAAGAACGCTATAGCCGGAAATGTGATATATAATTTATACAGTAGTAGGAGGTTTTGTACCTTCCAGCCATTGGCGGTAAGCTATTGCTACAGATGGAAGACTTGTACACACACAACTGCAGTAGCCGAGCAGAGCCTGTGTAGAGGAAGTTGTTTGCTTAGTCCTTGTCCTTCATTTCATCCTTTCCAGCCACTGGCGTTGTGCTGTAAACACGCACCTAGTCAGCGTGAGTGAGTGAACAGTTGTCTGCTTATCGTGTTTTACATAGGCTATAGTTAAGTTTTAACGTCATGGAGCGCAGTTCCCCATTTGTAGAAGTTGCTGACATGCATTTGAGTTGTGGCGAAGTTCGCGGGAATGCCAGCATCGGCTGTACGCAGGAAGATACCCAAACAGATGGCTTCCTAGCACTCCGTAATTCCCCAATGTTAATTGTTGACTGAACGGGAGAGGATCTGTCTGAGGTGTTACGTATCGGGCAAGTGCAAGGAGAGGGACACGAACCCCTGCATTTGAAGAGGACTTTATCAAATATGTAGCTGCCAATCCGACAACAAATGCACGTCGAGTCGCCCACGCCATGCAAATAGATCTCGTGACTGTTTGGCGAATTTTGTACGGCGCTTAAGTACATCTGCCACACGATTAACCACTTCAGACGATGGGATAGCTCGATTCTGAACCACGCCAACAATTCTCACAGTGATTCGTTCGTCAACATGCTGCTGTCTCCAATATTCCGAACCTGACGAGTCAATTTTTACGCTGGAAGATATTTTTAACTCCTGCAACATCCGCCATGGGCTGTTGAAAATTCACATTACCTATACGAGACATTACCATGTGAGATTCTGAGTAAACATATCGACTGGAATAGTTGGTGGTCACCTTACTGGACCACACCATTAACGAGAAACTTTGGTTGGTGCATCGTATTTCAACTTTCTGACAAATGCCCCGCCTGAACTTCTGGTGGACGTCCGCTTGCAAATGCTCGTTAATTTTTCGTTTCAGAACGATAATGCGTGAGTATACTTGATCGTCGGGCAAGCGCATATCTCACTGACATCTTCAGTTAGAAAGTAAATGGAAGGGGATGCGCAGCTCGTTTGGTCTGGGCACTCCCTGACTCCACCTCTCTTCACTTTTTCTTCTGGGGTTACGTAATGTTCTTCGTGTACTCAAAAACTGTTGTTGCTTATTGAGCTTATCTTCACAGCGATTGATACCATCACAGGGGAGTGTGTTATCTTACAGAGAATCAGACAAACCATAGTTCGTCGTTGCAACTTTTGTAACGAAGTTGGTGGTCGTTACACTGAACGTTTACTCTACAGTAGTAAACCAACAGATTCCGCTTACAGTACACGGTCCAGTCACATTAGGCGTAACGTGACCACCACCTCTGTTCGACGTCAGTGTGGGGCAACTACTCACAGACGGCAGGTAGTGGTACTACGGTATGAAGCGTGCCGGTGGTACACAGAAAACAGTGCAGTTGTTATTGTAATGCGATAATGAAGCGATTTCTCTGGCGTATAATAATGCATGACCATTGGCTTTCGAGCAAAGGGTGGCGGAATTTCCGAAACGACCTAGTTTGTACACTGTTCGCATAGTGCAGCTGTGCTTAAAATATAACGTGCGTGGTAAAATGGCGCATTCCAAACCGGTGGGGAAGCAACTATGGTGCACCACGGGTCATGGATGACATGGGTGAACGAGGGCTGTGGAGATATGTACCGACCGGCGAATAGACGCAACTGTTGAGCAACTAGCCGCCCAGATGAATCAAGGAGACAACAACAGTGTCTCCTCTACGACCGTTCTGCGAAAGTTGCTGCGTGTGGGCCTCCGCAGCAGGCATATGGCTCAAGCACACATGTTGACCGCTGTTCGTCAGCGACCAAGACTGGAATTTGCGCTCCAATACCGCAATGGACGACCAGTTAGTAGCAACAGATGCCCTTTACAGATGAGTCACGTTTTATGCTCCATCGGACATATGGGCGACCTTTTGGGTGTACGGCATCAAACGTCCGAAAGCAAGCATCCTGCGACAATCGTCGGAAGGGTCCAGGCCGGAGGGGAGAGCGTTACGGTCTGCGGAATATTTTCTTGGCCTTCCCAGAATATCGTCATTCTGAAAGGCACAGTGTATCGATATAACTATGCATCTATCATTGAGGGCCATGTCCACAGTTTGTTTTTCTTCGGCGCGATTAAATCTTACCAGCAGGGCAATGCAAGCCGTCACACAGCTCTCAGACGGCGTGTGTGGTTCGAAGACCATCAGGAAGAGTTCACCGTACTTTCCGGATCTAGACCCAATCGAATCTGTCGGACCACCTCGATCAGACTGTTCGTGGATCCTCGACCGAGAAACGTAGCGCAGTTGGCTTCTCTCTCTTCCTGCACGTCTCGAAGCGACCCGAGCTGCAAAAGGATTCTGACAGGTGGTCACGTTGATGTGACTGGCAGCGTAGAGATTTGTTGTACGAAACAGTATCGGAAACCTTCTGGAAATCTAAAAATTTGGAATCAAATTGAGATTCCCTGTCGACCGCACTCATTACTTCGTGAGAACAGAGAGCTAGTTGTATTTCACAAGGATGATATTTTCTGATTCCGTGTTGGCTTCTGTCAATAAATCGTTTTCTTCGAGGTAATTCATGTTCGATCACAACACAAGTTCCAGAATTCTATTGCAGATCGATGCCAGTGATACGTTCCCTTTTTAGAGTACAGGTGTGACCCGTGCAGCTTTCCATTCCTTAGGTACGGCTCTTCCGTCGAGCAGGCGGTTGTACATGATTGCTGAATACGGAGTTTTAACGTTTCACCGTTCTTACGTGCAACTGGACGTCTGAACTGTGTCGCCGTTGGGTTACGCCGCGCCCTGAAACCTGACCGGTGTGTCAGTTCGCCGCGTGACAGAGCAACCAGCTGTTTCTCACAGTGGGAGATGCCGTTGACGAATGTAGGGCGGCGTGGCAAACCGGTCCTCAGAGACCAGCTGGGAGCGGCACCAGTCACGTGCACCTGTCCCTGTCTCCGGAGGAGCGCCACGGTACTGTAGCACGGCTGCTGCAGGGCCCTGCTCCTGCCACGGAAGCGATACTAGGAACTGAAGAGTCCGGCACGCTGGGGATAGCAATACCAGCGGATACAAAACTAACAGGAATAACGAAAACTCAGTAATCCCATAATACTTTCAGTAGGGCAGAATTTAAAATAGCGTTGGACGACCTGGCAGACGGAATATAAAACTTTTAAGCGGAATTCCTGAAGTCTTTCAGTGAAGTGGCAACAAAACGACTATTCGCGTTGGTGTGTAGAATGTATGACATGGCGATATGTCATCAAAATTTTGGAGAAACATCATCCACTCAATTCCTAAGACCGGCAATTCTGACGTTACCGGTGATAATGGAAGCAAGATTAAAGAAAAATCAAGACACGTTCACAGGATTTGTCGACCCGGAAAAAGTGTTCGACAACGTGAAATGGTGCAAAATGTTCGAAATTCTGAGAAAAAATAAGGGTAAGCAACAGGGAAAGAGGGGTAATATGCAATATGCACAAGGACCAAGAAAGAAGTGTTCGGATCAAAAACGGTGTAAGAGAGATGTAGTCTTTCGCCCTTTCTGTTGAATCTATACATGGAAGAAGCAATGGCAGAAATAAAAGAAAGGTCAAGAGTGGGATTAAAATTTAATGTCAAAAGATATCAATGATAAGATGCGCAGTCGTGCACACAAGGCTGAACGTCACATGGCGTGTGGTCAGTGGGACTATAGCGCCAAATTAACAGCTGCCCCGCCTCCCTCCCCCCCCCCCCCCTCGCAGCACGTGGCACTTGCAGCAACGGGAAAAGACACTATGTGTCAGCGAGCATTTATCGTGCTCGGTTGCGCTTTTCTTCATTACGAAGTGGCCAGAAGACATTTGAGGAAGAATCATCGGGAAAACGAAGAAGGGCGAAGTGTAACGAGTGTACGCCAGGAATTTGTTTTTGCTCACAGCATTGTTAAGTGTGCACAGGGAGCGTTCCGAACCACAGGCAGTGTGTCCCAAGCAGAGGAGGTGGTCGACCACAGCAGCAGACGGCCGCTACTTTGGAGCAACAAGCAAGAAGCGGGTGCCCTTGCAATCTCACGCTCCACAGTGGAATGGCGGCTGTTTGCAAGGCGCGTAGGGGGGTTGGTTGCTTGTGTTCCGTTTACATCCAGACATCGGAGTCGCCGTTTGTGATGGAGCTAGAGCACAGGGACTGAATTAGCGATGAGAGGAGTCGCGTGCTTTTCTCGGATGAGAGTAGTTTCAACCTGAGTAGCGATTCTGGACGTAGCCTCATTCGGCGACAGATGAGGAACGCATAATGCGTCCGGGAACATTGTCGAAAAAGACAGCTCTGGTGGCCCGCACGTTACGGTATAGGCACGCATAATCTTGCATGGATGTACTGACCTCCAAATCTTTTAACACGTTCACTCACTGGACAACGTTATTGTGACACTGTACTCCTTCCCCATGTGGGTCATTTCATGTGCTCATTTGGCCATGACCTCGTATTTATCGGTGATAGTGAGCGACCTCATCGAACAGCGCAGGTAGAGGGGCTCTCGGAACGAGAAGATATTCACTGAATGGACTGGCCTTCACCTTCCCCCGACTTAAATGGAGCACGTGTAGAATGCTTTGGGGTGACGTATTGCACCAAAGACCATCCAGCAGGTGACAACTGCTCTGGTGGAGGAATGGAACTCCCTAGTACGAGAACTCCTTACCAACCTTGTGAGCAGCTTCCGAGGACATTGCAGATCATACACTGCGCTGCTTGCTCACCACACACCCTTTTAAGAACCATGTCCTGCATTTTGTAACATCCAGGGGACCATCATAAATCGCGGTTACTTTGAAAACGGAATTGGTATGGCACTCTTCGCAGGATGAGCCCGGTAGCCGTACACAAAACGATATCTTCCTTATTAGGCGTATAAAATATATCTAAATAACTGCGCTGATACATGTCGAGTGTAGCGCTCGGTTTATTATGGTGATGACGATATAAAAGAAGGGGGAGGCTAAATTACTTCTCTGGAAGATAGACTATTCCTCTCGGTAGCGACAAGTGGGTTGCGTCGAGCTTAACACGGATCACCATCACCATGTCCCAAGGGCCCACTCAGTAAGACTCTGCTCAGAGGTTTGTTATTTGACATGGCACACTGTTGCACGGTATCGTTAGTGCTTTTTTAAGCCAAATATTGGGAAATGAAAGTTTTTTGACCAGCAGGGCTAGAACCTGCTGCTCCCGTGTCCAGTGACTTGACACGAGCTTGGGATAGCTATCTGTTACAAAGGTTAAACTAACCCAAGGGCTCATTAGCATGCGCACGCGAGTTGCCAGAATCGTCGCACTGGTAAATCCTATGTCCAACTATATCACGTGTACCGTTTCCAATAACCCTATTGTTACTGATACTGATACGGTAGCCGATTGGACATTGTCTGGCCGGAAAGATATCTTTGAGTAAATGTAGAAACTTTTTTATGTAGTGCAGTTTCCATAAAAATTATGCCTTTAACGTTTAGGAATTACCGGAAACAATGAAATACCACCTTACTACAATAAGCATTTCAGTCTGTCCACCTGGTCAACAAAACATGTCAAACGACTGCGGCACCATCCTTGAGGTGCTTCTCTTGTTGTTTTCTTCCGTGTCACCATCGTTGGTGCCTGGATGGTGGCACGAACAGCATTCCGTATAGAGATACGTAACGAGGGTTCACAGCATTTTGCGCAGTTTAGATTATTACAGCGGAAAGTACTGGCTTTTAACGACGGTGCTGTTCGGGCACTAGTGGCTGTTTAGAGTCGTAAAGAAGACCTGACAGCGCTCTCATGCAGCCCGTTCCTACCGAGACAAATCTTCCGTTGCAACTACTGAGTGCAGAACGGCACTTGTGTGTGCAGAATCTATGTTTTAGCTTCTGACTGCAGGTGGAAATCAGAAGATTGCCCTGTTTATCGCCCCTGGATGACATCACGTAATGGTTTGTGGCAGGATGTAGAATTATTTTATCATTTCAGTCATTGTCTCATCAGAGCCTTTTCAAACGAGAGAGCGCAGTGGCAATGACACTACATTCTTTTTCTGAAGCAGCGGCTTTCAAATGTGCTTCTGGCTACCGCGTTGAGATCTCTCGTGTTCATGGGAACATCGGAACTAATCGGACACTGGCTGTTACATACCCATGCTTGTCGCCTCTCTGTATCTAATTACCGTGATGTCGACGAAATACTCCATTTTTATTTCCCAACGTTCTCAATTTCCTCCACCGTATTACCAACTGCTATCGGATTTCCAACAATGTATGAATGTACATACGATTTCTTTAGTTTTTATGAGATTTTTCATGTTTTGCCCACGTAGGTCAGATGGAGAGTTCTCGAGAAAACGGCTGGATTGTCGTGTCACACAAAGACAATATTTTACCACAGGTCGAGTTGTTACCTTCAGGTGCGCTGATGGAATCATAAATCAACACTGGTATGACTGAGCAGTACAACACGGTTCGTTCTGCAGCCCTCCCCCCCCCCCCCCCCCCTGTCGCCCGTCAGCTAGTGACCTTGTAAACATGTAAATAATAGAAATCGATTTAGACATATAAAACTAATCAAGGAAAGCGTCTAATATGGTATGAGGACTGATAACTTTGCTTCGATGTGAAAACAAAGAAAGGCAAACAACAAAATGTAATAGTAGTAGAAATGAGATGCAAACACTGTAAGTTAGTTTAATCGAAGGAAAGTTCCTCTTTCTTCTTTCAATGGCATTTCTCCAGTATGTACACAGAAT
The DNA here is from genome assembly GCF_021461385.2 of Schistocerca piceifrons. NCBI lineage: Eukaryota > Metazoa > Arthropoda > Insecta > Orthoptera > Acrididae > Schistocerca > Schistocerca piceifrons. Next base: position 533,805,789 of record NC_060140.1, read on the forward strand.
CAATCTGTTAAATTACGGATTTGTCATTGTTAGTGGTAGATAATGGCCGTATGCCCTTCCTGTTGCCACCTCGTTTTTGTAGCTGCTAAGACGAAACTAAAAAGCCTTCATAAAGTGTTCACTTTTCATTTAGTGGAAATGTGAATGCATATCAATATTACTGAAACCAACGATCCCCCTTTTTTCCTTTTCTTTTTTTAATCATCAGCCTTCTGACTGGTTTGATGCGACCCGCCACGAATTCCTCTCCTGTGCAAACCTCTTCATCTCAGGTATAGCACTTCCAATCTACGTCCTCAATTATTTTCCGGCTGTATCCCAATCTCCGTCTTGTTCTACAGCCCCCTCTAGTACCATAGAAGTCATTCACTGATGTCTTAACAGATGTCCTGTCATCCGTCCCTTCATCTTGTCAGTGTTTTCCACATATTCCTTTCCTCGCCCATTATTCGGAGAACCTTTCATCCCTTACCGTATGAGTCCATCTAATTTTCAACATTTTTCTGTGGCACCACACCTCAAATGCTTCGATTCTCTTCTGTTCTATTTTTGCGGCAGTCCATGCCTCACTGTCACACAGTGTTGTGCTCCAAATGTACATTCTTAGAAATTTCTTCCTCAAATTAAGACGCATGTTTGATGCTAGCAGATTTCTCTTGGTTAGGAATGACCTTTTTGCTAGTTCTACCTTCTTTTCACGTCCTCGTTGCTCCGTTCGTCATGAATAATTTTGGTTCCTAGATGGCAGAACTCATTGACTTCATCTACTCCGTGATCATTTCTTCTGCCCGCCCCCCCACCCCCTTTGTCATTTCCACTGAGTAGTTAATATGTTATATCTCGTGCTTAAGTTCTGAGGCCCAATATGTTTGTGTATTACGCTCCCCTAACATTCATCAGAGAGAATTGGTACTTTTCGTGGACTAATAATATTCTAATAAATTCCATTAGAGAAAAAACAATAGGAGAAATTGTTTGTATTGTTTTCCAGAGCATTATTAACTAGTTCTCTGGAAATGGACTCACCCATAATTTAGAGAAAATAATGTATAACCAATTCTGTACAACAGAGTCATACCAACAATTGCTGTAACAAATGAATAGGAGTCCGTAAACAGGGTAGAACGCTCAAAGTTTAATGGGTGTACCTATTGATGAAAACTGAAGAAAAATACCCGTGACCCGCCCGAAAACTGATTTCAGCTACTTTTGATATTCGTCGAATTCCTAATCTTGAAAACACACGAATCAAGCTCCTAACATATTTTGCATATTTCCGTTCAACACTTGGTTACAATTTTCTGGGGTAACTTATTATGTAGAAAGAAAATATTGATTGCGGTAAAGAGAGCAGTAAGAATAATATGTGGTGTTCATCCGTGCTCGTCATGTAGCGCGTCTTGAAAGAGCTAGACATTTAACCCCCCTTCGCAATATTTACATTTGCTAATGAAATTTGTCCATCAGAGTTTGAGAAGACGAGAAGAACAGTGATGTTCACACCTACAAAGCTAGGAGAGGGAATGACTTTATTGCTCATTAGTAAAGTTGTCAGTGCCATAGAAAGGAGTTCAGTAATCATCAATAAAATTTTTGATCATTTGTCAAACAACATAAAAGAAAATTTTACTTCTAACCTAAAATCTTTTCCTTGGTTAAGTTCTATTCCATAAGCCATTTTTATTTGAAAACTGGTAGTTATTAAGTAACAAATTTTAAGTGACGTTCCAGGAGTAAGAGTGAAAAATAATGTGTTTATTAATGTTAAAACTAATGATGTACCGAATAATTTAATCATTTACGCATCTCCAGAAAACTGACTAGTTACACATCATTTCGAATGTTCTACGCAAGATGTAACTAACTAACTCGTATGTGAGAGCTGAGTTTCTCCCGCCGCATAGAAAGTTCACATAACTTAGCGGAATGCAGCCGAGTGACGTCACCATCCACCGCCGATATTTCGGCGGGAGCATACTCTGTATATGACGTGGCACAACTGCAAGGAATACGGTAGACACTCGCCTTACGCAAACCAAGATCATGCCACTCTAAGGTCAGGATACTTTTAGGTTCCGTATTCGTTCCAGTTGTGGCATGTCGCACATGAGTCAGACTGCCAGAACTGTGGACGATCGTTCTACTGAGCTTCAGCGGCGCGCAAGCTCACAACAGCCGAGTAAATCCGTCACTGGAGAACACTGACTTGCCAACGGTCATCTTATGAAATATAACAACAACGGACATTCTGGTATGCACTTCCAGCTATTGGGACAGTGTTGTGAAGGAAGCTGTTGAAATTAAATTAGCAAGTAACCTTATAATGGATACGGTGGTTTTTGTTTAAGTTTTGCTCCCTCCCTTGTCAAAAAGCAGAGGGACACAGATTGTGTTACCTCATCCGTATATTATTAGTTTCACTTTCGATAACTTCTGACGTCGACCAACTTTGGTTTGTGATGGCGCTAGTGTGTGTGTGTGTGTGTATGTGTGTGTGTGTGTGTGTGTGTGTGTGTGTGTTGTCTTTCCTGACTTTCTCTGAAAACCGAGGTTTTAAATTCCCTTGCACAGCACATTCCTGATAGAGTTGAAATAGGCAGGGTGTGCTCCCGCCGTAATATAGGCCGTTGCGACGATATCATCCGGCTGTATTCCCGTAAGTTAAGTGAACAGCTAACTCGTATTTCGAGATTTTGAAAATAAATCGAAACAGAATAACTTTGCCATTTCTGGGTGTATTGCGTTAAAAGCACAGAAGTGCTATTGAAGAACTCCCTTTTCGGTTTCTTAATTAGTATGGAGTTTCCACTGAGGAGCGCTATACAACAACTGGAAGACTGGAGCCGGAGCTGGACAGGAGGACCACAGGGAGCCATCGCGACCTTCTCATGGCGCCCCTGGTCCGCCGGCGACGTCCCAGGCCGTTACGCGCGTTTCATGGCCACTTGAAATGTCGTCGCACGGTGCAGACAAATGCTGATAACAGGCCAGCACCTCTGGCATACGCCATCTGCCTGCAGGGTTCTCCTCTGCTGGTAAACGCCAGGCCACGCAAAGTCTCATCTGTACTGTACTGCTTCACCACCGTTTGCATCCAATGGTCAATTTAGAAAAAAGGAAATCTTTTACTGAATCTCATTATCAGTTACTAGCCTGCTTGAAATGCCAGCCTCTCATAACAATTGACTGTCGTCATTTAACGTTTACTTCGAAGACGATGTTCAAGTAACTGGCATTACGGGCATAAAAAAAACTAGTACAGTTCATGAAGCAGAGGTAATTCCCCAGAAAGAAACAAATACCAGAGTTGAAAACTGTAAACACAGAGAAAATATTAATAGATACGGGTAGCCACTCTGTACGACAAGTGGCTGGTGAACATTAACGTACCCACCGAATTTGAAATTTTCTGGACCACTCCTTACAACAGATTTGCACATATTTCATCTATATTTGGCACTGTGTTAACTCGTGGCATCGGCCTTATTAACAAATATATTAACAAATAGTTTCATCGATCAAGATTCCGCAGTCTTTAAGGCTCCCAGTCTCCACCCACCCTTTACGATTTTCGTTTCCCGTCATTTTCATAAATCACTTGGAGCCGGATTATATAGCGACTTAATCAAAAAGTTTGCATTTGAAATACAATCTAAGATGAAAAAAATGAGACGGAAGTCGGCGATGTGATGTACACTTACAGACAAATAAATGATTACAGTTTCAGAAAGGTTAGATGATTTACTCAAGACAAAGAACTTCACAAAATGAGCAAGTCAGTAGCGCATTAGTCGTCTCCATACACGTCTTTGCTGGTCATCGGGGCTCAGTTCGAAGTGGGACTCATAACTGAAGACAATTACGCTCCGACAGTTCTACTCCAGTTAATGCGATTCCAGGCCGAAGACGTGTCTGGAGAGGCCCCTGATGACGGTGGGATACTAACCTGAGTGTAGGCCGCCATATGGCCCGACAACCAGGAGAGATTGTTTGGGTGCCAGTTCTTTTCACAACAGGACGCCTTTGGTTGCCCCCGCTTCAATTATAGCACAGCGGTACGTCGACGACACTCTACGCCCCGTTTTGTTGCCCTTCGTAGCAATCCACCCTGCGCTTCCGCTTCTGCAAGACAACCGCCACGGGCACACGTTGAGAGTTGTTACTGCTTGTCTTCGTACCTGCCAAACATCACCGTAGCCAGCAAGCCCTCCGGATCGTTCCCTAATTGCGAACGTTTGGAGCATTACGGGCAGAGCCCTCCAACTAGCTCGGAATTTTGACGATCTAACGCGCCAATTGGACAGAATTTGGCAGTAAATCCCTCAGGAGGACATTTAACAACTCTATCGATCATTCCCAAGCTGAGTGACTGCTTGCATAAGGTACAGAGGTGCACCTACGCATTACCCACTTTACTCAATTTGTGAAGCCATTTCTCTTTAATAAATCATCCAATTTTTCTGAAACTCTAACCATTTGTTTCTCTGTACATGTACCTCACACTCACCGATTTCGTCCCATTCGTGTAACTCCACCTTGCTGCACCGTTCTTTTTTTTCCATAGACTCTATAGAGTATTTCGACTAACTAGGCCAGTATTTCATCCTGCACTCAGTGGCGGCTCGTAACCATATATTGCTATAATGGATGATGCCCTGAAAACTATTTTCTGCTGTAAACAGGGGGGGGGGGGGGGCGGGGTCTACTTTGATTCCATGAAAAGATTTTTATTGACTTATATTATAGACTAGTGTGAGTTTTATGAAATAACAAAATAAAGCACAAATGAAAGACTATATGGAGCCTCACATATGGATTTGCGTTACGAGTTCTGGAGTTTAATTCTACAGTATCAGTCTACAGTAGTATTAGCTTAGTGCAAGACAGATATATTTTCCTGGAACGCTGCGTGAGCGTTGCTGGTGAAACAAGCCGAAAGTGGAAAAAGTGACAGGAATTATCTTATATTTCGAAACATTGCACCATCAAGACACAAAAGATACGTATTAATGGTCACAAGTTCCTTAATCACAAAATCTCACACATGTATACATAACACGTAACCTTATGAAGATCATTCTCATCATACTCCTAACCCATCACTTTCAAGAAATGGTTTACAAGAGTGTGACAAGTTAGATTCGCCAAAATCAGTCGAAATTTCGAATTTTTATCTTCCACAGGTCGGGTAATAGTATGGTTTGGAGAAATCTATCTTTTATTTGTGTACGCTGTTCGAAAAAATGAACGACTCAGAACCAGATTCCTCGTTCTTCCATTATAATGAATCAATCATTTAAAAAAAAAATATTTCTTTGAAACGAAGACACTAACCAACCTCCAGCTACCTTAGATAAAACGACCCGTTATTGATTTTTCATCTCAAGAATTTATACTCAGACAGTAGAATACGTTTGATATAATATTTTCTGCAGTCTAGTATTGGCAGCGGGATGTACGCTTGTTTTGGCAACATGTATGTCATTTACGTTTCGTGCCAATTCAGTCGATTTTTTTGAGACTTGCTTGTGCTACAAAACGGGTACTGACTGTCATCTGAGGACGAATCTTTAAAGATCGTGACAGCTCTTTTTATCTATATTGAATAAAAATTAGGTGCTGCCTTCATGACAGTAAGAAACTCCCCTGATGCCAAATCCTGGCGAGATAGAAGTACTGTATAATTATTTTGTTGTATGCTTGTACGTGGTAAGAGCATTGTCAATTACCGTCCCGTAGTTACTGGTGTGTGAGAACACATATTTACGAAATAGAAAGTAGGAAGGTATCCCAGGCTGTTCGATTAATACAAAGAGGAGTGCCACATCATCTGCGTGGGGAGCAGTTACAATAGTAATTCCACACGGTCCGATCAGTGGTCCACTACTGTTGTTGCTATACATTAATGATCTGCCATTTTATCTGAATCAGGAGCCAGATTTAGTTCTGTTTGCAGTATGGACAAGGATTCTTGTGGTGCTGAGCAAAGAGGTATCAACAACGAAAATAGTAAATAACATTTCTGTGAAAGATACTGACTGGTTCTGCACAAATAGCCTACAATTGAACTTTGAAAGAACACAGCTCATCCATTTTCGTGCTGTCGAAAATATCCTACCTCCTACTGACCTAGGTATCAACTAGAAATAGGAAGCAGGGTAGAGTGTTCCAAGTTGTTAGGTGTGCATGTTGATGAAGCTTAAACTGGAACAACAGCATTGCACACCTACTAATTCGTTTTTGCGATAAGAATAACTAGCCGCTTTGTGGGTATACAGGGTGTCAGAAGCTGTCTGAAAAGCTTTTAAGGGTATAGCAGGGTACGTAGCGCAGAGAAATAATTTTTAATAAAAGAATTCGATACGTTGTGCTGTTTTCGAGTTAATTAGCACTGATACCCTATCAGACACACGGAAATTCGAGTGGCCCGCCAGATACATTTAGTGTCATTCGTTCTCATAGCGTAGATTATAGCGCACGAGATGCTCAGCCTTCAGCCTTTCGCTCGAGTTTGATCCTTACTACCGTTCCATGTTCAAATTTTGTATCGCTCTTATTCAGTATTAGGAAAAGAAACGAAGAACACGTTTGACGACACCATCGCTGGCGGGCCGCTGTAATCTGCGCACGCAACGACCTGATTGGCTAACTTCAATGCTAACTAACTCGAAGACAACGAAGGTATCGTTATTTTATTAATAATTATTTCTCAGCGCTACCTTCCCTGCAACACCATTACAAGCTTTTCAGACTGTTTCTGACCACCCTGTTGAATTCAGTAAGTTAACATATTTTCCACATTTTCTATCACGGATGTCAAAAGAGATCATAAAACACTTATGAAATATGTTATCACAAATACATTTGAGTTTTAGAGCGGCAGACATATTCGCAACATCAGAAGAAAAAATGATCGCATTAGTCTTTAATGATATTGAACGTATACAGAAAGGACAGGTCGAATGATAACAGTTTTGTTTACTGAAAGACTCCTGAAGACAGACGTAAACTTTCCCGAGAAAGTCTGTTACCGAAGTTTCAAGAACCGGGTTTAAGTGGTTACTCTAGGAGTATACTACAACCCCCTACATATCTCCCTCATAAGTATCGTGGGGATAAGATAGAATAGTTACTGCACACACAGAGGCACTCAATCATTTTTCGTCGCTCCGTACGTGAATGGAACAGGAAGAAACCCTAATAACTGGTACAATGGGATGTACCCTCTACGATGCACCTCACAGTGGTTTGCACAGTATGGATGTACACTACTGGCCATTAAAATTGCTACACCAAGAAAAAATGCAGATGATAAACGGGTATTCATTGGAGAAATATATTATACGAGAACTGACATATGATTACATTTTCACGCAATTTGGGTGCATAGATCCTGAGAAATCAGTACCCAGAACAACCACCTCTGGCAGTTGCTCGGTCACCATTGACCAGACGTTTTCAATTGGTGAGAGATCTGGAGAATGTGCTGGCCAGGGCAGCAGCCGAACATTTTCTGTATCCAGAAAGGCCCGTACAGGACGTGCAACATCGAATGATGGGTAGAGCCACGGGTCGTAACACATCTGAAATGTAACGTTCACTGTTCAAAGTGCTGTCAATGCGAACAAGAGGTGACCGAGACGTGTAACCAATGGCACCCCATACCATCACGCCGGGTGATACACCAGTATGGCGATGACGAATACACGCTTCCAATGTACGTTCACCGCCATGTCGCCAAACACGGATGCGACCATCATGATGCTGTAAAGAGAACCTGGATTCGTCCGAAAAAATGACGTTTTACCATTCGTGCACCCAGGTTCGTCGTTGAGTACACCATCGCATGCGCTCCTGTCTGTGATGCAGCGTCAAGGATAACCAAGGACATGGTCTCCTAGCTGTTAGTCCATGCTGCTGCAAACGTCGTCGAACTGTTCGTGCAGATGGTTGTTGTCTTGCAAACATCCCCATCTGTTGACTCAGGGATCGAGACGTCGCTGCACGATCCGTTACAGCCATGCGGATAAGATGCCTGTCATCTCGACTGCTAGTGATACGAGGCCTTTGGGATCCAGCACGGCGTTCCGTATTACCCTCCTGAACCCATTGATTCCGTATTCTGCTAACAGTCATTGGATGTCGACCAACGCTAGCAAAAATGTCGTGATACGATAAACCGCAATCGCGATGTGCTACAATCCGACATTTATCAAAGTCGGAAGCGTGATGGTACGCATTTCTCCTCCTTACACGAGGCATCACAACAACGTTTCACCAGGCAACGCCGGTCAACTGCTGTTTGTGTATGAGAAATCGATTGGAAACGTTCCTCATGTCAGCACGTTGTAGGTGCCGCCACCGGCGCCAACCTTGTGTGAATGCTCTGAAAAGCTAATATTTCCATATCACAGCATCTTCTTCCTGCCGGTTAAATTTCGCGTCAGTAGCGAATTTTAATGGCCAGTAGTGTAGATGTAGATCTAACGTTGTTACAAAAAGATGTCAAATTTGCAGCTTCAAAACTCTTTGACAATCTATCCATTGATATTAAATATCTGACAAATAAGAGAAATGTTTTCAAATGTAGATTAAAGGTACTTCTATGTAACTCCTTTTGTACTGCAGAACAAATATTGAACAGAAATAGTTAGATGTATTTATAGAAGAAACTGTAAATGCGCAGCATGTAGCCATATTAAATTCATGTGTGTGCCTATGTATATATGTATGTATGTATGTATGTATGTGTGTGTGTGTGTGTATGTTTTCTGTATTTGTTCTGTTGACACGTTCCACATCATAACGTTGACCGTGAATTTGACCTTACGTGACAGGTAACTAACTTACCTGGGTTTGACGCACTACTGTACCCGCTATAGCTATACAAGCAGAGGTTCAGCAGGATGGGACGAAAGGAGTGGAGTGGGTAGATATGGAGGGGGGAGATGAGGAGGGAAAGCCTTGTTGCGGTAGCCTTATGGGGCAGAGGCAGATGGCCCTGCAGCGACTGGGCGACAAAAGTGAGAAACAGAAATAATCCCAATTGAGAAATGATTCTAGCATTGGCCTAAACGAGTGTAAATTAGGAAGCGGGTATTGGCCGAGTTAAAACGCATTAGCAGGCTAGGCGGCGCGACTTACTCCGATTAATAGTGTAGCGGAGACATAAACGGCCCAGTGAGAGTGTAGCTACTTTAGGAGGTCCGAGAAACAACTCTTGTAAAAGATGGCTATTGCCTCCTGTCCCATTTTCATATATATCTTGTGTCCTTGACCGTCAAGGTAAACCCAATTTAAAAAAAAAATTACAATGTGAAACTTTTCCCTTGGGCAATAATTTGTATGCTTTTGGTGTCATGCGGTAGTTCTGAATAGAAATACAGAGCGTCACGTTTCTGAAGTAGATATTTTATATTTTACGTTTAGGAATAAATTAGGGACGTCGTACCCGAGTTCATTTCATTTATTTTCTCATAGGCAAGCAATATATATTTCTATCAACACAGCAATACTGTAGACTTCGTCGCCTTTACCAATAGAAAATTCACTGTCGTCAGGTTTATTAACAAACGCAAAAACAGAGTATGTGACAATGCTTCTTGTTGAAGTTTCACCTAGACAGGTACTGAGGTCATGCAATAACACAAGTTTCCTTGGTCTTATCAGTCGAATAAAATGTTGAGAGGCACAATTTGTTGATCATATTGATCACCACAGCTGAGACTAATGTTAATGATTAAAAATAAAAACCATCTCAGCTGTATTATTAAACATGTATTGTGTTACGAGCGGTTTCATTCGTTGAAAATCTTCAGGCTGCCGAGTTATGTTATGACTTGGAAAAACTTGGCAACCTGAGGGTGTTGAGCAAACGAAACCTGTCGTAACATAGCTGAGGTAGTTTTTAATAATCAGTAACACATTTTGTAATTTTGCTGTAAATATAATTCGGCAGATTTGAAGTGCAGCGGTCAGTTAGGTTCTGCCGTTAGTGAATCAAATGATATACTTGGATTCTTTAGCAGGTATCTCCAGACTTGCAGTTTTTCCAGGAACGAGGGCACATGCAGAACTGTTGTGCAACATGTATTGGAATGTTCCTGAGGACGAAACCCTAAAGATTCAAACTACTTGTGGAGGGAAGATATTACTTTCAAAACGGTCGTCCAGCTTGTACTGCAGTGTTCCTGATGAGAGTGAGCACGAGCATGGACGTAGTGTTGAATCAACAGGGAACGAAAGTCGTGTGCAAACAAGACCAGCGCAACAGGTCACACACCCGTTTGACTCACGAGTGACTGAAAGAGAATCTCTGAGAAACGACATCTTGAATAGAGGGCTCCAATGTAAGTGCTCCAGTATAACGCGAAAATAGAGAGTTCCAAAACCCGGTTCTTATAGCTATACAAACATAATTCACCAGTCTCCAAAACACCGACCACGTGCGGGGGGGGGGGGGGGGGGGGCGTGAAGATAAACTTTAACTAATAACACTTCACACAGAAGTATGTTAGCAGCATTTCGTCCCACGCTCACTGCATGAATAAAACAGGAAGAAACCTCAATATATGGTACAGAAAAGACGTACACTCTGCCTCTTTTGTCACGGTGATGTGGCTTCCCCCGTCGGCGGTTCGAGTCCTCCCTCGGGCATGAGTGTGTGTGTTGCCCATAATGTAAGTTAAAGTTAGATTAAGTAGTGTGTAGGCTGAGGGACCGATGATCTCTGTAGTTTGGTCTCATAAGACCTTACCACAAATTTAATGTCATGGTCATGTGTAGAGTATGGGCGGATTGCTAAGAAATGATGTACGTGTCTTCTCTATACTGTGGTCGACAGTATCAATCCGTCGTGTGAAAGATAGCTTTTGTGTGCCACCATAAGTTGCTACTGAATAAACCTTTCTGCGACTAAGTTCAATCATACTCCGGGAAGTGTACGATATCCAAGTTTGCCGAATGATGACACTAAGATTTTTTCAATAGCAAATTCTAGTAGTATATAAAAGTGTCTTTCATGAAATACGTGTGCTTTCTTGTAGTAAACATGTAATGGACTGTAGGAAAGGCGAAGAATTCGATTACCTTAAGTTCCGAAACCATCGAAAGCTAAGTTTATTTTTACTCATAAACCCTATATTCACTGTCCTCGCATAAAATATGAAGTTTTAAAGTTCCGTCTACGACATGATCGTTAGGAACAAAGCCAAAGCTCTAATTTGCAAAGGACGCGGAAGGAAATCGGGCGTGTCCTTCCCAAGGGAATCACTCTGACATTTTCCCTTGGCGATTTAAGGAAACTACCTCTCAAATCCCAGAATTTGAACACAGATGCGATGGTCCCCTGAAATTTCTTACTTCCTGTCGTTAGTTAGCCCGTTACAGATGATCCACAAGATGAATTTTACAACAGAAATGAAAATAATTATTGTATTATTAAAATGGTCCCATCATTCCTCTGACACTATAGAACGCTTACATCAGGAGTGGGTGATGAGGTTTTAAACATCTCTAGTGCAGAAAAAGGGCCTCGTTACTACTGTAAAACCATGTCACTCATCCCTGAAGACCTAAAATGTGCGGTCGTGAAGGGAGTCGTTGCCATATCAGCGCTGAAGATCGTACGACAACCGCTGCCTGTCCACCGCATTATGAAAAATGAATTTTATTCTGCGTTAGGATACTTTTGGCTTGTGCCACTTAAATGCTCTCTGGCCTGCGCTTAACTCCCGTGGTAACTACTACAATTATGTTTCCCATTATACCACTGGGAACGGTCATTTTAAGAATCTGAGAGTCGATTCGTATTGTAACCATTATCAAAGAGTTGAGATGATATATTGCCAGTGACGCTCTGCTTAGATATAGAATTAAACTCCAGACCCTGAAAAGACAGTGTTACACATGATACGAAAACTTAACAAGTAATATGGTGTTCGTGTGTTTGAGGGTGCTTCTTACTGCTTTCCATCAAACAATCTGAGAAATTCATGGATACCTAGTAAACTCAGAACTACTCTTTTGATTCATGTTGTCATACACTTCCCTTTGACTAGGGACTTCGACGAGATAACTCAGCTTTTAGCAGCTGTTTCCTCTACTAATTTCAGTACTGCATGAAAATTGCGTTGATATTAAAGGCTTTGAAGATGATTTTCTTCCCGAACTTACCTAATTCCGTTTTTTAAATTCTACAACCACAGTGAATAAAATACAGAGGTAAGCCCCTGCGGACAGTGACCTGCTGTACTATAAACTCAATCAAGAGTCTGTTCTCCACCATGCGTTCGCTCTCTTAACACTCTACAATTCCTAATTGTTCTTTATGGTCAATGCTAGAGTCGTGACGCTGTAGATTTAGAAACTAAGATGTATGATTGGAACTAGGGCGCTCAACAGTGTAGTCATCACGTTATAAACTTGGAGAGAAATAGCGCTTCTCGAAAGATATGCTCGTAAGTTGTGGTTCGAAAGATAATCTACAAATACAGTCGCACAGGATAACACTATCACTATTACATTACCAAAAATAGGACCTATAAATACCAATGCACGATATAAGCTAAGTGATTCAAAAGTGAGCAAAATACCCTTCCACTAAAAATTATGATCAGCACATTATCAATAAATAAATAAAAAGAAAGAGAAACATTAACAGTTTGTGGTTACGAAGTACAACATAAAGACACACAGTTGGAACGAGCCATAGAAGTTAATAGTCTCACACCCGGTGAAGAAGTGAAGCAATTTAGACAATACAGTCATATTTCGGAAGAGTATGGCTTACATCTCAAACCATCGAAATAAATATGCAGAAAATCCCCTTCATCTGAAAGACGTACATCACTTTTCACAACGAGCGAGGTGGCATGCTGGTTAAAGCGCTCGGAAGGATTCGAGTTCGTATCCCCTCCCGAACTTCAAGATTTAAGTTTCCTCTGAACCACATGAAACAAACATTTTCTGCCCCCTTCAACAATAACATAGAATTATTCCTCTGCCATTCTTGTCCAACTGTGTTTATACTCTCATATCCTACAAGTTAAGCTCTAAGTCTTACTCTCCTTTTCGCAAATGACTGTAACTACATCTATGCCTGCAGTCTGCAGCCACAGTGATCTGGATTTACCATTTGTCAGGGCCTCTTCCCGTTCCGTTAGCGTATGGAGCGCTGAGCCTCAGTGCGTCCCGTAATACAATCTTGTTTTGGCGATCCCCACTGGAGTGATACCTAGAGGATTTTAGAGTATTCATAGGGTCCTCACTTGAAACTTCGTAAATAGGTTTTCGAGGGATGTTCAAGAGTCTGTCAGTTCAGCTTTCTCGACAGGTCCGAGACGCTCTCTCACGGGCCGAACAAACCTGTGATCCTTAGTGCTGCACTTCTTCGTATACGTTCAGTATCCATGTTAGTCCTGTCGATCAATATACTAGGACGCGTGTTTTGTAAGCAATTTCCTTTGCTAACGACTGAATTTGCCCGTACTCTACCAATAAACTGAAGTCTACCATCTGCTTCACCCACGACTGAACCTGTGTGATCCTTCAGCTTCCAATCCCGACGAAGCGTTGCTCCGAGGTATTTGTATGAGTTGACCGACTCCAACAGTGACTCGCTGATACTATAGTCATAGGATACGAGTTTTACATTTCTGAGCATTTAGAGAATGTGACCAAACTTTGCACCACTTTGACATACTATTACGATCTGACTAACACATCTGCAACTTTTTTCAGCCAGTTCTTCATTTCAGATAACGGAACATTCTACGAAAACTCTGAGCTTGCTGTTAATATGGTAGGCCACGTTATTAATATACAACATCTGTAGCACTGTACGATCTATTATGTTCACGGATGTAGATTTTCGTGAAACAGGTGGAGTCTTCCTTCAAGCATTCATCAGTTCATATTTATCAGCTTTTCTTTGACCCTACCTCTAATCAGAGAAACCTTTGAGTACTCGCGCCGACCTCCGTACACACTCAGTTTAGGCCCGATCAAAGTTCTGTGTCACACTGACCATATATGATATCTGACTCGAACTGAAGCTTCCTTGTCTCCTTCCAATTGTCCAGTTACTTTATCGATGAGCTGTCTGAGTTCCCGTTTTTCCTGTGATATTTCACTTCTGAATTCAAGAATTACCGGCTTGATCTAAATATTGTCTAAAATGCCTCCCCCCAACACTTTTGGCCAAATTTGTGATTGCAAGCCTTTATATAACCAAACTCAGACGTGCCCCTCTGAGACTACAATCACTGTTAATTGAAGGATTGATATTCTTCGGATACCAGATCAGCTATTATTCTCCTTTATATTTACGCACAGGAAGAAATAATCATCTGAGTATAAGAAACAGGGGTTGATGATATTATTCCATGACCGACAGGAGTAGTTCGACCTCTGCTGGATAAATGCAGTTCGAAAGACAGACATTTTCGCAAAAGAAAAGTTAGTCCTTATGGAATCCCTGCTATCGATTTCCCATAAAAAGATCGGAGATTCAGCCAGAAAAATGTGTTACAAAGAGTCGCAGGAATATTACAAAAGCAGGAACAATACCTGAGTATTGTTCGGCCTATTTTGACTCTCATCGGAGAAGACCGATATGTCAAACAGAGAAGAACCAAATAAGAGTAGTCATTTAGTTATAGCTTTGTTAGAAGTGCGAAAGCATAACGGAGATGCTGATCCAACACTAGTGGCAGACGCTACAAGAGAGGCGTTGTTCGTGACACTGTGGTTTACTGTTAATAGTCTGAAAGCATATGATTCAACAACAGCCGACCAATATAATGATTCCCACTACGTACAAAAAACTAGGAATGTAAAATTTGAGAGATTGGAGCTGATATGGAGGATTACCAATAATCGTTCTTCCCGCGCACCCATCAAGGCTGGAACAGGAAATGGTGAGTCGGGGGAGGGGAAGGTGATAGTGGAACACAAAGTATCCTCCGCCGCGCACCATAAGGTAGCTTCTAAATGTAGAGGTAAATACAGAGAGCTATCTGAACTTCCCGAAAGATTAAAAGTGCGTACTTGATCAGGACTTTCAGCTGCAGGATGAGTCATTTTGAGAGACATAATATCGCATAGACATCGAGTCTGGGAGTGTATTAGAGACTGCTGAGCATAACTGTTACGGCGAAAACAGCTCACGCCATTCAGATGGAGGACTACAGAAAACCATTCTTTCCGCTCATCATTCGTGTATGGCACAGTAAAAAAAGGGGCAAGTGCACTGGTAAATAATGTACCCTCCGCCATACACACCATAAGGTGGCCTCGTGCTGTAGGTGTAGATATATCTGTTGAGATTCCTGACAAATCGGAACTTTCAGTTGCAGAGCGGAAGAGTCGTTCTGAGAGAGTCAGTGTCGCATAGATATCCAGACCACAGATAGAGGCTATGAACCGTAACAGCAGAGGCGGCGAAGACAACTTGCGAAGCGCAGCAGAGCGGACATACCTCGTTCAGAACGGCGATCGCGGAAGTGGCGCCTCGACGGCCGCCCAGTGGGTCAGCGGCAGCGCAGGCCTCTGGGAGCGGCGGTTCTCGCGCAAAGATCGCTGCGCACCTTATCCGACACTGCAGGCCGGCGTTGCTAGCATACCGGCGTTCGCACACGAGGGCCCCTGTGCTCCTCTCAGACGGCTGGCTCCCGAGTAGCTAACCGCGAGGGGAAGGGCACTGGGTTCGATGACTAGCTAAGTGTACCGCCGCGCTTCCGGTAGCGGGTGACCGGCCGGGAGTCGCGAAGAGGTGGAAGAGCGACGGAGCGTGTCGTGCGGGGCGTTCGTCTCGCGTGCGTCCTGTTCGTCCTTAGCGGAGGTCCTTAGAGCGACTGAATGAGCGCCGACAGCGCTGGCCGGGACGGACTCTCTCTGCGGTCCCCCACCACTTGGCGAGCGGTGGAGGGGTGGGGGGGGGGGGGGCTGCCGGGGGTCGCTAGCCGTGGGGGACCGGGCCCGGGCCCCGCGCACTGGGGCCGTCCCTACACGGCCACGCACGGCACCTGCTGGGATGCCACACAGCCGGCACGCTACCCTCGTAGCCGCTCCCAGGACCGCCGGCCAAGCGTGAGGTCTCTCTCCTCGTATTACCGACCACAATGTCTTAAACGATGCGGCAGAGTAGTTCTCGAAGAACTCTGCACGACGAAACAGTTTGTATGTAGGTAATAACATTTCAAATGTAGCACAGGGATACACTATTGGTCATTAAAATTGTTACACCACGAAGATGACGTGCTACAGACGCGAAATTTAACCGACAGGAAGAAGATGTTGTGATATGCAAATGATTAGCTTTTTAGAGCATTCACACAAGATTGGCGCCGGTGGCGACACCTACACCGTGCTGACATGAGGAAAGTTTCCAACCGAGTTCTCATACACAAACAGCAGTTGACCGGCGTTGCCTGGTGAAACGTTGTTGTGATGCCTCGTGTAAGGGGGACAAATGCGTACCATCACGCTTCCGACTTTGATAAAGGTCGGATTGTAGCCTATCGCGATTGCGTTTTATCGAATCGCGACATTGCTATCGCGTTGTTCGAGATCCAATGACTGTTAGCAGAATATGGAATCGGTGGGTTCAGGAGGGTAATACGGAACGCCGTGCTGGATCCCAACGGTCTCATATCACTAGCAGTCGAGATGACAGGCATCTTATCCCCATGGCTGTAATGGATCGTGCAGCCACGCCTCGATCGCTGACTCAACAGATGGGGACGTTTGCAAGACAACAACCATCTTCACGAACGGTTCGACGACATTTGCAGCAGCATGGACTATCAGCTCGGAGACCATGGGTGCGGTTACCCTTGACGCTGCATCACAGACAGGAGCACCTGCGATGGTGTGCGCAACGACGGACCTGGGTGCACGAATGGCAAAACGTCATTTTTTCGGATGAATCCAGGTTCTGTTTATAGTATCGTGATGGCCGCATCCGTGTTTGGCGACATCGCAGTGAACGCACAATGGAAGCGAGTATTCGTCATCGCCATACTGGCGTATCACCCGGCGTGATGGTATGGGGTGCCACTGGTTACACGTCTCGGTCACCTCTTGTTCGCATTGACGGCACTTTGAACAGTGGACGTTACATTTCAGATGTGTTACGACCCGTGGCCCAACCCTTCATTCGATCCCTGCGAAACATTTCAGTAGGATAATGCACGACCGCATGTTGCAGGCCCTGTGCGGGCCTTTCTGGATAAAGAAAATGTTCGACTGCTGCCCTGACCAGCACATTCTCCAGATCTCTCCCCTACTGCAAACGTCTGGTCAATGGTGGCCGAGCAACTGGCTCGTCACAATACGTCAGTCACTACTCTTGATGAACTGTGGTATCGTGTTGAAGCTGCATGGGCAGCTGTACCTGTACACGCCATGCAGTCTCTGTTTGACTCAATGCCCAGGCGTATCAAGGCCGTTCTTACGGCCAGAGGTGGTTGTTCTGGGTACTGATTTCTTAGGACCTATGCACCTAAATTGCGTGAAAATGTAATCACATGTCAGTTCTAGTATAATTTATCTGTCCAATGAATACCCGTTTATCATCTGCATTTCTTCTTGGTGTAGCAATTTTAATGGCCAGTAGTGTAGATACTGCGTCCACTCTTATACATGTCGCTCCACAATTCCTACTACAGGCTTCTAGATTTTCTGGAGGGAACTTAGTAAATACGATTTTGATAAGGAACCCATGACCAAAATTATACAGGTTGCATATATGATAAATTTGTAGACCGGATCACTTTCAAATCTCCCTCTCGTGGTACTGACATAAGCTGTGAATAGGGCGCCGTCGTCGGTCTATCTCGTAATTGTGAAACCACATATCTTTCACGTCAGACTACATCAATGTATGGAAGAAACTGGCACATTTGCGTCTAGGAGGGGTTGACTGTGGACCTCTACGGACGCGCCAAGCTCTCCACTTCGAAGAGGATGTCCTTCGTCACGCAGAGGAGAACCCGACCAGCAGTACTCGTAATATTGCCCGTGCTATGAGCTCCCGTAGAGCGCACACGTCAAAGCTTAACGTCGCCGCCGTGTGCGCACCGTGCAGCGGGAGATTTGAAAGTGATCCGACCATCAAAATTATTTTACATCCAAACAGTAGATTTCCTGCTATGTGTTCCTCGTCAAAACTATATCTACTAAGGCTCCTCTGCAATTCCTGTAAGCCTCTAACAGGAGTCGTGTAACACCCTGTATAAATCACCTGCCTTCATATACGAGTTGATCCAGTTAAACTGTTCGCCTCAGACATTTCCATACTTGTTTAAGATGCCGAAATAAATTTTGAAAAGTCCTCACTGAATGACACTTAGTCTGTTTTCATAGCTATGTTAATAACATATCAGAATCAACTTCACGTTTTCAAATGGAACTCTAGTAATTTTTGCTGCTTACAGCATTTAGCACTTAAGATTTATCTGCTTTGAACATGGAGCCGATTGCTGTCTTATGCGGAAGTTCGTGTTGTACTTAATGGTCGCGTCTGGTTGTTGTCGCAGCTAGAAGTATCATCATGCAAAAGCGCAAAATTCGAGGAAAGTTTTAAATTAAACAGATATTAATCACACTTGACTACTTGTGGTTAGACCAACACATCAATTGGAAGGCAAAGGACATGGCAATTAAGTGGCAATTGATTCTCAGCATAAACAAGTGTAGCGTCCAGAATTAGGTTTTCACTCTGCAGCGGAGTGTGCGCTGATATGAAACTTCCTGGCAGATTAAAACTGTGTGCCGGACCGAGACTGGAACTCGGGACCTTTCAAGTTTGGAAGGTAGGAGACGACGTACTGGCAGAATTGAAGCTGTGGGAACGGGTCGTAAGTTGTGCTTGGGTAGCTCAGATGGTGGAGCACTTGCCCGCGAAAGGCAAGGGTCCCGAGTTCGAGTCTCGGTCCGGCACACAATTTTAATCTGCCAGGAAGTTTCAAGTGTAGCGTATTGCATATACCTAGACAGAAAGACCCGTTATTGTATGATTATACGACTGCAAGAACAATCACTGGAAGCATTTACTTCCATAAAACATCTCTGAGTATGCGTGCGGAACGACATAAAATGAAGCGACCACACAAAATTAGTCGCGGGTAAGGCAAGCACCAGAAACAGGAAGATCCAAAGAAGAGCAGCACGTTTCGTAACAGGCTCACTTGGTAAGCGCGCAAGCGACAAATGCTCAGACAACTCCAGCGGCAGGCATTGCAAGAGAGGCGTTTTGCATCACGGTGTAGCTTACTGTTCACGTTCCGACAGCGAACATTCCTGGAAGAGTCAGCCAATATATTGCTACTTCCCACTTATATCTCGTTCTTCCCGAGAATCATTCACGACTGAAAAAGGAAAAAAAAGGGAAATACCCACTGGTACACAAAGTACACTACGGCACACACTGCGAGGTAGCTTGCGGAGTATAGACGTAGATGTAGATGTAGACGTGGTGACTAAGGATGACTCACAAGTTATTTACTGTTACAGTTGTGCTCTTGCTTCCGCCAGGGTCTCGAAAGAAAGGCGCACGCCAAAATTCTTCAGCGAATTGAGGTATAAAAATGGTTAATAATAACTTAGCGTCTAGAGATAATGTCAAGGTATGAAAAATACATCAGCGACAACAACAAAAAGAAACCATCAAAGAATATGGTTATAAACACTTAAACACTTCCACAAAATTCCGTTTGCGTCACAAAGCGTTCGAAATGCTCACCGTCTACTGCAGCACGTTTGCACTCCGAGATGCAAGGACTTCAGAATGAAAAGATACATTAGGTATTGTTGCGCCTGATGCAAAGGTACGACCTTTTTGAATCCTCTTGGGTAACGGGAAGTTGTTTATAGACTCCATGTTTGAGTTTACCTCAGCGAAAATCATTCACCCTGAAGTCAAATCAGGTGAACTTGCAGGCCAACTGATAATACGTTCATGTACTACCCAGCGACCAGGAAAGAGCTTGGTGGGCGCTTTTTAGCCGCAAGCGGTTAGTGACCCAGGCACCCATCGTGCTGGTACCACATACATCTACATATTTCAGGTGGCAGTTCCTGGAATCGTGTGTATCTTCTACGCGTTAAGACTTCTTCTCTGAAATAAGAACCTTTCACGTATTCTCCAGTATAATCCTACAAGTAACTTTCACTCTCCACTGACTCTAATGTTCAACCTGCCTCAGCCAATGTGGATTCTCAAAGGCGTAATAATGCATATTTCTTGCGTTTAGTATTCGATGATTTGTAAAAGCAGCTTCATCGGTAAAGAAAGTCTTCGAACAGAAACTACTATCCTGATGTTGCTTCAGAGCCTACCCCAGGGTTCCGTGCGTTCTCCGAAATTCCGCTGGTTAAGCTGCTGTTGAAGTGGCTCATGCTACGGATGGAAGCCATATGCAAGCCGGGGTCAGGGACTTTCTCTGCCTCGTGATGACTGGGTGTTGTGTGCTGTCCTTAGGTTAGTTAGGTTTAAGTAGTTCTAAGTTCTAGGGGACTGATGACCATAGCTGTTAAGTCCCATAGTGCTCAGAGCCATATGCAAGCAAAAAACGCGGCCCATGCTAGGCTGGCGTATTCCAGAGGCACTCGTAATTTCTCTGGAACTAACATACGGATTCTGACGAACGAGTTCCAGATCATCTATTTTGTGCGTTCCGCTAGCTGCAAGCTTGCTCCTTGCTTTCTGCTTAGTATTTCAGTTGTCTTCCTAACAATATTTTGCATATTTCCTAAATTTTCATTCTTGTTGCACCGCTCAGCTGTTCTCTTCGCGATCTTTCTGATCTCCCAGTAAAGAAGTAGCGTATCTACTTTCACTTGGTTTGTTAACCACAATTTTTGAAAGCAAACAGCACTCGACATGTCGCACCACTGCAAGAAAAATGACACAACGACAAAAACGGAAATTTTTAGTTTGCCCCTGAAAAATATGTGTGAAGTGTCCCAACGTACAAGAAAAATATATTGGAATTTACTGCCAAGAAGCTTGTACTTGTCACTATAAGTTCATAGAAATAATTCTTTAAGCTGAGTTTTCGCAAGTATTGCATTTTTGAGTTGGGCCACTGTTATTGCCGTGGTGCAGTATGTCAACGACAAAGAACCCAAGTCACATTTTCTCTGCGTCCCTTTTACGCTGGTGTCGCGACGGCGCAACACGGTCTCCTTCTTATAACACATGGCGTATTTACTTATTTACGAATGGAATCACATATGCGCATAAAGAAGCAAACGGTTTCATGTTAAAAACAGGTAAATCATAAGTTATAAATAGAGTAATCACTGGGAAATTATTAATCAGATTTTGAAGCAGGGAAGCAGTTGAAATCTCTTTTGGGACTAAGGTAGTAGCGACAGAAATTAATATGTTTTCATTTGAAAATGTGAAGTTGATACCTTTAGTTCTATTATTAATATAGCTACGAAAAGAGACTATATATCGTTTAGTGTGGGCTTTCTGGGTGGAAACGGATTTGCGATACCTTAAACGGTTCTGCTCTTAAAAATATTTGAGATATATGCGTCAGTCAACAAATTTGGAGGATTGTAGATGAGACACAGCCGGTAGCAGAACAGTGAGGGCGGGTTGTCGGGTGTGCTTGGGGCTCAGTCGGAGGAGCACGTGCCCGCCAAAGTGAAACGTTCCGGCTTCCAGTCACGGGCCGCCACACAGTTTCAATCTGCCAGGAAACTTCGTATCAGCGTGAATTTTACTGCAGTGATTCGCCCTGGAAACATCCCCCAGACTGTTGCTAAGCCATGTCTCTGTAATATCCTTTCTTCCATGAATGGTACTCCTGCAGGTTTCGCAGGAGAATTTCTGTGAAGTTCGGAACGTAGGACATGAGGTACTGGCGGAAATAAAGCTGCGAGGATGCGTCGTGATTCGTGCTTGGGTACCTTAGTTGGTAAAGCACTTGCCCGCGAAAGGCGAAGGTCCCGATTCCGAATATAGGCCCTGTGCCCGGTTTAAGCTGCCAGGAACTTTCGTGCATGAGCGCCGTCCGCTACAGAATGAAAATTTCGTTCAAGGTTTACATTAGACACTATTCTTTTGGATGGTTAACCGTCATCATCAGATGAAAGATATACAGGGTGATTCAAAAAGAATACCACAACTTTAGGAATTTAAAACTCTGCAACGACAAAAGGCAGAGCTAAGCACTATCTGTCGGCGAATTAAGGGAGCTATAAAGTTTCATTTAGTTGTACATTTGTTCGCTTGAGGCGCTGTTGACTTGGCGAAACAGATGAATCTTTCGTTTCAAAGATTGTGTTTAGTGATGAAGCAACTTTCCACACTAACGGGAAAGTCAACCGTCACAATGTCTGTATATAGGGCACTGAGAATCCGCAGGAAACAACTCAGTATGAACGTGACTCGCCTAAGGTGAACGTTTTCTGTGCCATTTCAGCCAATAAAGTTTATGGTCCCTTTTTCTTCGAAGGTGCTACTGTAACTGGACTACAGTATCTGGAGATGTTAGAGAATTGGCTGTTCCCTCAGCTCGAACAAGAAGCACAACAATTCATATTTCAGCAGGATGGAGCGCCACCACATTGGCACTTATCTGTCCGTAACTACCAGAACGTCAACTACCCGAGGCGATGGATCGGCCGCCAGGCAGCCCGTGACAGAGCACTTCATCACTGGCCTCCAAGAAGCCCTGATCTTACCCCCTGCGATTTTTTCTTATGGGGGTATGTTAAGGATATGGTGCTTCGGCTACCTCTCCCATCCACCATTGATGATTTGAAACGAGAAATAACGGCAGCTATCCAAACTGTTACGCCTGATATGCTACAGAGAGTGTGGAACGAGTTGAAGTATCGGGTTGATATTGCTCGAGTGTCTGGAGGGGGCCATATTGAACATCTCTGAACTTGTTTTTGAGTGAAAAAAAAACCTATTTAAATACTCTTTGTAATAATGTATAACAGAAGGTTATATTATGTTTTTTTCATTAAATACACATTTTTAAAGTTGTGGTATTCTTTTTGAATCACCCTGTATTTTACGTAAATATTTTTAGCCATAAGCATTGGCGACTTCGTACAACAATATGTGACGTGACCGAGTGGATAGATTGCGAATTCCAGTGTAAATATTAAATTGGTTAGCTTCAAAGACATAACGGGTACTTACAAAATAAGCAGAACAGATTACGGTGCTTTGCACAATCACGAAAGCATTTAGGTGACATAAGATGACGAACAATATTTTGTCGAATGAACTTCTGTATAGACTGTGCGTCGTCGTGATGCGTTAAAAAATTACGCCTCTCCGCAGTGTCACGTGAGGTCAGGAAACGTGAGACTGTTGATGGCGCGTTGTGCGTCGGCCGGCCCTCTTGTGTTATTCGAGAGGAGTGAGCCGTGTGCCGGCTGTAGGTTTTGCCGCCTACCTTTCTTCCATTTCCAAAAAGTCACATATAAAAATCAAAGTCCAACAACCCAAGTTGCCCACACAAGAGCGTCACCGTGTGATTGTAAACAAACGCAGAACGCCTTAGACAGTATTAATACCTGATACACTGATACCTCTCTTTATTATACATCAACATCTACTCACATGTTCTGCAAGTGCTTAGGAGTGGGTACTTAGTAACTGTAGAAAGCAAGGAGCTGGAAGCGGTAAGGTGCCAGGCACCAAAAAGCGTAACACGTCACTCAGAAAAGATAAATTGATTATATTCAACAAATTGTGCAAACGGTTATGTTTTCTTTTTCAAAATGTGAAATTTGGCGAACTCAGATGTATGCACTTATTTATAAAAATCCAAGAAACTAAGCAATTAACATGTAATATTTCGAATTTGATAAGTATTAATCTGAGATTTCAAAACGTGAAATTGCGTAGAGCTTCACCCCACTGAGGTGGTTCTGTCTCAAAATAAAGTCAGTCAAGCACAAACTGAATTCAAGCACAATCAGAAAAGAGAGAAAACACTTAAACTGACAAATATTCCAGAATAGTACAACAAACATAAATAAACATTTAGTTAACACATCAGTTAACATTTTTAACCGCATCAGATCACAACAGCCAATCAGCGACTATAAGTACAACGTGAAATATACCCTTTTCTTAAATCTAAGAAACATTATCTGAACTCTCATAAATAGCCAGCGGTTGCTCATTAAAGAACCTGCAATGAGGAACAAATAGCCACACACGGAATGCAAAACTCAATCATGTTGTGATAACTCAAGGTAGTTCTATAAAATAATATATTAATAATATTTTTAAAAAATTAACGCCCACATGTCTTAAACAAAACAGTAGTGTTGAAACTGAATATACTGAAAACAAAATAAGTTAGACATAACCAGCACATATAATATTCATCAATTACCAAGAGGGCTCAAGCCCCTATAACTCTGCATAAACAGTTTTAGCAAGTTAAATTATCCAAGTTGGAGAACTGATATACTATTAAAATAAAACTGCGGTTAAGTCCAACTCAAAACAACATAACGCACATAGTCAGCAGTATCCTATAGCATAGCCGATAGCTCTGAATAACTGTTTGTGCAGTCTAGACATTAAAGTTTTAAAGTCCCTTTTTCGTGGTTTTATCTCCCCAACCCAAAAAACTATCTGTGGGCTTGCCACATCTCTCAGATCTACCCTATGAATTTACATCAGCACAATTTTTCATGGATAACCCCGTATTAGGCCCCGCGTAGAGCTTGTAAATTGGGAGATTTGCATAATTAATGTGACAGGAGGGTATCTCACAAAAACAAACTTTCGTTTGAACACTAGTTTACTTCATTAAAAAATTATTATCACAATGAGGAAACGGCATTGAAACAGTTGATAAATTGTGTCTGTTGAACTTTCTGAGTATACAGTGTGATTTTTTTCCACCGTGTACCAATTCTAGGCATTGATCGATCAGAGGATATGGAACAAAAGAAGGCAAATAAACTTATGTCCGGAAATGCATGGTTTCCCTGCTACAGAACATTTACTCAGTTATACACTGTTACAGAGACTACAAACTGTTACGGGCTGCACCTCAATACATGCACCTCAATGCATGCGTGTACACGCCGTAGCATGTTCTGTCTCACACGTTCACATCGGCCAGGTTGCACCCGGACAATGTCAAAGGCAACATGGAAACGCTGCTCCAGTGTCTCCACATCTGGAATGGGCTCTGCATAACGGTGCTTTTGAGGTGGCCCCATAACCAGAAATCGCACGGGTTAAGGTGAACGAGCAGGCCATGCAACTGTACCGCCTCGTCTGATTCATCGACCAGGAAAGACACTATTGAGATGCTTCCGGACGTTAACGGCGAGGTGGGCTGGAGCACCGTTATGTAGCAGCCACATAACCCTCCGAATCATCAGCTGGGGAGCAAAGTCACCCTCAAGAAACGCCGATAGTTCCAGCCTGTTAGGCGACGTGGAAAGGAGACTGGTCCCATAATACAGTTGCCAATTATCCCGGCCCAACCAGTCCGGCTGCACCGATGCTGATGGTTCGCTGTCACCATATCATGGGGGTTCTGCATACTATCCCACAGCTGACTCATGAAAGTTGAAGATACCACTCCGCGTAAAAGTGACCTCACTTGTGAATAGGATGGGTGATACAAATCCTGAAACCATGCTTGTCTGGTGAAGAAACCAGTGACATATCTGCTCCCGATGTGGAAAGTCTGTCGCTAGTAAACCCTGCACACGCTGTAAGTAGAGGTGTAGTAACAGTTGTCAAGGAGAGTGTTCCACACGGTCGTCTGGTTTACCCTGCACTGGTGGGCCAGCTGCCTGGTACTGACACGGGGGTCGCCTTCCACAGTGTTAATCACATTTTCCTCCAAGTCTGGTATCCGAAAATTTCTGGTACGTCCTTCATGATTTCCTGCTTCCTGAAACGATCCTGTCTTAGACAAACGGTGAAACAATGTTGCAAGCATTGAATGGTGCGGTTGTTGTCGGCGGGGATAGGTTCTTTATACAACCTTTGCTGCCAGCTGCCCGTTGCCATTTGCCTTTCCGTAAGTAAACAGCATGTCGACAAGCTTTCGATTCGAATATGGAACCATTGTGTAGAACTCTGTATCACATCCACTACAAGGTGAGTCAGCAAGAGAAGTGAATCGTACGCAACATCACCAGCTTTCATGGCAGGACTGGGCGCTAGAGCATGCCGTATGAGGAACTGTACCACACTAGAAGGAAACCATGCGTACTGCAACTGTGGCTGCCTGGTACAGCAAGTATAAGACGACAGTCTCTGTAAAATGATTGAATAAATGGTCTGTATAATGGAAACCGTGCTTTTTCCGGACATAAGTCTATTAGAACTTATTTGACCCGTATCCTCTCATCGATCAGTCAAATGGTTCAAAAGGCTCTGAGCACTATGGGACTTAACATCTATGGTCATCAGTCCCCTAGAACTTAAAACTACTTAAACCTAACTAACCTAAGGACAGCACACAACACCCAGTCATCACGAGGCAGAGAAAATCCCTGAACCCGCCGGGAATCGAACCCGGGAACCCGGGCGTGGGAAGCGAGAACGCTACCGCACGACCACGAGATCGATCAGTCCTTAGAGTTTGTACACGGTGGAAAAAATAACCCTGTACATTCTTATGGGTAGCATTGTTGCTCTATTACGTGACAAAATTGTACCCAGTTAATTGAAATCTCGATCTGAGGCTCAAATTCTTGCGAAAAACACAGTGACTCGAAGCCTGGTGACTAATTAAATCAATCACACATCCAACACATAAACGTTGCGCCTGAGACTGGCGATCGCAAAACATTTCGCAAGTGCGAAACACAATGAACTAGCTCGCCGATGTCGCTATTAATACTTACCGTAAATTCCTCTTGCGCCGTTGGCATGGAGGTCGCTCTCCGGAGAAAAGGAGGGCGCGTCACGATATCTACAACACCTTAATTTGGTCGTCTGCTAAGATCCACTCCTCTCAAGTTCGACTGAAGTCCGTGAACGAACCCCATCAACTGCTATCGACTGGAGTCAGCCAGTTAATCTTCAGGGACTGCCCTCGGCGGAGGTCCTACGCACCACCACCGATCGAAGTCTGCCCGTCAATGTTCAGTTTGGCGTTCCTTATGCTCTGTGGTCTTTTTACCACCGAATAGTGTGTGTTGCCAATAACAAAATTACAAAACGTCATGGCCCAAAAGTGAAGTTTCCCGCCAACGTAGAGTGTTCCGCCAAAACAGTGTGTCACCTTCAGACGCCAAGCATACCAGAAAACTCTCACCTACTCCTAAACTGATTTTCCAGCGATCTTTCCTTAAATCACTAACCATCGTTCTCAATAGCTACATCTCGGTTATAGTTCCACGTTATGCTTCAGGTGTCCACTTAACGGTACCAAGGCTATATTTCATAACCATAAACTTTTGTCCTCTTATCAAATATGTAATTGCTTAATGCAATGTGTAATCCATTGAGGTTTTATGGTAATAAAGTAAATTATTACAGTGACTGCTAGTTTTCTTTGTAGTTAAATGAGCCCCTTCATTTATATATCCATGTGAGGTGTAACGTACTTTCACATTAGTTAGGCCATTCCTGCTAGTTTCTCTTCAATAAGACATTATCCTTTGTGTGACATTGTTTCTCTTATGTTTGCATTATGGGGAGCTTCCCTTCCCTGTAGATCACTGGGGACTGGACTTCTAGCATCTTAGGGGTACGCTAAACAGCTCAATTGACACCTCACACTTTCCTCCGCAGACACTGACGTACCTTGACAGTAGCCCCCATAGAGTTCCAGCCATCATAAAGGCGAAGTCTGGACACATCCAGAGGTATGAATGCCCACTAACGGGTCTCAGAATGCTATTGATCAGATAGTGTATGTGCTATACCATAAAGATCTGAATTCAGTTAGTGTTTCCTCTCAACAGTTCGTCTCTGAATTCTATCAGTGTCTCCGGTCACAGTTAGTTATCTCATGAAGATTAAAGATACAGTAACAGTATTGTAGTACAGTTTGCACTAGCATCATATGTACAGTTTCTTTTACACCTGCGTCACATTTTTCCTCAAACATCACGATAATCTAAGTATTCTATTCGCCTTCTGTATCACTGATTTCACATGTTCTTCCGCTTATGTACGACCTCATAATACTACACTTAGAAATGTAAACCAGTCGACTGTCTCCAGACATCTACCATTAACCTTTT
The DNA here is from genome assembly GCF_021461385.2 of Schistocerca piceifrons. NCBI lineage: Eukaryota > Metazoa > Arthropoda > Insecta > Orthoptera > Acrididae > Schistocerca > Schistocerca piceifrons. Next base: position 533,834,004 of record NC_060140.1, read on the forward strand.
AATCAGATAATATCTGATTCCACTACTTTGCTACGGGCATTGTATTGCAGTTATTGGAACAGGAAGACACCCTAACATGGAGTCCCACGCCAAGTACTGACCCGTGAGGCGTTTTTATATGAGCTTTAAAGCTTGGTATGATCGCTCTGCCTGAGACGCTAAGCAACTGCCTCCTTCGTGTCCCAACAGGGGCCTGCGCGCTCTCTGCCCCAGCTGAATGGTGGTGCGTATGAACTCGCCCTCAGTCATCTAGCCGGCCTGAGTGGCCGAGCGGTTCTAGGCGCTTCAGTCTGGAACCGCGCGACCGCTACGGTCGCAGGTTCGCATGGATGTGTGTGATGTCCTTAGGTTAGTTAGGTTTAAGTAGTTCTAAGTTCTAGGGAACTGATGACCTCAGAAGTTAAGTCCCATAGTGCTCAGAGCCATTTGAACCATTTTCAGTCATCTAGCACCAGTAACTGCAGTATGGCCGTCCAAGGACAAGCTGTGCTAGTTATGTAGTACATGGATGCTATGAGCATCCGCTGAAGATAAATCTTACTCTGATCTGGTGTGTGATTCTCTATTCTACCAACTTAAATGCTCGGGAAGCACATCTCTCGGATGTGTGGGAAGGCAGTCTTGGGTCTTTGTTTGTTATTTTTGTCTATAGAATTCATGGACAAAGTGGTGTTAGTGGGCCATACTCATCGGCACTTGTTGGACTTATTTGGTGAGCACTTTGAAATGCAGCAGACAAATTTGCGAAAATTTTTCATCAGTTTTGATACTGACTGAGTAATTCAGAAAATGAGAACAGTGGGGACTGCAATGAGAAAATATTTATTAAAGATCTAGGATCACAGTGATGGTGGTATGGTGTTCTAGGCAATTTCCTTTCTTTAATATGGCGAAGAACTCGCTGATGTCTGAATGCTTTTGCATGGGTGGGAAGACATAACGCGTTGGAGCTAAGACGGCACTTTGTGTGGCCACTTGAGGGACAGGCACTGACTTCGTGGAATTGGAACTGCCGCAGCATCCCAAGAGCCCGTTAAGAATTGTCCAGCTTACAATCTTGGGCAGCCGAGTGGGCCGCCGGGGGGTGGAGGAGCATCACGGGCAGCTGTGGTCAAATCTTCAAGGTAAACACTCATAAAACGGTTCATGGAATCCAGATAATGATGGCTCCATTTGTGCAAGTATCGATATATGTGACTGTCTATACAGGGTGTATCAAAAAGGACGGCGCAAACTTACACGGCTGAATGTACACCACAATAGAAGCACAAATGTCAAGTAAACATGGGCTCTAAAACGCATACCTTAAGAGTTGTGAGGTATTCTTGATTTTCAGTGTTGTGAAAGAAATCTCTTCTTATGCAAGCTCTTTGCTTTCCATATTTTGGGAAGTGGTAGTATGGACCAAAGCAAGAAAAAAAGTCCATTAAACATGTGCTCTAAAATGCATACTTTAAAGGTTATGAGCACTTGTTCTTTAGAAGAGTTGTGTTCCAAATTACTGAAGATGAACAGGTGCTCATAGCTGTTAAGGTATGCATTCGATATGTTCCGCCATTTCCGAGTTAATTAGCATTGATGTTAGCCAATCAGACCGTTGCGCACGCAAATTCAAGCAGCAGACCAGACACAGTGTTTCTCGTTTAGTTTCTTAACACCGAACGAGAGAACGATACAAAAATTGGACATGGAACGGTAGTAAGCATGGAACCGGAGCCAAAGGCTGAGCCGTCTAATGCGCCATCATCTACGCTGTGACTGACATTAACTGTACTCGCATCTGACGGGTTGCTTAAATTTGCACTCGCAACGGCCTGATTGGCTAACTTCAGTGCTAATTATCGGCAACAGCAGAACGTATCGAACTTCAGTCTTAAGAATTATTTCTCATCATAGCCTACCCTGCAACACCCCTACGATCTTCGTTTCTGAACACTATGTATTTGACGTTTTTTACGTAAACATTTCACTTGTACTGTTACAAATGTGTGGTACGAAGTACAAAGTAGGGGTGTAGTAGGTCGACCGTGTGAAGAACCTGTAACCTGCACCGCATAATGTCGCCCATAAATGACAGTAATTGGCCACAGCGGCCGGCTATAGTGCTGAACATGGTACAAGGTTATCCGAATGTTTTCAGTACCAAAGCGGTTTTTGTTTACTTATATTGTAAGACAGGGAGAAATTTTACAAAGCTGTTAATGTTCTCCGGCCACTGTGGCCGAGCGGTTCTAGGCGCTTCAGTCCGGAACCACGTTGCTGCTACGATCGCAGGTTCGAATCCTGCCTCGGGCATGGATGTGTGTGATGTCCTCAGGTTAGTCAGGTTTAAGTAGTTCTAAGTCTAGGGGACTGATGACCTCAGATGTTAAGTCCCATAGCGCTAAGAGCCATTTCAACAGCACTATAGTATGTGGTGATTCAAAGAGGCTTTCTTGATTTCACAAGACTGTATCTCCTAAAGCAGCGATTCCCAACCTGAGTCAGTTACCCCCTGAATGTTAAAATGAAATTTTCTAAGAGGTAAAAAGCAAAATGGTTTGTTTCCAATCATGAAGCTAAATTATTTGTAAAAGATCATTACTGTTACCACACTTTCGAAGGACTTACATGTGTCGTACAAGTTATCAAGAATTACTTTTTTCCCAATTACTGTCATTGATGGGCGACATTATGCGGTGCATTGTAAGTCTAGGGGACTGATGACCTCAGAAGTTAAGTCCCATAGTGCTCAGAGCCATTTGAACCATTTTTTGTTAATGTTCCTAAATACGTATAGTTTGCTAGAAACAATTGCTTGCAGAGAGTGGATTCAAAAATGATTCAAATGGCTCTGAGAACTATGGGACTTAAAAACTGAGGTCATCAGTTCCCCGGAACTTAGAACTACTTAAACCTAACTAACCTAAGGACATCACACACATCCATGCCCGAGGCAGGATTCGAACCTGCGATCGTAGCAGCAGAGCGGTTCCAGACTGAAGCGCCTAGAACCGCTCGGCCACTCCGGTCGGCGCAGAGAGTGGATTGACTCGAAAAGATCATACTGGTGTATTGTCCAGCTACCATATTTGACGAATTTCACAGCACAAGTTAGAGGGATAGTCTGGTGAGGAAGTACTTGTCGCTTGCTTCCTAGAAGAGGGTGTATCTCCCGAACGCCGGTGGGCTGGTTAGCAGGTGACTACGGACTATGACGGAGCGCTCCTTCCTGCAAGCGGAGAGCACTTCTCGCTAGACGCCGCACTTCCTCGAGGCTCCTGGCTAGCAGCGGCTGCATTCCTGGCCCACAGAGGGCGCCGCCAGCCACAGTTGTACAGTTAGCAGCGCTAAAAAGTAGGACACCTCGGGCGGACGCGAAACGTGAGCCCGCGATCCGCGTCCAAGGCCGTCAAGAGGGCCCCCCAAAGCACATTTTACTAACGGAGTTTTATAGGAGATTGTCAAAGTTTCCGTTCGGATCTGAACAGTCCAGAATCGGTACGATAGTTAAGAAAAATCACCGTGAGGACTGAGCCAATCGTCCTACCAGGTTGCAGATGCCCTTTGGTGGCACATCGTCTCCTACTGCTTGAAGAAGTCCGTAACTGCCAGCTGCCCCTTCCTCGTCCGAGAGGAATCGCCAACCCTTCATGGCCTTTTTTTAAGGGACAGAAGGTGTGATAATAATCGCATTGGGAGAGATCAGGACAACAGGGTGGGTGCTCGCATGTCTCCCACTTGCGTTGGCATAACTTCTGCGTTACGACATTTGCGATTTGGGAGCGAGCGTTATCAAGAAGCAGCAGTAGCACTCACAATTGCGGTTTCTGACAGACATGCTGCCCCATGCACACTCTTTACTCTCCAATGGATGTCTGCTGGTATTTGTCCTTCGGCAACCAAGAAAACAAAAATAGCTCGTTGGTGCTGTGTGGATGCGTTTGTTAATAACGTCACTATTAATGTTTCCGAATTTACGCACGCACTTTGGAAAGACACAAATGCCACACTAATCAGTTACCGACGCGTCTGAGCTTATATATCCGCATCGAAGTCGCGCTGCGTTGCATATACACTGCAACGACCCCATCAAACGTGAACTTTTTTGATCGCTCTTTTTTATTTTTACGTTCATCAATTTCCGAATATCTCAACTCCATTTTGGAGAACAAAGTAACACAAAGACTAAGAATATCGACAGTGACAAGGAATCTTACAAATTGTGGTGTAAGTTATGTTCAGCACAGAATACTTTTCCTGGTTGGCGCAGTGTTAAAGTCGTACAGTGCGTGTGAAGGTCTCGTGTTCGATTCCCGTTACCGAGCAAAGTTACGCACTGGAATCGCATTTGGAAGGCCAACGGTTCATGTCTACGTCTGGTATCCAGATTTAAGTTTTCCGTAATTTCCCTAAATCGCGTAACGCAAATGCCGGAATGGTTCCTTTGAAAGGCCATGGCCGATTTTGTTCGGCATCCTTTCCTAATCCGAGCTTGAGTTCCGTTGTAACGACAACGTTGTCGACGACACGTTAATCTTTCCTCCTCCCTTTATTTGTCAGTATTCATTTCTGTCGTCTTTAACAGACATTGTAAATGTGAAAAATGCAGAGTTGCTCTGCGATTGAGAGACCACATTAAACTGAAGGTCTCCTTGTAACGTACTGGGTAAATCAGTCAAAGTTCGTAGGGAGGAAACGGCGCAAACCTCCAACGGTACCCACGTCTAGTCGTATTCAAACCAACCTCTGGGATGATGACTGCATTACCTTATATTTAAGCTGTTTGACTGCTAGATCACGTCACTGAACTTGCAATCTGATGGTAGCACAAAACACACCAACCAGGTAACCGCGCCCATTCTCATGTCCACCATACCGGCTACCAATAATAAATCCGATACATCTACAAACATAATCCGCAATCCACCATACGGTGCATGACGGAGGCAGTTTGTAACATTACTAGACATAACATTTTCTGTTCCACTCGCAAAGCGAGAGAGGGAAAAATAACTATCTCTATGCCTTCGTACTCGCCAGAATTTGTCTCATGTTGCCTTCTCGCTCGTAACGCGAAATGTAGGTGGGCAGCAGTAGAATCGTTCTGCAATCAGCCGCAAATGCCGCTTCTCTAAACTTTCTCAATAGTATACCGCGAAAATAACGTCGTCTTCCCTTCAGGGCTTCCTACTTAATACGATACATTCTGTGTATTCAACGTGTCTTCCAATATTATGTTTAATCTGTGGTATGTCGGTTTCGCTTCTTTTACATTTTATTCTATGGTTTTATTTTTTTTTTTTATTTCATGACAGTTTCATTAGATATTTTTATTATTTTTATTTCTTGACAATTGCGTTACACATTGCACGTTTTGCTTTTATTGTTTGCTCTGTATCAGGCCTATCTTAGTTAATACCCATCACCCAGTAATATGGTTTTAGCGCTAATAGAAGGGTGTGAGTTTGGAGGGAAACGTGGGTGTGGGTCCGTATTGTTGATTATGATTTCTTCGGTTGCATCTCCCACCCTCGTGTTAGTGATGGCGGCGGCCAGTCCATGACGTGTTTGTGCACTGAGGCGCCTCACTGCGGCTCGCACGGTCTTGCCGGGCTTCCATGACTTGCGACTGTCTGGGCATTTACAGGGTAAGCTACTTTTGAGGTTCACAGATTGCCATTCTACGGCATTTATAACGTCGTTCTAGTTTCTTAACCCTACGCCACATATCCGGTCGTTCGCAGTTGGTTTGCACGTTAAATTAGGTTGGCAATGAGTGTCCATTTGTTGACATATTCATGGTTTTATCGGTTAGGCCCCGTTTACTTGGTGTGGTGCTGGTTGTCTCGAACAAACTTTCCATACCTCTTCCGCACGGGATCTCGCATGCTACTTGATAAATCAAAGTACGACATCATGTTCACACTTGTAGGGTTCTAGCGCTAATAATTTCATGGTGTCAGTCTCAGTTTGCCATGTTTCTTGTAGCATCTGAAGACGGGATTTACATTGTGAAACCCGGGTCGTGTGTACGTTTTTATCCACACAAACAGTATAATGTTTCTCCTTGAGTTCAGGCAACATTTCCGTAATACTCATGTGTTGATCAAACCTACCTGTAACAAACGCAGCAGCACGAATTTTAATTGCTTCGACATCAGCCTTTAACCCGACGTAGTGGGGATCCTAAATACTCGAACAGTACTCAAGCATAGGTCGCACTAGTGTTCTTTACACGGTATTCTTTTTACTTGAGGAACAGTTTCTAAGAATTCTCCCAATAAAGTTGGCTGTTCGCCTTCCCTATATCCGACCATACGTGCTGGCTCCATTGCATATCTATTTGCAACGTAACGCCTAGATATTTAATCCACATTGCTGTGCCGAGCAGCACACCACTATTACTGCATTTGAATATTACACAGTTGTTTTACCTACTCCTTTAGAGCAATCTGCCCTTCATCACACCAAATAGAAAATTTGTCGAAGTCAGTCCTGTAACCTCCGACAGTCACTCAGCGACGACGCCTTTCCATACACCACAGCACGCCAGCAAACAGCAGCAGATGACTGCTCATTCTTTCCGTCAGATTATGTATAGAGAGAATAAGAGCCGTCCTATCACACTCCTCTGGGGCCCTCCCGACAACACTTATCTCTTCCGAACACTCGCCGTCCAGGATAACGTACAGGGTGCCATTACTTAAGCAGTCTTCGAGCCATTCACATATCTGAGAACCTATTCCGTATGCTCGGATCTTCGTTAACAGACTCCAGTGGGGCACCGTAGCAAATTCTTTCCGAAAATCTAGCAATAAGGAATCCGATTGTCATTCGTGGTTCTTGGGATATCGTACGAGAAAACAGCAAGCTCCTTCGTTAGTCTACAGATGGAATGGAACCGGTAAACTACAGGAAGTTGAAACACAGGGATGTAAACACCCTCCACTTGGGCGAAAAAGAAAGAAAAATACCCCCGACTTTCCGAATGTACGCAGAAACATGGGAAAGAAACAGTACTCCCTTCATCTAAATGATCGAATGAACATTGTCTGCGAACTTCTGTTCATAGACTTAGTGCTAAGTTAAATAACGATAATGGTGAGGCACACGTCGATTTTATGAGTTGACAGTAATTAGAAGGAAACAAAAGCGAAATGCATGTCGGTTACTCAATACACCGTCTCCATTTCAAGGTTGTGTGAGTACAGTGGTCACCAACGAAGACAGAAATGCTATTCATCTATGGAGATTGTGCGTTTGGGTTGAAATTTCCCGTTTCCTGAAGCGGGACGAGAAGGGGAGAGAAGACCCATCAGGAAGGTGGGTTCTTATCAGGACATCGCTCTCTATACAGTTTCTCTGCCTGAGTAGCATTAAGCTCACCTTCAGCCACAATAAAAGTAATGATGATACAGCTTTGAATCAAGAACTGCCTTTACTCTGCACAACGTATCGTCATAGTACTACAGTAAATTACTACAAGTTCTCGCATTGAAAGTAAGGGAACATTATTGCAGTTATTGTTCTGTTAACTTATATTCTCCGTAGGAGAATAGCATTTATATCTTCTCTTCGTTGGTTTACATTCAGCTTGCACAAACCTTCAACTGACGATAGTTGACTGAATAACTGTTGTGCCTTTTCCTTGTGTTTACATTTGTTTACTGCCAACTCTAGCAACTGGACGAGTTGCGTTACTACGAGCACCTGAACACTGTGTTAGTACAAGGCAGTCAAAATCTGCCTACTACACTTATAATAAAGTCATGCTGACGTGAATGGTACACTATAATAGCTTTCTGAACATGTCTCGGGGAAGGAAAGTGGACTGATGAATAAAAAAAATCATAGCGTGCTATTTAAAAATATGTAGCTGTGTAGATATCTTCGTAATTATTAGTTATAAGAAAGGCAACCACTCTGGTTAATGTTCCCTTGGTAGCTGAACTCCAATTACTTGATTTTTTTGGGCAAAAAGTTATTTGGAGTATTGAAGAAAAAAGGGACCTTGTATTCTAGGACGTGTCGCACAAATGTTTTGCACGCAATCCTCTTTGTATATTCATTGCGTTTTCCCTGTGTGTTACCAGTGGACCTAAGTTTAGCTTATGTACTGAGCGAGGTGGCGTAGTGATTAGCACACTGGGCTCACCTTCGGGAGGACGACGGTTCAAACCCGCGTCCGGCCACCCTGATTCACTTTTCCGTGGTTTCCCTAAATCGCTACAGGAAAATGCCGAGATGGTTCCTTCGGAAGGCCGCGGCCGATTTCCTTCCTAATCCTCCCCTAATCCGACGAGACCGATGAGCTTGCTGTTTGATCCCCTCCCCCAAATCAACCAAACGGTTCAAATGGCTCTAATTACTATGGGACTTAACATCCGAGGTCATCAGTCCTCTAGACTTAGAACTACTTAAACCTAATTAACCTAAGGACATTACACACATCCATGCCCGAGGCAGGATTCGAACCTGCCATCGTAGCAGCCGCGTGGTTCCGGACTGAAGCGCCAAATCAACTAACCAGTCTACTTCACCTACCACCGATCCCGGACGTTAAACTCTAATCTCCTCCTCCTTCTTCGTCTGACCCTGTTAATCATTCCATTTCCTAAATCGGCTGTTTCCAAGTGTGGTCCACTGATATTGTAATCTTTTCATAATACAGTTATATTCCTACTTGACATGTTATTTTTCACTATAAAGTTTACTTCAGTCAATGATCTCATAATTGTTTAGTGGCTGTTCTGGTTTTGATTGTCTAGTCATTATCAATAACCTTAAATGTTTCTTGTACAATGTATTCGTCAAAATGCGCAAAGTGTGCGAAGTGCATTGAGATCCTCACTAGAGAGTTTGTATAGCCGCTAAACTCTTGTGCACAAGGACTGAAACAAACTTTCCACTGTTTTAGAGTCTTGTGAAGTGGAAACTTTTAAATTCCTAAATGTTTGAAGCAAAATGCGTTGCGCTACTTTCAAATGTTATCAGGATCTGATTATGGAACTTATTTATGGACATGTGCTTCATCTGGAAAAGACTCTCAGGCTGCTATCAATATTTTCTACCAGGCCGTTAAATCCAACGTAAACGGTATAAAGCCCAACAAACTGTAGTACTCATAAAGTAACATCTGTAGGCGACTCCCCACCCGAGATAATATGCTGCATCTTCCCTACCAAGAAACCTTCAATCCAGTCACAATTTCGTTTAATCTCCCATATAATCCTACCTTCGTTAATAAACGTTGTTGTTGTACTGAGACAAATGCTTCTCCGAAGCTAGAAAATATTGCATCTGCCTGCGTCCTTGGTCCATGGCTTTCAAGAAGTCATGTAAGAAGAGTACGAGTTGAGTTTCGCGTAACCGATGCTTTCGGAATCCACTCTGGTTGGCGTGGATCAGGTCATTCTACTGGAGATACGTCATTAATTTTGAACTTTAAACAAGTTATAAGTGTAGCGAGCAAGTAAACGAGAAGACTGGACGCTTACCATGGAGCATCTCCGTCCTATATGGAGTCACGGAGGCAACTTCATGTCAGAGAACGTACGGTGCTGGCTCACGCCAAAGTGAGACTTCTGAAATGTAAAATAAGTGTAAAACCATTTCAGCTGAGTCGAACGTTTTAAGGGAGTGTAAAACAATACCGTAAATTATTTACCGCTTCGGTCATTTTTGTATTAAATACCACTACTCGTTTTGCTGGTCATGCCGTTATCACAGATGGATTTCAATGTTTTGCTACTTTTAATATAAACGTGGGTCATATCTTTAGCGCACAGTGGTTTTGAAAGAATGTTACGCGGGTAAAGCTTCAGTAGTCGTCCGAAACCAGTTACTCCCGCCGGAGGTTCGAGTCCTCCCTCGGGCAACGGTGTGTGTATTGTTCTTAGCATAAGTTATTTCAAGTAGTGTGTGAGTCTATGGACCGATGATCTCAGCAGTTTGGTCCCTTACGAATTCACACACATTTAAAATTTTGAAACCAATTACACGACGTCAACATATATTACGTGCATATACAGGGTGGTCCATTGATCGTGACCGGGCCAAATACCTCACGAAATAAGCGTCAAACGAAAAAACTACAAAAAACGAACCTTGTCTAGCTTGAAGGGGAACCAGATGGCGCTATGGTTGGCCCGCTAGACGGCGCTGCCATAGGTCAAACGGATATCAACTTCGTTTTTTTTTTAAAATGGGATCCCCCCCTCCCCCATTATTTCTTACATATTCGTGTAGTAGGTAAAGAAATATGAATGTTTTAGTTGGACCACATTTTCCCTTTGCTTTGTGATAGATGGCGCTGTAATAGTCACAAACATATGGCTCACAATTTTAGACGAACAGTTGGTAACAGGTAGGCTTTTTAAATTAAAATACAGAACGCAGGTACGTCTGAACATTTTATTTCGGTTGTTCCATTGTGATACATGTACCTTTGTGAACTTGTGTCTGAGAAACGCATGCTGTCACAGCGTGATTACCTGTAAATACCACAATAATGCAATAAATGCTCAAAATGATGTCCGTCAACCTCAATGCATTTGGCAATACGTGTAACAAATTCCTCTTAACAGCGAGTAGTTCGCCTTCCGTAATGTTCGCACATACATTGACAATGCGCTGACGCATGTTGTCAGGCGTTGTCGGTGGATCACGATAGCAAATATCCTTCAACTTTCTCCACAGAAAAAAATCCGGCGACGTCAGATCCGGTGAACGTGCGGGCCATGGTATAGTGCTTCGACGACCTATCCACCTCTCATGAAATATGCTATTTAATGCCGCTACAACCGCACGCGAGTTATGTGCCGGACATCCATCATGTTGGAAGTACATCGCCATTCTGTCATGCAGTGAAACATCTTGTAGTAACATCGAAAGAACATTACGTAGGAAATCAGCATACATTGCACCATTTAGATTGCCATCGATAAAATGGAAGCCAATTATCCTTCCTCCCATAATGCCGCACCATACATTAACCCGCCAAGGTCGCTGACGTTCCACTTGCAGCCATCGTGGATTTTCCGTTGCCCAATAGTGAATATTATGCCGGTTTATGTTACCGCTGTTGGTGACTGACGCTTCGTCGCTAAATAGAACGCGTGCAAAAAATATGTCATCATCCCGTAGTTTCTCTTGTGCCCAGTGGCAGAACTGTACACGACGTTCAAAGTCGTCGCCATGCAATTCCTGGTGCATAGAAATATGGTACGGGTGCAGTCGATGTTGGTGTAGCATTCTCAACACCGACGTTTTTGAGATTCCCGATTCTCGCGCAATTTGTCTGCTACTGATGTGCGGATTAGTTGCGACAGCAGCTAAAACACCTACTTGGGCATCATCATTTGTTGCAGGTCGTGGTTGACGGTCCACATGTGGCTGAACACTTCCTGTTTCCTTAAATAACGTAACTATCCGGCGAACGGTCTGGACACTTGGATGATATCGTCCAGGATACTGAGCAGCATACATAGCACATGCCGGTTGGGCAATTTGATCACAATAGCCATACATCAACACCATATCGACCTTTTCCGCAATTGGTAAACGGTCCATTTTAACACGGGTAATGTATCACGAAGCAAACACCGTCCGCACTGGCGGAATGTTACGTGATACCACGTATTTATACGTTTGTGACTATTACAGCGCCATCTGTCCAAAGCGAAAAAAGTGGTCCAACTAAAACATTCATATTTCTTTACGTAACACACGAATATGTAATGGAGGTTTCTATTTTAAAAAACGCAGTCGATATCCGTTTGACCTATGGCAGCGCAATCTATCGGGCCAACCATAACGCCATCTGGTTTCCCCCTTCAAGCTAGACGAGTTTCGTTCTTTGTAGTTTTTTCGTTTGATGTTTATTACGTGAGATATTTGGCCCGGTCACTATCAATGGACCACCCTGTATAATTATGATACTGAAAATACAAAACTTGCCACATCGCAAGCAAAAGAAAAATATGCGAAATAGAAAATCCTTTTCTAGGTAACTATTAGGTACACGTCCCAGACACAAACATACAATGAAAGTTTCATGAACATAGAAGTTATCTTTAAGTAAAACAAGTAAAAACTTAAGCCATTAGATTTCACGCTGGCAGTGTAGGCAAAACAGTTGTAATAAGTTGTCAAAAGGTGAGGCAAATAGTCAAGGCAACCACCCCCACTTATACCTGACTGTACAGAAGTTCAGTGGCCAACCGAGATTCAGCTTCAAATCACGGCACGAGGCGGGAACGGTAAATACTTAACTGTCACCGGCCGGGGTGGCCGAGCGGTGCTAGGCGCTACAGTCTGGAACCGCGCGACCGCTACGGTCGCATGTTCGAATCCTGCCTCGGGCATGGATGTGTGTGATGTCCTTAGGTTAGTTAGGTTTAAGTAGTTCTAAGTTCTAGGGGACTGATGACCTCAGGAGTTAAGTCCCATAGTGCTCAGAGCCATTTGAACTTAACCGTTGCGTGGGACGGAAAACATAGATGGAAGGACCACGCGAACGATTGGCTGATGAAACACACCTTCGTTAAACATAAGCTTGGCTTGGAAGAATAACCAACCAAAATATATGCAGCAAGATTTGCCCCTGTAAGGTGCATAAGCTTGCAGGCTCAAAATAACTAAAGAAAGCGACTTGGCTATTTTGTACAAAATGTATCAGATAAAAAAAATTATAAAACAAAATAAAATAAAAATCTGAATGTCATAAATAATGACACATTGAACATTAAAAAATAATTAATAGTGGTTTAAAACACACGATCTAATCACAACTCTACGAAAATTGCTAAATTGGGGCTATTATGTTCTCATACAAGCGACATGCTCCTCAAATCGCCTGGCCAGACACTGCAACAGGCTAAACCGCGTCCAATATAGAAGCAGCAAGACACAAACACGTGCAGGAACCGAACCAGTCACAATTACATGCTCACAGTGGGGAGCAAGATCGGTTGTTACGAATGCCGAATGGTCTCGGGACCGAAGCGACGAACTAGGAGTAGCTCACCGAGGATCCAAATCCGCTGCAATGTGACAAACAGTGGGAAAACTTGGAGCCACCATGAGATGCGTGGATGACGACTACCCACCGCCCGCATCCAGATCTAGTCAGCCAAAGAAATAATGGGTCCACTTCCATTTACATTGCATGTCCCTTGTGTCCAGAAGATGTCCAGTTAGACGAACTTTGAAGTTACGCGGGCGGTAGAACAAACTACCAGCCTGTTGACCCGCAGACCTGTGCTGTCCATGCCACTCCGTTGATTTCCTCTCCTGGAAAAACGGCCTGGATACCATTCACATCAAATATGCCATGACCCCTTTACATCCCAGAGACGTGGAGTGAGCTGTCGATCATACAACGGTTCAGCCTCCCTCTACCCAACCAAGACAGGAACCCCGGAAGAGGCAGGTCTCACAAGGAATATTTAATTAATACTATATCTCTTAACTTGACTGACATCCGTCCGCAACTCACTTCCACTCTCTTCCTTACGAAGTGTAAGCGTATTTGGAAGGGGTACCTTCAGCGGGGCAACAATTTCCTGGATAACTTAGTCAGAGTATCTACCCCCCAAAACTTCTCACGAAGACTATGGGCACAAGCTGAATGTTCTCCGGACGTTAGCCCTGGTTATACGTCGGCCCTTAGTTATACCACGCTGCTTCCTTCCCTTTTATGGACGCTCTGAATTTTTTTCACAGGCCAATTATCCTTGATTAACTCAAGACTAATATCATTTGGCAACAAATTATGTATGGACCAGATATTTGATAGAGGTAAATTAAGGGGATAGGCAAACATGAGAGAAGCAGGGGTAGCTCTGTGCGCCTTATGTCTGGCAGTACTAAAGGATATGTCAAGCTTTGGTAAAGAAAGATAACATTTAGTTTGAGCCTCAGAGTGGATAACAATCAGAAAGGACTTTAGGTTATGATTAACCCGCTCTGTGAACTAACGTGGGGGGATAATAAGGTGTCGTGGTTATGCCTTTAAACCCTGATCCAAAACAGAAGTTCCGAAACTCCCTCTAAGAGAAACAAGGTGCATTATCGCTGACAGTGACCTTCGGAGGAGTAAATCAAGAGAAAATTTTACCCAAATGCCTAATACTTTGTACGGCACTAATACAGCTACTAGGGAGGAACCAGCTGGTTGGAGTAAAACCATCAACCACTACTAATATATAGTACTGCCCACCTTGGTTCTGTGGAAGAGGACTGACAAGTAGTAAAAAGATGCTCCATAGGTTCTTCTGCCCAAGTGGATTGAAGCGATCCCCTAGCCCATCGGAATTCATGTTAGCAATTTTGCATTCTCGACGCTGACCAACCGTTTCTCTAACATCTCGATACAGGGTGGACTATCTTAGGTAATCGCGGATCTTGTTAATGGATTTATATAACAGCAGATGACCCCACTCAACAGAATTATGATATTATTTGAAAACAGCTGGGACAAGCGCGGCAGGCAGAGAGATTTTAAGCTCTTCATCCCGGTGCCCAAGGCGGCAGAGAACGTTCTCCTGCAGTCCGTACCCGGGAACTTGCTGATAGATTCTCAACTGTTCCCTAATTTAGCCCAACTTGCAGTTCTCCTCTTCTTGTGCAAGGTCAGCAAACTGTACCGGAACCTTGGTAAGCACTGATTTAACAAGACGTTCTACGACCTTGGCTTCATGGGGAGAAGAACCCTCCTCTTCAACATTCTGCTCAAGGTATCCGCTACCACGTTATCGTACCCTCTGACGTGACGCACATTGAAGCGGAAGATGGAAATTCAGACGGCCCATCTCGCAATATGCCAAACTAAGGGCTGGTTGTCCGTCTCTACAGAGTGAATTTCCGGTTACTTAAATATCTCTAGTGCGAAGAGGACAGCCAGCGCTTTCTACTCATAAATAGAGCATTCCTTCTCAGTTGGAGAGAGAGGCACCTAGAGGCTTAGACTACGGGGCTTCCACTCGCCATCTTGCTCCTGAAGGAAAATGGGAGCAACCTCTGAGTTAGAAGCATCGATTTAGGGCATTACTCAGAGCGATCTTAAGTGCGTCAAACTCAGCCTGCTGGCTGTCGGTCTAGACAAATGGCTCGCTCTTCTTCAGCAACAGGTTAAACACAGCGGCTAGCTCAGCAAACTTCGGAACGAATTTTCTGAAGAAGTTAGTCATTCCAACGAAATGGAAACCCTTTCTTAGTCTTAGTGTGGCGGCACCTGTAAATAACTCAGGTCCTAGACTGGTTATTCCTGACCCCCTCGACCAAGACTAGGTGCCCGAGATAGATCTCACGACGAGCTGAGGCAACTTTAGATGGTTTGACAGTCTCGCTTGCTCAGACACTCCAGAACCAATGACAAATGCTCCAAATTTCGAAGAGGGTGGCAATAAATGAGAATGTGGTCCGAGTACTTATACACACACTTCACTTCAGATCTCCGAGCGCAGAACCAAATAACCTAGAAAGAACTGTCACCCCGGTAGGAAGGCCGAAAGGCGCCGAGTTGAATTCACATGAATTCCAGTCAGTGCAAAAGGCAGTGTCCACCTTAGATTCCTCGGCAAGGGGAATCTGGTAATATGTCTGGTTAAGATCGAAAACGGAAAGATTATGGGCGCCAGAAAACTATGAAAAACACCCACGTCGATAAGGAAGAGGAAAAGACTCCAAGATTACTTTACAATTAGGGACGCAATAGTCCACAATGGGTCTGAAATTCTTAGACACCAAAAATATCGGTGATGCACACGGCGAGGTGGATGGCCTTAAGACCTTCAGCGAGCATTTTATATACTAACTCAAGCAACACCGTCTTAGGTGGAGATAGCTGGTAGGGCGATTTCCTGACTAGAAGATAGTCTGAAAGTAAAATACGACATTTAATACGATTAGTCACACCTAATTCGTCTGTCAACACTTCCGGGAAACCACGCAAAATCTGAAGAAGACCCTCAGCCTGATAAGGAGGTAAGTGTGCAAGGTCGAACTCTGCCCCACTAACATACTATTACAGAGACCTGCCCTCCTAGAACGTCAGCACAAGCGAAACTTCAACTCAGGCCGAAATCCAAAAAAAAAATTCCTAAGATCATAATCCAAAACTAATCCCATTTTACTTACAAAATCGCACCCGAAGAAGAGGTGGGTGCTTAAACCCTTCGCCACGAACAGCCCCATGGACCAAGAAAATTCATCGACATGACAAGAAACGCTCATGGGTCCTATCAGAGAAAGAGCTTGAATATTAACAGTTCTACCCACGAGCTCTAGACTGGGAAACTTACAAATGATCTGGTACCTGGAGTACAAAAATGTTCAAATGTGTGTGAAATCTTATGGGACTTAACTGCTAAGGTCATTAGTCCCTAAGCTTACACACTACTTAACCTAAATTATCCTAAGGACAAAGACACACACCCATGCCCGAGGGAGGACTCGAACTTCCGCCGGGACCAGCCGCAAAGTCCATGACTGCAGCGCCCTAGACCGCTCGGCTAATCCCGCGCGGCTCTGGAGTGAAACCTATGGCTCACTGACGAAGGACTATTGCCGGAATCGGAAGATCATGGGTCAGCCCTTTTACTTTACTCCACACATTCGTCAACAGGAAGATGGTGCCACGCCGTCCCTGACTATGACGTCAGCTGTCGAAACGCGTTTTTCCGTTGACCTCGCACGGGCGAGCAAAATGCCCTCTCAACCACGTAGATAACACCTGCCCTGAGAGAGCCTCATCTTACCAGCGGAAACCGCGCCATAGGTGGGTTCGGCGTAAAATTTAGATGAGGTCTTCTCACAGTCTCTCCTTTGATTGGCTTGTTTAACCTCAACCACAAGAGACTAAGTTATCCAATCACTATAGGTAGTCGGCCACTCGACAAACAGGATCTTCGAACGAACCTCCGGCTTAATCACTTGCAAAATGGTGGCGGCAATCTTGTGCTCAGCCAAATCTAGATCAAAGGCCACGGCTGTTGTGTGTACTTCACGAGTGTACTCAGTTATGTTCTCGTAATCATGTTGGACACGAAAAAATATTTATTAACGAGGTCGTTCCTAACCGTGGAAAACAGGCGCTCCCTTAGTACGCAGGCATGCAGTTTCCTTAAACAGACCTTCCTCGCTAAGGTCTCACCGATCATTTTAGCTAAGGATCCCTTCACAGAGAATACATCAATGAAAAACAGTTCCCCAAGACAAAACAGTTATAATAAGTCGTTAAAAGATGACAAGTTAAAAGGCCAAGGCAACTAGCCCCACTTACATCTGATTGCGAAGAAGTTCAACGGCCAACTGAGATTCAACTTCAAGTCATGCCACGTGCGGAAACGGTAACTACTTGACAGTAGTGCAGGATGGAAAACATAGGTGGAAGGAAAATGTTAAACACAAGCTTGGCTTGGAAGTAAAAGCCAACAAAGTACATGCAGCAAGATTTGTGCCAGTAAGACGCATAGGCTTGTGGTCTCCAAACAACTAACGAAAGCAATTTGGCGATATAGTGCACAACGTACCAGGCATATATATATATATATATATATATATATATATATATATATATATATATATATATATATATACCTGGATGGGTTGCTATTTCCATACCGGGCGCCTCCCCAGGTGGCGGATAGGGGAACGCCCATCAGATATGAAGGGTACCGAGGAAATAAAATTCTCGGGGCAGACAAAAAATAGCACTGAAAATCCAGGTGCGACGGCATCCATAGTGGGTTGCTTCCAGGTCAGCGTCTGTCCACCCATAGGGGGCGTCTGTATATGACTGCTACAGGAACTAACAATCCCTGGTTCTAACCTCCCAGTGGAAACATTGGATCAACAAGATTACAAGCAACCATGACTCGTGTGAGAAATATGGCTCTGAGCACTATGGGACTTAACATCTATGGTCATCAGTCCCCTAGAACTCAGAACTACTTAAACCTAACTAACCTAAGGACATCACACAACACCCAGTCATCACGAGGCAGAGAAAATCCCTGACCGCGCCGGGAATCGAACCCGGGAATCCGGGCGCGGGAAGCGAGAACGCTACCGCACGACCACGAGCTGCGGACTGTGAGGAATAACAAGAATACTCGAGGTGGTAACCAATCCACCTGTCAACAGACGGCAACCAGGAACTCTGATTCTGGGGAACCTGGGCTTACACGATCACAGGGAAAGTCGGAGCTCTCTGACAAACTTCCACACAAAACATTTACATTTCTTTGGTACTTCAACATAAACACACTGATCCCACCATGAAAACTGCACAACCTAACATTTGACTCAACAAACAGAAGATAATGATACTTGCCTTGCAGGAAACCCGCACGACAGACGAAGACACAATGGATTATGGAGACTACCGTATCTTTAAGAGCAAGACAAACGAGTCGCCAACGGTGCTCCGCTTTTTGGCATGACCTTCATGGTACATAAGGAGACAATCAATTCAGTTAGAGAAGTCAATTCAATAAACAACAATGCACTTGCACTGTTCAATACTCCATGATCAATGTACAAGCCCCCACAAACGGAGATAACAAAAAAGACCCCATATCAACCGAGAAATTCTGAACACAAGAGACAGTGATGATCAAGATCCCCAAATATCATATAAAAATTTTGTTAGGTGATTTTAACGCACAACTCGGCAGAGAAAAACATCATCAAAGAACTGTGGGTAAGTTTCCGGGGCACAAATATACAAACAGAAATGACATGTGACTCATCAAACTATGCCAGCAGAGTAACCTAATGATTATGTCAAAGCCAGCCGATGTGGCCGAGCGGTTCTAGGCGCTTCACTCTGGAACCGCGCAACTGCTCTGGTAGCAGGTTCGAATCCTGCCTCGGGCATGGATGTGTGTGATGTCCTTAGGTTAGTTAGGTTTAAGTAGTTCTAAGTTCTCCGAGAAGAGGATTCACCCGTGGTCTAGGCGTAGCGTCTTTGATTCACAATCAAAACATTTTCGGTCTCGGGTTCGATCCCCGCCACTGCCTAAATTTTGATAAATAATCAGCATTGGCGGCCGAAGACTTCCGGCATAAGAAGTCAGCCTCATTCTGCCAACGGCCTTGTCAAAGAGGGCGGAGGAGCGGATAGAGGTTCAGGGCACTCTCTTGCCCTGGGGGTGGGAAATTGCCGCTAAAGGCGGAAGAAACAGCAATGATCAACGACATGAGGATGCAGAAGGCAATGGAAACCACTGCATTAAAGACACGTAACGTGTATCCACAGGACATGTGGCCTGTAATTGAAGAAGTGTCATGATGATCTCTCCATTGGCAAAAGATTCCGGAATAGTCCCCCATTCGGATCTCCGGGAGGGGACTGCCAAGGGGGAGGTTACCATGAGAAAAAGATTGAATAATCTACGAAAGGATAACGTGCTATGAGTCGGGGCGTGGAATGTCAGAAGCTTGAACGTGGTAGGGAAACCAGAAAATCTGAAAAGGGAAATGCAAAGGCTCAATCTAGATATAGTGGGGGTCAGTGAAGTGAAGTGGAAGGAAGACAAGGATTTCTGGTCAGATGAGTATCGGGTAATATCAACAGCAGCTGAAAATGGTATAACAGGTGTAGGATTCGTTATGAATAGGAAGGTAGGGCAGAGGGTGTGTTACTGTGAACAGTTCAGTGACCGGGTTGTTCTAATCAGAATCGACAGCAGACCAACACCGACAACGATAGTTCATGTATACATACCGACGTCGCAAGCTGAAGATGAAGAGATAGAGAAAGCGTATGAGGATATTGAAAGGGTAATGCAGTATGTAAAGGGGGACGAAAATCTAATAGTCATGGGCGACTGGAATGCAGTTGTAGGGGAAGGAGTAGAAGAAAAGGTTACAGGAGAATATGGGCTTGGGACAAGGAGTGAAAAAGGAGAACGACTAATTGAGTTCTGTAACAAGTTTCAGCTAGTAATAGCGAATGCCCTGTTCAAGAATCACAAGAGGAGGAGGTATACTTGGAAAAGGCCGGGAGATACGGGAAGATTTCAATTAGATTACATCATGGTCAGACAGAGATTCCGAAATCAGATACTGGATTGTAAGGCGTACCCAGGAGCAGATACAGACTCAGATCACAATATAGTAGTGATGAAGAATAGGCTGAAGTTCAAGACATTAGTCAGGAAGAATCAATACGCAAAGAAGTGGAATACGGAAGTACTAAGGAATGACGAGATACGTTTGAAGTTCTCTAACGCTATAGATACAGCAATAAGGAATAGCGCAGTAGGCAGTACAGTTGAAGAGGAATGACATCTCTAAAAAGGGCCATCACAGAAGTTGGGAAGGAAAACATAGGTACAAAGAAGGTAGCTGCGAAGAAACCAAGGGTAACAGAAGAAATACTTCAGTTGATTGATGAAAGGAGGAAGTACAAACATGTTCCGGGAAAGTCAGGAATACAGAAATACAAGTCGCTGGGGAATGAAATAAATAGGAAGTGCAGGGAAGCTAAGACGAATGGCTGCAGGAAAAATGTGAAGACATCGAAAAAGATATGATTGTCGGAAGGACAGACTCAGCATACAGGAAAGTAAAAAAAAAAACAACCTTTGGTGACATTAAAAGCAACGGTGGTAACATTAAGAGTGCAACGGGAATTCCACTATTAAATGCAGAGGAGAGAGCAGATAGGTGGAAAGAATACATTGGGAGCCTCTATGAGGGTGAAGATGTGTCTGATGTGATAGAAGAAGGAACAGGAATCGATTTAGAAGAGATAGGGGTTCCAGTATTAGAATCGGAATTTAAAAGCACTTATGGTCAAATAAGGCAGAAGGGATAGATAACATTCCATCAGAATTTCTAAAATCATTGGGGGAATTGGCAACAAAACGACTATTCACGTTGGTGTGTTGAATATATGAGTCTGGCGATATACCATCTGACTTTCGGAAAAGCATCATCCACACAATTCCGAAGACGGCAAGAGCTGACAAGTGCGAGAATTATCGCACAATCAGCTTAACAGCTCATGCATCGAAGCTGCTTACAAGAATAATATACAGAAGAATGGAAAAGAAAATTGAGAATGCGCTAGGTGACGATCAGTTTGGCTCTAGGAAAAGTAAAGGGACGAGAGAGGCAGTTCTGACGTTACGGCTAATAATGGAAGCAAGGATAAAGAAAAATCAAGACACTTTCATAGGATTTGTCGACCTGGAAAAAGCGTTCGACAATATAAAATGGTGCAAGCTGTTCGAGATTCTGAAAAAAGTAGGGGTAAGCTATAGGGAGAGACGGATCATATACAATATGTACAACAACCAAGAGGGAATAATAAGAGTGGACGATCAAGAACGAAGTGCTCGTATTAAGAAGGGTGTAAGACAAGGCTGTAGCCTTTCGCCCCTACTCTTCAATCTGTACATCGAGGAAGAAATGATGGAAATAAAAGAAAGGTTCAGGAGTGGAATTAAAATACAAGGTGAAAGGATATCAATGATACGATTCGCTGATGACATTGCTATCCTGAGTGAAAGTGAAGAAGAATTAAGTGATCTGCTGAACGGAATGAACAGTGTAATGAGTACACAGTATGGTTTGAGAGTAAATCGGAGAAAGACGAAGGTAATGCGAAGTAGTAGAAATGAGAACAGCGAGAAACTTAACATCAGGATTGATGGTCACGAAGTCAATGAAGTTAAGGAATTCTGCTACCTAGGCAGTAAAATAACCAATGACGGACGGAGCAAGGAGGACATCAAAAGCAGACTCGCTATGGCAAAAAGGCATTTCTGGCCAAGAGAAGTCTACTAACATCAAATACCGGCCTTAATTTGAGGAAGGAATTTCTGAGGATGTACGTCTGGAGTACAGCATTGTATGGTAGTGAAACATGGACTGTGGGAAAACCGGAACAGGAGAGAATCGAAGCATTTGAGTTGTGGTGCTATAGACGAATGTTGAAAATTAGGTGGACTGATAAGGTAAGGAATGAGGAGGTTCTACGCAGAATCGGAGAGGAAAGGAATATGTGGAAAACACTGATAAGGAGAAGGGACAGGATGATAGGACATCTGCTAAGACATGAGGGAATGACTTCCATGGTACTAGAGGGAGCTGTAGAGGGCAAAAACTGTAGAGGAAGACAGAGATTGGAATACGTCAAGCAAATAATTGAGGACGTAGGTTGCAAGGGCTACTCTGAGATGAAGAGGTTAGCACAGGAAAGGAATTCGTGGCGGGCCGCATCAAGCCAGTCAGTAGACTAATGACCAAAAAAAAAAAAAAAGTTCTAGGGAACTGGTGACCTCAGATGTTAAGTCCCATAGCGCTCAGAGCCATTTGAACCATTTTTTTTTATTATGTCAGCATTCCTCACGAACTTTCCACGAAAACAGAAAACATTAAGGTCACCTATACAAGAGATGGGAGAATTCGAAACAGACCATGTAGCGATTTCCTACTCAGTCCAGAAGGAGATCCATGACGTTCAAGTACGCAGAGGTGCCAATATTGATTCAGACCATACAAAAAGCAAAAGAACTAATACCACGGAAAAATAACACTAAACACGAGAGAATTCTAGAGGACCTTCTCAGGGAAGATCTGCGCGTACGCACCTCAAAATTTTTGCTTCAGGAAACCAGATGGTAAACTAGCACTAAGTAAGCAAGAGAATTGCCAAGAATTGCACCTTATTTCTCCGATCTCCGATTTCCAGAACGGAACTGTACCTCCACATAACCAGAATCACTCCCACCAACATGTAAAAACATCAATAAACACATATTTAATCTAAGAAACAACAGGACATCTGGTGAAGACCGCATCATTGCAGAATTACTAAAGAACCTTTGACCAAAGTCACTACAGGAGCTTACGCAATTAATCTCTACCATTTCGCAAACAGAAAAGCTTCTTGGCGACTGGAAATGTGCACTTATCCATCCACGGCACAAGAAAGGAGATAGGACGAATGTGAACAAAATGGTTCAAATGCCTCTGAGCACTAAGGGACTTAACTTCTGAGGTCATCAGTCCCCTAGAACTTAGAAGTACTTAAACCTAACTAACCTAAGGACATCACACACATCCATGCCCGAGGCAGGATTAGAACCTGCGACCGTAGCAGTCACGCGGTTCTAGACTGTAGCGCCTAGAACCGCTCTGCCACTGCGGCCAGGAATGTGAACAACTACAGAGGAATCTCTCTGCTACGAGCCACCTACAAAATTTTCTCGGCATGCTTGCTCCAGACAACACAAGAAGAGTTAGAACACAAAACTGGTGAATATCAGGCAAGCTTTCACCACGGCCGTACAAGCACAAACAAATCCCCAATCTGAAAACAATTCAAAAATACAAGGCAATCAGGAATGCGCCAATCATTTGCACCTTCATAGATTTCAAGAAAGCGCATGATTCTGTTGACCGATAATCCTTTTTCAGAGTCTTAGAAGAACAGGGACTCGACCCAAAAACACTACTATTAATCAGGCAGACATTAGCTGACAACATCGAAAGTTAAATTAAAGTGTGAAATCTCTGATTCCTTTATGATCACAAATGGTGTGCGCCAAGGCGACGGACTATCTCCACTATTATTCCGCCTAGTCCTGGGCAAAGTAATGAGGGAATGGGAAAAAACCGAAAACTCAAAGACACTGGAAACCAATACGACTAGGAAGATGCCGGTAGAAAATAGAAATATCAAACCTAGCTTTCACAGACGACCTGGCCATACTATCAGACAACGAAGCAACAGCAACCAAATAGAGGGTCTAAAAGAATGCGCGGAAAAAGTGGGCTCCAAATCTCATTCGAGAAGTCTGAATTTTTCTGCTCAAAATTAAACGTAACAAAATTAGACACAAAATGCGGCAAAATAAACAGAGTCGCACACTTCAAGTATCTAGGTGAAATCCTTGAGGAGTGGAAGAGCTCGTACAGAAGACTCGACTATAAAAAAAAGAGCGTTCGGCAAGACACAGCATGTATATAATAAAAAATGAATGTCCATTCACACAAAATTCAGACACTATAACACAGTAATCAAGCCTGAAATATTGTATGCAAGTGAGACGCTAACACTCCATACGAAAAGTGACATGGAAAGCATACTGAAGGAAGAAAGGAAAATCATGAGGAAAATTCTCGGCCCAAAGCTGAGAGAAGAGGGACACAGATTACACTCTAGGAAAACTACAGAGAAGACGTCAAACATAGCAGCAGATGTCAGAAAAAGAAGGTTTAAATACTATGGGCGCATCATCAGGCTATTACCAAAACGACTCACCAACAAGAATTCTAACATACATACAAGAGGCCAAATCAACAATACCATGGATCACACATGTCAAACTGGACCTATAAGCAGCAAAAATCGATCCAGTATAAATTGAAGACAGAAATTTATACAGGGACAAGATACACAAGTGGAATGTAAGGTCAGAGACTGAAGTCCCAAGGAAATCAAGGACAAAGTGGACTGAAGATAGAGACTCCATGGGGAAAAAGTGAGAGAATCGTGGAAGATCAGAAAGAATGCTCATATGATGCAGAAAGCTTTGCGTGATCCTGCAGGGTTTCGACGCAAATGTGTATATTGAAACGTCACGAATGATGACACATTGAACCTTAAAAAGAATTACAAAACGCCAAGCAGTGCAAAATCCATAAAATTTAAAACACATAATCAAATCACAACCCTATAACCATTACCAAATTGAGGTCAGAATGTTTTGATACGAGCGACACGCTACTCAAAGCCCCTGGCCATACACAGAATCAGGGAACAGCAACAACAGGAGGCTGAACTGAGTGCATTATAGGAGTAGTAAGACACAAACATGCGCAGGAACCGAATTAGTCACAATAATCACGCTCACTGCAGGGAGCAAGACCAATCTCTTCGAACGCCGCGTGGTCTCGGCACCGAAGCGACGAACTGCTTAAAAGTACCTCATCGAGGATCCAAAGCCGCTGTGCGTTGACAAACAGTGGAAAAGCTTGGAGCCGCCAGGAAGTGCGTGGATGATGACGACGACCCACCCCCCGCCACCAAATCTCGTAGGCCAAAGGAATAATGTGCCCATTTCTATTTCCATTGCATGGCCCTCGTGTCCGGAAGTAGGTCATCCAGACAAACTTGGAAGGCACATGGGCCGTACAACGAACAGCCAGCCCGTTGCCCCGCAGACCTGCGCTGTCCATGCTGCTTCACTGACAGCCTCTCCCAGAAGAACGGTCACGAAGCTACTCGCGAGATTAACGTGCTACACCCCCTTCACGCCAAAGAACGTGTTCCACAGACGTGGCGTGAGCTATCGATCGTGCAACAGTTAAAAATGAAATTCTTGGTTCTGCATAATAGTAAAGCAGTATGAAATTAACTATTTTAATTTCGAAACAGAATGAAACTGTGATGGAAATCAATAATATCGATTTGCATATTTTGCCAATTTTACGTTAACGTATCGAATACCGTAATCGCAAATATTATTTCTGTTAGAATTAAGGTACCAGTGGGATGCAAAAATGTAGAATTTTAGAGACTTGGGCTATTTTCCCAGTTCAAGGACTTCTGAACTTCACAAATAGTAACCTGGTGCTGCAGGCCACAAACGCGGCGGTATCTGTTCTGAAGTACATTCCAGTGCTCGGACTATAAACGATTTTATTTATCACATTATTTACGGCAGTTATGGGACAGTTTGGGAAAAACGTTTGCGAACTGTACAGAGAGAGAAGTCCGTATCCCTTGCTGACTGGTCAGCTTAGATGGCTGTGGGAGGACCCAGTTTTGATTCCCGGTACTGTAAGGACTTTTCCTTGTTGCGAGGTCTGGTACAGCGTGCTCTCAGCCTCTTGGCCTCATGATGCCAACTGGGGAGTTACTTAAATGAGAAGTAATGCCTCCAATGTCTGAAAAGTCGGCAGAACGGCTGTGAGAGTGTCGTGCTAAGAACGTACCTCTCCATACCACATTCACATGATGCTGCATGGCATACGATGACACAGCGACCCGTTGAGACGCCTTGGACATTCAGCGCCTGTATGAGGAGCTCGTTTTGCTATTTAGTTTTTATTTTATACTTTTTTAGTGTAGAGACAGAAGTATTTTCCGGTAAATAAGTTACTACCTGAAATTCCGCTACCCATATGGTGAGATACCTATATTAGAAGAAATATACTCACGTCAATATTTTGCTCGCTTTGTGTCGATACGCCGTCTCACCATTCAGGAAATAAAATGAGAAAAGAGAAACCAATAAAGCCTGCCGTCGTGACCGAGCGGTTCTAGGCGCTTCAGTCTGGAACCGCTGCGGTCCCAGGTTCGAATCCTGCCTCGGGCATGTATGTGTGTGATGTCCTTAGGTTAGTTAGGTTTAAGTAGTTCTAAGTTATAGGTGCCTGCTGACCTCAGCTGTTAAGTCCCATAGTGCTCAGAGCCATCTGAACCATTTGAAACCAAAAAAATCTCTTGTCCAGACATAAAGTTTCCGAGAAGTATAATTTGGGACGATCTTCAGAAATGATACGAAAATTACAAACGTAAACAGGGCAGAATAATTCCGAAATTGATTTTGTTGGCAAGTATTACCGCATACAAAGCAATATTAACAGTGAACAGAGTCACATAGTATCCGGCAACTGCATCATTTCTTCTGTATAGCAGCACAATTTGACAACTTGCCCCGACCTAACGTGCCAGCTGTGACGTCATGCGTCATGGCTTTGCTTCGTGTAGTATTATCTCAAGTTTAGCACTGAGATCACTGATGCTAGTACAGCAGTTTGTTGTCTAATTAGGGCAAAACACGATTAATACGGTCAATAGTATGCGTCAGTTTCAAGTTCCCCCTTTTTTTCAGAGTGTAGAATTCTGTCAGTTTCTGTGTGTTTAGACATCACTTTGCTGTGTACACAAATACGATTGCTTAAAAGCTTACTCTGTTCCCAACATAGTCCTGCAGAAAAAATCACATTCGAAACACTTCGCATGTAATTAATACGGTATTTCAAATCCACGAGTATAATATTTTAAAAACCTTCGGCTTTAACACAGCAGTAACATTCATTTTCATAATAGCGGGGCATACAAAATTAATGCTCCACATCCTCTATGTGGTCTCCGCTTAGCCAGGTACGACGAAAAGGATTTCTGCGGAGCCACTTCCGAAACTGTTCATTTACATGCACAATAATAATTTCATATCGTTTTATAGTCACTACATAGACAATATGTGACGCATATAAAAACATGATACAATTCTACAGTTAGAAGACATGCATTAGGAACATGAGCAACATTTTACACAATAAAATTGGAGAATGAGGAAATGATTGCAAAAAAATGGTTCAAATGGCTCTGAGCACTATGGGACTTAACGTCTCAGGTCATCAGTCCCCTATAACTTAGAACTACGTAAACCTAACTAACCTAAGGACATCACACACATCCATACACGAGGCAGGATTCGAACCTGCGACCGTGGCGGTCGCGCGGTTCCAGACTGAAGCGCCAGAACCGGTCGGCCACACCGGCCGGCGGAAATGATTGCAGATAAAGATCATGTGTACATGTTAATAAAAAAACATTCGTTTCAGCTCTGTCAGTAACATCCTTGAGCTATATTTTGCTTGTTGACAGAGTGGTAAAGCGAAAACTGGCATCCTTTACTGATCGTAGTTTTTGTTTTAATTGTTATTGGTAAGTATCAGCGAACGAGGGGCAAAACAGTACCGTGGTATATTATCCAGAGTTAATTTTCACTCTGCTGCAGAGTGTGCGCTGATGTGGAATTAAAAGCATGCGCTGGCTCGGTACTCGAATCTGGGACCTTTGCCTTTCGCAGACAAATGCTCTACCAGCTGAGCTACCCAAGTACGACTGATGACTCTTCCTCACAGCTTTACCTCCACCAGTGTGCCACCTCCTCTCTTACAATGACAATTAATCAGTGTGGAAAGTTGCTTCAGGCCTTTTTATGATTTTATCGCACTCGTTATGATATTCTGTCACTGTCGAGTTGCTGCGCTCTCCAAATCATAAATGTATTTAGTGTTCCGACAGGCGTGCCCTAGATGCACATCTAGTATCAGAGGTGTATAGTATTCCACAAAGACTTCAACAAAGTACACTCACGAAAGCAAGCCACACAAAATGATTTCCAAATGATGAATTTAAAAAATTCCAACACAATGCTGAGGGCTCAGATGGTATTGTCATGCTTCCTTTGGGGAACATTCGTTCAACTGTATTCAGTATGAAGCGGAATGATAACTTTACCTTTCGCTTACCACCATACCCCTACACATGGTTGATTATGTGCCATCTGTTTCTTTATTACGAACTGAACATGTGCCTACTGTATCTTGACAAGAGGGCATTCTGGTTAAAATATTCTTAGCCTTTATTATCAATATGTTGCTGAGAACGAAATATGACAGATTCCACAGCTCGTATAAAAATGTCAGATAGGATATCTACCCAAGCCACACTTGAATCTCATCCCAAAATATGTTCAAGTAAGGTAGTTTAAAACGGTACATTTACTCTTTAAATGCGTCCTATAAGAAAATAGTCGAGCAGAGTAACGTCTCGAGAGCGTGCAAGTGACTCGATTGATCCTCTCCATCCTATCCATTGGCCTAGTACTTTCTGATACAGGTACGCTCAAAAATTCCTGTGATAGTGCAGCGGACCCTGTCTTGTTGGCAATAAACTCTGTCATTACCGTACACCGCAGCAACAGAAGCATTATTAGGTGATTTTCTCCAGTCACAGTAAAAAGGGTCAGTTGAAACCGGTTGATAAATGTCAAGACAGTTTGGCGTCTTAACATGCGGGCAGTGTTTACCCATTTAACATTTCACGTAGCCTCTAGAGAAGGGAGGAGAAAACTTTGGTTTGCTTCTTCATCCATGGACAGTCCACCTTATTGGCTCTGAGCACTACGGGACTTAACATCTATGGTCATCAGTCCCCTAGAACTTAGAACTACTTAAACCTAACTAAACTAAGGACAGCACACAACAGCCAGTCATCACGAGGCAGAGAAAATCCCTGACCCCGCCGGGAACCGAACCCGGGAACCCGGGCGTGGGAAGCGAGAACGCTACCGCACGACCACGAGCTGCGGACTAGTCCACCTTATTCCCAGCGTCCCTATATACAAGGTGTTGGGGTATAAGTGCAGATACTGTGATCATTGGTACCTTAATATGTACCCGCTTCAGTGTGTTAGTTGGTTTTCTCTGCGTCTAACAGTCTTCCTGCAAACATGTCACATAATTTATTGTCTGATAAGTGGACTACGTTTGTCAGAATAGACAACACACATCCACACTTCAACACCTGACCTGCTGCTCAGTGGAGACTAAACATTAATGGCTTGCTCTTGCCACATGTGCTTGAAGGTAGTAACCAATCTACAAACATACTACTCTTAATAGCCATAATTACTGGTCTGCAAATAAAATAAGTACTGATGTAATGTTGTTCAGTACACTGCACGATTACCCCTTGCTATATATATACCCAGGACTGCGTGCATTATGAAGGTGCCTCCAGTATGGCCTGAGTTAGTAGGGTCGATGATTTGCATTGCCAACCTAACTTGGTCTGTATGCGTGCGTGCACGTGCGCGTGCGCGTGTGTAGCGTAGTGATTCATCTATTCTTGTGCTGCTTAGAGCCATTTTGATAAGAATGTAACTGTGCAAACAGATTTCATTGTAACTTACTCAGTACAAATCGAACGACTACATACCTCGCGTGCCATTATTTTCTATCCAAGAGGTACTCACCACAGGTCAATAGATTCATGTCAACTGTCTATAGGCTGCCTGTTATGTGTACGACGGATATTAAGTAACAGTTGATAATGAGACAGACCTCTAGCGTTCCCAAACCACCGAGACTTCTTTAAGTGACGCTACATCATCTCCACTGTATTGTCACTTTATGAAAATTCCTTCGTGAACAGCATGTAGGCCTACTTCAGATTCATGTGGCCTGTTGCATATCTAATCCGCATCGTGTCGTACGCCTCTCATACCTTTCATAGAAAGTCTACTGTGGTTTTCCCTTTGGCTCCAGTCCCAGGCAACATGTACGCAGAAGTCGTGACTGTTACGTATAATGGTACTTGCGCAACGGAAGAGAAAAATAATAACACAATGGATAACACACTAACAGTAACTGTTAATTAACCGGGAGTGATCCTTCACATGTGATTTATTTATTTATTTATTGTTCCGTGGGACCACATTAAGGAGAAGTCTCCATGGTCATGGAACGAGTCAATACATGAAATTATACGACGATTGTAGAAACAGATAAAATGAAATACAAGAAACATATTCAGGTGACACGTCGTTAGTTTAAATAAAGAAAATCAAGAATGTAACACTGGAATTTGCTTAATTTTTTAGGTTTTCCAGGAGCTCCTCGACAGAATAAAAGGAGTGAGCCATGAGGAAACTCTTCAGTTTAGACTTAAAAGCGTTTGGGCTACTGCTAAGATTTTTGAGTTCTTATGGTAGCTTATTGAAAATGGATACAGCAGAATACTGCACTCCTTTCTGCTCAAGAGTCAAGGAAGTGCATTCCACATGCAGATTTGATTTCTGCCTAGTATTAACTGAGTGAAAGCTGCTAACTCTTGGGAATAAGCTAATATTGCTAACAGCAAACGACATTAAAGAAAATATATACTGTGAGGGCAATGTCAGAATTCCCAGACTATTGAATAGGGGTCGACAAGAGGTTCTCGAACTTACACCACACATAGCTCGAACCGCCCGTTTTTGAGCCAAAAATACCCTTTTTGAATCAGAAGAATTACCCCAAAAAATAATACCATATGACATAAGCGTATGAAAATATGCGAAGTAGACTATTTTTCGTGTTGAAATGTCACTTATTTCAGATACTGTTCTAATGGTAAATAAAGCGGCATTTAGTTTCTGAACAAGATCCTGAACATGGGCTTTCCACAACAGCTTACTATCTATCCGTACGCCTAGGAACTTGAACTGTTCCGTCTCGCTTATAACATGCCCATTCTGTCTGATTAAAATATCAGTTCTTGTTGAATTGTGAGTTAGAAACTGTAAAAACTGAGTCTTACTGTGATTTAGCATCAAATTATTTTCCACAAGCCACGTACCTATTTCATGAACTACATTATTTGATAATGTTTCAATATTACACACAAGATCCTTCACTACCAAGCTGGTGTCATCAGCAAACAGAAATATTTTTGAATCACCTGTAATACTAGAAGGCATATCATTTATATAAATAAGAAACAGCAGTGGCCCCAGCACCGATCCTTGGGGAACGCCCCATTTAACAGTGCCCCATTGGGACTGAACATCATTACCACTCTCAATATTGCGGAGAATTACCTTCTGCTTTCTGTTCGTAAAGTAAGAGGCGAACCAATTGTAAGCTACTCCCCTTACTCCATAATGTTCCAACTTCTGCAGTAATATTTTGTGGTCAACACAGTCAAAAGCCTTCGTTAAATCAAAGAACACCTAACTTTCGCAACCTTTTATTTAATCCGTCCAAAACCTCACAGAGAAAAGAGACTATAGAATTTTCAGTTGTTAAGCCATTTCTAAAACCAAACTGTACATTTGACAGCAAATTATGTGAATTTAAATGCTGCAGTAACCTTGTGTATACAACCCTCTCGATAACTTTAGTAAACACCCATGGCATAGAAATACGTCTATAATTATCAACATTATCCCTGTCTCTCTTTTTATAAAGTGGCTTCACTACCGAGTACTTTAATCGGTCAGGAAACCGACCACTCCTAAAGGAAAAGTTACAGATATGGCTAAGTACTGGGCTAACATACATGGAACAATACTTCAGTATTCTGCTAGATACCCCGTCATATCCATGAGAGTTCTTGGTCTTTAGTGATTTAATTATTAACTCAATCTCCCTCTTGTCAGTATCATGGAGGAGCATTTCAGGTAACAGTCTCGGAACACTTTTTTCTACGAGCGCTATATGATTCCCTGTTGGGACTAGGTTTCAATTTAGTTCACCTGCTATATTCAGAAAGTGATTATTAAATACTGTACATATATGCGACTTATCAGTAACACGGACATTCCCACTATGCACTGATTCTATATCCTCGATCTGTCTCTGCAGACCAGCCACTTCCTTTACGACTGACCATATGGTTTTAATTTTATCCTGAGACTTAGCTATTCTATCTGCATACCACATACTTTTTGCCTTCCTAATAACTTTTTTAAGCACCTTACAATACTGTTTGTAATGGGCTACTGCAATTAGATTGTGACTGTTTCTAACGTTTTGATATAATTGCCACTTTGTTCTACAAGATATTCTTATACCTTTAGTCAGCCACCCAGGCTGCCTGTTTGTGCTAGTACCCTGTTTTGAACGTTCTAACGGAAAGCAACTTTCAAAGAGCACGAGAAAAGTCTTGAGGAAAGCATTATATTTATCGTCTACTGTATCAGCACTATAAACATCTTGCCACTCTTGTTCCTTGATAAGGTTTACAAAAGTCTCTACAGCAACTGGATCAGCTTTCCTAAAAAGTTGGTAACTATATTTAACCTGTGTTGCAGCACAAAAATCTTTTAGACTTAAAATTTGTGCATCATGCTCTGAAAGACCATTCATCATTTTGCTAACAGAATGCCCTTCTAGTAATGACCAATGAACAAAAATATTGTCTATGGTTGTTCTACTGTCCCCTTGCACTCTCGTTGGAAAGAATACGGTTTGCATAAGATTATATGAATTAAGGTCTACCAGCATCCTTTTCCTTGCACAATCACTTATACAATTTATATTGAAGTCACCACATATAACTAACTTTTTGTATTTCCTATAAAGTGAACCAAGAACCTCCTCTAGCTTTAGCAAAAATGTTGTGAAATCGGAGTCTGGGGATCTATAAATAACAACAGTAAGAAGTTTAGCTCCACTAAATTTAACCACACCTGCACAATATTCAAACACCTTTTCAGTGCAGTACTTTGAAACATCAATTGACTCAAATGGGATACCGTTTTTCACATACATGGCTACTCCCCCACACCGCAAAAAGCTCCTAGAAAAGCTGCCAGCCAACCTGTATCCTGGTAAAGGAAGCCTCTGAATTATCTCCCTTTTTAAGAAGTGTTCAGATATACCAATAATTTCAGAGTCAACATCTATAAGTAGTTCACTAACTTTATCTCTAATGCCTTGTATGTTTTGATGAAATATACTAATTCCCTCATTAATCGGATACCTAAGCTTTGTCGAAAGTGGTTTCTCTGTTAGAGAGACTTCCCTTAAGCAGGAATACCTGTCAGCTGACTTCAACCTAAAAAAGGTACAGCTCTAACACCCACAACTACCGGAATTTTCCCATGAGTGATTCCACCACCCCCACCTATGCTGTCACCTATAAAGTTTGCCAACCTCCCCTTTCCATACCTGTTGAGGTGCAGGCCATGTCTAGTGAAACCCGTCCTGCTGATAGACTCCACCGACACCACTGAAATGTGACTCATGCCTTCTGTCATTAGCGCACCCCCAAGTCTCATGTTATTACGCCTGACGGCTGTATTAAGATGAGGCCGATCGTGACGCTGAAACAGTTCCACAAAATGCACATTCGTGTTGCCAGTCTGAGTGGCTATCTTTTCACTACTTCATACCACAGAATAAAACAGTAAACTAGGTATGGGCAACCTTTGGTGACCGCTCGTCTGATTCACATACATTGATGTGTGTGGGGTAATGCACAGATATGAATGACATCACTTTCCCGACACGACGGCAAATTATGCCTCAAAACACTCGTTTTTGAAAGTACACTCATTTTATATTCAACTCATCTTCAGCTATTTGCATTTATTTACGTTTAGTGAGCATTCTTTCTTTACTAAAACTATGTTTTACAATAGGTGGCTTAAAAAATTCGTTGCAAAATTCTGCAACGCCGTTAGTAAAGAAACAATGTTCATGACAAGCAAATCAATGTAAATACCTAAAATGGAAAGACAAGCACTTTGAGAAGTCATCATTGGAAAATAAGCGACCACAAAGCAACTGTCTGCAGCTAATTTATTATAAATTACCTTCATTTTCAGTAGCTTCAGTGTTCTATAATTAGGCTGGACATAAATTCGTAGTGATTTTGTTTTGCTTGTTGATATTCAGGTTGCTATGAGTTTATTTATCGATTGTCATTTTTTACTCATAGTTCACTGTTGCTGTCTGAGTTTACATATTGTCATTTTGTCATTAATGAGTGAAGCTGTCGCCGCTAGAAAATGGTGTGCCAACTATTAGAAGGGGAACACTTCCTACACATCCTTCTGTTTGAGTTCAATAGAGGGGTGACGGCAGCGGAGGCAGCCAGAAACATTTGCGCCGTGTATGGGGATAATACGACTGGACAGAGCGCGGCAAGAAAATAGTTTTCTCGTTTTAAAGAGTATCGTTTAGACATTGGTGACTCTCCACGTTCAGGAAGACCTCCGGGGTTCGATGAATATCGTTTGAACGCATTAATCCACAACGATTCACGACAGTATGATAGAGAACTGTCAGATGTGATGAATTGTGATCATTCCTCCATCGTGCGACATTTGCATGCAATGGGGAAGGTTCAGAAACCGAGTGTATGGGTACCGCATGCTCTAAGCCAATCACAAAAATCAGCAGGTGACTGTATATGTATCTCCGGCTGCACGTCACCAATTGACTCGTGAACACTACCGACCACTCTTATCCTGTACCTTTACTGGTGATTAGAAATGGTGTGTTTATGCTAACATATGGAAGAGAAAGTAATGGCTGAGCCCAAACAAAGCAGCAACTCCCCATCTATCTGGTGGAACAGCGACGGTGTGGTGTTCTACGAATTGCTTCCCGAGGTGTAACCATCACTGCAGACATTTATAGTCAACAACTGAGACGTCTTGCAGATGCAGCCTCAGAACAATGACGTGAAAGACTGCTTGAACTGATGCTACTCCACGATAACGGTCGCCCGCTTTCTGCTAGACTGACAAAAAACACTATACTGGAGATCGGTTGGGAAGTCATTACGCACCCACCCTCATTCACTTTTCCCGCTCTCTATCCAACAGCCTTCTAGAAACTCCCTTTCCGGATTAAAATGAACTCCGAATATGACTTGATGAGTTCTTCGCTTCTAAACCACGTAATTTCTGCAGTCGGCTAATCGAAAAATTACCCCAACGTTAGCAGAAGTGTAGGGAGTGAAGGAGAATATATTATTGATGACTGAAGTCTCTGTGTATCAGTTATGGTTCAAATGGCTCTGAGCACTATAGGACTTAACTTCTGTGGTCATCAGTCCCCTAGAACTTAGAACTACTTAAACCTAACTAACCTAAGGACATCACACACATCCAAGCCCGAGGCAGGATTCGATCCTATGACCGTAGCGGTCGCGCGGTTCCAGAATGTAGAGCCTAGAACCGCTCGGCCACACCGGCCGGTTATCAGTTATGTATATCTCTTATGTTTATTCAGCTTAAGAAAAAAACGCTGCGAACTTATGTACCAACTCAATAAGTTTTACAATAG
The DNA here is from genome assembly GCF_021461385.2 of Schistocerca piceifrons. NCBI lineage: Eukaryota > Metazoa > Arthropoda > Insecta > Orthoptera > Acrididae > Schistocerca > Schistocerca piceifrons. Next base: position 533,869,590 of record NC_060140.1, read on the forward strand.
CTGCCTTAAAAAAATTCCTTGCAAAATTATGCAGCATAGTTAGTGAGAAACAATGTTCGCGACAAGTAGATACAATGTAAACATCTGAAATGGGAACTCAGGCATTTTGACATGTCGTCATTGGAAAATAAACGCCCACAAAAAGCAAATTGCTGCAGCTCATTCATTACATATTAACTTCAGTTTCAACGGTTTCAGCGTTCCAACATATCCATAACAGACAAGAATTATTTACTAAAGTTAATACGAGAAAGAATAGAAAAAAAACGGCAATGAGACAGGCAACTCCAATGCAGAAGCATTTAGGAGTAAGTTTGCGATTTTTGGCCACCTGGAGATCATTCGAGTGTTTGAAATTTAGTGTGTTAATACGCGCAGTCACTGTTAGCAGTAATTTTTTAAATATTTATCTAAATATACCTTTTACGACTGATTGTGGAAATATCCAAAAATATATTCCAGACAGAGTACATTGCGAGCGAGGAATGTACCACTAACGAGGAGAACAAATGCTATGACCCGATTTCTCAGAAACATCGGTCAGTGGAAGAGGAGTCAAAATAACCGCACACGTGTCTCGGCTTATCCGTAGACACTAGATCGTTTCTGAGCAAAAGACAGTCAAAGTTTTCAACGTAATTTATGCACCTTTTTCATTCACCAGACATACAGTTAGTAGACGAATAAGGACAACGCTATTTTGAAACACACTGGAAAAAAAATCGGTTAACAATCTTCTACGAACATGAGTAGACAAATGAAAACAAAAGAAAAGGAAAAAAGAAATAAATGAATCGAAAAATTAGTTATAATTGTTTTTGGTGAAATTCTTGAGGTGTGTCTTGATTCATAATCAACTGCAAGCGCCAGTTTTTGGAAAAAGTCATCTGTTATGCTTCGTTTACCGCGAAATTATTGCCAACACATAAAATGTTTAGCAGTGCTAACGACGAGTGAGATTCATACGAAGAAATGTCACTGTGGCAAAATCTGCCTTCACACGATGATCGTGGTGCTTGGAATTTCTGCGTTTCGTATGTTCTCGCGATCTGTATCATACAAGGGACTGGACTACATCTTCATGAAAACTGAACACAAGATTAAAATATTTGGATTAAGAATTAATATCAGACTTAAATATAAGAATATGAGGATTTAAAAAGATTGTAACCACATAAAATTCCATACACACTTATAAATATATGACACTTATTGTGGCAGCCAGTTGTAATTTAACAATTAATATAGCGCACTTTTATCCCCTGGCTTGATAAGAAATATCTGTGTAGTAACCTCCTTCGGACATGGATAGTTAAACGGAAAAAAAAAAATAAAACCGATAATGGGGTTCCTCCGCCCAAGCCCGGGGCCTCATCTCGCAAGCGATGAGGAAGCAGGAGGTGGAGGAGTAACACTTGGTAAAAACCTGGGTCCATCTTGCTCCGGATGGTAGCACCCTGTGAGGGACCCTGCCTAGGGTTACAGGTAAAGCCCGCTCAACGGTCTCAAAGGCTGAAGAGGAGTCCTAACTTCCAACGGCAGAGAGAGCGGAAGAATCTAATGGAGAAAACCATGAAACCAGACTAACAATCCGATCTTACCTTGGAATTTATATCCTACCATGTACAATGTACAATTTCAATTGCAGAATGGAAAATCCGCCAGAAAAAAGCACTACCCCAGGTGGTAACTCGAAAGAGGAATTCACCATTGCTCTATTCAATGCATCGGGACCTAGTGTTCTGGGGAGTCCCAACATCTACAATAAGGATGAGTCGGAGCATCCTTGGTATCCTTCCAAACTCAAGTTCAAAAGGAAATTCTTTACAGGCACCTTAAACGTAAACTCATTACCAAAAATTGATAAACAAAAAGAACTTGAAACTCTCTTAGATAAGCGTGAAATAGAAATATTAGCATTCCAAGAAACAAGATTCTTGGATGAAAATGTTACAGAAACCAAAAACCATAGAATTTTTAAGGGTAAACCAGCAATAAAAATCACGAAAGGTATGCCAGTACTTGGTACCGCTTTCTATGTTCATAAAAATTTAGCAGATAACATTAAAGAATTCAAATCCAGTTCAGAAAGACTATCTCTTCTCACAGTTAAATGCAAAAATAAACAGTATATCTTTGTTAATTGTCATGCTCCAATCAATGATGACAGTAAGAAAACTGGGAACTTCTAGCAGAAGAAATGTCAAAAATTCCAAAATCAAATGTTGCTATACTAATGGGGGATTTTGATACACAAATAGGGAGGGAAAAATCGTTTCGAAAAATAGTAGCATATTATCCAGCCCATAAAAGAACAAACAAAAATGGCACAAGACTAATGAGTCTTTGTAGAACATTTCAGTCGAAGGTAATGTCAACGTTCTTCACAAAATTACCACGAAAGGCAAAAACATGGATCTCACCGAATGCAATTTTAGGGAAGTTCCAGTTAGATCACGTGGCTATTTCTAAAAGCAATTTTAAATAAGTCGTGAATGTAAAAGTAGCAAGAAACAGGAAATTTGATTCTGATCATTACCTGACTAAAATTAAACTGAAACTTCTCCCTAATAAAAACCAAAGGAGACATCAGAAATTAATTAAATGTATTACAGACAGGCTCAACATCGCAAAAGAGATAATAAAAAACTTTCAGGAAGAAATTAAACTGGCTAAATCAGGGAAATGGGAAGAAATATCGAAAGATATCAACAGAGCAGCGAAAAATGTATTTGGAACAACAAAATTGAAGAAGGAAGTCTGGTGGAATGAAATCTGTGAAGAAGCAGTTACAGAAAGAACAAAACAGTGGAAGAAATGGAAATGTTCTGGGAAGCCTGAACATCTTGTTCAATTAAGAATGTAAAGGAAAGAAACAGGAAGAGTAATAACGAATGCCAAAAGATCTTTTGAGAAATCACAATTTCTTGACATACAAAACAACATAGTAAAAAATAGCTCCCGGAATTTCTATCAGATGTTTGAAAGTCATTTAAAGGGCTACCAAGCTCCAAGTATTTGCTTCACAGATGAAAATGGGAAAGCTGGCCTAAGCAACATCAGAATTGTGAAATACTGAGAAAGTACTTTGAAAAATTATTGAACTGTGAAGAACCAAACTGTAAGCTAGAATTTCCAGATCCCCATGAAAATAGAGAAGCAGATCCACCACCTACAGCTGAAGAAATTAAAAAAGCCATAAGTACCCTGAAAAAGAACAAAGCTAGTGGAGAAGACTCTATTGCAGCTGAACTTATTAAATGGTTCTACCAAAAATTACAACTAACCTTCAGCTCATGTTCTAAGAAATATGGGAAACTGAAAAGATGCCATAAGACTGGCAAGTGGCTCTCATCCATCCCTTGCACAAGAAAGGCGATAAGCAAAATGTAAATAACTACAGAGGTATATCTTTGTTGCCGGTGGGTTATAAAATATTTTCGACAATACTACTAAACAACGTAGAAGCAACACTTGATAGCCCTCTGGGAGAACATCAAAGTGGATTTAGAAAGGGCAGATCTTTCTCAGAACAGATTTTCAATCCAAAGTCCATAATTCGTCACAGACTTAAAATCTCAAAAGATATAGTTGTAACATTCACAGATTTTAAAAAGGCATTTGACTCAGTTGAGAGGGAAACACTAGATAAAGTGACCAGAGAATTTGACATCAAATCTAAATAAGCAAAACTTATTCGTGAAACGCTCACAGACACCAAATCAAAAGTAAAGTTTCGGGGTGAAATATCGAAGGCATTCAACATAAAATCAGCTGTAAGGCAAGGTGATGACGTGCCTCCACTCCTCTTTAACTGCGTACTAAAGAAAATAGTAAGAGAATGGAAACAAAAGCTAAAAGAACAGAAGCTATCACCAGTCAGACTGGGAACTAAAAACAAAGAAATTGAAATTCACTGTTTAGCATTTTCGGATGATTTTGCCATTCTTTCTGAAAACCTAACAAATGCTGGAATACAAATCAATCTCTTAGAAGAAATAGTCAACAAACCAACTCTAAGGATATCTGTTGAAAAAAAAAATTATGACAAATATAAAAAAGGCTCCGGAATCCCTAGCAACAGATTTTGGCCAGATAAAGAGGGTAAATAAATTTAAATATTTGGGAGAAGTTATCCAAGAAAATGGCTTAGAAAAATTCGCTGGAGAAGAAAGAGTACGTAAAATGGAGAGAGCTTATGGAATTACTAGGGGTGTCTACAACAAAAGGCGTTTGTCTAAAAATTTGAATATACAGCATTACAACACAGTAGTAAAACCAGAATGACTTTATGCAAGTGAATGTTTAGTACCTAACAACAAATTACACAAACTTGAAATCCTAGAAAGTAAAATCATTCGAAAAATATAGAGGTATGGAAAGTAAGAAGCAATGAAGAAGTTTATCGCAACACAGAAAACATAAATGAAACATTACGAAAGAGGCGACTGCCATTTTTTGGACACTTTCACAGAATGAACAGCAACAGGTTAACCAAACAGATGTTTAAATATCTTTGGGACAACAAGTCAAAAATAGCCTGGATTCAAGAAATTAGGAAAGATTTGTGTAGAAACAACATAAGTGAAAAAGATGCAGCAGAAAGAGAGATTTTCAAGGGGAAAGTGTTAAAAATGGATGAATTCCAAGGCAAGAGGGAAACGAAGACAGGGTCAAAATGGTTCGAAGAGAGAAAAAGGATACATAGTGAAAAACATGAAAAAATACTGGAGGAAAAAGAAAGAACAACAAAGAAGAAAGCATTGAAATCGGTGCGTGGTCCTTAGATGACCCAAACGAAGAACGAAAGAAGAATATTGTTCCTAACACGGGCAGCAAAAGTAAGAGGCCGCGATGCCAGCGTCTATGCCACGAGTTAAGCTTAGCTTATCGCGCCCTAAAACGCCTCTAAATTACATCGAAAACTTCAACCGTCGTTTTATCAGAAACGATCGAATATGCGTATCTACGGATATCATGCAAACTGAAGGTGGTGGAAGGAGAAAGGAAAGGGAAGAAACTGATATCATCTGGACTGGTACTTTATGTGGAATCAACGACGAGTGAAATTGTTTTCCTGACCGGGACTCAAACCTGGGATCTTCTGCTTAGTAGGCCGGTGAGTTAGCCCCTGCGCAACCCGGATACCGTGTTTACCGCAAATGCGCGAACTATCTCAGCACGCTCCCCGGTTGATCCACACTCCCATCTAACGCCATGTGTCCGCAGTCGCTGTCCATATCCTCCAGGCTCACTAAGTTTAGATTGCCGTTGGAAGTCGAACATAAATTTGCATCAGCACTTAAAGTTGTGGATTCATTGTCCATCGAGGTGAATCAGTTGTATGAATGTGTGGTGTCTGTTCTTTCGGACATGACCGAAAGAACAGACACGACGCGTACATACAATCTATGGACAGGCCGAGACACGTGTTTGCTTATTTTGGCTTCCCTTCCACTGAACTAAGTTTCTGGGAAATCGGGTTGTGGCACTTCCAGTGTTCTCCTCGTAAGATTAAATGTAGTTTCTTTTCGACTTGACTTGAACGACAAATATACGAAGTCAGCTACGACTATTATTACTGGAGTTACACTCCTGGAAATGGAAAAAAGAACACATTGACACCGGTGTGTCATACCCACCATACTTGTTCCGGACACTGCGAGAAGGCTGTACAAGCAATGATCACACGCACGGCACAGCGGACACACCAGGAACCGCGGTGTTGGCCGTCGAATGGCGCTAGCTGCGCAGCATTTGTGCACCGCCGCCGTCAGTGTCAGCCAGTTTGACGTGGCATACGGAGCTCCATCGCAGTCTTTAACACTGGTAGCATGCCGCGACAGCGTGGACGTGAACCGTATGTGCAGTTGACGGACTTTGAGCGAGGGCGTACAGTGGGCATGCGGGAGGCCGGGTGGACGTACCGCCGAATTGCTCAACACGTGGGGCGTGAGGTCTCCACAGTACATCGATGTTGTCGCCAGTGGTCGGCGGAAGGTGCACGTGCCCGTCGACCTGGGACCGGACCGCAGCGACGCACGGATGCACACCAAGACTGTAGGATCCTACGCAGTGCCGTAGGGGACCGCACCGCCACTTCCCAGCAAATTAGGGACACTGTTGCTCCTGGGGTATCGGCGAGGACCATTCGCAACCGTCTCCATGAAGCTGGGCTACGGTCCCGCACACCGTTAGGCCGTCTTCCGCTCACGCCCCAACATCGTGCAGCCCGCCTCCAGTGGTGTCGCGACAGGCGTGAATGGAGGGACGAATGGAGACGTGTCGTCTTCAGCGATGAGAGTCGCTTCTGCCTTGGTGCCAATGATGGTCGTATGCGTGTTTGGCGCCGTGCAGGTGAGCGCCACAATCAGGACTGCATACGACCGAGGCACACAGGGCCAACACCCGGCATCATGGTGTGGGGAGCGATCTCCTACACTGGCCGTACACCACTGGTGATCGTCGAGGGGACACTGAATAGTGCACGGTACATCCAAACCGTCATCGAACCCATCGTTCTACCATTCCTAGACCGGCAAGGGAACTTGCTGTTCCAACAGGACAATGCACGTCCGCATGTATCCCGTGCCACCCAACGTGCTCTAGAAGGTGTAAGTCAACTGCCCTGGCCAGCAAGATCTCTGGATCTGTCCCCCATTGAGCATGTTTGGGACTGTATGAAGCGTCGTCTCACGCGGTCTGCACGTCCAGCACGAACGCTGGTCCAACTGAGGCGCCAGGTGGAAATGGCATGGCAAGCCGTTCCACAGGACTACATCCAGCATCTCTACGATCGTCTCCATGGGAGAATAGCAGCCTGCATTGCTGCGAAAGGTGGATATACACTGTTCTAGTGCCGACATTGTGCATGCTCTGTTGCCTGTGTCTATGTGCCTGTGGTTCTGTCAGTGTGATCATGTGATGTATCTGACCCCAGGAATGTGTCAATAAAGTTTCCCCTTCCTGGGACAATGAATTCACGGTGTTCTTATTTCAATTTCCAGGAGTGTATATGCATACTTCTAGTATATCAGAAGAGACGTAGGAAAACTACATCAAATGCGTATATGTTCTCGTGTTTAGGTGAACAGGTATTGTGGAGACAGGTAAGCAGTCGAAAGGTTTGATACCACTACTGAGCTCGGCAAGAGAGCCACACTTGGCGATGTTTACAATGCAGTAGCAGATTCTGGCCTTCTTGCCTTCCAGTTCAACTTATTTCTCGGATACATTAGTGAAAAACTTCGACGCCATTATTAAACAAGCGTTATATAACTGTACTCGTCGTCTAAAGACGTCTCGACTCTCTTTAAAAAGTACACCGTTCCAAAATATTTCGATACATAAAGGGCAACTGTTAGGTGATACATGCTGTATATATGGTTAACGTAGTCACTTGTACTCATTCACGCAGTTCCTGGTGGGAACGAATAACGGTCTATCCGGCTTGATTTCCCCCTCCTCTGATGAACAGACTGGCTTTACTCAGAAACGTTTAGGTCCGCGTGTGTATCTCCAGTCGGGCGGTAGTGAAAGTGGTTTCTGGCGACTTCTGCGAAGCCTGTAAGCGAGTGTGGCAGTTGCCGCTCTCTCACCTCTGACGTTAACCACGGGGAGGGAATGGTGCATTAAGGCAAGCAAACATCTTCCCGGAAATACTACAGTCGCTCCCGTAGTCTGGTACACTGCCAATTATAAGATTAACGTACTACTGTTTGCTTTTAAGACGGCTAACCCAATTATATTCGAGCTTAAGAGACATAACATTGAGCATAATATGTGATTCAGGGTGATTTCAAAAGTTCAGGTTCTGTCCGTTCGTCTGTTTTCTTATAACTAACACAAATCTACAGTTTTACTCCGGTCTTGACGAAATTTTGCACACTCTTCCCTCACGATAGGATGGAGATCACTGCCTACATAAGATATGGTAATCTGCCTAGAAATACACTACTGACCATTAAAATTGCTGCACCACGAAGATGACGTGCTACAGACGCGAAATTTAACCGACAGGAAGAAGATGCTGTGATACGCATGATTAGCTTTTCAGAGCATTCACACAACGTTGGCGACGGTGGCGACAGCTACAACGTGCTGACATGAGGAAAGTTTCCAGCCGATTTCTCATACACAAACAGCAGTTGACCGGCGTTGCCTGGTGAAACGTTGTTGTAATGCCTCGTGTAAGGGGAGAAATGCGTACCATCACGTTTCCGACGTTGATAAAAGTCGGATTGTAGCCTATCGCGATTGCGGTTTATTGTATCGCGACACTGCTGCTCGCGTTGATCGAGATACAATAACTGTTAGCAGAATATGGAATCGGTGGGTTCAGGAGGGTAATACGGAACGCCGTGCTGGACCCCAACGGCCTCGTATCACTAGCAGTCGAGATGACAGACATCTTATCCGCATCGCTGTAATGCATCGTGCAGCCACGTCTCGATCCCTGAGTCAACAGATGGGGACGTTTGCAAGACAACAACCATCTGCACGAACAGTTCGACGACATTTGCAGCAGCATGGACTATCAGCTCGGAAACCATGTCTGTGGTTACCCTTAACGCTGCATCACAGACAGGAGCGCCTGCGATGGTGTACTCAACGACGAATCTGGGTGCGCGAATGGCAAAATGTCATTTTTTCGGATGAATCCAGGTTCTGTTTACAGCATCATGATGGTTGCATCCGTGTTTGGCGACATCGCGGTGAACACACATTGGAAGCGTGTATTCGTCATTGCCATACGGGCGTATCACCCGGCGTGATGGTATGGGGTGCCATTGGTTACACGTCTCGGTCACCTCTTGTTCGCATTGATGGCACTTTGAACAGTGGACGTTACATTTCAGATGTGTTACAACCTGTGGCTCTACCCTTCATTCGATCCCTCCGAAACCCTACATTTCAGCAGGATAATGGACGACCGCATGTTGCAGGTCCTGTACGGGCCTTTCTGGATACAGAAAATGTTTGACAGCTGCCCTGGCCAGCACAATCTCCAGATCTCTCAGCAATTGAAAACGTCTGGTCAATGGTGGCCGAGCAACTGGCTCGTCACAATACGCCAGTCACTACTCTTGATGAATTGTGGTATCGTGTTGAAGCTGCATGGGCAGCTGTACCTGTACACGCCATCCAAGCTCTGTTTGACTCAATGCCCAGGCGTATCAAGGCCGTTATTATGGCCAAAAGTGGTTGTTCTGTGTACTGATTTCACAGGACCTATGCACCAAAATTGCGTGAAAATGTAATCACATGTCATTTCTAGTATCATATATGTGTCCAACGAATACCCGTTTATCATCTGCATTTCTTCTTGGTGTAGCAATTTTAATGGCCAGTACTGTATATACAGCGAGGTGACATAAGTAATGGGCTAGTGATATGAACATACGCAGATGGGGTTAGTATTGCGTACACAAGGTATAACAAGTCAGCGCATTGGCTTGTACTCAGGTGATTTATGTGAAAAGGTTTCCGACGTGACTATGGAGGCACGACGGGGCTTAACAGACTGAACGCGGAGTAGTATTTGGAGCTAGATGCATGGGGCATTCGATTTCGGAAATCTTTAGGGAATTCCATATTCTGAGGGCCATAATGCCAAGAGTGCGCAGAAAATACGAAATTTCATGCATTACCTTTCACCACAGGCAATGCATTGACCGGCAACTTCCACTTAACGACGAAGAGCAGCGGCGTTTGCGTAGAGCTGTCAGCGCTTTCAACAAGAGACACTTCTTGAAATAATCTCAGAAATCAATATGGGACGTGCGATGGATGTATTCGTAAGGACAGTCCGGTGAAATTCGGCATTAATGGACTATGGCAGCAGACAATCGCCTGCAGCACCTCTTCTGGGCTCGTGACCATGTCGTTTGCACCCTAGATAACTGTAAAACCGTGGCCTGATGAGATGACTTCCTGTTTCAGTTACTAGGAGCAGATGGTAGGGTTCGAGTGTGGCGCTGATCCCACGAAACCATTGATCCAAGTTGTCAACAAGACACTGTGTAAGGTGGTGATTTCTACATAATGGTGTGGCCTGTGTTTGCGTGGAAGAGACTGGTCCGAATGAACCGATCATTGACTGTGAATGGTAACGTTCTGCTACTTGGAGACCATGTGGACTTCATGTTGGCAGACAACTATGGAATTATTATGGATGACAGTGCACCAGGTCACTGGACCACAAATGTTCGCGATTGGTTTGAAAACATTGTCGACAGTTGGAGCGAGTGATCTGGCAACCCAGATCGCCTGACATAATCCCATCGATGATTTATGGGACATAATCGAGAGAACAGTTGAAGCACAAAATCCTACACCGGCAACACTTCCGCAATTATGGATGGCTATAAATGAGGCGTGGCTCAATATTTCTGCAAGGGTCTTTCAATGACTTGTTGAGACCTTGCCACGCCGAGTTTCTGCACTACACCAGGCAAGAGGAGGTCCGACACGATAAGATATCCCATCACTTTTGGCACTTCAATGTATTACATAATATATGAAGGGGAAACGTAGTTAGATCTAAACGTTGTTGGCCGATTTAAGTGAAATTTCTACACAATTGCCTAATGAACATTTGGACGGACACAGGCTATATATTTTTTAACATATACAATATCTGCATATACAGATAATATATATAAAGGAGGAACGTTGTTACTGAAAAGTACTTGACAGATTTACTTCAAAGATCTTGGCCGATGTACTTGGGATTTCGACAGTCAGATGAAACAATGAAAAACTTAATGAAAAATTAAATGCATTTCAGACGAAATGTCTCGTGGTAAACTAACCGTAATTCCTATCGCGAAAATAAATTGCAGCAGAGGTAACCGTCTTCACGTCACTAGATGAAGAGACGAGCGAAAGCTTGATTGTAAATCTTTATTAGTTAGTTGCAGATGTTACATATGATACATAGCCTAGAAAATACTTTAGTCCGTGTTTAGCAACCATTTTTAATATTAAAATCCTCAATGCCGTACAAACGGTAAGGATGTCATGGATATAGTACCAAAAAAGCCACTAGAACGCGAGCTGATCAAAAGATCGAACAGCACTCGAGATTTGCAGAACTGTGTCGTAAAATGTTCGAATAATTTGAGTCACGCTCAATCAGAGCCCTACATGAAACAATAAAAACTGAGCTGAAACAATGGAATATGAATATCCAAAAACACGAGTTAATTATCACAAAATGTGACAACAGATGTTATTTTTTCATACAATTGAAGACGCATTGCAGTTTCGCATGCGACTTTCATTCCGTGACAGTATCAACAACGCTCAGGGCCAATTACTTTGTGGTCAGATAGCAACACCTGGAACTGCAGTTAGAGTATCAATAAAATACAAACTGATCTCTGCAAAATTTTAGTTAAAAAATTATTTTGTGCGCAGTCAATTGTAGACACAAATAATGAAAGTCAATACGAGTTATTAATTTAGTTAACTTTCGAATTTAGTTTCAGTTAAACGCGATTTGCTCTTGCAAACTTGACATCATGAAAAAAGTCAAATTTTTCCGTATTACTAGCTAAACTTTCAAATTTGATCAAACGTATGCGTAAGTTAGCGCTAGGTGTCACGAGATGCGGAGCCGCCACAATAAAAGGGGTCGGAGACTGTTGTGTTGTCAATATAGAATCAGCAAAAACAGAATTGATCGGGCAGGAGAGCTCATTGACTGTGAACCTGAATGACACCTATTCTAAAGATGTCCAAGTCGGCTGTGGGTGATGTGGATGCGAAGTGGAAACGCGGAGGAACAACCGTAGCTTAACGAAATTCAAGCAGGTCTCATATCTAGGCGTAACGTCGCAAGGTGATTTAAAATGGAAGTAGTACGTCAGGTTGTTAGTAGGGAAGACGAATGCTCCATAAAGAAAACGGCAAATACAACGTTAATGCGACCAGTTCCTGAGTACTGTTGGAGGTTTTGGGATCCTCACCAGGCTGGATTAAAGGAAGATATCGAAGCAATTCAGAGATGTCCTCCTAGATTTATTGCCGATATGTTCAATCAGCAAGCAAGCATTGCCGAGGTACTTCATGAATTCAAATGGGAATCTCTAGAAGGAAAACGACTTTCTTTTTGAGAAACACTTTTGGGGACATTGACATAACCCGCATTTGAAACTGACTGCAGAACGATTCAATTGCCGCCAACGTACATTTCGTTTAAGGACCACGGAGATAAGATGTGGGCAATTAGGGCTCGCACGGGGGATAAGTTTTTTCCCTCGTTCTGTTTGCGAGAAGAACAGAAAAGGAAATGAGTACCCTCCACCATGCACATTATAGTAAATGTAGACGCAGACATGCTGATGGAGAAGGACCGTCGAGAAGTAAAGAGGATAGTTGTAAAAAACCACATGAATTTAGTGGAATGAAGGAGCTACCAGAAGTCCAGCTAGCACAACTTTCGCAGGGACTTAAAAAAGTTGGGGTTCGAGTAGCTCATCACAAGCCATACATTACTGAAGCCTAAGTGACGCTTGAGGTGGTATAAAGAGTGACGTCACTAGAGTGGGTGATTTCGAACGAGTGATTTGGAGTGATGAATCACGCTATACCCTGTGGCAGTCCAATGGGACGGTTTGGATTTGGGGTTGACAAATGCCTGGAGAACGTTACACGCCATCAGGCGTAGTGCAGCAGTGGACGACGGAGGAGGTGTTGTTGCAATATGGGGTATTTTTGTGTCTAGAATGTGGCCGCTTTATTGTGCATATCACGTTAGCTGTGAGTACTTATCCTTTCCAACGGGTCGAAGCTCGTGCCTTGGGCCTGAGGTTGTTAGTATATCCTTTTCAGTCCCCACGTTGCGGCGCCAAACATATACCGATGACTCTTCTTTTAGTCGTCTTCCTGTTTGTTCCTCCTTCTTGAGATCTCTTGATGAAGAGACACGATATAATAAGTTCCGTACTGATACAATGAAGTTACTGCAACAGTTGGTCATTTAGCTTTTGAAACTGCCGGTTTATTGGCATTTATGGAAAGAAAAATACTCTCATACTCTCATGCGGTCACGTGTAACATTTTGCGCGTGTAATGGGATTTACTGCGTCGCAAATCTTTCTGATGAATTAATTATGCTGCATTAAAGTGTTGCTAGGCAACGTAATCAAGACGGTGATACGTGTCTCAATTAAAACTGAGCCTCGATATTTTAAATAAACTTTCGGATCATTTTTTTTTTGGTCAAAATCAGTACTTGTCTCAAAATTAACTTCCAACGTAGTGCATGAAGTCCAAACACATTTTCCACTATTGTAGGCGATTTACAGGACAGCTCGATTACGCACTGGCGTGTAACGTATTTTAAATCGGGTGCGCAAGTTTCAGTTTTCCCTAATGGGCTACACGACTCTTTTGTAATAACGTGATATCACGTAAAGTCTAACTGGAACTGGATTTGTGTCCATCCGAGTCAAAACCATAAAAAATACAATTCACCGCACAGGTCAACGAACTGTACACGCATACTTTTGCATTCTAAGTGATAACTCGTCTCAGAGTAAAAGCCGTACATAAATTCACACTTTTTCATGCATACAAAAATCAAAACATCTTTACGTTAAACAGATAAATTATGGCATGCAATTACTAATTAAACATTTCCGATTCTGAATAAACTTCAAGAACTTGTATTTCATAATCAATCAAATTTATCGCCTGAGAGAAGCTATTAGTCTGCTAAAACGGATTCAATTTACAGTCAACTCGTGTCTGGACGATGACGCCACGAATCGACACTTGCTTGAGATGAACGAAATACCTCTTGTACTGAAGAACACTGTCCGTTGAGTGATTTACGGACTTTTATAACATACTTCGGTACCCCTTGTATCGCTACACGGTCTCACTGATGAATACTTCTCCTCACTGACAGTCCGCTTTGAACACATATGCAGCGTGTAAGGAATCTACTTCGTCCTTGGTGGAGCTTAGAAGACAGAGTGGACACCAATCGGCGAAGGTGTTTACCAATCCGGTCTGTGACAGTTTTCGCATAGGGTAAGCGCGCTGCTGGCTGCAGTTTGTCGATTTCTTACCTAACGTGGTTCCTTTTGTTCGCTGCCTTGCCTGTGCTGGTCGATTTATGACTGTAACCACTAGCCAAGAACATTGTACACAGCCTTCCGAGGTCTTGTTTTATGTTTTGACCATCACTTAGACGCTGCGCGCGGATAGCCAAAGAACGAATAACTGAGTTCTTCTGCGGTGTGTGGCTGTTGAATGGGGCGTGTAAATACCTGTTCCTATGTATACACATCCGATATAGTCTGGAATGGCGCAATTCCACTCCTATATATGGAAGCATATAGGACAACGGAGAGCACTAGGACACAGAGTGTATCGGAAGCCTACACGTAGTAACCCATTGCTATAAAGTTCCCACTACTCTGCACACATCAGTAGACGCAGAAGAAGGCTACTGTAACCTTGGCCGAAACGGAGGTTTCTCCAGTCAGCATGACGTGGTACTATATCCAGAAAACTATTGTGTGAACCCTGCAAGTGCTACACTATTATTTTGACAGGTACCTATATGTTTCAGTGCTGATGACATGAATAATCATCCCAGTTTTCATGTGTGATATATATTTTCCGATAACCACTTGAATCGCATGTATGTGATTACAAACATTTGTCATTTCAATAGAATATTCCAACAGAGAAGCTGTTTAGCACTACATGCAAACTGGAATGTCTCATGTGACAGATTCATCGATCCTCCTACTTGTGATACGATTTAAAAAAGTGTTTTCAAAAAGCAATTTGACAGATGGTAATAATGTCTTCGTTATAGTCTCCTTTTTTCTATTGGCAGCCAGCAGCTCTCTTTCTTTTGACAATCGCATCTTTCTTTCCCAGTGCAATCATTTGCTCTGCAACTGGAATAAGAAAATTAATCAAAGACAGTTTCTTTAATAGCAAGACATCTAGCGAGTACAGGGTTAAGAATGAAATTTGAATGCAGCACAACTTACAGGTAGAATCTGCAATATTATAACTATTCTGCAAATCATTAGCAGGCTTCCTTTTAGCAGTGGGACACTGACACACAGCAATAGCGCGCAAAAAGTTCCAGTGGCTCTCCAGTGACCTGTCGTGGGGCACATAGGTGACAATACTACAGGAAGGCTTTCGTGACCACTTGTTATCAAATTACCTGTCGGCTTCTGTCTCGGGTTCCTCGGCCGACATTTGTTTGATAGTTTTTATGATGTTTCGCCAGCACGAGTGCTGGCATTTGTAATGGACTGGATTCGAGCTTTCGGCCGCAGATTATATGTAAATGTATATGTTATATATTACATATAATCTGCCGCCGTGTTCTCGACTCCAGCCCACCACCAGCAACGGAGGGCGACGCTTTGTCAATGCAAGCCACTCATGCTGGCGAAACTTCAGAAACATTATAAAACGAAACATCGGCCGAAGAACCAGAGACAGGAGCCAACAGGCAATTTGTTGCTAGAGAAAGGATTAAATTCCACTGGCCGATATGCTGTCGTAAGTGATTGAGCATTGTCCATTACCACAAGACAGAGGCAGACACAATGATTATAAGACCAATTAGATCCATGAATTAGAGGGGTTCGGCTTTAGGCAATCCATAATCTAAATAGAGCTATACTTTCAGGAAGAAGGTACAGAGAACTACGTTGACACAATGCAGTGAGAGATTTTGCCGAAATATGACCTGACAGTAACAGGGAACGGGCGGACCACAGCTTGTTACTAGTGTTAGACCACAGGAAATGCGTAGAATTTATTTCGGAAGGTAGGGAGGATAAAGTTTAGGTGTCCCGTCGACGAGGAAGCCATTGGAGACGAAGCATGGTCTCGGACCAGGGAAGGAAATCGATAGCATCCTTTTTAAAGGAATCAGTTCGTGGACAGGTTTGTAAATCACCCTGCTTTTTCGTTATACGTCTGATTTATTTGACGCAGCACGTCCAGCGCAACGCTTTTCTCTGTTTTGCACAGCCCCTACGCCTACACGCAAATTGTTTCCTCTATAGTCTAATATTTGTCGTCCTCAACAACTTTTGACCTCTACAGCTCTCTCTACTACCAAGGAAGTTATTCCCCAATGCTTCAACATATATTATATTATCCTATCCCTTGCTCCAAATACTGTTTTCCATATGTACCTATCCTCGCCGATTTTGTGAGGAGCCTCTTTATTTCTTATCCGCCTATTGACTTTTCGTCATTGTTTTGTTATACACTTCGATTTTTTTATTTTTTGGTTTCTCCACAATTCGTGTTTCATTTCTGTACAATACTGTCTTCAGACTTTTGTACTATCAGCAGACTTCCGTTAACGAGGAATACTCCTTTTGCCTGTGCTAGAATGCTCCTTATATTCCGTGTAGAGCACGTGAAGCAGAAACAGTTTCGATTAAGTTTCACAATATTTCGAGTCCATCCTGTTTTTGACGAACGATTGGTATCTTTTTCCTACCCTTCATTAAAAACGTCACTGGTCGTCTGGGGAACATTTTGAAGAAACGTAACATCGCCACGGTTTAAACTTACCCGAAAGCTACAGTTACTACAGGCCCTCGCATATATTATGAACATCATCTCTGCTGCCTGTATACGTGATTTTTATTTGTTAGTTACTGTCCATGACAAGAAACTATATGGAAGAGCAGGTGCAGCCAAAACATTATAGAAATTCATTTGTGTTTCCATTTTTTTTTTCTTCCCGAAGTTCTTCCGATTGTTCCAAAGACAGCTTGAGATTTTTTAACCTTCTTCCCAATTTCTTTGTCATAGTTAAAAGTAATATCTCATCCTAAATAATTGGGATACCTGTCATAAAATGTTTTCATTTGTTATTATTTTCGATCTGCTGGAATCATTATCTACGGCTTACATGCAGGCATATTTAAGTTATAGTACATTGCGTATTGGCTCGATCTGTAAACTGCTTTTTGTAAATTATCTTCTGTTTCCTGTATAATTATATGGTCATCAGCATATGACAGATTATTTAATGGTATGCTAGATCCTATTTTCATTTCTAACTGTATTTCATCTTCCCACTTAATAACTAGGTCGTCAGTATATACATTAACTAAAAGTGGTTGACAGACTACACTCTTCTCAAATACCTTGATTTATTAAAATTTCGTCCGACATCTTAGAACCTGAATACACAACTATTTTCATATTTCAGTTCGATTTAGAAACATCCAAAGTTACAAGTTTCAGCCATACTGATGATCTGAAATTGAGTTGAGGTAACCCAAAAACGGTCATCAATAAAATAAAAAGTAAATCTTACCACTTTGGCTATTTCTATATCGAATTGGTTACCACAAGATGCTATCGTGCAATTAATCCAGCATCCTGGAAGTCTATATTTTCGCATTTACATTTACGCTGTCTATTGTATTAATAAGTTGTTTACGAAGACCTTTTATTTCCAATATTTTCCACAAAGGGAATCGTTTTAACCTGTAAAAGACTTCATCGTAATCAATAAATGTTAAATGCGTTTCTAAGTCTAATTCCCGACGTTTTTTAATAACCTGTCTTAAAAATATATTATCGTTACACGAAGCCGGATTGTTCTTCTGTGGTCACAGGATCGACGATATTTTGTACTCTTTGATTAAGAATTTTCCCAAAAATTTTGTATTCTGCATTTTGTAAACGTATTTCTCTATAATTTCCTACGTCTTTCCTATAGCCTTTTTTAAATGTAGAAGTAACTGTAGCTGTGTTCCATTCTTCAGGTACGGAGCAGTTCTCCCAACACATATTTGAGAAATCGAGAAAGCAAAATTCTACAACCGTATTTGATTAATTCAGCATTAATTCCATCTAGTTCAGTAGCTTCCCTCTTTCTTTTGTTACATTTGAGGCTGCTTTTAATTATTTTATGTCTATTTGATCTATTGAGTCATTATCCGTTTTTATGTACTAACTTACTTCACTGTCTTCACCAGACCATAAATTTCTGTAATGGGGTATCCACTGATTTTTTGGTAGCTGTATTAATATTTACAATATCTTTTTCTGATTTACTCACCCGTTCCTTAAGTTTAAACGCTATATTCTGTCTTCCGTGAATGTCGTGTTCAACATTAGCAATAAATCTTTCCCAGGATTTAGTGAGGTGTCTTTTTATTAACTTTTTGTTTTATTTCTTTTATGTGTATATTTTCCATCATCCAATCGTCCGTGTTCGTAAATAGATATTTTAAGCATTTTTTTCCCTTAATATTATTGGCTATTTCTGTATTCCATATTTTGAGACCCCTCTTCAAGTTTGATACTTTGCTTTTCCCTAGCACCTCATTAGCTATTTTCAACATTGCTGATTATAATCTTTGTTAATCCTTCTCAGTATTGTCTTTAATTTAAACCATTTGCAGTTTGTGCGTGAGTCTTTGTTGCTTTGTTCCCGTAGAAGATGAACTTTAAATTTCAAGTTTATTTTCAAGTTGTTTTTCTTTATCTTTGTTTGTTCCCTCCTTCTTGCCCATATTTCAAACTTTGAAGTAACTAGGAAGCGATAATAGGCTATATAATTACCTCTAAATAATGAGTAGCTTGAATTTGGGAGATTATTCATTCATTAGATATTACGTAATCCGTTACTGAACTTAAACCTCTTGCCTTCCAAAAGTACTTATTTATGTCTTTCTGAGGAAGGTATTTGTAATTTTTAGCTGGTTAAATGTTGCAAACTCTCTTGTGTTGCTATTTTCATTTAACATTTTTTCTCCAGCTCTTTATAAAATATTTCAAAATCTTCGCGTATTCCTTCTTCAGAAGCATATCGTTCTATGATGTATAAACGTCCCCTATCAATCTTAAATCTAGCAGTTACTGTCCTTCATTTATACAGTCATAAAGATCTATCTTTCTTTTCCATTTCTCATCTGCAAGAATGCCTACTCCACTTATTTCATGTTGCGTTTGTTCCACTCGACTGCATATTAATGTGTAATTATTTAAGCCTTTTGTTTCTCTCAATTTCTTCTTTGTTTGTGATATTACAGCAATGTTTATATTTCTTCTTTTCAAATTTTCTGTGAGCTCTGATACCTTTGTATTAAACCCTCTTCTTATAGATGGTGAGGAGAAAGTCTTGACAGATCCGTATAAAAGTGGAACGGTGTGAGGTATCGTAGTGGCGTCTGGTAGGGGGTGTCTGTAGGTGGGGGCGCAACTTATAGGAGCTATAGTGACAGCGGCGGCCATTTTGAAATCCGCCTTCTTGGATATGGGTTACGTGTTTCAAGGGATCATTTGACACATGATTTTGAACTGCCTCTTCTCAGGAATACATACGTGAAATCTGTTTTGAAATATCTTTATTTATGTATGAATTATGACCTGTTTAATTTTGAAATTGCAAGGAGGTGATCAAATCTACTTATTGTTGCAGACGATCCATACTGGCACTTACACATCAGGAATGCAATGAAATTGTGTTATTGAGTGGTGGACGAAGTACCAGACTGATTGCTGCTGACTTCAGTTCCCAGCATCCTGAGAGAAATAACATTTCACATATGACAGTATCCAAATCATAGGATAAATTTCGTGCAACAGGTTCTGTGGTGGGAAAGCCACACAGTGGACGAGCAAGAACAGCCACCGCGACGAGACCGCAACAGCAATTGTGGCATCATTTGTGAAAGGTCCACATCTTAGTACGCGCCAGTTATCGGCCACATCCAGCTTCAGTCAGTGTTCAACCCTGAGCGAGTTGCACACACACCAATGGCAGATGTACAAGCTACAACATCGTCTCTCGGATGGGGAAAGGTACTTTAACATGCTCTGTAATTACCTGCTTCCAACGCTATTGAATCCGTAGGGTGGTTTCCGAACCTTTTTCATACAAGACGATGCACCTCCCCGCTATGCTACTAAGGTCAGAAAGTTTTTGGATGAACAGTTTGGAGGTCACTGGATAGGTGGGAGCGTTCCTATCAAATGGCTGCCACAGTCCCCAGATCTTACACTTTTGACTTTTATCTGTGAGGACATTTGAAATCATTTGTATATGAGGTAAAAATCAGCAATGTAGCCCATCTTTGCGTACTGAGGAGGCGTGTGCCTCTGTTGACCCACACATTCTGCGAAGTGTGCAGCAAAAAAGACTCCGATTGTGTGCCCATCGCAATGGAGGTCATATTGAGCTTGTGCTATAATGCCGACTCTCACAAGGACTGGTCATAACTCCTACACAAACAAAGATATCTTAAAGCATATTTCACATGTGTATTCTTGAGAAAGACGCAGTTCAAAATGATGTACCACAAGAGCCCCTTCTCACTTGAAACCCAAGGTGGCGGATATCAAGATCGCCGCCGCTGTCGCCATAGCTCCTATAAGCTGCGCCCCCCTTCCCGTAGACACCCTGTATCAGTCCCGATTATGATTCCTCACACCTTTCCACTTTTATAGGGGTATACCCAGACTTTTACCTGACCCTGTACACCAAGTATCTACATATATCCTTTATTGTGGTCTTCATGTCGTCTTTGAGAACTATCTAGCTTATTCCTTAGAGAGGTATGAATCGTTAGTTTTTATATATATATATAAATGGGAAATCAGCCCATCGCACAATCCCCATCCTAGGGGAGCAGATTTTAAATCAGAGTACCTTCTCGTAGGTGAACTGCCGACCATGGCTTTAAAGATCTACCTCCCCTTTTCTTCTATGTTAATTAAACTCCAGCAGGCGATATTGCGGCTTTCACTCCTCGGCATAACAGCCCGGAATATTTCAATAACTGTAATAAGTTATTCGGCTCTTGGGGATATCATAAGTTGGAAGACTAGGAAAGTAACTGCTGTTGCAGAGGAGACGCAAAATGACAATGGGTTAATAACCACGCTAACACAATAATTAAGTCCCTCAAGTTCTGGAAGAATTTTAAAGACTGGGAAATACGCTTTTAAGCTGAAACTAGTCAAAGAAGAAAGGGAGAGAGTCCGTAGAGCAATCGTTGATTCTTCGCCATGCTTAGGCAGATGTTCCATTTGATAGCTGTTGCGTCCTGCATCTCCCTGCACTGCGTCTCCGTATACAGGCACAGAACGCAAGGCCGCCCTGTTCGTTACAGCTCGGCTTTCCACACGTTAACATCTGGGTTAGCGTGTGCCGCTCTGCTACGAACGCAATAATTCGCCAGCAGGCATAACTTGCCTCGTCCGCCAGGCCGCTGAACCCGTTCAGCTTCCGGACAACGCTCAGAATTCTGGACGACTCAGTTTCGACAGTCAGCATAGCTCCTAGCTGCGAAAGCTACGCTAGGTCTGCGAACTTCCTGTCTCTTGTGGACGTAATTGCACCGATTCTTAGCAACGCAAAGGTTGTCCCGTTAATTGTGAAACTATTACCTGTAGAAGTAAATAGACACAGTGTTCTCGGCCTAGTCTGACAAGGTTATGAGAAACCGGTCAAGGGCACGCGTTTGAAACTAAATGTTAGTGCGGAGTAACGCACTAGTGAAACATTGACACCAGAGAGAAGTTGACGCCTTTCATCTATATTAGGAAAGGGCGACAGAGGGTTTACTGAAACTGGTCGGCAAGGGATCTTCCCGCAAGGTATGAACATTACTGCAATTGTCTACGGGGACGATGTAACATAAATAATTATCCAGCGCAGGCGTTTGCTTGCAGGGGAACAGCGACCGTTAGAAATTAAAATTTTGGAGTAGCCACTAGTCACTTATAACTTTCTTTATTTTTATGTGTTTGACTCTACCAAAGAGAGCATCTTCATAACTGTGGAAATCCAGTGTAAAAAGCGGAAGCTATTTTGCCATATTATTATGCAGTATTCTCCCTAGTGACAGGTACGTGTCTTCGTATGAAGAATTTCTGAAGCCAGTGTTCTCCTGTCTTCAGCTTGTTCCTTCGGTCTTCTGTATCTCCATCGGTCTTTCATGTCATCCAGATGTTGAATTCTTATTCTTCCTCATCCTGTAGTTCCTTTGATCTTTTGATCTTCCCTTCAGTGACGTCTTGTGTGAGTCCCTTGTGCCTAAGAATGTTTCCGATTTAGTTGGCTATTCTCTTAAGAATTGTATTCAGAATAGTTTTATTCTCTCCTACTCTTCTCTGTACATGTCGTTTGTCAGCAGATCCGTCCACTTGATCTTCTCCTTTCTTTTCCAACACCAAATTTCAAAACTTTCTATATATTTTCTCCGTTTTCCTCATTGTCCACGTCTCTGCTCCGTACAGTGCAATGCTCCAGATGCAGCACTTCACCAGCTTCTTCCCTAATTCCAAACCCAAATTTCCGGTCAGCAGAGTCGTCTTCTTGTTCGGTAAGGCTTTAGCCTTGGCGATTCTTGCTCGAATTTCGTTTATTCGATGGGCAACCTTTGTTAGAAAGCTTCCCGAGCACTTGAACTCTGTTACATTCTCCAGATCTCCACAATTACCCTCAAAGATTTCTCCCGTTTTGATATCCGAATCACTTTCGATTCCTCGATGTTGATTTCCATGTCATATTTCCTTCCAGCTTCCACTAACCGGTTCATCATGTGTCGCATTTGTCCTCGATTTTTGGCGAATACTACCAGGTCGTCTCCATACCTGAAGGTGTTTATGAGTCGTCCTCCTATCCTGGAGTTTCCGCCTTCCTTCAACGCTCCTCTCGCCAGCCATTCTGCTTACAGGTGGAGAAACTCGGCTACAGACGATATCCATTGTCTGATTCCTCTTCCTATTTCCACGCTGTTTATTTCTCCGCAGTTCAGTCACATCTTTACTCTTCGTCCCAGTTGCAAGTTGACAATTAGTCTCCTGTCTCTCCAGTTAATTCCAATCTCCTTGAGGACGTTCAACAATAATATCCAATTGACTCTGTCAAAGGCCTTCTGCTAGTCTATAAAACAAGCACAAACGTCTTCGTTTACAGCCAAAATTCTCTCCGACAAAATCCTCACCATGATGTATCTGGTACCATTTCCTTTCCTAAATCCAAATAGGTCCTCTCCCATTACTTTTTCAATTTTGTGTTCAATCCGTTTGTCGAGTATTCTTACGATGATATATGTCACGTGTAAAGTCAGACTAATTGCTCTGCAAACACTATATTTCTTGGCTTGTTGATTTTTCTCAAGAGCAGCCATTGTGACGACCGAAAAGTTCTTAGTCCACTCTTGAGTTCCGTAGATTGTGTTGATGAGTTGCGTCAGTGCATTCAAACCTCCGTTTCCGATTTCTTTCAGCAAATCCACCGGCATGTCGTCGTCTTTGCTGTAGCTTCCCTCCTATTCACGCCGTTAATCGTCTTCTCTACTTACGCTGTCAGTATTTTGGGCCTTTGTCGTCTTCGTCGATAGCTTCCTCTGCCTCTTTTTCGATGTCTTACGACGTTCCTTAACGTAGAGTTCCTTTACGTATTCTTCCCATATTTTCAGCCCTTCCCTGATTCAGTAAGCATTTGTCCTCTGGAGTGCTCTATTCTGAGGTTCCTTACTCCCTTGCTGTCGCTCCGTTCCAGTTCCCTCGTTTCCTGGTACGTGAGGTCGTACCTTCCTCTTCTTTGCAGTTCTTCTGTTTCTTCGCATATTTCTACTACGTACTTTTCCTTCGCTTTATCTGTTTCTCTGCTGAGTGCTTTGTTAAGTCTTCTCTACTCTTCTTCATTAACATTTTTTTCATTACTTCCTTTCATCCATTTTCTCCAGCATCTCATTGGTGATCCATGGTTTTCTCGCTCTCTTTGCTCCCCTCCCAACTTCACTCTTTAAGATATTCGGCAAAACCAGTTTAACCTATTGCCACTACGTTTCCACACTTGCATTTTCATCTATCACTTCACTAAACTGTTGCACCAAGGATTCTCTTACTGTCTCACTGTTCTCTCTTAGCTTTTCCAGGTTCCATCTCTGCTTTCGTCTCTCATACTGCACACTGCAGAAATACAAGAGTCTGAAAAACAGACTCAACAGAGAGGCAAAACAAGCAAGAGAAAAATACCTTGATGATCTCTGTATTTCAGTTGAGGACAACATGACAAGGCCTATAAATGTGTGAGACATTGCTTTGGAGACAGAAGAAACAAATGTAGGGCTGTGATGGATGAAAATGGCAATATGTTGGATGACGATGATGAAATTGCAAGAAGATGGAAACAATATATAGGAAAACTGTAAAGTGGACCAGACCTGTCTCAAAACATCATGGAAGAAGAAACAGAAGTAGATGCACACAACATAGGTGAACCTATATTAAAGGTAGAGTTTGAACTAGCTCTGAAAAAATTGAAAAACAACAAATCGCCTGGTATAGACAATATCCCAGCCGAACTTCTGAAATCTGGAGGAGCAAAACTGAATCAGGAGTTGTATAATCTTGTTTTCAACATGTACGAGCAGGGTAAAATTCCTACAGACTTTGAGAAAAACATTATGGTCCTCATTCCAAAGAAGGCAAATGCTACAAGATGTGAAAATTATAGGACACTCAGCCTAATTACTCACGCCTCTAAAATATTAACCTCAATTATCCTAAAACGCATAGAACAAAAAGTCGAAGCTACACTCTCCGAAGACCAGTTTGGATTCCGGAAAGATAGAGGAACCAGAGAAGCAATATTTGCTCTAAAACTAATAATAGAGAAACGACTAGATAAGAACCTGAAAACATACATAGCTTTCGTAGATGTAGAGAAAGCCTTTGATAATGTTAAATGGGAGAAGATGTTTGAGGCACTCAAAAAAGTAGGAATAGACCATAAAGATAGAAAAATGATATGGAACCTGTACAAAAACGAGACAGCAGTTATCCGTGGACGGACAAAACAAGAAGAGGTGCAGATACGGAAAGGTGTCCGGCAAGGTTGCGCACTATCCCCTGTTATCTTTAACGTATACATTGAAGAGGCGCTGAAAAAAGTAAGGGAAAATTCACAGACAGGTGCAGTAATTCATGGCCAACGAATAGAGATGATAAGATATGCCGATGATATAGCTGTCCTGGCTGTGAAGAAGATCTTGTAGTCCTACTGAACATAATGGATAAAGTTATGGGTGAAGAATATAATATGAGAATTAATAAAGCAAAAACAAAAGTAATGGCATGCGACAAAGAAGATCAAGTGAAAGTCCAAGTTCATGTAGGCAATGAACTGCTTGAACAAGTTGATAAATTTACTTATCTGGGCAGTAATATTACCAGAGATGGAAGGAGCAAGGCAGAAGTGAGATGTAGAATAGCTCAAGCAAAGGCTGCTTTTAACAAGAAGAAAAACATTTTAACATCTAAGAGCATCAGCCCTGAAACCAGGAAAAGATTTTTGAAATCATATGTGTGGAGTGTGGCATACTATGGGTGTGAAACATGGACTCTCGGGACAGAGGAACAGCAGAAGCTAAATTCTTTTGAAATGTGGTGCTATAGACGCATGCTCAAAATAAAATGGATCGACAAGGTCACAAACGAAGTGGTTCTGGAAAGAGCAGGTGAGGAGAGAAGCTTCTGTAGTTTCATTGTTAAAAGAAGAGTGCAATTTACAGGCCATCTATTAAGACATAAAGGACTCCTGAACACAATCATAGAGGGATATGTCGAGGGAAAAAGACCAAGAGAAAGACCACGACTGAGGTACATGGATCAAATCGTGAAAGATGTGGGATGTAACACCTATAAAGAAATGAAGAGAAAAGCTGAAAGACGCACAGAATGGAGACAAGCTGCCATTGTAGCTGTTGCAAACCAATCCTTGGATTGACCACTACA
Organism: Schistocerca piceifrons; assembly: GCF_021461385.2. Lineage (NCBI taxonomy): Eukaryota > Metazoa > Arthropoda > Insecta > Orthoptera > Acrididae > Schistocerca > Schistocerca piceifrons. Next base: position 533,895,369 of record NC_060140.1, read on the forward strand.
GAAGAAGAAGACTGCACACTGTCGGGTCTTCTTCAACCTTGTACCGGTGTCTGCAACCAAAAGGTTATGCTCCGAGTCAACATAGGCCCCTAGAATAGTCTTGGCATCTTCCACTCTGTTCCTGAACCTCTGATTCACGAGGACGTAGTGTATCTGACATCTGTTAATGTCTCCTGGGCTGTTCCATGTGTACAATTTATTCTTCCTTTTCTTGAACGAAGAGTTCATCATTACCAATCCCTTTCACTCACACAATTCCACTAGCATTCCTCCTCTGTCATTTCTTCTTCCTAATCCATTTTGTTCCACAACGTTTGCTGCACTACCTTGTCCAACCACAATACTCCATGATTATAGTGTGTACTCTTCATCTGTCTTCAGAGTGGATGAAGTCCTCTATTTCATCGAACGTTTCTTCCACTTCTCCGTCGTAATGGTCTGATGTTGGTATATACACTTGAACTGTCACAATGTCCACTGGTTCTGCACTTATCATCACAAATATTAAACAATCACTATGTCACACCACTTCAGTCATACTTTGAGCTATTTAATTTCCCATCACTGTTGCTATACCACTTTTGCCATAGTTTAGTGATATTAGTGTTTTTGGAATTAAATTGTTTTACATTACGCTTCAGGAGCAGTTTCAGTCAAATTGCATATCGGCAGGACTTTGACTCGCGTAACAAGAAATGAAATGTTTTGCTGTTTAATCTTTGAATGTGTCTGACCAGAGAGTTAACGTTAATTGTACAGAGCACACTTAATACATTTTACGTATGACGGCAGAGCTATACACAGTCATATATTTGTAACGTGTAACCCTCGTCTGAGTAATGTAAGTTATCACGTCGTTAGTTGAACCTGTATTTTTATCTTATTGAAACGAAATGATCGTATGGCATTGATGACCGGAAGTCTCCACCTGGGGAAGTTAGGCCGCCGAGATGCAAGTCTTTTCAGTTGACTCCACACTGGGCGACAAGTGCATCGATAATGATGAAATGGTGATAAGGACAACACAACACCCAGTCCCCGCGTTGGGAAAATTTCCGACGCGACCAGGAATCGAACCCGGTGCCGCCGCATGACAATCAGACGCGCTGAAAAGTCGGCTAAGGGGACGGACTATTATCTTATTGTATGTTGGTGTAACGCACTATATTTTCACAGTTCTGAAGATGTTATTGTGAAAATTACCGAACTATCAGTTAAATAAGTCACGGTTGCAAAATACTAACATGACTCCTTTTCAGAAGAATAGAAAAAATGGTAGAAGCCGACCTCGAGGAAGAAATGCAGGAACCCGCAAGGCAATACTGACTCTATGACTTATCTCAGAAGATAGGTCAAGGAAAGGCAAAGTCGTTTTGTAGACTTAGAGGAAGTTTTTGACAGTGGTGACTGGAATACTCTCTTTCGGATTCTCAAGTGGCAGGCGTAAAATACCGGAGCGAAAGGGTATTTACGATTTGTACAAAAATCAGATGGCAATTATAAGAGTCGAGGGGCACGAAAGGGAAGCAGTGGTTGAGAAGGGTGTACGATAAGGTTGTAGCCTATCCCTGATGTTATTCGATCTGTATATTGAACAAGCAGTAAAGGAAACAAAAGCAGAATTGGAATTAGGAATTAAAATCCAGGGAGAAGAAATGAAAACGTTGAGGCTTGCCGATGACATTGTAATTTTATCAGAGACAGCAAAGAACTTGGAAGAACAGTTGGACGGGATGGACAGTGCCCTGAAAGGAGGATATAAGATGAACACCAACAAAAGCAAAACGAGGATAATGGAAGGTAGTCGAATTAAATTAGGTGACGCTGAGAGAATTACACTGAAGCGCCAAAGAAACTGGTATAGGCATGCGTATTCAAATACTAAGATATGTAAAAACGCAGAATACGGCGCGGCGGTCGGCAACGCCTATATACGAAGACAAGTGTCTAGCGCAGTTGTTATATCGGTTCCTGCTGCTATAATGGCACGTTATCAAGATTTAAGTGAGTCTGAACGTGGTGCTATAGCCCGTGCACGAGCGATGGGACATAGCATCTCCACGTAGCGATGAAGTGGGGATTTTCCCGTACGACCATTTCACGAGTGTACCGTGAATATCGGGAATTCTGTAAAACATCAAATCTGCGACATTGCTGCGGCCAGAAACAGATCCTGCAAGAACGGGACCAACGACGACTGAAGAGAATCGTTCAGCGTGACAGAAGTGCAACCCTTCTGCAAACTGCTGCATCTTTTAACGCTGGGCCATCAACAAGTGTCAGCGTGCGAACTGTTCAACGAAATATCATCGAAATGGGCTTTCAGAGGCGAAGACCCACTCGTGTACCCTTGATGACTGCATTCGATGCAAAGCTTTACGCCTCACCTGGGTGCAGCAACAGCGACATTGGACTGATGATGATTGGAAACATGTTGCCTGGTCGGACGTGTCTCATTTCAGATTGTATCTAGTGGATGGACATGTACGGGTATGAAGTCAACCTCACGAACTCAGGACCTTTCATGTCGGCAGTGGACTGTTGAAACTGGTAAAGGCTCTGCAACGGTTTGGGGCGTGTGCAGTTGGAGTGATATGGACCCCTGATACGTCTAGAAATGAATCTAACAGGTGACACGAACGTAAGCATCCTGTCTGATCACCTGCATCCATTCATGTTCATTGCGCATTCCGACGGACTTAGGCAATTGCATCAGGACAATGCGACAATCCACACGTCCACAATTGCTACAGAGCGGCTCCAGGTACATTCTTCTGAATTTAAACACTTCCTCTGACAACCAAAGTCCCCAGAAACGAACATTATTGAGCATATCTTGGATGGCTTCCAACGTGCTGTTCAGAAGAGATCTCCACCCTCTCGTACTCTTATTGATTTATGAACAGTCCTCCAGGATACATGGTCTCGCTTCCCTCCAGCTCTACTTCAGACATTAGTCGAGTCCATGCAAACGTCATGTTGCGGCACTTCTGCGTGCTCACGGGGTCTTTGCACGATATTATGCAGACGTACCAATTTCTTTGGCTCTTCATTGCAGATTAGGAAAAGAGACACTTACAGTTGAAGATGATTTTAGCTACTTGGGAAGCAAAATAACTGAGGATGTTCGAAGCAGAGACGATATAAAATGTAGACTGGTGATGGCAAGAAAAGCGTTTCTGAAGAAGAGAAATTTGTTAATATCGAGTATAGATTTAAGTGTCCGGAAGTCTTTCCTGAAAGTATTTGTATGGTGTGTAGCCATGTGAGGACGTGAAACATGGACGATAAACAGTTTATGCGAGAAGAGAATAGAAACTTTTGAAACGTGGTGCTACAGAACAATGCTGAAGCGATCATGTAACTAATGAGGAATTACTAAATAGAATTTGGGAGGAGAAGAATTTGTGGCGCAACTTGACTAGAAGAAAGAATCGGTTGGTAGGACACGTTCTGAGGCATCAAGGGATCACCAATTTAGTATTGGAGGAAAGCGTGGAGGTTAAAAATCGTAGAGGGAGGCCAGGAGATGAATACATTAAGCAGATTCAGAAGGACATAGATTGCAGTAGTAATTCGGAGACACGAGACTTGCACAGGATAGAGTAGCATGGACGCTGCATCAAACCAGCCTTTGCACTGAAGACCACAACACTAACTGTTAGAGAACATTATGATAATTATGTCTAACTTGTACTATACTATACATGGCTGCACTGTAATTTGCTGTAGATGGGCGAAATTCTGTCCGGGCACAACTACTGTACAGCACACGATTCCCTAAAAAGCTATCGCCTTCTCGCTCCATGTTCGGTCATCTCATTTCTCGTCTACAGGGAACGGGAAGTTTAAATGTAAGACTTAGAAATCGACGTAGAACACGAGGCAGACGCTGTGCTCGTTACCGTAACCTTAAATCCTCAAGTCAGCTCACGACAACTTCAACATGAATTTGGTGTCTCGAAAAAAAGTGCACATGACATTCTGCAACCTCATAATTTCCATCTTTACCATGTTCATTTACCAAAGAACTTCATAGAAACAACAGGCTTCAATTTCGTCAGTGCGCTCAGCAATAACTTCTGGCTAATCCTAATTTCTTCTCAGATATTCTTGTTACCGACAAGGCGTATCTTTCACAAAGAATTTGTCAATATGAGAAATTAGCATTATTTGACCATCAATAATCCACGATGGCTCCGACAGGTAGAGCATTAACTTCCATTGAATGTTAATGTTTGACGCTGAATTATTGTAGATACCTTTATCGGACCGTTTTTGTAAACGGCAACCAAAATGGCTGAGAACAGTCCGATTATTAAGACACTCTTCGTGTCCTCTCCTCTGAATCTGAGGGTGGTCATGTGGTATCAGCATGATGGATGCCCTGCAAGTAACATCTTACGAGCACGACGAATTTTAACCCGAAAATACCCTGGGAGGTGGATTGGACGTGGTGGGCCAGTTACTTGGTCTGCCCGATCTCAAGACCTTACACAACCGAAATCTTTTGCTGTGCGGAGCAGTCAAGGATGCTGTCTACCAAAATATTCCATCAACAACAGAGGACGTGCAACACGCATTATTGGCGCTTGTACAGCCATCACAGAGGAAGTAGTAAAGCGATGCAGGGCGTCCTTCATCCACAGACTGTCCCTATGTGTGAATGCCAATGGTCACCATTCTGAGCATGTGACGAAAGCGCTCTGTTTTTCGTGTAGTGGTAGTACTAGAATAGAAGTTAGAACAAAGGTCCGTGCTACTTCTGCTTTGTCATAAGTACTGTAATACGCTACTGTACAATAACAAGATCAAATAACTGTACAGTGCGGTACTGTTGCAATCAATGTTTGTTGCTAGTTTTTAAAATGTTCAAACGCGTCTTGAAGAAGTTATCAAAAATGGCTCTGAGCACTATGGGACTTAACATCTGAGGTCATCAGTCCCCTAGAACTTAGAACTACTTAAACCTACCTAACCTAAAGACATCACACACATCCATGCCCGAGGCAGGTTTCGAACCTGCGACCGTAGCGTGAAGAAGTTAAATGATATAATGAAATGCACTGAAGTGACACTTAAATTAGGGAAGTTATGTATTATTTATCATTTCAATAGTTACTAGTTTCATGAATAAAGTGGTACAGTATGACACATTTTTGAATAGCTCTTGGAGACGGTGAGTATATTCTTGAATAAAATGTGCATTGTTCCATTAAAAAATTGTAACCTCTAACCCGTATCTGCTACATCTGTGGGAATAGATATGACGTGTACTCTCAACAAGAACTCCCCAAGGATTTTAAAAAACATTGATTAAAACAATTTTTCATTTATGCGATCAAAAAAAAGTTACTTTGGGTGCGCAAGATAAATGGAACGCACTGTATATATCTCCTTGAGATGGTCCGCCATTGACTGTTTATGCATGTGTTATGAGGTTACGCTTGTTTTGTTTCTGGCTTGTTTTTAGTACTGCCAAATGTACGTCACTATGCTGCGCTTCGTCTACAAACTATATGAAATGATAGAGACGTGTTGCACAATGTTGGCAAGTAACTGGGTCTTGCTGAAAGTATTCCGGGCTGTCGTATTCTTCACACAGTTGGAAATCCTATAGTTACTGGATTCTAGTCCTTTTGCTACACTCAGTGATATCTGTCCTATGCTGTGAAATCCTATAGTTGCTGGATTCCAGTCGTTTTGCAACACTGTTGTGATATGTGTCCTATGCTGTGGTATTCAGTGGTATGGAATTGTACATAATTTGCTGTAGACACTGGAAAGAGCAGAAATGAGAGTGCAGAGAAGGGCTATAATTCTCTATTTTTATTTAATGCGCAAGATGAATACAAGTTTGTAGCCATTGGTTGAGACAGTATATTTTATTATGAGTTCCGTTTGAGGGCGTTGCTGCAGCATACACGCAAGGTAGCACGACTCCGATGCATGTATATAAGCACCGAAATGTGACAAGGATTGGAGTGTCATTCGTGTCTTTCCGACGTGCTTGCGGTAAATGCGGAAACGTGAACTGTGGCGACGTTACCAAGTGCGTCCAAACAGGACCAACGTGCTGTTATTCCTTTCGTTGTTCCCGGAGGACAATCACCGATAGACATCCATCGGAGAACACAGAATGTGTATGGGTCAGCATTTCTGTCGAAAACCACCGTTGTGAAACGGTGCAACAAATTCTGTTCTGGTCGCGATTCAGTGCGAGAGACCGTCGATCTGGAAGATCGGCCTCAAGTGATAGACATTAGCGCACCCGCCCTATAGTCCTGAACTATCTTCGTGAAAATATAATGCTTTCAGTCTCAGTACCTGGTGTCTTACCAAACGGGTGTCTCCAGTCTGGTGTGTCGATGGGATAATTGCCTCAGTGCTCACTACTGTTTTGCCTGATTGGCATACCAATTTTGGACTGTGTGGCCATCGTAATCGCCTCTTATATGTCTTACTTGGCTTTGAAATTGTCTATGGACGTTGGAACAGTTGGCGCACTATCGAGTGCAAAGCTGCATGTTTGTTTTCACAGAGTGTTGTGAGCAAGGAGGTATTATTACTTCTCCAGTCGTCGATTTTCTATAAATTTTAAAACAACATGTTTGTGTACTTGAAAGGTCTCTGTTGGATTCCTTTCATGTTAATTTCTTAAATCTGTTGTCATTTACGGCATAAATTCCTCTTCTAAATTTACTGTGGTGTTTCTGACTATCTGGGAGGAGACTGAGCAGTGAAACGTGTTATTTTTACACACAAACAACGATCTGTCACACTACTACACTCTAAAACACAATTTATATGTAATTCATGTCACACAGTGTCATACGGAACCTACATCCGCTTTCTTTTATATACTGTATATGATAAGAGACTGTCATCCCCCTTCCCTCCTGTGTGAGAGGATGAATGAGCAAATGTATTTCTAGTTGCATGCTTGATGGTAGCAGACAAGCCTGTCTGCTAGAGAACAGTAGGACCAACGTTGGAACAGGTAGATACGCTTTCTAAAAGCAGAGAGGTTTCTATTCTTAGTATGGTCCTGTCCGTCCCTTGTCATGTTGGTATAGGAAGCTGCCTCTCTGGTCACTTCCGTTTGTATCTGTTAAGCACGCTCGGTAGAGGCCCAGGTCACTCTGTCCGTGGCGAGTGTCTGCTAAGTCCGTTGAGTTCAGCCTAACTGAAAATTTAATCACCTTTATTTCAGGTTTAGCTCTAACATATCTAATGTTATCTTAAATTGTAACGCAGTGTAATTCGAGTGTGAAGTTCAGAATATCTTCCAGTAGTTGTTTTGTCACTACTTTGTGAGTAAAGTGGAACCACGTGTTGATCAGTAACTCTAACTAAGATCATCAATCTTAAATGCGAATGTGCGTGAGATTATAATGTCTCATCTTGACAATATTTTTCAATATAGCAACTTTACTTTATGTTCAACCTACATGGGGTGTACTTTGTGAGACCAATACCACGTGCTTATACAATTGTTTGACCCATCAGGTTAATAGTAAGACGATAGTAACCAGTTCGAGGTTTTTCTTATGTAAATTGCGTTTCGATGTAATTTATTTTAATTATCAAAATTATTGTGGAGTTAAACTCTTTGTGTAAACCAAGTTGACCACGTGAAGCATGTGGTATAAGCATCAAAGTAGCCCTCAGCTATTCTTTTCGGGAACATTTCACAGAGAGTTAGTATGCATTTAGTATACCAGTGTGTGGTAATTTCATGATGGACAGGATTATGCTACGAACGTAACTTCTTTGGGTGAAAATTAAATCGGTTGGTTGCGGTTAATTTCCTCTTGGATATGTTTCAACGTTCTTCGTGTGTTATTTTATGAATGCAGTGTTGTATGTAGTCTCCCAATCTTGGCTCCCTATTTGATGTGTTCCGTAAGATTACAAACTCACATTTTCACAATCCTAAGTAAGGCACCAGTTTAGTTATGAATCAAGTTTGATATGCTGAAATTTTAACGGAACAATGATCAATGTTAAAATAAATGTCCAAATATAAACTGATTTATTTCTTTATATATATATATATATATATATATATATATATATATATATATATATATATATCACCGGTTATCGTAAGATTAGTACTAAAAGATTACAATTAATGTTAGTCTGGTTGGGAATTTGGTAAGCTAGACTGGATACCTGGTGAAATAGTTGTGCAGTAATGAAGGTTAACTTCTTCAGATAGCTCACAGCTTTTAACCCACTTTTATGGTCTTGAATATCAGCACCGCTTTCAGAACAAATTAATACAACAATATTACATACTCATGTCAAGGGCAGGATCTAGGAAGTTTATGGATTTGTTGCCTATCTTTATTGTGAATTGAATATTTTTGTGTTAACTGTTCAAGTTATGAGAAACTGCTTATTTTAGCACCTGTCCATATAGACAATACATCATCTACATATCTGAACCAGTAGTTAATATTTGCACCCAAACGTTCTTTATTCGAGAAATGTTTGTCAAAATTGTGCATGAATATTTCTGCTGTCTGATGTAAATTTTCTAACGTTATTGTAAGATGAGTACAAAAGAAGTATTGACAATTTTACAATCAAATCTTAACTTTTACTGCCAAAAAATAAACCTAAAATAAAAATAAAAATAAAAATAAAAATAAAAAATTTTGCTGGTGAGGAATGTAGTGCCATTTGTCCCATTGTGACCGTTCCGCACCTCCCTTGCATGTGCCGAGTTCCCCAATCTTCAGAATGCGATGCTGCGTGGTGACTCGATCGTTCCTTGCAGCAGACATGCAACAGGGTTTTACAGAACTATTAATAAAAAGACTTTTTTCCGTTTGTCATCCTAGCTATTTAAAATTCATAATTTTTTGCTTTAGGTTTTATATTAATTCTTCAAGCAGGATGGAAGAACTGTGTAACTGGACCGTTACGTAGTGATTACAAAATAAAATGATATTTAAATCCAAGGAATGACAGCCAGTACAGTGTTATCATTCACAAAATACACTATAAATGCACCAACGTCAATGGTTCAAATGGCTCTAGGCACTATGGGACTTAACATCTGACCGAGCGAGGTGGCGCAGTGGTTAGCACACTGGACTCGCGTTCGGGAGGACGACGGTTCAATCCCGTCTCCGGCCATCCTGATTTACGTTTTCCGTGATTTCCCTAAATCGTTTCAGGCAAATGCCGGGATGGTTCCTTTGAAAGGGCACGGCCGATTTCCTTCCCAATCCTTCCCTAACCCGAGCTTGCGCTCCGTCTCTAATGACCTCGTTGTCGACGGGACGTTAAACACTAACCACCACCACCACTTAACATCTGAGGTCACCAGTCCCCTAGAACTTAGAACAACTTAAACGTAACTAACCTAAGGACATCACACACATCCAGGCCCGAGGCAGGATTCGAACCTGCGACCGTAGCAGCAGCGTTGTTCCGGACTGAAGCGCCTAGAACCGCTCGGCCACAGCGGCCGGCACACCACCGTCACAGGACCGGTTTTCTGGTAATGTATCCATATCCACTATGGCAGGTGTCAGAATGTTGCCACTCATCTCTTAGTGTGACATTATCGCCGTGACTTCCGTTGTTTCGTGGATCTGGTTAGATACTTACCTCCTCAATAAGAGCATCTTATTTCCACTCTGAGCACGAGAGAGCTCACTAATTATTAAAACTTTTTTGGGAATCGGCTTTCCATAATTCAATTTTGTAACCTGAGAACATCACGTTAGTCATATCTTCCAATGCGGAGAATAGCTCCTCAGAGAAGTGTTTATGTTGCTGGCTTAATTATGAGATTTAAACAAAAAAAATTGTTAGATAAACCACTTCTCTTGTGAAGAAATTACTCCTCGGCGCGTAGAGTAGACATAGTGATCAGCGACGAACAATAATTCATCGCCTCGAAGGAGTTGTGAAATTTATCGAGCAAATGGAGATTTTCACAACCTGAAGCACATAATTTTATAATTTTCTTTAACGCCTTCATTTTGAAACGTCGCGAACGAGATAGAAAGATAGATAGCATTCCGTGGTTTGTTAACTGGGAAAATTGAGGGGTAGGTTTCTTCCGCACGAAATGGTCCCTATCTTGGCAGTGAGAGGGAGTTGCTTGTTACGTGTAGGTATCTGTTATGGGTATACGCATAGTGTAGTACCGTGTCTGTTGTATGATGACGAGTGAATGGACAGAGTGAAACCTAGTGCCAGCATGTAGCCTTCTCTTCTAAAAATTGGAAATTTGTGGTAAAATCTTATGGGACCAAACTGCTAAGATCATCGGTCCCTAAGCTTACACACTACTTAATATAACTTAAACTAACTTACACTAAAGACAACACCCATGCCCGAGGGAGGACTCGAACCTCCGACGGAGGGAGCCGCGCGGACGGTGACAAGGGGCCTAAGACCGCGCGGCTACCACGCACGGCCTTCTCTTCTACAACAACGGCAAAGGGGACCGCCATACTTAATTTTCCGTTCTACAAATGGACCACAAGCAACAGTACCACATGTCCACCTGCCATGAGACACTGAGGAAAGCTTTGGAAGTTTATACACGAGGATTAGAATCGGCTCACTCTGACTTCGAGCGCCGCCGCACAGTCGTGCGTTAGCCACCTCGGCTGCGGTTTCGAGTACGGGATACGCAGAGTAGATTATTATGAAACTTCCTTCTTCATTAAAAATCCACGAGGAAGTGGGACAGACAGACAGTCGCCCCTTGACGAGCAAGGTTCTTCTCAGTCGTACTAAACACATACATTTCTCGGCCCTCGCAAAGCTTCAATTCTCCAGTATCTCTCCGAAACTTTCCGACCTACACAGAGACTCTCCAACGTGAACTAGCATACCCGGAGAAAGCATGCAACAGAGAACGGCTTAGCTACATCCTAATTACTCTTCTCAGAATGAACCCTTCGCTGTGCAAAGAAAGCACGCTGTAATGAGACGACGTACACTCCACTGTCTAGCGTAAAACTGATTTTGAAGTAACCATTAACACACAACAGGTCATAAAAATTGCATCGGCAAGAAAACAGCAAATAACGAAATTTTACACGTTGTAAGAATGCTGTACAGGACGCCCGTTGCCGTGCAGAATGAGGACCCGTGTGGCGTCGTCAGGCGCAATAAAGCACTAATCAACAATATTCCATTTATTATTCCGAATATAAGTCGGTGCCGTGACTTCTGCGATGACTGGTGGCTATTTAATGTGGAGAAAAATGCGGTGAATCCAAAAGCAGACTCAAGATTGGCGAGGAAGCTGCGTCAACTAGAAGTCAATGACAGCCTGGTGTGGTGGTTTGCCGCCCGCTGCCGAGGTAGGTACACCCCGTCGGTAGCCCTGCTTGGAGACGACGGTCATCACGACGTCTGTGTTTGTATCATGTGCTTGCGGAGTACTCAGTCCCTCTCAGATTACTGCCCGCTTTGTCACATAAGGTGGATTTGCAATGTCGGATGCTGTGGCATGCTGAATGCTGAATCTAGCCCGCCGATGCGGTAGGCCGTTAGAATTCGTGCGAAGCTGTTTTATGGCAGCTTCTACCCTGGATCGGAGCGGTATTGGTAGGCCCCTGGCGTACACATCAATGCTGACTGCTGTGCCGACTTCAGTACTCGATACTGCATTATCCTTGGCTGCGCATCGCCGATTTTGTCGTAGGGCAGTAGGTCTAATGGCAACACTATAACAATACATTACCATACCATAAACAGAAGATCGAGTGACAACAACATTCACTTCATCGATCTTACTGATCGAGTGCTGTAGGCTATTCAGGGTTGAGCATTTATGTCGCCAAGGAGAGGCTTCTCTGTACGACGGCATTCGCAATGAACGAATTGGTTCTGCTTTTCTCGAGTCATCAACGATCTTCATTTCCGCTACACTTGTTTAAAGAATTTTACTGCTTGGTCAAACCCCTGTTAGGCGATTTTGCTTCCTACCTAGTTGCCATTACATAACTTTACGAGGGCATTTCGGTCCTCTTATAATGATTTTCTATTGAGCTCTTTCGCCGTCTCACTCAAGAGTGTTGAGGTTGTTATCTTCCTGACCGAGTAACGATTTTGAAATGTTTACTCTTCCCGGCTGGCGGCTATTGATACTTCCGCGTGACTGAGTAACGCTTGCTGTTCGAACTTAGAAAATTTTAGTCGCGTAATAATACAGTATAGTAGAAAGAATGCATGATTAAATTTGTTTGTGACATGGCGGTGTAGAGCGTTCGAAGATCAGTACACAGAACTGCCACCTCTGGCAGCACAAACGCTCTAATGGGATGGGCGTAATGTCGAGAGCGGATGACAGATACGGTTACGTGGTACATAATATACGTGCGTTAGTTCTATACCGAATTTTCAGGTGTTTCTTGTCAACCAATTATCAGATGCTTTTAATGGATGAGAGATGTAGGAACTTCCTGACCAGGGGAACAATCTAACACCCTCTGTATTGGGATAGGTCAGAACAGCACGGGTACACGGGTAACGTGAAGTCTTGCACTATCTTATTGAAAGATAAAGCGATGGGGGATTTCGAAGATAGGGCACAGCCACCGGCCTTATCACGCCAGAAATGTAGTGCCAGCTATCCGAATTAGAGGTGTACCCAACGTTGCCTCATACCATCATGTCCCTCCTGGGCCCACGTGACGGCGACGAATACAGTCTGGTAACGTCTGTTGTCCTCTGAGCCTCCATGCGCGGATACCTCCATCACGATGCTGCACGCACAACCAGGACTCACCTGAAAAGTCGATCTGGTACCACTCTTATGTCCAGTGCAGTTACTAGGCGCAACCCTGTTGGAGGGCCCCGCCCTGCTGCCACATCAAAGGAAGCCGCAAAAGTGTCGCCGTGCTGACAGTCTGTTGCGCTTCAGACGTTGTCGCACAGTAGTGCTTTACTGATTTTGGATGGCAGGTGAAGACGTGATGTGGTTACTGTGTGCTTTCTTCCTTGAAGGTGTCAGACGTGGTCGATCAAATTTAGATGACCAGTATGCCTGCTCTCACGATACCATGCAGTCCAACATTAGACCACTGTCATATCTGAACGTTTCAAAAATTTGTATATTTCGCGATTCGACCAGCCGGCCAAACTGAGATCCACAAGCAAGCGTCTTTCAAACTGTGAGGTGCTGATAACGCGGTCGTATATGAATACGTGGTTTCACAGCGCTCACTCAACATTTTGATCGTGGTCGTGTCCCCTATATACGCTACCAGTTGAAATGAACCTACACCTGTATAATTCCTGTGGTAGAGAGGACAGCGATACAGCTGTGTCTAATATACCCATTGATACGCTTCTTGTACCTATGTTTCTTGACTGTTGCAAAATACTTTCGTTCTCAAATGGTTCAAATGGCTCTGAGCACTATGGGACTTAACATCTATGGTCATCAGTCCCCTAGAACTTAGAACTACTTAGACCTAACTAGCCTAAGGACAGCACACAACACCCAGCCATCACGAGGCAGAGAAAATCCCTGACCCCGCCGGGAATCGAACCCGGGAACCCGGGCGTGGGAAGCGAGAACGCTACCGCACGATCACGAGATGCGGGCTACTTTCGTTCTCTGCGAGTTTTCGGATATATTTTCATGTTTGGGGACCAGTACTGGGTATTTCATTTATTATTTTGTATTCTTTCCTTTGTATATGGTTCAAATGGCTCTGAGCACTATGGGACTTAACTTCTAAGGTCATCAGTCCCCTAGAACTTAGAACTACACTTAAACCTAACTAACCTAAGGACATCACACACATCCATGCCCGAGGCAGGATTCGAACCTGCGACCGTAGCGCTTTGTATATGAAAATCTCTTTATACATATTTATGCTGCTGGAGGAAGTCGTAGGACTGAGTTGAGCTGTGCTTGCTACTTGCTAAAATAAGTTTTATTTTGTTTAAAGAAGTTCTGAATGTTTACTTTCTCGTAAAAAATAGAACAATTTAGAAATTTAAAAGACAGTCACTTTTTCCAGACTAAAACTGTTACAGCATGGGCAAGCAAATCAGCTTTGTAGCTACTCAACAGGAAGAATTTACTCAATACGAAAATGCTCACGTAACAGTATGAATTTCCACTACAGTGAAAACACATGAAGTATCAATGCTGCTTCGTAATAAAAAAGAAAGATTTGCAATATCTACATATTAAAGTTACAGACTAAGCCGTTACACAAGGAGTAAATTCTACTTCAAATCTTTAAGATAATTTTATAATAAAAATACAATCCAAATAAGCATCAACTGCAACGTGACAGTTAAATAAGGAGCAGGTTGATTGCATAGAACATAATGAAAAATCAAGTGACATCAAATCCAGTGGCCAAAAGAATACGCTACTGAAAAACTTAGGGAATCGAGAACTGGTAGCCGGCCGGAGTGGCCGAGTGGTTCTAGGCACTTTAGTCTGGAACCACGCAACCGCTACGGCCGCAGTTTCGAATCCTGCCTCGAACATGGATGTGTGTGATGTCCTTAGGTTAGCTAGGTTTAAGTAGTTCTAAGTTCTAGGGGACTGATGACCTCAGATGTTAAGTCCCTTAGTGCTCGGAGCCATTTGAACCATTTGCCATTTGAGAATTGGTAGATATGAAACACAGTTAGAAGGCAAACACTGGTTTTATAATGTGTACTTAACAGGTGAATTCACTCGGTACACACAGCAGCACACATTACTTAATAACCTCTGCAGACCTCCAACACAATAGAGCAGCCTTGTCTAGTAACACAGTCACACAGGCAATTCCGCTGTCTCCAAGTTCTGATTCGGCAGCAACCAACCAGATAGCCCTGATGCAAACTCCGCCCTGTCCCTCCGCATCGGAAGTGTCCGGCGAACACCATCTTCCTTCTTGTTGTTGCCGTCTACCACTGCAGCCACAGCGGGTAGCTAAAGCCAACGGCCGCTTCCATTATTGAGCTCTAGCCCTCGTAGATACTCGCTCGCCAACCAAAACCAGAATCCTCGTAATGCTAGCTGTTCGGCGGAGGTTCGCTCGGTGACGCCCGTGTCGCGATGCACGCGGCGCAGCTCCGCCACCGTGCTGCTCAACCATCTATGGCCCGCATCTCGTGGTCGTGCGGTAGCGTTCTCGCTTCCCACGTCCGGGTTCCCGGGTTCGATTCCAGGCGGGGTCAGGGATTTTCTCTGCCTCGTGATGGCTGGGTGTTGTGTGATGTCCTTAGGTTAGTTAGGTTTAAGTAGTTCTAAGTTCTAGGGGACTGATGACCATAGATGTTAAGTCCCATAGTGCTCAGAGCCATTTGAACCATCTATGGCACCCATTGGTGCGGGTTTTAACGTGTAGCGGTTGTGTGACGTCTAGTGACGGCACAATATTCTCACCTGTTACCTGAAAGCTTAATTACCTCAGAAGAACTGTCTTGCGTACTATACCAGGTAGCAACAGTTGATCTCAACAGACACAAAGTATTAAAGATCTTTTATAAAAAGCTATATTCAATAATTACATAACAAATTATATTTCACAAAATGGCCTCATGATTTAAATAATAATTTTTACGCAAGTGACGTACCAATTAAACTATATCGATATTAATGAAAAGCAACATCTCTGTCTTTGCTCTGTGTCACTCTCTGAAATTTATATGTAGACATAGGAGTCGTACTGTGGCATTAGAGTCGTAAGGAGGTCTGTTTTGAATTTTGATAGTGGACAACACTGTAACTTGTCTCTCTATGCCCATGTGAAAGGAATGTAAAAAGTATTATCGATATACGAACATGGTATGAGTCGAATTGTGTTTTATCAAGTGTGTGAAAAATATTAAAGTGATGCTTTATAAAAGTCTTTAATCGAAAAATATTTAAAGTATACCTATTTACATTATTTTGGGAATTCAGCAGTACCACTGGTGAAAGAATTATGCCAGAACATCGTCAGTAAGTGATATGAATATTGTTCTTAAACTTGATAAAACTTGTCCTATTGCTGCGAGATCGTACCCCGTTTTGTTTCAGGACAACAAGCAACAACTATTTCAACAATAAGAAAATTAAAATGAACATGAATTTTTAACTATCCGCTTCATCAACAAATGATTTAGGTGCTGTTGTCCTGAAACCTACGTCCCACAAAATGAACGAATCACCTGTTTGTATTTCCTCTAGACAGAATTACCAGTCAGTATATTTATTGTCAGTTAATCAGCAATATTTTTAACTAGCCGGTGGGACAGAGTTGTTTCGACAGTCCTGGTAACAACTCTAAACACGAACAACGCTAATGAACTCTGGTGGTCGTTCTATGTGTCACAGAGAATTGCAACTCTAATCATTTGCATGCCCGCCGATGGTGTCTACATTTTAGAAGTTACACTGACATCCGATGATGTCTTCTGGGTGCCTAAATTTTTTGTTAGGCAGTGTATTTTCCTTTCGAATATTAATAATTTTCCTCATCTTTCTTTCTACATATTAAATCTTCACATCTATATAATATTACTACTGAGCTAGTTGACTGATACACGGGAATTTTGAAATCAGTGTTAAGTTGTATTTTCCGTAAGATATTGGTACAGCTGTAAAGTGATATACTAGATGCTGCTGTTAACCAAATTATTATGAACACCAGCTTATTAGCGTATTGGTCCATCTATGGGACCCAATACACCAGAGATTCTGTGTCGTATGCATTCTACAAGCCCTTGGTAGACGTAAAAGTTTTCTGGTTATGGCACCGCGTCATATTGTATAAAACTACTGCTGGAGAAAACCAACGTTTCGGCCACGATTGCAGCGGCCTCGTTGTGGGTTTACTAGTCGATCCATAAGGCCACTCCAATCGTGGCCGAAACGTTGGTTTTCTCCAGTAGTAGTTTTATGCAATATGACGCTGTACCATACCCAACAGAGGTATAAACGAGGGTCTTTTATCTCTAGCCTGGTCGTAGGATGTCTTCCAAAAATGAACAGCATAGAGACAGAGTGATGACACGTTCTGCACGCCCTGGCCATCATACTGCAGGACAACGCTCAAGCACGTACAGTGCAAACTGTTACTGACTTGTTTGACTGATGGGGCTGCTAAGTTCAAACGGTTCAAATGGCTCTGAGCACTATGGGACTTAACATCTGAGGTCATCAGTCCCCTAGAACTACGTAAACCTAACTAACCTAAGGACATCACACACATCCAAGCCAGAGGCAGGATTCGAACCTGCAACCGTAACGGTCGCGCGGTTCCAGACTGAAGCGGGCTGCTAAGTGCTATACCACCTACTGCACTCCCCTGACTTAAGCCCTCGTGAGTTCAACTCGTTTTCTAAACTGAAGGAAACACTTCACGGCATTCGCTTCAAAACTGCTACAAATTCGTCGGGCAGTAGACCGCGCCGCTCGAACTGTCAACGCAACTGGCACTGCTAAGAGTATCCTACAACTTCCACATCGCTGGCAACGGGTTATACACAATGCTGGTGACTACTTTGAAGGTCAGTAAAATTTTGAAACATGTATCTATTTTCTACGAGCTGTAAGTAAATAGTTGCCACATATAACCAGGTGTCTGTGCATAGGTTAGGCACTTCTCATTAGTTACAAATGTGTGTGAATTTCTAAGGGACCAAACTGCTGAGGTCATCAGTCCCTAGACTTACACACTACTTAAACTGACTTATGCTAAGAACAACACACACACCCATGCCCGAGGAGGACTCGAACCTACGACGGGAGAGGCCGCGCAATCCGTGACATGGCGCCTCAAACCGCACGGCCACTCCACGCGGTCCCATTAGTTACAGTCCAGTCGTTTGTGGACGCGGAATTGGTGCCCAGCAGCTTGTCAGACATCAACGTGACGTCAGCTACAGCATATTCTGGCCTTGTGGCATGAACAGTTATCCTGCTGGAAGATGCCATCACATTCAGGGAAGGCATCGAGTATGAAGGGATGCAGATTGTCCTCAGTAATGTTCACGTAGTCCACAGCTGTCATGTTGGCTTCGATTACTCCCGCAGGACCTGTGGAAGCGCAGGTGAATGTTCCTCATAGCACAAAACTGATCCCACCGGCCTGTGTGCGTGGGCGGAACATGTTTCAACATGCCGTTCGCCTGGCTGAAGCGAATTCTGACAGGACTATCGGGTGGATGTAAGAATAATCAAACATCAAATGGCTCGGAGCTCTATGGGACTTAACATCTGTGGTCATCAGTCCCCTAGAACTTAGAACTACTTAAACCTAACTAACCTAAGGACGTCACACACATCCATGCCCGAGGCAGGATTCGAACCTGCGACCGAAGCGGTCACGCGGTTCCAGACTGAAGCCCCTTTTAACCGCACGGCCACACCGGCCGGCTAAGAATAATCCTAATTCACCCGGCCAAGAGACATGTTTCCACTGATTGACAATGTATTCTTCGACGATCATGTGCTCACAGAAATCGTAATTAATGGGTAAACATAGGAACACGTAAGGAGTCGTCTGCTATGCTACCCCGAGTTCAAAAATCCGCGCTGAACGGTGTGCTCCGAAACAGTTTTTCGTGGACCAGCATTGCACTCTTCCGTCACATTTGCCACAGAACACAGCATATCCTTGTCTACAGGGCGAGCAAGCCTCCAGTTTCCTTGTGTTATGATGAGACGCGGACATCCAACACGCCTACTCGTGGTTTCACCATCCTCCAACCAGTTTCGGTAGCACGCGAACAACCAACCAGCTTTAAGCTTGTGATATGCTCATTTCTAGGAGCCAGGGCCTAACAATCCCCCCTGCGTCAAATATTTGCGGGTCTAATAGCCTCTAGAATGATTTCCCCGTTCGACAGCGTATTTCTATATCCATTTTGTTGCCTTTACGAAAAATAGTCCCTAGGTACTTGAACTGATTATCTCTAGAGCCAAAGTTGCAACAAATTTTCTTATTTCCTATATTCTTTTCTCTGTTCGTTAAGTAACCCGATGTTGTCAGCCACTTTGTGATAACTTGTTATTGTCCTGATGAATTCTCTTTTGAGAGTACTTATTTATTAAAATTAAGATTGTAGAGCAGCCAGACGTCGCATGTAAGTTTTTCCCTTTATTTTGACGTTTTACATATACGAGAACGAATGCGTTAGACTGGGGCTGCGAGCTCGAAACCAATAGCAAAGTAGAAGGGGCGATCGAAAACTTTGAAAACGTTGCTGCTGAGTACACGCAACGTAGCACAACTATTATGTGGGTATATAAGCACCGATATGGAGGCAACGGATTAGTGCGGCATTCGTGTCTTTCCGACATGTGTGTGGTAAATGAGGAAACCTGAAGTATGACGACATTATAACCAAATGCGTCCAAATAGGACGGACCAACGCGCTGTTGTTATTTTCTTGCGTGCCGAAGGACAATCACTAGCAATCATTCATCGGAGAATGCAGAATGTGTATGGGGCAGCACGTCTGCCGAAGACCACCATTGTGGAATGGTGCAACAAGTTCTGTTCTGGTCGCGGTTCGACACAAGAGCCGGTCCATCTGGGAGGCCCGCCTCAACTAAAAGACCTAAGAGGGAGGCACTGGAGCACCCGCACTATAATCCTTAACTCTCCCCACGCGAATATAACGCACTCAACCCTTATATGATGTTTTACCAAACGGCTATCTTCAACCTTGTGCATCGATGGGATGATTGCCTCAATGCTCACGACGATTTTCCCTGGTTGACATACCTATTCTGGACTGTACGGCTTTCGAAACGAAACTTCTTATAATCTCCTTATAATATGTACAAATCAGAAAAAAGTGTAACTTTGGAAATGCTATTTCCTGTTATCAACTACGGGCCTACAGACAATAATCCACACCTAAAATAATCGAGATGATCAAGAGATGGCGCTCTTAAAAATATATTTTCATCGCATATCCCTCCGCGTGGGATAGCCGTGTGGTCTTAGGCGCCTTGACTCACTTGGGCGTGGGTGTGTGTGTGTGTGTGTGTGTGTGTGTGTGTGTGTGTGTGTGTGTGTGTGTGTGTGTGTGTGTGTATGTTGTCCTTAGTGTAAGTTAGTTAAAGTTAGATAAAATAGTGTGTAAGCCTAGACCGATGACCTCAGCAGTTTGGTCCAATAGAACTTACCACAAATTTCCTATTTTTTTTTACATTTCTCCTAATTACGTACTTCAAAAGCGCCCCGGCGGCCACTAACGCACTTCTTGATCCATTGCACATGCCTGAAAGAATGTAATGATGGATAAATAAATGAATGGATTTATGAAATTTCATTCGAGAGCTAAAATGCTCAGGAACTGTTTCAAGTTGGAAATCAAAAATGCCCCTTCGACCCTCAGTCAGTCACATGGTTTTAACCTTCGCTGGTATTTAAATAAGCAAGTACAAAATAAAACCAATGATAAATTTGAAAAAGGAAATTAGTTTTAGGAGAAAGAAACAAAACAGGTAAAGCTTCTCGACGATATTTGTAATTCCTTCAGAGCCGGCAAAAGACAGAATGGATAACGTCTTGAAAAGAAGATGGTAGCTGAGCCCTGCTGGCTCGCCTCCTTTCTTCTTTCGACCTGCTGCCGCGAGGTGGCACTTCGGCTCCTGGCGTAGCGGCAGGGAGAGAAAGGAGTTGCAAGTTGGGCGGCCTTCTGGGCCAGAGGCGGAGAGCGGCGGTGCGCGACCGGCGTTCTGCACGTGTTGCTTTCTGTGTCTTGGCGTGCTCGCCATTTCCTGTTCGGGGACAGTTGGTGGATTAGTCGGCTGCTTGCCTTTCGAGGGCTATTCGCACGTTGCATATGTGAGTTCTTGCTGGCTTGATTGTATCGCCGGAATATGACTTTGGTGGTAAATCTTGTGGCAGTTGGTTCTATGGGCCAGCCTGCCGCCACATAATGGAGTGTTGCTCCAGCTTCCATTGCTCTGAGTTAGCTTACTGCCTTGTTAGCAACTTATTGTGTAATTTTGCTGGTGTCTCATTAATGTGTACTTGATATGTGTAAAAGATTTTTGAGTGCAGCCGAGCCTTCAGGGTGTGTTGTGGATGGGCTTGGTCATCTTACGCATTTGTTTAAATTCCTCATTCGTTTAAACTGTTCTTCTAGATCCGTTTAAAAGGTTACCTTTTTTTTAATTCTGAATTTCTTACAGACATTACCCGTTTTTAATAAAGTATGTTACTGAACTACGTTTTAGATGTCCTGGTGCGCACCACCTATGCTCATTTTTTTACATGTAAATAAGATTGCTGTACTTGTTTCATTTAAGGTAAGCTCGACGGTGTTGAGTTTCTGCCCACGCTGCTGTCCTTAGCTTCCTGTCAAATATTCTTATTCGAGTTCAGCACCTTCAGGCACATGTTTATGTAGATTTAATACTGTTATTTATTCACTATTTATTGTATTCTTTGTTATTTTCCTATAGAAGCTTTGGTAATCTGACGCTACAACGAGTTGGGGAGAAGCAATCAGGGACCTTTCATTAAGTTATTTTCGTCGCACCCTCCTGTTACTGAATGTCGCTACTTTTGGAAATTTTTAAAATTTGTGATTAGGTCTTATGGGACCAAAGTGCTGAGGTCATCGGTCCCCAAGCTTACACACTATTTAATTTAACTTAAAATAACTTACACTAAGGACGGCACACACACCCATGCCCGAGGGAGGACTCGAACCTTCAACGATACTTTTGGGTCAAGTAATTTCACTTACGTACCTTTGACATTTACATTTATTCTTCAGGGGCAACTCATTGTGGCTTCCTGTGTCTTGTGGCGGTGCTCGCCGATGTGCACTTGGCCGAGGCGGGCGCCAAAAGCGAGATATAGTTAGGTGCAGCTTGTGTTGAGTCGCTGAGGCATGACTCCGGCGCTTGTTATAGTCGCCAGTGTAACCGTTCGGTCCTCCCTTCCTGTGTCTTGGCTAGTTCTCCCCCGAGATAATAAGCTGACTTTCTTACCTTACGTCCGCATCCTTGATTTATTTTGAGGTACGATCCTTATTTCAGTTAATTAGGGGCCGGGGAGTTCCTCTTCTTCTGTGAGCAACTCTGTAACAGCCGTCAGAGCATGTTTGAGTTTCGTTTGTTTTCAAAAGATTCTTATTTTATTT
The DNA here is from genome assembly GCF_021461385.2 of Schistocerca piceifrons. Taxonomy (NCBI): domain Eukaryota; kingdom Metazoa; phylum Arthropoda; class Insecta; order Orthoptera; family Acrididae; genus Schistocerca; species Schistocerca piceifrons. The sequence continues at coordinate 533,917,464 of NC_060140.1, forward strand.
ACTTTTTAATTGTTTTTCTATTGGCACCCACATTAACCTGGTAACTGTTTGTAATTTATTGTGTGTCCTTGTGAGGATAAACTGAATTATTCACTCGAGTTCTTGAAATTGTCAGTAATTGCACTTTTGACCTTGAAAAATTGGATTTGCGTAATTATTCTGTATCTGTTCTGGGGACTTCTCCATTTATCGTTAACGATATTCTTAGGGCCGCGCGGGATTAGCCGAGCGGTCTAAGGCGCTGAAGTCATGGACTGTGCGGCTGGTCCCGGCGGAGGTTCGAATCCTCCCTCGGGCATGGATGTGTGTGCTTGTCCTTAGGATAATTTAGGTTAAGTAGAGTGTAAGCTTAGGGACTGATGACCTTAGCAGTTTAAGTCCCATAAGATTTCACACACATTTGAACATTTTATATTTTTAGGGGTGTTTTACTCGCCGCTTGACAAAGCGATTGAGCACTTCAGTTACTGTTAAACTAGAACTTTTCTCAAATCTGTTGGCTAGTCCTATCCTCCTGTTGGTCTGGAAGTTCTACACGTGTAACTATATTGCCTTGTAACAAGTTTTATTCATTGTGTTTACTGATTGTTTAAAAGTTGCTTCTTTACTTTAAAGCAAGCTTGCACATATGTGTGAATAAGACGTCGTATCAGACTGTTAACATTGCATTAATTGATAATAAATGCAATTATTGGTTGAAGGAATGGATGATATCTAATTGAGGTCCAGCCCTTTCACGCTTACCTGGTATTCATCTTAGACACTAAAACCAGTATGAGTTTTGTTATTGGAGAATGCAGTGACTGGTCTGTGGTCGATGAATGATATCAATAAAACTGGGGAAGAAACCGTCTATCACCGTTTCCCTGTCAGACAGGAAGTACCATTCGTCTGGCACTCCTCTATCCCTGGATGTGCAGACTTCGTTCTTCTACTCTTGGCAGATGTTGCATCGCCTATGTAGTAGTTTAATATAAAGAAAAAGGAAGAGTGGCAGAGCTACAGAATAATGGTAGCAAATATATGCTATTAAATTTGAAAATATGTATTGCGGGAAGACATGCAAATGTCAGGTAGCCTGGCACAGTATTTTACAGAAAGCGTCCACAATTGTGGATGACCTGTCGATAAATGACCTTGCTGTAGGGCAAAGAAAAAAAAAAAACACGTCAAACTCAATGATAAATCTAAAGGGGAATAGGTCCAGTCCCCAGAGACAGCGAGGAATGTTTAACTGATGAAACAGAGTTGTTAGACACGTGTTCCATATTACGTGCACTGAGGGAGAGACAGAACGACTGAACTTACCACACTGCAGTGTGTGGAACGGCGATGCCGGATTCTCGAGGCAAAAAATTGCACGATCGCAGGAAAGTAATGACCTTAGTTGTCGCTCTTTCCCGAGACGAAACATACTGATCAGACCGTACGGTCTTAAAATAAGTCTGCAGCCAAAGTCATGGAAGGCAACGCTTGTGAACCAAAATGGCGCTGACAGTCACACTTCTCCTCTGCGATGGGTACTCGTCCACAATCAGGAAGGGAATGTGGGTGGAGTATTACACTCTAAGACAAAAAAGACGTACCACGAGGGAATTATTCGAATTCGACACACGTGATGTATATTTACAGACAAACAAACGGTTACAATTGCAGTAAAATTGGATGATTTATTCAAGAGAAGGAGCTTCATAAACTGAAGAAGTCAATAACATGTTGGTCCACTTCTGCCCTTATGCAAGCAGTTGTTTAGCTTGACTTTGTCAGAGTTGGTCGATGTTCTCCTGAGGGATATCGTGCCAGATTCGGTCCAGCTGGCGCCCTAGATCGTCAAAATCCGGAGATGGTTGGAGGGCCCTGCCCATAACGCTCCAGACGTTCTCACTTGAGAGATCTGGTGACCTTTCTGCCCAAGTTAGGGTTTGGCAAGCACGAAGACAAGCTGTAGAAACTGTTGCCGTGTGTGGCGGACATTATCGTGTTGAAATGTAAGACCAAAATGGAGTCCCAATAAGGGCAACAGAACTGGGCGTAGAATATCGTCCTGTGCTGTAAGGATGCCGCAGATGACAACGAAATGGTTTCTTCTATGAAAATAAATGGTACTCCAGACTACCAGTCCTGGTTTTGGGGCAGTATGGCGGGCGACAGCCAGGTTGGCAGCCCACCACTATCGATGCATCTCCAGACACGTCTTCACTGGTGATCGGAGAGCAGTTGAAGCGGAACTCACCACCAAAGACAAATTCTACTTCAGTCAATGAGATTCCAGGCCATCTTCTGCTTCCTTACAAGTATTAGGCTGCTTGACCTGTTACGATCTCGTCGAGAAGTTCTCCTGCTATCTTTTCAGTAGTCAACCCAGCAATCTTACACCGCCAGGTTGGTAGTGTAGCATGGGTTTTGGGATCCTCCTTGAGCTCATTCGTTGTAAGTGTTTGTTGTGTTGGTAGTTTTGAATATAATGAGTGACGGGTTCCATTTTAATTTCATCATCACATCTTAAATCCCCCCCATGAACCATGGACCTTGCCGTTGGCGGGGAATTTTGCGTGCCTCAGTGATACAGACAGCAACCACAACGGAGAGGTATTTGTTGAGATGCCAGGCAAACGTGTGGTTCCTGAAGAGGGGCAGCAGTCTTTTCAGTATGCAGGGCACAAGTCTGGATTGATTGAACTGGCCTTGTAACATCAACCAAAACACCATTGATATGCTGGTACTGCGAATGGCTGGAAGCAATGGGAAACTACAGCCATAATTTTTCCCGAGGGCATCCAGGTTACTGTGTGGTTAAATGATGATGGAATCCTCTTGGGTTAAATATTCCGGAGGCACAATAGTCCGCCATTCAGATCTCCGGTCGGGGACCGCTCAGGAGGGCGCCGTTATCAGGAGAAACAAAACTGGCGTTCTACCTTTCGGAGCGTGGAGTGTCAGATCCTTACTCGGGTAGGTAGGTTAGAAAATTCAAAAAGGAAAATGGATAGGTTAAAGTTAGATATAGTGCTAATTAGTGAAGTTCGGTGGCAGGAGAAACAGGACTTCTGATCAGGTGAATAGAGGGTTATAAATACAAAATCAAATAGGGGTAATCCAAGACTAGGTTTAATAATGAATAAAGAAATAGAAACGCTAGTGAGCTACTACAAACAACATAGTGAACGCATTATTGTAGCCAAGATAGACACGAAGCCCACGCCTACCACAGAAGTACAAGTTTATATGCCAACTAGATCCGCAGATGAAGAAATTGAAGAAATGCATGATAAAAGAAATTATTCAGGTAATTAAGGGAGGTGAAAATTTAATAGTTATGGAGGGACTGGAATTCGAAAGTACGAAAAGAAAGAGTAGGAAAAGTTGTAGGTGAATATGGAATGGGGGTAAGGAATGAAAGAAGACGCCGTCTAATAGAATTTTGTGCAGAGCATGACTTAATCATCACTTACACTTGGTTTAAGAATTATGAAAGAAGGCTGCACACGTGGAAGAGACCTGGAGACACCGTAAGGTTTCAGATTGAGTATGTAATGGTAAGACAGAGAAAGATAGAGATTTAGGAACCAGGTTTTGAATTGAAAGACATTTCCAGAGGAAGATGTGGGCTCTGACCACAATTTATTGGTTATGATTGCAGATTAAAACTGAAGAAACTGCAAAAAGGTAAGAATATAGGGAGATGGAACCTGGATAAACTGAAAGAACCATAGGTTGTAGAGAGTTTCATAGGGAGCATTAAGAAAGACTGGGGAAAGGAATACAGTAGAAGAAGAACGGATATCTCTGAAAGATGAATTAGTGAAGGCAGCAGAAGATCAAGAAGATAAAAAGATGAGGGCTAGTAGAAATCCTTTGGTAATGCAAGAGATATTGAAATTAATTGACGAAAGGAGGAAATATAATAATGTAGTAAATGAAGCAGGCGAAAAGGAATATAAACGTCTCAAAAGTGAGATCTATAGGAAGTGCAAAATGGTTAAGCACGAACGGCTAGAGGACAAAGGAGACTGGAGACTAGAGGACAAATGTAAGAATATGTGACTAGGAGGAAGATAGATACTGCCTACAGGAAAATTAAAGAGACCTTTGGAGAAAAGAGAACCATCTGTACGAATACCAAGAGCTCAGAGGGAAAACCAGTCCTAAGCAAGGAATGGAAAGCAGAAAGGTGGAAAGAGCATGTAGAGTGTCTATACAAGAGCGATGTAGTTGAGGGCAATATTATGGAAATGGAAGAGGACGTAGATGAAGATGAGATGGGAGATATGCTACAGCGTCAGGAATTTGACGAAGCACTGAAAGACTTAAGCCGAAACAAGGCCCCGGCCGTAGACAACATTCCGTTAGAACTATTGATAGCCTTGGGAGAGTCAGCCATGACAAAACTCTTCCACATGATGAGCAAGATGTATGACAGAGGCGAAATACCCTCAGACTTCAAGAAGAATACAGTAATTCCAATTCCAAAGAAAGGAGGTGCTGACAGGTGTGAAAATTACCGAACTATCATTTTAATATGTCACGGTTGCAAAATACTAACAACTTATGCAAACGAATGAAAAAACTGGTAGAAGCCGACCTCAGGGAAGATCAGTTTGTATTCCGTAGAAATGCAGGCATAAGCGAGGCAATACTGATCCTACGACTTAACTTAGAAAAGAGGTTAAGGAAAGGCAAACCTACGTTTCTAGCATTTGCAGACTTTGAGAAAGCGTTTGACAATGTTGACTGGAATACTCTCATTCAAATTCTGAAAGTGAGAGGGGTAAAATACAGGGAGCGAAGGGCTATTTATAGTTTGTAAAGAAACCTGATGGCAGTGATAAGAGTCAAAGGACAAGAAAGGGAGCGGTGGTTAGGAAGGATGTGAGACAGGGATGTAGCCTATCCCCAATGCTATTCAATTTCTATAGTTGACAAACATTTAAGGAAAGAAAAGAAAAATTTGGAGCAGGAATTAAAATCCACGGAGAAGAAATAAAAACTTCGACGTTTGCTGATGACACTGTACTTCTGTCAGAGGCAGCAAAGGACTTGGAAGAGCTGTTGAATGGAATAGACAGTGTCTAGAAAAGAGGTCGTAAGATGAACATCAACAGAAGTATAACAAGGATAACGGAATGCAGCCGAATTAAATCAGGCGATGCTGAGAGAATTAGATCAGGAAACGAGACACTTAAAGTAGTAGGTGATTTTTGCTATTTGCGGAGCAAAATAACTGATAATGGTCGAAGTAGAAAGGACATAAAATGTGGACTGGCGATGGCAAGGAAAGAGTTTCTGAAGAAGAGAAATTTGTTAACATTGAGTATAGGTTTAAGTGTTAGAAAGTCTTTTCTGAAAGTATTTATATGGAGTGTAGCCATGTATGGAAGTGAAACGTGGACATATACTGTTGGAACAATAAGAGAATAGAAGCTTTTAAATGTGGTGTTACAGAAGAATGCCGAAGAGTAGATGGGTAGATCACGTAATTAATGAGGTGGTACTGAACAGAATTGGGGAGAAGAGGAAGTTGTGGCACAACTTGACTAGAAGAAGGGATCGGTTGATAGGGCACGCTCTGCGACGTGAAGGGGTCACCAATTTAGTAATGGAGGGAAGCGTGGAGGGTAAAAGCCGTGGAGGGAGACCAAGAGATGAATACACTAAGCAGATTCAAAAGGACGTAGGTTGCGTAGTTACTGGGAGATGAAGAGGCTTGCACAATATTCTTCTGTAGCAACACATTTCTCGGATACAATTTGCAAATTGTGTAAAGGACGCTTTAGGTCATGTTACAAGAGCTAAATCATCCGCAAAAAGAAAAGCATAGAGCTTTGTGTTTCTATTTATTTGAATGAAGCCGTTTGACATTGGTCTCCACTAATGGATAACTTTATTTATATAAATAGTAAACAAGTATGGTGAAAGGATATGTTCTGTCCTCTACAGTTTTCACCCTCCACAGCTGCCTCTAGTACCATGGAAGTCAATGGAAGTTATTCCTTAATGTCTTAAAACATGCCCTATCACACTGTTCCTTATTCTTGTTAGTGTTTACCACATATTCCGCTCCTAACTGATTCTGAGGAGAACATTCTCATTTATTATCTTATCAGTTCAACTAATTTTTAACATTCTTCTACAGAGCACCACATCTCAAAACGCACCGAGCCTCTCTCTTCCGATTTACAAGAATACTAACCCACACAATATAAAATTGAAGTGTGTACTCCCATCAGCGGTATTTCACTTAGCATTTTGCTTGTGGACAAGGGTCGGCTTACGGTCAGGGAAAGTCAGTGTTCCCCCAATTATTTCATTTGTGGAGTATCTTTTCCGTTCGTTCTTGCCTTACGTAACTTTCTGTCATTTGCTGATTCCATCTGTGGAACCAAGAACTCTTTCGGATTGGTGTTTGAGAGTTTCGTGCCTCAATCTGTACAAACGGAACCCTTATAGGATAGCTTTGTTGTTCGTCCGTCTGTTTGCCTGTCTGTCTTTCCGACTGTTGAGAACCTTTTCTCTCTGCAACGATTAGAAGTATCATGTTCAAACTTATGTTACATACTAAAGTCTGTCGTCCCTGGTGTCGTATAAATTTTAAGCTTCTAAATCAGTTTAATCAAAAGATACGAACATTTCTATCACATCTTTTGCTGCTCGAAAACTCACTCATCAAAACGTAAAGGACACTTCTCTTTTACCTAGCATCATTAAATTTGACAGGAAGCAAGATTTCACCGCCGGCCCGAGTGGTCGAGCGGTTCTAGCCGCTGCAGTCAGGAACCGCGCGACCGCTACGATGGCAGGTTCGAATCCTGCCTCAGGCATGGGGATGTGTGTGATGTCCTTGGGTTAGTTAGGTTTAAGTAGTTCTAAGTTCTAGGGGACTGATGACCTCAGAAGTTAAGTCCCATAGTGCTCAAAGCTATTTGAACCATTTTTTGAACCAAGATTTCACAGTACAAATAAATGGAAAAATCCAAAATTGGTTATTTATAACTAAATCACACGAAGTAGTACTTCTTTTCTCATTTGTTAACCGACTTTGAACTTGAAATTAAAACATTCTCGAAAGTCTTGGAATCCTTAGGACTGATATCTTGCCATTAACGGTACCGTTAACAGGCAAAAATCGTCAATATCTTCGATTCGTGGAAAGGATAAAGTGTCTGTATACATAATCACGTTTGTACGGCACCTACTGGTACCTGGTCAACCCGTAAATGGGTGATGATGAAGATGATTTATCGTGGAGGGCGCTAAACAGCTAGGTCAACAGTGCTCTAAATGAGCGCCCTTACATGACTGCAAAGTTCTCTGCAGCCGGTCGGGACGCAAGAACAACCACGTGGGCTAACCGCCAAGCGGGCAGCTGAAAAGTGTCCTGTGCTAAATGTAGCTTGTAGTTTTCCAGAAATCTCCGAAAATTATCTAAGAAATTTGGAGATTGACATACTTGTACGTAAACATTTAAACTCTTTTGGTGATACGTTATTTGTGGGGTCATGACCATTACGACCGACTCCTCCCTCCCTTGAATCGATACCGGAATGTTAGGCAGGCTAAACAAGTTACCTAACTCGTGTGTCGGTGGCCGCCGTATCAGGAAGTGAGTGCTGGACTACGGAGTGTGATACTTTAGATGTGGTCGCTTCCAGGAACTTTTCTCCGAGTGTCTGCGTGGCGGACATGACTTTCTCCTCTCCTCTCCTCTCCTCTCGCCAGGTATTACCCCGGCAGTGTCTGGCGGAACAGGAAGGCAGGCACAACACAGCCTCCGTGTCTGTCTGTAGTACTGGGTGCCGCCGCTCCCGGACCTGCGCAGCCGACACCACGGAAGAACACCTGCTGTTGTTACCATTCTTCTGGGCACTCTCGCACTACTTTCGGCGTGTTCATACAATGACTATGTGAAGATCGCGATTGTGCAATTTAATCAAAACTGCATTGACGGACACTTTTCTATTGCCTTTACCTTTCAGATTATTTGCTCACCGATAATTTTTTTCATTTATTTCCTGACTAGTTTCTTGTGGCCTGCCGCTAGTTTCTCGTCCGTGCTAACCTCTTCATTGCAAAGTACCATTTACATCCAACATTGACTATTATTGTAGTCAACAATTTGAACTTTCTTTCTACATCTGGTTTGTGGAAGGTTTGGGCTAATTTTGGCATGCGGAATTCACTGGTAAAATCAATTTTTCTCTGTAACGTCACATTTCCTAAGTACATAACAAAATCCAAAACTGTATTGCGAAGATTGACACACTTAAAATAGACGAGATATAAATGTTGAGAACTCTAGAGCTCAGTACTACTGAAAATGTGTAAATACAGACGATGCCAATAGAAAGCCTAAACTAGTTCACTACTTGTACTCATCTTTAACCTTCTCTTGTACTCGAAAAATGTGATAACGATGTTCCTCTTTTGTTTTCCCTCCCATCACTTTCCCCAACAACATCTCAACAGTCATCGTCCATCATTGAAGTTTCCCAGTGACATTGATGATAACGGTGTTCCGTAGTTCGGATGTCTTCGTAAAAGAGTGTACACTGCTCACAGCTTACGATTGCCAAATTTTCCAGAAAGAACTGAAGGTGGGAATGTAAAAAGTGAATTTTAGTGACATTCTACGCCCCTTGTTCTTGTAGCTAAGATGTCACTCACAGTAGAAATACATCATCTCTTCTCTTGTCCTAAAAGCCCTTTGCAATTGCATTGAAAGAGTACTAATCAGCTAATTTGACATTTGTGAGTTTGGTATCTAAGGTTGGATCTTTCATCAGTTTTATTTCGGGCCGGCCGCGGTGGCCGTGCGGTTCTGGCGCTGCAGTCCGGAACCGCGAGGCTGCTACGGTCGCAGGTTCGAATCCTGCCTCGGGCATGGGTGTGTGTGATGTCCTTAGGTTAGTTAGGTTTAAGTAGTTGTAGGTTCTAGGGGACTTATGACCTAAGATGTTGAGTCCCATAGTGCTCAGAGCCATTTTTTTTGTTTCGGTCAACCAAATACATTTTCTTTCTGCTTTGCTTCACTCAGTTTAGGAAATTTTCTTTCATATGATTGAAGGCTCGACCTCCTTTATCCACAGCTTTTACAAACTTCATCACAATGCTCAGCCTGACATACGGAGGACGTAAAACTATTTTATCCGGTTAAACCAATGGAGTGTTTTTCACGTCTTCCTTTCCAGATATACATAATTTCCTTGTAGACCATTCCTTGACTCGATAATGGTTTTTGGCGTCACCGTTGCCCATAAGCAGAAAGAAACAACAGTGTTACGTGAACCCATTATTCAAACGTGCGGTTTGCAAGTTACAGACAAGAACAGGCAACTCTTTGTCTTGGGTCACAGGCAAATGCTCTGAAGATGTATTTTGATACTTTTCTTTAGGTGTAATTTTGCTAGAGTGCCGTGTAATATTTTTGAGGCGGAACTAACAGTCTGAAGAGTGGGCTTTAGACTCACACTACAGCTCTGGGACAGTGAATGCCTTTGCTTCTCGTTTTCCTTTCAACCTTTCGGTTAAAGTGGTAGTACAGGTTATTTGGGCAATATGAGACGCAAAATTTTTATCTTATCTCCAACAGATTAATGAAAATACAGTTTACATGCCTTCAGTCACTGGTTTCTTGTGAGGTTTTTGCGTGAGTTTCCCACACCGAGCAATGGTTTTCGGGATGGATTACACAATGACGACATTTGCTAGTTATCACTTTAACTCGATGTGAATTTTAAACACCTCAGTATTCCACTAACTCTCGGTAGAAACATTCACAGAGGTAACAAAAATTCGCATTACACTGTGCAACGTAAGAATGATGAGAATGACACCATTTGTATTTCAGCATGAACTAGGTCATAAAGTCTGTTCCGCACTATGGATTATTTTGCCATCAGGTGAGCAAAGTTTAGAATCTGTATGACGTTCGCCTTCTAGTGATGATTTGTAGATATTCTAGCGTTCCTTAATTTTTTAAGACGTTTAAACAAAAGAACGGTAAACAGAAAAATACTAAAATGTAGACTTTCACGGCGGAAATATGTCCATTATAATTATCCGGGCTGTTATGCCGTGGTCGGTTGATGAATTCTGTGTCGATTACCAACGTTTCGTCTCCGACTGCGGGAGACGAAACGTTGGTAATCGACACAGAATTCATCAACCGACCTCGACATAGCAACCCGGATAATTATAATGGACAAACAGAAAAATACAGAAAATAGACAATAAACAAAAAACTTAAATAGACAAAATTCTTAAGTGCTAGAACGTTTTGAAAGGCAGATTCGGATTCTCATACCAAAATACATACTAATTTATACATCTCAACTCAGATGCGATACCACTGTTGTGTAGCGTTATTTGTAGGATCCGTTCTGTCACAGTTCGCGCCCCCCCCCCCCCTTCCACCCCCCGGGTCGGAGGTTCGAGTCCACCCTCGGGCATCGGTCTGTGTGTCGTCCCTAGCGTAAGTTAGTTTTAAGTTAGATTAAGTAGTGTGTAAGCCATGGGACCGATGATCTCAGCAGTTTGGTCCCATAAGACCTTACCACAAATTTCCAAAAAAATAGGATTCGTTCCATTCTTATCCTTACACGGCTCGCTCCAGCACAGTGCAAGGTTCGCAGGAGAGCTTCTGTAAAGTTTGGAAGGTAGGAGACGAGGTACTGGCAGAAATAAAGCTGTGAGGACGGGGCGTGAGTCGTGCTTGGGTAGCTCAGTTGGTAGAGCACTTGCCCGCGAAAGCCAAAGGTCCCGAATTCGAGTCTCGGTCCGACACAAAGTTTTAATCTGCCAGGAAGTTTCACAGTGGAAGTTATTTCCGGTTGTTCTCTCACCTGTCCCTCTTTCTAGTGAGTACTTTCCACACATTCCTTTACTCGTCGCTTCTGTAAATGACTATTTCTTATCCAACCAGACTAATTTCTTTTCAGCACACCTCCGCAACGTCACATATCTAATGCTGCAATTTTCTTCCGGTTTACTCGCCATAATTCACTTCCAAACAGTTCTGCGCTCCAGACTTACAGTACAAATGGTTCAAATGGCTCTGAGCACTATGGGACTTAACTGCTGTGGTCATCAGTCCACTAGAACTTAGAACAACTTAAACCTAACTAACCTAAGGACATCACACACATCCATGCCCGAGGCAGGATTCGAACATGCGACCGTAGCGGTCGCGCGATTTCGGACTGTAGCGCCTAGAACCGCATGGCCACTCCGGCCAGCGCTTACAGTACATGCTCAGAAATTTCTGTCTCAAATTAAGGCCTTTGATTGATACTAGTATGTTTCCTTTAGTGTGGATTGACTCTTTGCTTGTGTAAACTGCTTCTTATAACCTCCTTTCTTCGTCATGCGTTATTTTGCTAAGAAGCAGAGTCCTCTCCCTTGGTCTTCTACGTGAAACCGGAAGTTTGATGGTCACTTTCTTGCTGTTGTCACTTTCTGCTACCTCCCATTACCTTTGGTTTCTTTGGTTTCTTATCAGTCCACATTCTGCACTCATTAGACTGGTCATTCAAACCAACAGGTCCTGTAATTCTTCCTCATTTTCACTGGCTATACCAAAATCGTCAGTGTATCTTATCATTCTTATTATTTAGCCTTGAGTTTCAATCTCATTCCTGAACATTTCGTTTATTCCAGTCATTATTTTTTCGATGTAAAGGTTGAACATTAGGGGAGAGAGATTACATCTTTGCCCTAAGCCCCTTTTAGTCCGAGAATTCCTCTTATCATTCTATTCTTATTCTTTCCTCTTCGTTCTTGTACATATTGTAAGTTACACGTCTTCCCCTATAACTTATACCAATTTATCCTGGGAATTTCAAACATCCTGCATAATTTTGCGATTTCAGATTTTTCTAGATCGACAAATCCTGTGAAGGTGACTTGCTTCGTCATAAGTATTTATTCTTTTATCGCAATACCCTCTTAGACTCTTTACCTTCCCTAAAACAGAACTGATCGTCATCTAAGTGATTACGAATTACCTTTACCAGAGGGTGAGGCGACCAGACGTCATAATGCCCATCAAGAATTGTCTTATCTATACAACATTAGCGAGAGTCCCAGAGCGCGAACGGCCCGTAGCTGCATTTAGCGAAAATTACGAGCATCTTCTTGTAGAGCCTTCCATAGTCCATTGAGAAACATCTCTACAACTCACTTTCATTAATCCAGCAGAGCCATGGTAGGAAACTCGAATCGTCTTTGAAGTTTCCCATTTTTATGGTTCCGTATCTGAGATAGTAAAATGGAACCCTTATAGGATCACTTCGTTGTCCGTCTGTCTGTCTGTCTGTTAGTCCGGCTGTTAGGTACCCTTTTTCTCAGAAACGGGTAGACTTAAGAAGTTGACATTTATGTCACATACTCGAGTCTACCATCTCTTTGCATAATAACATAATTAGCTTCTAGGTCAATGTAATCAAAAGATCTGGCCATTTATTCATGTATTTTAGTACTCGCCAACTCACTCATCAAAATCTATAACGTACGTCCCTTTGACCTAGACTCATAAAATTTGGCAATACGAAAGGTTTCGGAGCTAAAGTAAGGTAAAAAATTCGATAATTGTTAACTTGTATTTATATCCCACGATAAAAATTATTTTTTTTGTTATCCGACTTTCTGTCTGCCCGTGGGTTAAGATCCTTTTTTCTCAGTGATGGGTAAACGTATCAAGTCGAAATTTATGTCACATACTAAGCACTAAAGTCCCTTGGCGGTGTAAAAAATTCAAGCTTCCAAGCCAATGCAATAAAAAGATATGGCCGTTTATGTCACATATTTTGATATCTTGTAGATACGGATACCAGGGAAAAATTCGTCGAAATTCTCGATTCTCGGGATAATTAAACTATTTATATACATAAATAAGTTTGCACGAAACGCTTGTTGCACGAGTCCTTCTCGCACTTTCAGGGATTTTTTTCAGTGATTGCGACTTAATGAGTTGTGAGTGTTACGATAGGACGTTGAAACCCAACTGAACTGACAAGAAATTAAGTCTCCATAGAATGAGCGTGGAAAAGACTATGTGGAAAACTACTTACTAGAAGAGGGCAGAATGATACGACGTGTGTTAAGACAGGGAACAAAAATCATGGTACTAGAGGGAGACCACAGATAATAGTGAAAGACGGAAGTTGGAATGTATACAATAAGTAATTGAGGACGTCGGGCGTCAATTCTACTTTGAGATGACGAACACTATTTGTACAGGAGTGGATGTTGTGGAGGGTCACTTAAAATCAAAACTTGATGACCGAATGCTGACAGAAAACTGAAAAATAGGTCCTGCGAGTGTTTCGTAATCTAACACGTTGGTTCATAAGATACACCCCTGAGATACCTACCAACAACTGTCTAGCTTTTACCTGAACGTGGAATTCACAGATCCATCAACGCTCGATCTCTTCAATTATTAAGGTGAGGAAATTCAGTGAGGTTTCTTGCTGTTGTGATTTAACAGTAGTCAGTATTCACTGCTGGTAGTATGTGCGTTCGTTCAGAATATTTCAGTCCAGAGACGTAATAGAAAAATGGGTAAAAAATACGAAGGTATAATTTTTTTTTAAATTACGAAGGAGGTAGACGTTATACCTATATATCCTAAAATATTACTCAATAAAAAAGCCGTATAGATAATAGAAGCAAACATTTGGAATTAAAAATATAAATTGTTACATCCAGTCAAATGGTGACACGAAGGGCGTCTTGAAACCCTCTAACATTAACAATGCCAAATCCGATAACCTTGCCGACTCCGTATAGGTACGACATAAAAGCCAAAGACAAAGAAGAAGAAGAAGATTACATTGAATGAAAAAGCGGATAAGTCCTGCTGGAGGTGTTAATCTTAAATCAGTTCAGAATTTCTGAAGACCAGAGATTAGTAAGATGTAGAAGAAAGACCGAAGCACTAAGATCAACCAAAATTCATTACGTATCAGGATTTATTGTTTTAGATAATCTAAGAGTAGACCAAAAACAGCATAAAATTAATGAACATAGTACAGGCTGGATAATCAAGCGTGGAAAATACCACAATACTTTGCGTTACTTTGTAATCTACGTCGGTGAAGAGGAGAACAGAATCGAGACAAAATAATAATTTAAGTGGTACATACTACGTTGAACTGAACAACGTTATCCATGCACGGAAGTTTGAGAAGATCTTAGGAGAGGCGGGAAAATCCTAAGAGAGAAACTAAGTAGAACCCAAGTATGAAGAAAACTAAACAGGTTCTTATGCTGAGTAGACGTTGCAGACAATACACTGAAACTATTTTTGACAGTTGCAGGAGAAATTTTTAAGTCACTAATCTAGAACGAAAGACGAATAATCACTCAGTTGCTTAGACGATAATTTAAGCATTTAAAAAGTGTTAGTGATTTTTAAATGTAATCTGTATAATTACAGATGAAGTATTCCCTCCTTCCGCTTTCTCTGAAGCAGTTAAAGTTTCCATAGAGGAAGTTCAATTGAATTAATTAAATGAAATCATATGAATGTAAAACATGTAGACAACAATCGCCGAAAGAGGATTCATTCGATGCGGGTAAGTAATTCTGTTATCGCACGGAGTTCGTGATATACAAAGAAAGTGCCTCTGTTTAGTACAGAACGCAGCATGTGGCTACTATCATTTTTTCTAGGACTACCTTTTACAATAGAACTGCGGGGCCTGTGTCTGGTGTTAGAGACTGACGACGTCACTGATTGGTGATGTATCTCAGGGCCCCTATGTATTCTAGGCAACGGCCTTGCCGCAGTGGATACACCGGTTCCCGTGAGATCACCAAAGTCAAGCGCTGTCGGGTTTGGTCGGCACTTGGATGGGTGACCATCCGGGCCGCCATGTGCTGTTGGCATTTTTCGGGGTGCACTCAGCCTCGTGATGCCAACTGAGGAGCTACTCGACCGAATAGTAGCGGCTCCGATCAAAGAAAACCATCATAACGATCGGGAGAGCGGTGTGCTGACCACACGCCCCTCCTATCAGCATCTTCATCTGAGAATGACACGGCGGTCGGATGGTCCCGATGGGCCACTTGTGGCCTGAACACGGAGTGAGTGCTATGTATTCTGGTGAAAGGCAAATGAATGATTGAAAACGGCTGCGTCCGGTCTTTTCGCCTCCCAACAATTCGTTGCCGACTTCGCTATTCTAGGCGTTGAATATTCTGAAAAATGTCAAACTTCTAGGAAAGGTAATTGTTGTTTAAATGATAACAATAAAGTAAATTACATACTGAAGTTAAATCTTAATTAAAACCAGTAAAAATTTACATACACGAGAGACCCATATGATGCTCTGCAGCACAGATCGAAGATCAGACGTCGACAGAAGTAAGCTACCGATCGCGAAACGGTCGAGGTATTATCTCCTTTTTTGTTTTTGCCAACGGATACTTATAAGACAGATAGCTGTTATCTTTGACAGGATATCTGGTTTTACAATATAGATTTGAATGAACTATACGTTTACTTAACAAAAGAACGGAGGTGAACAAACGGGCTGGAACTAGGTCCTACTCTTGATATCAATGGGAAGAAATGAAAATTTTCTAAAGACAAATCTCACAGAGCTTGTCAATGAATGCGTACTTGCGTTACTCATCTCTCATTGGTAATACAACTGATCACTGTAGGTAAGCACGGCAGGTACTTCGGCGACCCAATGAGCCCTGGTAGGTCGTGAGAAACCTGTTTACCGACACCGTAGTGGAGAGTGTTGTCCAATCGAGGTCGTCTCGGCTGGGACCCCAAAACCCCCTGGCCTCTACCGGTCAGAGCAGCTTAAGTGCTTGGCTCTGTTTACTGGTTGCGTTACGGAGTACCCCTTACCCCCTTACAGCAAATGACGCGAAACGCGACGGCAACACAACAGTGCCCCCGAGAATAAGCAACAAGAATTCTTAACATGTGCCAGACCTGGTACAGGGGAAGGACGTAGGACTTGAAATTCCCGTCTGGACTTCCAGATTTACGTCATCCGCGGATTCAGTGAATCGCT
Source organism: Schistocerca piceifrons (assembly GCF_021461385.2). Taxonomy (NCBI): domain Eukaryota; kingdom Metazoa; phylum Arthropoda; class Insecta; order Orthoptera; family Acrididae; genus Schistocerca; species Schistocerca piceifrons. Next base: position 533,933,495 of record NC_060140.1, read on the forward strand.
TAACGCACGTGCTGCGTGGTTCCTTTAAAAAGAGGACGGCCTTTTCCTTGTTCCAAGCTTATCTCATCTGAGTTATACACCATCTCTAACGACTTCTAAACCAAAAACTAAACTAATCTTCGCCTGAACAGGCCATGAAGGCCAAACGGTACCGACCGGCCGCCGTGTCATCCTCAACCACAGGCGTCACTGTATGCGGATATGGAGGTGCATGTCGTCAGCACACCACTCTCCCGGCCACATGTCAGTTTAAGAGACAGAAGCCGTTACTTCTCGATCAAGTAGCTCCTCAGTTGAGTCTGAGTGCACCCTGCTTGCCAACAGCGCTCGGCAGTCCGGATGATCACACGTCGAAGTGCTAGCCCAATCCGACAGCGCTTAACTTCGGTGATATTACTGCAACCGTAGTTACCATTGCGGTAAACAATGCAGAAATACTAGAACTGACACGTTTCGAAGGAGCAAGTCTACAAAAATCTTACAAAAGCGAAAAAATAAAATAAAAATATCTGAAATTCGTGTTCACTTCCCTCGTAGCAGTGTCATCCTCAAATCGGCAAAATAAAATGAAAAAATCTTTGTATGTATTTCGTGAACGCCGTCAGCTTCAGGACAAAAGCACTTCCCGTGCACAATCCGTATTCCTCCAGGAAAAACATACGGATACAAAAACATAGGTAGCGTGTCGGAACACCTCGCGTGCACAATGAAAACATCGAAGACTATGAGCATCCCTACGAAGATCCCCGGGAGTTCGAATGTCATCCCACACTGAATGTCAACGTACATACAAGACGACAATTATTTAACTATATGAAATAAAATCGCCATAACTTCTGAACAGTTTGCGCTAGGACGTTCATACTGCAAGGTTGGCAGCGGGCATGATGGGAATTAGTACGCGCATGTTTGGTTTGGTTTAGCGACGAAGCCCACATTCATTTGGATGGGTTCGTCAATAAGCTAAATTGGCGCACTTGGGGGACTCAAAATCCGCATTTCGCGATCGACAAGTCTCATCACCCGTGAAACGTCCCCTTAGAAAAATTAATGAATTACTGTGCTGATAAACCTCTTACATTATTTGACAATATTCTTCAAAACTTCGACTGACTCTGCGGTGGGTTTACTCTGTTGTGGTCCATTACCTGTCTGCATGTCGGGAGTCAGCACTGTCTTTCCGTTGGAGGGACAACACTACTTCTTCAAGGCTGCATGGAAATCCACTACTTCCGTGTGCATTTTCATTTACTGCTCAGACTTTGAGAAAAACACTGCAATTTTACTGTGATGAACGATCAGAACTGTCTTTATGGACTGTGAGAAAATTTTAGCTTTTGACCAACATTGTATCAATAAGTGTGTGCATTTGATTTCTTTGTTATTGTAATTGTGAAAAAATTTTAACAAATATGTATTGGCCAGTGCCCAAAACAATTTGTAAAATTTTTTGTGGGGAGCATGGGGGCTATGTAAGTAGGCTGTTTAGGTTTTCTTATTGGTAACGCCACGTAGTGCTCTGTATGAAAATCAATGGCTGTGCTGTGTGCAGTCTGTGGCTAGTTTGCATTGTTGTCTGCCATTGTAGCGTTGGGCAGTTGGCTGTTAACAGCACGTAGCGTTGCGCAGTTGGAGGTGAGCCGCCAGCAGTGGTGGATATGGGGAGAGAGATGGCAGAATTTTGAGAGCGGATGATCTGGACGTGCGTCCATCAGAGACAGTACATTTGTAAGACTGGATGTCATGAACTGCTATATATATTATGACTTTTGAACACTATTAAGGTAAATACATTGTTTGTTCTCTATCAAAATCTTTCATTTGCTAACTATGCCTATCAGTAGTTAGTGCCTTCAGTAGTTTGAATCTTTTATTTAGCTGGCAGTAGTGGCGCTCGCTGTATTGCAGTAGTTCGAGTAACGAAGATTTTTGTGAGGTAACTGATTTGTGAAAGGTATAGGTTATTGTTAGTCAGGGTCATTGTAGGGATTTTTGAAAGTCAGATTGCATTGCGCTAAAAATATTGTGTGTCAGTTTAGTGTTGATCAGAATAAGTAAAGAGAGTAATGTCTGAGTACGTTTAGTTTTGCTCAGCTGTTTGAAAATCAAACAATGTAAGAGGTTTATCAGCACAGTAATTCATTAATTTTTCTAAGGGGACGTTTCAACCGCAACAGGTGACTGTGTGGTGTGCAATGTTCAGTCACGGAATAATCGGTGCAATATTCAAAAATGGCTCTGAGCACTATGGGACTTAACATCTGTGGTCATCAGTCCCTTAGAACTTAGAACTACTTAAACCTAACTAACCTAAGGACATCACACACATCCATGCCCGAGGCAGGATTCGAACCTGCGACCGTAGCAGTCGCGCGGTTCCGGACTGCGCGCCTAGAACCGCTAGACCACCGCGGCCGGCGGTGCAATATTCGTTGATGGAACTGCCGAACGGTACGTGAAGGTTTTGGAAGATGATTTCATTCTCCTTATCCAAACTGACTGATTTCGACAAGATGTGGTTCATACAAGACGGAGGTCGACCCTATAGAAGCAGGAGAGTGTTTGATGTCCTGGAAGAGGGCTTTGCGGACCGCATTCTGGCTCTGGGGTACTCTGAAGTCGCTAGCATGGGCCTCGATTGGCCGCCATATTCTCCGGATCTGAACACATGCGACTCCTTTTTGTGGGGCTACATTAAAGGCAATGTGTACATCAATAACACCAAAACCACTGCTGAGCTGAAACCAGCCATTCAGGAGGTAATCGACAGCATCGATGTTCCGACGCTTCAGCGGGTCATGCAGAATTTCGATATATGTCTGCGCCACATCATCGCCAACGATGGCAGGCATATCGAACATGTCATAACCTAAATCTGTAGCGATATTTACTTGTTGAATAAAGCGTGTGCACGTCGTAATTTGTAATAATCTACGGCCGACGCGATAGCCGAGCAGTTCTAGGCGCTTCAGGCCGGAACCGCGCGACTGCTACGGTCGCAGGTTCGAATCCTGCCTCGAGCATGGATGTGTGTGATGTCCTTAGGATAGTTAGGTTTAAGTAGTTCTACGTTCTAGGGGACTGATGACCTCAGATGTTAAGTCCCATAGTGCTCAGAGCCATTTGAACTACTTTTTTTTCACATAGTTCAATAACTGTCACCCTGTACATACATATCCAGCGGTCACAGGCGCTGCAGACCACGCGCTGCTTCCACAAGCTGGCTCCATTCCTTTCTGTTTTGTGCTCTGTCGCTACATGTTTCGATCACCAGGGCTTTCAGATCCTTCCCAGGCCATCGTCCAACCAGCGCCGCTGGTGTTTGGTTTCACCTCAAGTACTATCTTCACTTGTCTTTCTTCTGGCATGCGGGGTACATGGCCTGCCCACTACGTTCTTTTGCTCTTCATCTTCGTAGTGTTGTTGGTTATTGCATCAAGAGGTATATTTCCTCATCGTCCTTTATCTAATATCGGTCCCCATATCCTTCTCATTACTCTTCTTCAAATATTAACAGTTTTTTTTCTTTTCTCGTTTATTCATGTTCCAAGTACATATAAAGTAGCTATTCAGAGACTACGTTATACTGGCAGGTCTTTTTCTGCCTCTCCTGTAATCTGTTCATTTAATGTAGTTTCATTTTTCCTGTTATGCGCCATAATCTCTAATCCAGTAGATCCAGTTTACTACCCTTATCCTGCAAGCGCACAATTGCGAGGTCTTCTTCAGTCTCCAACAAAGGGTGGCTAGTTTCATAGATGTGCATGCCTACGAATGATGCTTCGAAGATATCAAGCTGAAAAGCGTCCCTCCGTTTCTTGTGCGTAAAACTTGAAGAACGTAGTTGGCTTTACAAATATTACACCAGATTTTGTAGATACCAGTTTAATGCTATTTATCAACTTCTTGTTTTAAGTTATTCCTTAATTTAGGTTGTAACATGTTGTTTTCGAATGCATCATAGAGTTTAACCGGATTAAAGTTGTTAGGTATCTCTGCGATAACTCACCGACATGCGGATTCACCACACTCTTAATTTTCTCCACGGCATTCTATTTAGCTTCGTATGCTGTTTCTTACGTGTTAAGTTATTGACTGTGCTTTCATGGTATCCGTTAGCTCTTGTTAGCTGTCTTATAATACTGAGCTCCGTCATTCTGTCATTTTTACTGACTGGAACTTTAAAAAGCTCTATCTACTAGACAACAAAGGGTGGAGAGCCTTTGGCCACTTGGACGACAAGGGTAGTTACATATCAAAATGTCCGTTTTTTCCGCTTTCCTGCACATTTTGAAGCCATCCCTACCTTCTTGTTTCGTGATATTTAGACCAAGGAATTACTGTCCTAAATCGTTGATAAGACATTAAATCGTAATGTGCCGTATTTTTATTATTTATTTACTTTCCTGTGCTGCTCTCCAATCTGAAAGATCGAACAAATGTGCGTCCTGCCTAAGTGAAAGAAAATACAAGTCAGTCCCTTCTTCAGAAGCTGATATATTAAAGACCTGCCAGTCAACGACGACAACATCAGATAAAGAGCAGAGGCACGTGATGGACACGTACGGGGTGTGAAGTCGGCAGTGGCCTAGTGAAGGGTTTCATTCTGGCATTCATCCAAAGTAATTCAGGAAAAACGAAAAATTGCAGTGGATGTGACATGCTATTAGAGCACCATCGAACAGGACCACTAAAAGCGACAGAACAGCTTCCCAAAGGGGGACGACCTCTTGAACTACGTTGTAACCTACGGAGCTGAGAAAGAAATTTTCACATGTCGTCCCACGCTAAGACACTGCCCAACGTCAATGGTGCATTGCCAGAGGAGAGTACGTGTTCCGTGTATCCTGCAGCCACAGTTCTGCTATCGTGCGGATAACATGTGCGTCACAGAGTCCGAGTGAAATGCCATGGCCATTAGAAACGCTCTCTAAATTCGAAGTACATCCGGGCAGTACGATTCTTTGAGGCAAAACTACGTTGCATACAGACTCACCGTGAAATTCTGGCGGTATATGGACTAAATGCAACGTCGTGTCTACCCGTAGTGAAATCGTGCCAACAATTTGAGCAAGGTGTGATAGACATGGGTGGTGCTGATCCATAATACGGTAGAGATCTTGCGCCATGCCATCTCCATCTTTTCGGAAATATATTTTCGAGTGTTGAGGACGTTCACACAGAGGTTCTCGAATGTCTCCGTGACCTAGCAGCAGGTTCTACTGTCGAGGAATTGAATGACAGAACGTTCCGACCGTTGTTTACAGATTTCTGGGATCTTGAAAAATAGTGTAATGAATGCCCATTTTGAACCGTAGTCGAGCATTCAAGTTACTTGGCCTGCCGTAGTAATATGCAACCTACTTCATTAAGCCCCTTAGTAAATGGTACCTGGACAATATTCGAAGTTATATGGAGAAAATTAAGTCTACGTAGAAACTGCAAAATTATTTATGAGTACAAACCAAAGTGGCTGAGCGTTGTTCATTCTGTAGCCAAGAGCCTTCATGGCTTGCAGAGCTTAAATACACTACATCTATGCGTTTAGATGGGGGATCTACACTCATCCAAAATGCAAGTCTAGTGTGCTGGGCATTGCTCCAGCTGTCTTGGTGTCCATTTGTAAGCTGTTAGGCGGAAAGATACAATATTGTTTCACTATACTATAGAAGGTCAAACGCTGCAAGCAGCCACTTGGAGCTGTGTTTGAAACGACAGCATCAGTCAAGATAAAAGCCACACTGTTCACGGATATCAAACGAGTTCCTCGATAGGCCGTGAAGGCCCAAGCAATATCTATCGTAGTAAAAGATATCCGCTAAATTTCGATTACGCGAAGTCACATAAATCTGAAAGCTGTAAATTCAACTAAATACTTAGGGATTCCAGTTACAAATATCCTAAATTGGAACGATCACATAGATATTGTTGTGGGTGGGGCAAACCAAATACTGCGATTCATTGGCAGAACACTTAGAAGGTGCAACAGGTCTACTAAAGAGGCTGCTTACACCATGCTTGTCCGCCCTATTCCGGAGTACTGCTGTGCAGTGTGGGATCCGCATCAGATGGAACTGACGAATGACATCGAAAATGCACAAAGAAGGGCAGCTCGTTTTGTATTATCGCGAAGTAGGGGAGATAGTGCCACAGACGTGATACGTGGAGTGGCAATCATTGAAACAAAGGCGTTTTCCATTGCGACGGAATCTTCTCATAAAATTTCAGTCACCAATTTTCTCCTCCGATTGCGAAAACATTCTGTTGGCACCCACCTACAAAGGGAGAAATGATAATCACGATAAAATAAAGAGACATCTGGGCTCGCACAGAAAAATTTAAGTGCTCGTTTTTCCCGCGCGCCCTTCGAGAGTGGAACGGTAGAGACAGCTTGAAGGTGGTTCATTCAGCCCTCTGCCAGGCACTTTATTGTGAATAGCAGAGTAATCACGTAGATGTAGATGTACCGGCCTCCGTGTCATCCTCTGCCTTGAGGGGTCATCAGGATGCGGTATGCAGAGTCATGCGGTGAGCACATAGGTCTCCCGGTCTTTCGCAGACTTTCCAGACCGTGGAGCCGCTACTATTCGGTCAAATAGCTCCTCAATTTGCTCCTTGGCAGTACCGGGAATCGAACCTATGCCCTTCGGATGGCAGTGTCCATTGGTATAATCTGAAGAAAGTGAAGTCTGCCATGAAGGAGCGTATGACATTTCTGGTAAACAACCACATTAGACCCCTTAAGAGAAGTCATTTTCCTGCATGAGACTGTCCTTTGTTTTATTAGCTATTTGGTGATTTCGCTCCCTTGTACTATATAAAGCAACATCAAACAAAAATGACGTTATATACTACCGTTAGTCACCATGATACGATCCACACAGCTGTGTAGAAAGATCAGCATATAACGGCCATCCATATTCATGTTAAATGGCGTAATAACGTATAATGAGTTATGTGGAGTTCAATAGCTAGAATTAAAAAGAAATGCAAAACTTACGCGGGTTTATTCACCGTATCAGCATATACAGTACATTAAAACAGGTCACCGTATGTCGAATGTTGTCTTCCACATTTGCAATTTAATCTACTGAATTATTTCACGTGTTATTAACTGAAGTTCATTGCAAATACCAGTAGCGGTACAGGGGTACAAGTTCGTGCCTTCTTCACCGATGAACAGCAGTCAGCACGGGTGCATGAAACAGGCGCCTGCCGCAGAACCTCATAAGCAGCAACGTTCGCCAAACTGTCGTTGAGGAAACATTGTTGATGCCTCCTTGGTTCCTCTGAGCGCTCAGTTTCTTAACAGTTACACGTCTGTTCGCCCTTATACATCCCCACAGCCAGCATTCACCTATGTCATCTATGGCCCGTGGCGACAACAGCTGCCAAGGCGCCTGTTTTGGATAGTGCCATGTGGTCATACAGGGTGTACTTTAACCACGGAGACGTGCGAACAGTTTACAAACTTGGCGTTTCGTAAGTGCTTTCACCGTTGACCCGTAGTTGACGCGAATTGATTTTTCTGTTTCGGATTGCTAAGCTTGAGATGGAGAATTTCATGGAATTTTACATGATTTTAAAGCGTTTTTCCCATGTGGACGTCAGAATAATCGCTCCGTTTCCTTATTACGACAACGACTGCATTATTTTGCGCATCCTCGCGACACCATTTACATATCTTACACTGATAGTACTGCCACCTGTAGTCTGTCAATGACGTCCAACATAGGCAGTGGTCACATTAAAATAACTGCAGCGTGTATTTCCGAGTTCCGGCGCCACGACCAGTCAAGTTCTATCTCACGTCCTTGCGAATTGTGGAACGGTGTGTTTGATAGACACAATAGCATCTATAGTGTAACCTTGTCTCCTGCTAACGTCAGTCTGTGAGTGAGGTGCTACGACTTATGACTGAGCAGAGGTTTAGCACTTTTGGAATCGGAATCCTTTAGTCATCCATGGATATCGTGTAGGTGACGCGAATTGATGTTTCTGTTCCATATTTCTAAGTTCGAGATGAAGAATTTCATGGAATCTTTCATGACTTTAAAGCGTGTCTTTCATGTAGAGACGTTACTTTTGTGCCCTTGTGAAGAGAGTAGTCTTTGATGCATGATACAGGATTGGTTTGCTACCAATCTGTCCGACTAGTAGATCATTTAAATTCGTCACACTACCAGCCAGTGGGCAGTATTTAATGTTTTTCGAGATATCTAGGCTTGTTTAGTTTTAAGTTTTCACGTGTTCAAACTTCCTGTACCATATTTTCTGAGCAATAATTTTCTATGTGCCATCGTCGTTCAACTAGATTGTGTAATTATATGCTACTATACTCAAATATTTTGTAAATCAATTTACTTTCTTTGCCGTCACGTACCGATTCAGATGAATTTATACGCGGAGCTCCATTTTACAGTTAGCGCAATAGCAAACGACATAGTGGTCTTTAGCATCAGCAATGATTTCTGTTTTTTTACTCGTATTATTATTATTCTGTCTACGATCGACAGCAAACTATTTACTAAGGACGGTGAACATTACACATAGTCTTTCTATGGATGTTTTTTATAGCATAAGGCAAGTAGCGGAGCAGACGGGGGTGGAAGAGTTTCAAGTCGTCATTTTGTTACAAAGTGTGATTATTTTAAATTTTGTATTTGCTAGTTATGCTACCAGTCCCGCGTACACTGTGCTCATTGCAAGCAAGGGGACCATAATCACCGTTGTTTATACGATTTTAACGTAAATTCAGTTGCTTGATAAGAGTAACCAGTTTCGGCAGATTTCAACCTTGCTTTTTTAGATTATCCGTTTCCAAAAGTACACAGGGGTACACAGTGTCTTAGAGTAAACATACACACTGCGTGGTAGACTTCAAATCAAATAGCATAAATGACTGTGAAATATTGTCAGAAACATAAGAATCTTTGATTCCAAACACAGAACCGTACGTCGAAGAATGGTTCCGTGATTCTTCACGGTTTCTTTTAGACAGCGCGAGGTTGTCACGATAATCTAATAAAAAGGCTGTTGTGTATTACGATAAACCTTTTAGGTAGGAAAGGTTAAAGAGAAAATATTTCAGCAACTATGGATTTCAGTAAATAATTTTGCAAACTCTGTACTTGGAATGATATTACTACAATCTGATGCTCTGAAAAGCTGTAGACATTGGGAAATTCAGAGTAACAGTCCAACAGCGTAACAGACGATTTAGGATTATGGAAGGTAATGCAAACAACGTTTTTCTGAATGTGCTGAGATTATATTATTACGGTAGAGATTAGAACTTTTTTTCGTGGCATGCTATAAATGCAAACTTACTTGTTCACAAAATAATTGTTTGATAAAGGAGCAGAAACACAGGAGAGAAAGGGCAACCACTACGAGGATGCATAGATTAGAGGATAGGCGATGTACACAGAACTGACAGGTAATACCTGGTATTGTATGACAGAAAGAGATATAGAAGTAGATGTAGAAAAAGTAGATATAGTAACAGACGATATGAACTTGGTATAAGTCAAACTCTTCTAAAATGAATCTCGACTGTTTGATTTAAGGAAAAAGTTAGATGACTCCAATTGGTGAACGTCTGCTTTTCCTGTCTTCTCTGTTTGCCCTTGTTTTTTTAATTCAATTGTTTGGTCAAACTGTTGATAATGCGTTGTCCACATACCTCTTAGCAGAAATTATGTGTAGCTTCCAGTTAAACGAATCGTGATGTGTCTGGCCTGTTTCGGAGTGTGAAACTAACAAATCGTAAATGGCAGCAATAACTAAATGGCTCTGAGCACTATAGGACTTAACTTCGGAGGTCATCAGTGCCCTAGAACTACTTAAACCTAACTAACCTAAGGACATCATACACATCCATGCCCGAGGCAGGATTCGAATCTGCGACCGTAGCGGTCGCGCGGTTTAGACTGTAGCGCCTAGAAGCGCTCGGCCACCCCGGCCGGCCAGCAATAAATAATTTAATAAATACTAATCGTCAGAAAAGTTAACAGAAAATTTATTCTTAGTGTGATGACGAGCAACTCACTCTAATTTTAACAAAATTAAATGTTCTGTGCACAACGTGACGAAATTCTCCTTCATTATTTACGTGTGATATCGAAAATAACTCACATAAATCAGTAACATAAGCAAATAATTTGGCATGATCATTTATAGTTCTATAATATGGATGGCCAACGTAAATCTTGTACGGGGGGAAACCAATGTTGGCGCGCGATTGATAGAAAGATCCGTTTAAGTGTGTCTCCTTTGTCGCCGCGCGGAGTGGCCGTGCGGTTTAAGGCACCATTCACGGATCGTGCTGCCCCTACTGCCGGAGGTTCGAGTCCTCCCTCGGGCATGGGAGTGTGTGTTGTTCTTAACGTAATTTAGTTTAAGTAGTGAGTAAGTCTATGGACCGATGACCTTAGCAGTTTGGTCCCTTAGTAATTCACACACATTTGAACATTTGTCTCATTTGCCATGCAAGTATCTCACAGCAACCCTAAAAATAAGAGCTGCATGATTTGTGATAATTTCAGCGTCAACACAAGAGCCACAGATTAACAATAAAGCAAAAGTGTCAGAAACCACATAAGGACCTAACTCCTCGCGGTGGAATGCAAGAACATTTACTACACTCTATCCGGTAAACGATCAGCGATATTTTTTCTTAAAATAGTGGCTCTTGTGATGTATATCTAGATAAGAGTTTGGTTGATCTATCTTTTGCTTATTGTTTTTTCGAGAGGCAGTTATGTGTAATTCGGCTTCCTCCATATCTTCTTTCGTACATCTCGGTACACCGCCGGTCTATTCCACCACCGACTTGCCATTTTGCCATTTCGTCACTGTGTTCCAGCATGGTGTTCGCACATCTTCATTTCTGGAGAACTATAATCTCTTTCCATTGTTCTCTTATTCACCATGTTCTCGTTCACGTCTTCATAAGTCGTCGTTGTAGTCGCGGTTAACTTAATAAATTTAATTATAAAGTTCTCTTCTGTAACGATCGGGCGTTCAGCATTATGCCATTCATGAGTCGACAATTTACTATTTAATTTTGTGGTTTCTAATTATTACTGTTCTGTTACGGCCAACACTTATAACCACATGTAACAAAGGAGAGTAACACCCTTTCGATCACATCGTTGGTCTTATTAAGGAGTTCTCAAATACCCATACCATTCCAAGATAAGTTGTATTTAGTGCTTGCATACTTTCTGTGATAAATACCAATATATTATCAACACGATGTCATCCGAACAACTGAAATAACTAGCCGGCCGCGGTGTCCAAGCGGTTCTAGGCGCTTCAGTCTAGAAGCGCGCGACCGTTGGGGTCGCAGGTTCGAATCCTGCCGCGGGCATGGATGTGTGTGATGTCCTTAGGTTAGTTAGATTTAGGTAGTTGTAAGTTCTAGGGGACTGATGAACTCAGCTGTAAAGTCCCATAGTGCTCAGAGCCATTTGAACCATTTTTTTAAATAACTAACTTTCACGAAAAATTTCTCCTATGTTTAGGCCTTGCATTCGGAAGTTTTCAACCGCTCCACATTATATTCTAGACCATGTTTTACCTCTTTTGTATAGGCTATGATTATGGACGGGATTTTGCAACAGTATCAATATCACAAGATGAAACGCTCCTAGTACAATATATTGAAATTATGAAGTATTTGCGCCAAAATACTTTTTACCACATATACCGGTACTTCGGTACTATCAAGCACAAATGATGACCATAACGTTTAGCTTAAAGGCTTCCTCAGTAGTTTCTGTACGTTGCTCAGATGCAAATTGCTCCACTGATGAATTCAAAACTCCCGTATTCAATTTAAACAAGGCCACAATGCCAGTCATAACTGTCCTTAAAGGGTAATGAGTACAAATGAAAGTAAACACCGTTTGCTCCAGTGATCAATAGCGCAACTGGACCCCCACCTACATTCATGTTCCTTGAATTTCTTGGTTGCACCACAGCGGAAAGTGATTACACATGTTAAGCAATGAGAAGCCCTGTAACGATCCATAATGACAACCTGCTTCTTTTACAGGTTAAGTGTTTCGTCGTCACTCAGGCAACCTCCAATCTAGCCGATTCTAAGAAACATATTGGCCCACAAATGAAATGAGAAATAATTTCAGTGGGGGAAAATTACGGTTTGCTCACGTCTTTCTTACGGGTCCCAACGGTAGTGACAAGACTAATTCGTATGACTAGACTCGCAACTGAAAACAAGATGATCATTGCACGCCATGATCTAGGAAACTATTGTCAAAGCACAGACAACTCTGCTGTCTTCACTAGGGAACAAAACATGTAGAAAAAGGTAATATATACGTAGCTGTAAGTCACTTTATAACGTTTCGTATCAAGAAGTATTCGATTCAGTGCTGAAGATCGCTCTAGATATGTCTAAGGGAAGTGTAGTGCATTGGCAGTGTGGCAGACTGTATTGGTTATATCACCAAACTTGTCGTAGAATACGTGAATATTAAGGATTAAGAGCCATCTGCAACAAAGATTTAAAAAATATCAGTCGCTTCCATAGATAACTGAAAACTGTTTGAAAGCTTACAACAGGCTTCTCCTAGTATAAAATATAACTTGCTAAAAGTGGGCTGCTCTGCGACTGAGCCTACTTTGTGACAACAGCACGTTCCAGGTTTTTTATTCTTAAATACTGCAATTGAGGTCAACATTCAACATAAAGCTCTCCTGCAGAGTGTTCTATGTGCTGCCATTAGTGATGGAAGCCACAACTACGTGTATTACACCTGATTTGGTCACAAAGCTATTTTGTTTGCAGGTGAAAAATTCTTGGCAGATTTCTTGGAAACTTTCTGCTACTATCAATAACTTATAAAAGCTGAGTAACGTAGTAAGTTCATATAAATACGTTATATGTGGTGACCTTTCTGTATAAGAGTTAAATTTTACAAAAAATTTCTTCAGCGAGTGGAAAGCGAAATTTATTTTCGTAGATTATAGGAGTAACTCTACGGCAGCACACTTTGCTGCAGAAAAAAAGTGTAACCGTGCAAATTGTAGAAAATAATTCTCCTTAATGAAAGTAAGTACCTTTGTGAATAATGCAGTAAAAAAGGCAAGTTTTACGTCGTTCCTAAGTATAACATACAGTAGCTCAGAATATTGTCTGAAATGCCATGGCATTTTTTTTCATACCATTGAACTTACGTCTAACAGTCTGAGCTATTTATCTTGCTTAGAGGATCTTATGTTACATGTGTTGCCAACTGCTTTTTCTCTCACGGTTCCACTGGAGAGGTGCGTTAATAAGAGTGGGAAAGTTTTCTTTAATTTCCTAGATTAATGCAGTTTAGTTTCTTATTCAATGTGGATATTATTATTTGTATTTTAAAATATTAGGAAAATAAACGTCATCAAATAGACAAACTATGTGACAAATTGTTTTCTAGGTACGGTTAAATCAAAACTCATATATCTGGGAAAATTTGTGAGAAAGTTACAATTGGTCCGCCCCTCTTTCTGACAGATGGATTTAAATCTACTTTTCCAGTCTTAGGCTTCGTGCCACAGTATTGTACTCAGCTGGCAAGGTAGCTTCGTGGGAATTAATATTTCGCATTCTGAAACCTCATTGCACATATACAGGGTGTTACAAAAAGGTACGGCCAAACTTTCAGGAAACATTCCTCACACACAACTAAAGAAAAGATGTTATGTGGACATGTATCCGGAAACGCTTAATTTCCATGTTAGACCTCATTTTAGTTTCGTCAGTATATACTGTACTTCCTCGATTCACCGCCAGTTGGCCCAATTGAAGGAAGGTAATGTTGACTTCGGTGCTTGTGTTGACATGCGACTCATTGCTCTACAGTAGTAGCATCAAGCACATCAGTACGTAGCATCAACAGGTTAGTGTTCATCACGAACGCGGTTTTGCAGTCAGTGCGTCGGCCGGAGTGGCCGAGCGGTTCTAGGCGCTTCAGTCTGGAACCGCGCGACCGCTACGGTCGCAGGTTCGAATCCTGCCTCGGGCATGGATGTGTGTGATGTCCTTAGGTTAGTTAGGTTTAAGTAGTTCTAAGTTCTAGGGGACTGATGACTTTAGATGTTAAGTCCCATAGTGCTCAGAGCCATTTGAACCATTTGCAGTCAGCGCAATGTTTACAAATGCGGAGTTGGCAGATGCCCATTTGATGTATGGATTAGCACGGGGCAATAGCCGTGGCGCGGTACGTTTGTATCGAGACAGATTTCCAGAACGAAGGTGTCCCGACAGGAAGACGTTCGAAGCAATTGATCGGCGTCTTAGGGAGCACTGAACATTCCAGCCTATGACTCGCGACTGGGGAAGACCTAGAACGACGAGGACACCTGCAATGGACGAGGCAATTCTTCGTGCAGTTGACGATAACCCTAATGTCAGCGTCAGAGAAGTTGCTGCTGTACAAGGTAACGTTGACCACGTCACTGTATGGAGAGTGCTACGGGAGAACCAGTTCCAAAGAAATCAGGTGCTGACATGCGAAAATTACCAGACTATCAGTTTAATAAGTCATGGTTGAAAAATACTGACACTAATTCTTTACAGAAGAATGGGAAAACTGGTAGAAGCGGATCTCGGAGGGAGATGAGTTTGGATTCCGGAGAAATGTAGAAATACGCGAGGCAATACTGACTCTACAACTTCTCATAGAAGATAGGTTAAGCAAGGCAAACCTACGTTTATAATAGTTGTAGAGTTATAGAAAGCTTTTCTGGAAGTATTTTCATCGAGTGTAGCAATGTATGGAAGTGAAACATGGAGTATAAACAATATAGACAAAAAGAGACTAGAAACTTTTGAAATGTGGTGCTACAGAAGAATCTGAAGATTAGATGGGTATATCACATAAGTAATGAGGAACTACTGAATAGGATTGGGGCGAAAAGAAAATTGTGGCAGAAGCTGACTAGAAGAAAGGATCGGATGGGTGGGCACATTCAGAGACATCAAGGTATCATCAGTTTAACACTGGAGGGAATCTTGGGGTAAAGTTCATAAAAGGAGATCAAGAAATGAATACAGTAAGCTGATTGACGAGGATGTAGGTTGCAGTACATAATGGGAGATGAGGAGGCTAGCACAGGATAGAGTAGCATGGAGGGTTGCAACAAACCAGTCTTCGTATTGAAGGCCACAATAACAAACTTTAATTTGAATACAGGCTGCGTTCAGCCCCACTTAGATTTTTACTGCTGTTATTGTTTCGGTCAACCGCTTTGTTATTTATTTTGAACTGCTCTCCAGACTGTCGGTTACCAGGTATCCTCTTAATTTCAGGGGAACTGCTGTTTCCCACATACTCGAAAATCTCCCTGCTACTCATATGTAGGCCTGACCTTGGGAATCTTTCCCTGTAACATACTTTCAACCCTTTTTTCAGCAATGACTCATTTAGTAATATGTGGCCAACCATTCCTGTCCTATCTAAAACTGCTAACGGGATCGAAGGATTCCATCCAGCCACTCGTTGATCAGTTTGGTGTGGCAATATAAGGCAGGAAAAGGAATGCTGAAGTTTCAAATGTCTCCTTTACGGAATCGGTCACGCAGGAAGATCGTACAAACTGATAGTCGTTTGAACATCACACAGACTTCCGTATGGAGGACACAGTAATAGGCACCGCTGACGTAGGGAAACAGCTGACAGAGTTGCAAACAAATACGTCGCCAGGTCCGGACAGGATCCCAATTCGGGACAGGCCACTTACTTAGCTTGCATTTATCACGACTATCACGTCCAGAACAAAGTCCCAAGTTAGTGGAAAGAAGCGCAGGAGGCTCTTGTGAAATAAGAAAGTTAAAAGAATGGACCCGAAAAATTACAGATCAATATCCTTAACATTGGTTTCCTGTAAAATTCTTGAACATATTCTCAGCCCTAACATAATATACTTCCTTGAAACGGGGAAGATTCTGTCCACAAATCAGAACGGTTTTAGAAAGCGTCGCTCGTGCGAAACACAGTTTGCCATTTTCTCACATGATATCCTGCGAATCGTGGATGAAGGACAGCAGGCAGATCCCATATTCCTATATTTATGAAAAGCCCTTAACACCGTGCCCCACTGCAGACTGTTAACGAAGGTAGGAGCATACGGAATGGATTCTCAGATATGTGAGTGGCTCAGAGACTTCTTAAGCAATAGGACCCAGTACGTTGTCCTGCACGGTTAGTATTCGCTGAAGACAATGGTGTCGTCAGGAGTGCCACAGAAAAGTGTGATAGGACGGCTCTTATTCTCTATGTATACAAATGGTCTGCGGGACAGGGTGAGCATCAGTCTAGGACTGTTTGTTGATGGTGTAGAGTACGGGAAGCTGTCATCATTGAGTGACTGTAGGAGGGTAGATGACTTAGACAATTTCCACCTGATGTGACGAATGGCAGCTAGCTATAAATGTAGAAAAATGTACGTTAATGCAGATGAGTAGGGAAAACAATCACGTCATGTTCGAATACAGTATTAGTAACGTGCTACTTGACACAGTCACGTCGATTCAATATTTAAGCGTAATGTTTCACGGTGATAGGAAATGGAACGTTCGTGTAAGGATTGTAGTAGGGACGGCAAATGGTGGACTTCGGTTTGTTGGGAGAATCTTAGGAAAGTGATGTTCATCAGTAAAGGAGACCGCTACAGAAACCAAATGCGGCCCATTCTTGAGGACTACTCGAGTGTTTGGACCACCAACAGATCGGATTAAATCAAGACATCGAAGAAATTCAATGGCGGGCTGCTAGATCTGTCACTGGTACGTTCGATCAACAAGTAATTGTTACGGAGGTGCTTCGGGAACTGAAATGGCAATCCCTGGAGGGAAGGCGACATTCTTTACTAGGAACACTGCTGAGAACGTTTAAAGAACCAGAATTTGAAGATAACTAGAGAACGATTCCATTGCCACCAAGTATATTTCGTGTAAGTACCCCAAACATAAGAGAAACTAGGGCTCTTACGGAGCCATAGAGATACTTTTTTCCCTAGCTGTGTTTGCGTGTGGAACAGGAAAGGAAATGAGTAGTAATGGTACAATATACCCTCCACCAAGCACCAGAGTGGCTCGTAGAATACATTTGTAGCGGTAGATTCTTCCTTTCGTTTCACTGCGTTGTTTGTTACTTTTTTTTTCTTTGATTGGTTGGTCAGTCCACCTTTCAACAGTCACCTGTTACATTACATTTTGAAGGCTTCTAATCGTTTTATTTCGGTCTTCATATTTAACATCTTACGTATATACGAGAAACTGTGTTGTAAACATGGTTTCTCAGGAATTTCCTGTTGTCATTGTGGTGTCACCGCCAGACACCACACTTGCTAGGTGGTAGCCTTTAAATCGGCCGCGGTCCGCTAGTATACGTCGGACCCGCGTGTAGCCACTGTCAGTGATTGCAAACCGAGCGCCACCACACGGCTGGTCTAGAGAGACATACTAGCACTCGCCCCAGTTGTACAGCCGACATTGCTAGGAATGGCTCACTGACAAATACGCTCTCATTTGCCGAGACGATAGTTAGCATAGCCTTCAGCTACGTCATTTGCTACGACCTAGCAAGGCGCCATAGCATTTGATATTGAGATTATAACATGTACCGTCAAGAGCGATGTACACCAATTGTGGATTAAAGTTAAGTATTATATCAACTACGTACTTTATTTGCTACTATTAATTCCCTTAACTGTTCCAGACCTCACGCCAGTCAGCGTGTTATTAAACGCATGCATTTCGGCCTCCTCTAGCAACACAGTGTTGGCTCTTCTGCCAACACTTCAGTCATAAGGATTAGTTTTTTGTTATTTTCATTATTTTCAACATGGCAACGACAACAGCTACCGTTACGAAAATGTCTCGAATGAAAAACAGCCCACAGTTGCACTAAATTCTGTTTATTTTAAACCTTGACCATGGTTTCTGCTCTAATAATATAGCCTTCTTCAGAAGTCATACACACTAATAAATGAAAAATGTCTTAGCCCAGCGGCTGCGTCAAGACCAATAAAAAAACTTCAACAGACATGAGCCTGTTTCGAACATAAGTAAAATTTACATATGGCAACCTATGTCCTCCGCCACTACCTCTGTTATACTGGGCGCGGTCATCAAATGTGCTGCACCCCGCGCACAGTAGGTGGCTCAGACATTTTTCATTTATTCGTGTGTATGACGTCTGAAGAAGGCTATATTATTATAGCAGAAACCATGGTCAAGGATTGAAATAAACAGAATTTAGTGCAATTGTGAGCTGTTTCTCATTCGACACAATCAGTTTTTTGGATTTAGTGACAGTTTCTTTTTAGAGAAACACCTATTGCATTTGATACTACTCTGTACAACTGCTATCTGCAGTTAAAATCATATTTATTCATCAGTACTTAATGTAACTACATTCACCACTATAGCTATAGTACTTTTCACAACCATAGCTACTTTTTTATTCATTTATACTAATTTTATTATTACAGGTAATTAAAACCATTCCAGAAAGTGTGCGCTGTTTTGAAAATTCTTGGCAGATTTAAGTTATGTGTCGGACTCATCAGTTTTGAGAGTAAAGGCACTGGCAGTAGCAGAGCTATGAGGGGATCTCGAGTCGCGGGTCGTGCTGGATAACTCAGTCGATTAGAATTTTTCAGCCATAAAACTGACAGGCATCTTACTTGGTATAATAACATTCTTAAAGCTACAAACGAGTGTTCTACATTTTAGGTACTACACATCTACTCTCTGCTGAAAACTCACGGGCTAACTACATAATGCAAACTCCTTCTCTTGCGCCAGCTTAAACTTCCAATCGTATTGTACTTCTCGAAAGTGTGGTCTATGGCGTCAGATAAAAATATTTCACTCCATCACATCCTACTCCATAACAATACAACTTCTGCAGGTGGTGCCCCCTAGCTTGCATGCATTTAGAAATGTCATATGTCAGAAGAGCCAATAATTGCTGGCGAAACAAATCCTTAACAATAGGTTTCGACTATCTGTATGCAGAGCTCACTCTGCGCGAGTATTTAGGCTCATTATGTAAGTGTCAGAGATTAATTAACTGCACCAATGCAATGCACTGTTTAGTACACTGTATAATGCACCAGCGAGCCTAGCAATGTGTAGCAGTTGCTAAATACGTGTGGGAGTTGGATATACATCCTAAACTCCTTCTCCCCCTTTCGCTATCCCTTTTCCCTTCCCGCTCTCTTCTTCTCCTTCTCCCCTCTCTCAGCGTTTCCTGTTTGTATATAATTTATTTATGATATGTATTAAATATTTATAGCTTGTATCTGTTCAAATAGCCTGTATCTGTTAAAATATCCTGTAAAAATTTAAGGTAAATTCGTCAATATCTTTTCAGGACTTTTGCTAACATCGTTTCCTTTTAATATGTTACACTTATATTTATGTGTTACATATACCTGAAAATATATATAATATCCGTCTGAAAGTTCATTAGAGTACAGTGTAAACATATGAAGTATATCGATCAAGTACGTTTCCAGATTTTTGGAACTTTAAACAACTACTTTTCTCTCATAGTAGTATAGATTTTGCCATTGATGGCACTGACGGAGGACTGTTTTCATTTTATCTCATGCGACTGTAAGAATGTAGTTGTAAATAATTTTATGGTACCTAAATATGATTTGATAATGGAAACCGATAGTCAATAGAGTTTTCTTCGCTGCTCGTGAAGCCTCGGAAATATGAAGTTTTTGCCCCATAAAGTTTTCCGAATATCAGGTGCCGACAGTTACGTCCCTAACACACATTTTTTTGGGAAACAGTTCTGGTAATCATTCAGTTACTCCCACATTCAGGAAAATTCAGCCGATTCTATGTGAAATTACAGACATCGTGCCAAAACCTTTTCGGTCTCATACGGTACAAAAGGAAGTAACAAACACCCACATATAACACAAAGACCTGAACAACACTAATTCAGCTAACTTTCATCTTCGCCACCTAGTATTATTTGAAGTCGTACGTGCATAGCACAGTGGCGCTGCAGAAACACGGAAACGTGTCGAGCGCCTCGGCTACAGGAACGGGCGCCTGCAGCAAGGCAACCAGTGAAGCTATTCGTAGCTACGGGACAGTTGCGCGTTGATGTTGCGGCTGCCTACTTATTCTTCCCTAACCCAACGGGCACTCATCTGGCCTGAGTACCATACTCTTCATAGAGAGGTGAAGTAGATATGACGTAGTAACGCTGATGAAACTATGACGCAGTTACAAATATTTGGTAGTTTTCAAGGCGTGCAGAAGTTTGCTGTATCGAAACCTTCACTAGCTCCCATAGGAAGTAGCTCTTCTGCAGGAGGTCCCGGTTCGAATCCCCACCCGGCGAAAATTTTCAGCTTGTCCCATTGACATAAATCAAAACCAACTGGCTGCCAATGTCTTTAATTTCTTTGTGTCTTGATTCATAGTGGCTGCAGGATCAGAGACCACAGATACAATACTTCCTACGTTTCATAAAAAACTGGTTACACTCATTAGCAGAAAATTGTTCTTCTATTTGGTGTAAGCGCAACATCGCACGTTGGGTACATTCTGCTACCGGATTTGAGTCTGACAGACCGACTATCCTAGTTTTAATGTAGTCCTTCCGCTGTCTTATGGTGGTATATGCTTGTATTGCTAGTAAATATTTTAATTTTTTATCGCTATTCATATCGGATAATTGATATTGTAGCTTTTGACAAGTGTGACATGACGTAATATTCCCGAATTTAACAAATATTTGTGTAATCTTTTATCGCTGTAAAATCATTACCATTTGTATGAAGAAAACGTTTCTTTTATAATAAGTTGGTTCACAGCCATCAGACACACGATTAAAAATATGTACAATGATTGGTGCGCCCTAGCGCCACTATAAATTTTACGTGTCGCCTGCTGCCAAAAATTTCTTGGCTCGCACTCTGCAGAACTGTGTCAGTAGACTGCGAGTGTTTGTTTCACATGCGGCTTGAAACGCTATATCTACGTGCAGCAATCAATCCGGGGGGGATGTATTATAGTCGATTTCTATTAAAGTGGAATACTACAGCCGTTTATTACTATTTTTTTTAAAATCTTTTTGTATCTGATTTTTGACAGATATTTGATGGTGGATAGATTCCGAAACACTTGGTATGAACAACAAAGGCCGACCGAAGTGACCGTGCGGTTCTAGGCGCTGCGGTGTGGAACCGCAAGACCACTACGGTCGCAGGTTCGAATACTGCCTCGGGCATGGATGTGTGTGATGTCCTTAGGTTAGTTAGGTTTAACTAGTTCTAAGTTCTAGGGGACTAATGACCTCAGAAGTTGAGTCCCATAGTGCTCGGAGCCATTCGAACCATTTTTGACCAAAAAAGTCATTCCTCTGTGATGTTTGACTTTTACCAGTGCGACTTAGCCTGATCGCAGAGCTACTGATTACTACACTATCTGATTAAAAATACCCATGCACCTTGTAGTGGACATTAATGTGGGGTATGCCAACCTTCTGCCTTGATGACGGCTTGACCTCTGCTGCGGACACTTTCAATGAGGTGTGTGAATTTCTGTGGAGGAATGGCAGCCCATTCTTCCTCAAGAGCTGAAAACAGAGAAGATCTTTACCCCACAAGCGTCGCTTGGCATTGATTACAGAAATGAGTGGCTTATGAGGAGATGCTCTACCACTGTAGCATCCTACGCACAGTCATTGTGTTAGCTGGACTGCTGGCAACACTTTGGAACTCAGAGTGATTCCTTCCGCTGATTTCATGCAATTTTTTAAAACTACCCTCTGCAAAAAGGACAGTTCCTGTACGCCAGCACATCAGGTTTCCTTGGTCCCAGTTTCGCTGTTTCCTTCGCATTTCCAGTTCAGTTACATCACTGACAACCGGCTTGGATAGTTTTAGAAGGATTTTCATGTCCCTGATGGATCATACAATGAAGGCTTTCACGACAGGATGTTTCAGCTGCCGAGAATCCTTCCGGTTGTATGGCCGTGGGCTATGGAACTTTTCTATCCCTGACGTTTCGTCCAAAGCTACGTTGGACACCTTCGGATGTGCTCCTGGCTGTCCTGTGTCTTTCCGACTGATGGATCTGTTACTCAGGTTACACCCAGTGACCGCACCACGTTCGAAACCATTGACTCCCCTGATCGACCAATTTTGCTGTTATTGCTTTTTTCCTGAGAACACAATACTCTTCGCCTCCTTTTATGGTTGCGGGTCTGCCTCTCGTGACATATAGTGGTCAATTCCGCATTACATAGGTATCACCAGATACTTTTAATCATCATAGTTCCATGCCCTGTGCCTAGATACACGGATGGATTTAGATACAAATCTCCATTATCACATCGTAAGCAATGTAAGTGAATATGGAATATTGTAAAGGTATGTAATTACACTCAAGGCTTTCCAAAAAAATGAAAATGTGTATGAATGTGGACTTTAGCGACTAGTGCTACTGTTGAAAAGATGTCAGGTTTCCAAAAGGGTGGCACAGTTGACACACCGTGACGTTTCTAGGATTGTCAAAGTTTTCGACGGAAACTGATGAATATGAAACACCGAAACGTCGTGATACCTCAACATTGCCACTCGGATGGCAAGTGGAGAGTTTTCATCAAACTGGATGTGGTAGGCCTACATCACTATTTCAATGACGAGACATCACGAGAATCAACAGTGCCGTTGAGTGTGTCTTGAGAAAGATTGGTTAAAAACCTTACTGTTCGCGGCGTGTGTAACTGATCCTGGTGGCTAATTGATGAATAACTACACTGAGCCAAAGAAAGTGGTACGCCTGCCTAATATAGTGCAGGGCCCCCGCAAGCACGCAGAAGTGCAGCAACACGTATTTGGGAGTAGTGCTGGAGGGAACTGACACCATGAATCCTGGAGGGCTGTCCATAAATCCGTAAGAGTATGAGAGGGTTGAGATCTCTTCTGAACAGCACGTTGCAAGCCATCCCAGATATGCTCAATAATGTCCATGTCTGGGGAGTTTGGTGGCCAGCAGAAGTGTTTAAACTCAGATGAGTGTTCCTGGAGCCAGCCTGTAGCAATTCTGGATCTGTGGGATGTCGCATTGTCTTGCTGGAGTTGCCCAAGTCCGTCGGAATGCACAACGGACATGAATGCATGCAGGTGATCAGAGATGGTGATTACGTACGTGTCATACGTCACAGTCGTATCTAGACATATCAGGGATCCCATATCACTCCAACTCCACATCATTACAGAGCCTCCACCAGCTTGAACAGTCCCCTGCTGACATGCAGGGTCCATACATTCATGAGTTTGTTCCCATACCCGTACATGTCCATCCGTTCGATACAATTTGAAACGAGACTCGTCCGTCCAGGCAACATGTTTCCAGTCATCAACAGTCCAATGTCGCTGTTAACGGGCACAGGCGAGGCGAAAAGCTTTGCGTCGTGCAGTCATCAAGGGTACGCGAGTGGGCCTTCGGCTCCGAAAGCCCATGTCGATGATATGTCGTTGAATTGTTCGCACAGAGACAGTTGTTATGGTCCAGCATTCAAATCTGCAGCAATTTGCGGAAGGGTTGCACTTCTGTCACGTTGAACAATTCCCTTCAGTCGACGTTGCTCTTGTCCTTGCAGGATCTTTTTTTGGTCGCAGCGATGTCGGAGATTTGGTGTTTTACCGGATTTCAGATATTCACGGACACTCATGAAATGGTAGTACGGGAAAACCCGACTTCATTGCTACGTCGGAGATGCTGTGTCCCATCGCTCGTGCGCCGACTATAAGACCACATTAAAATTCGCTTAAATCTTTTTTTTTTCTCTCTCTCTCTTACCCGTGGTCTAGGGGTAGCGTCTTTGATTCATAATCAAAACGTCTTCGTTCCCGGGTTCGATCCCCGCCACTGTCTAAATTTTTATAAATAGTCAGCATTGGCGGCCGAAGACTTCCGGCATAAGAAGTCAGCCTCATTCTGCCAACGGCCTTGTCAAAGAGGGCGGAGGAGCGGATAGAGGTTCAGGGCACTCTCTTGTCCTAGGGGTGGGAAATTGCCCCTAAAGGCGGAAGAATCAGCAATGATCAACGACATGAGGATGCAGAACGCAATGGAAACCACTGCATTAAAGACACGTAACGTGTATCCACAGGACATGTGGCCTGTAATTGAAGAAGTGTCATGATGATCTCTCCATTGGCAAAATGTTCCGGAATAGTCCCCCATTCGGATCTCCGGGAGGGGACTGCCAAGGGGGAGGTTACCATGAGAAAAAGATTGAATAATCTACGAAAGGATAACGTTCTACGAGTCGGGGCGTGGAATGTCAGAAGCTTGAACGTGGTAGGGAAAATGGAAAATCTGAAAAGGGAAATGCAGAGGCTCAATCTAGATATAGTAGGGGTCAGTGAAGTGAAGTGGAAGGAAGACAAGGATTTCTGGTCAGATGAGTATCGGGTAATATCAACAGCAGCTGAAAATGGTATAACAGGTGTAGGATTCGTTATGAATAGGAAGGTAGGGCAGAGGGTGTGTTACTGTGAACAGTTCAGTGACCGGATTGTTCTAATCAGAATCGACAGCAGACCAACACCGACAACGATAGTTCAGGTATACATGCCGACGTCGCAAGCTGAAGATGAACAGATAGAGGAAGTGTATGAGGTTATTGAAAGGGTAATGCAGTATGTATAAGGGGGACGAAAATCTAATAGTCATGGGCGACTGGAATGCAGTTGTAGGAGAAGGAGTAGAAGAAAAGGTTACAGGAGAATAAGGGCTTGGGACAAGGAATGAAAGAGGAGAAAGACTAATTGAGTTCTGTAACAAGTTTCAGCTGGTAATAGCGAATACCCTGTTCAAGAATCACAAGAGGAGGAGGTATACTTGGAAAAGGCCGGGAGATACGGGAAGATTTCAATTAGATTACATCATGGTCAGACAGAGATTCCGAAATCAGATACTGGATTGTAAGGCGTACCCAGGAGCAGATATAGACTCAGATCACAATGTAGTAGTGATGAAGAGTAGGCTGAAGTTCAAGACATTAGTCAGGAAGAATCAATACGCAAAGAAGTGGGATACGAAAGTACTAAGGAATGACGAGATACGTTTGAAGTTCTCTAACGCTATAGATACAGCAATAAGGAATAGCGCAGTAGGCAGTACAGTTGAAAAGGAATGGACATCTCTAAAAAGGGCCATCACAGAAGTTGGGAAGGAAAACATAGGTACAAAGAAGGTAGCTGTGAAGAATCCATGGGTAACAGAAGAAATACTTCAGTTGATTGCTGAAAGGAGAAAGTACAAACATGTTCCGGGAAAATCAGGAATACAGAAATACAAGTCGCTGACGAATGAAATAAATAGGAAGTGCAGGGAAGCTAAGACGAAATGGCTGCAGGAAAAATGTGAAGACATCGAAAAAGATATGATTGTCGGAAGGACAGACTCAGCATACAGGAAAGTCAAAACAATCTTTGGTGACATTAAAAGCAACGGTGGTAACATTAAGAGTGCAACGGGAATTCCACTGTTAAATGCAGAGGAGAGAGCAGATGGGTGGAAAGAATACATTGAAAGCCTCTATGAGGGTGAAGATTTGTCTGATGTGATAGAAGAAGAAACAGGAGTCGATTTAGAAGAGATATGGGATCCAGTATTAGAATCGGAATTTAAAAGAGCTTTGGAGGACTTACGGTCAAATAAGGCAGAAGGGATAGATAACATTCCATCAGAATTTCTAAAATCATTGGGGGAAGTGGCAACAAAACGACTGTTCACGTTGGTGTGTAGAATATATGAGTCTGGCGATATACCATCTGACTTTCGGAAAAGCATCATTCACACAATTCCGAAGACGGCAAGAGCTGACAAGTGCGAGAATTATCGCACAATCAGCTTAACAGCTCATGCATCGAAGCTGCTTACAAGAATAATATACAGAAGAATGGAAAAGAAATTTGAGAATGCGCTAGGTGACGATCAGTTTGGCTTTAGGAACAGCAAAGGGACGAGAGAGGCAATTCTGACGTTACGGCTAATAATCGAAGCAAGGCTAAAGAAAAATCAAGACACTTTCATAAGATTTGTGGACCTGGAAAAAGCGTTCGACAATATAAAATGGTGCAAGCTGTTCGAGATTCTGAAAAAAGTAGGGGTAAGCTATAGGGAGAGACGGGTCATATACAATATGTACAACAACCACGAGGGAATAATAAGAGTGGACGTTCAAGAACGAAGTGCTCGTACTAAGAAGGGTGTAAGACAAGGCTGTAGCCTTTCGCCCCTACTCTTCAATCTGTACATCGAGGAAGCATGATGGAAATAAAAGAAAGGTTCAGGAGTGTAATTAAAATACAAGGTGAAAGGATATCAATGATACGATTCCCTGATGACATTGCTATACTGAGTGAAAGTGAAGAAGAATTAAATGATCTGCTGTACGGAATGAACAGTCTAATGAGTACACAGTATGGTTTGAGAGTAAATCGGAGAAAGACGAAGGTAATGAGAAGTAGTAGAAATGAGAACAGCGAGAAACTTAACATCAGGATTGATGGTCACGAAGTCAATGAAGTTAAGGAATTCTGCTACCTAGGCAGTAAAATAACCAATGACGGACGGAGCAAGGAGGACATCAAAAGCAGACTCGCTATGGCAAAAAAGGCATTTCTGGCCAAGAGAAGTCTACTAATATCAAATACCGGCCTTAATTTGAGGAAGAAATTTCTGAGGATGTACGTCTGGAGTACAGCATTGTATGGTAGTGAAACATGGACTGTGGGAAAACCGGAACAGAAGAGAATCGAAGCATTTGAGATGTGGTGTTATAGACGAATGTTGAAAATTAGGTGGTCTGATAAGGTAAGGAATGAGGAGTTTCTACGCAGAATCTGAGAGGAAAGGAATATGTGGAAAACACTGATAAAGAGAAGGGACAGGATGATAGGACATCTGCTAAGACATGAGGGAATGACTTCCATGGTACTAGAGGGAGCTGTAGAAGGCAAAAACTGTAGAGGAAAACAGAGATCGGAATACGTCAAGGAAATAATTGAGGACGTGGGTTGCAAGTGCCACTCTGAGATGAAGAGGTTAGCACAGGAAAGGAATTTGTGGCGGGCCGCATCAAACCAGTCAGTAGAGTGATGACCAAAAAAAAAAAAAAAAGAAAAAAACCTGCCGTTGTAGCAGCAGTAACCGATCAAGCAACTGTACTAGACACTTGTTGTCTTATCTAAGTGTTGCCGACCGCAGCTTGTATTCTGCGTATTGACATATATCTTATTTGAATACGCATGCCTATATCAGTTCCACTGGCGCTGCAGTTTGAAAGAAGATTGCTATGTTTCTTCCTTTTTTACAAACATATTTTCTCTTAAAAGTCTAGTTCTTACGGGTTTTTACACAAATCAAAATTACATCGGCATTGGTCGACGATACAGAAGTGTGGCGTGACGGTGAGAATGCGAGGTGAAGGTCCGACGTCGACAGGTTGGGCCAGGTCGATGGCCCCTACGTCTTTCGATGAGCGACGTGAACTTCGGCACTGTAGCCACATGAAACGGCCGATGGTCTCACGGCAGGTCGGACTCGCAGATCATCTACAGGCAACTTGTCTCATTACGACATGAAGTTGTCGAAGGGACAGCATTACTGTTACGTAAGTGATACGTGGTACTTACTGGAATTAAGGAAATCGTGGAAGGGAGGACCCACCAATATTACTTTCTTTTCACACAACCCTTTTATTTAACAATACATAAACTGTGTTTTAAAGATATTAGAAGCATTTAACCATAAAATTTTCATTAACAAAATGAACAAATTTGCAAAATTCTTTTGAACTTAAACTTTAAGATGAATAAGCTTTTAATCTTTGCAAAAGAAATCTAAAGTGCTGTATCGCAAAACAACAAACAATATGACAATGATTACAATACGTCCGAACCTGCTGCCCGCCCGTTATCGGGTGAAACAGCTGTGTTTACTACCGCGCTGGACGCAGCCTGTCTTATTAACTGCCCTTCTAGAACACAAACTATGTAAGCACCATTGACGACAAGAGTGATTCAGTTACTCAAAACAGATGACTTAACTTTTAATTTGAAGGCTGTATGTCAAAACGTTCGGAGTTAAGATGCGCACGCATTCTTAAGGTTAAACAGATTAGCAAACAATATGACAATGATAAGTCTTACTTCAAAGCAACCAACCTCTTAATTTCGGTCTTCAACCAAGGTGGGACTGGATCACAACCCGTCCCTTCTGACCATTGACTAAAGCCCTGGTGACAGTTGGCTGTTAATATTTTGAAGGATAAACTGATTGTCAGTTATTAAGAACGCTCTGAAGGAACGTCTTAAAACATCACTTGTGAACACTTATTACAAGAGAACTCACTCAACGGAACCACAAGATCCAGCCAAAATACTCCAATAATAACCGGTCTTTTAAACACGGATTATAACTAATGACTGAGAAATGCAATTACAATCAAAGAATTGAACCAGTTAACAGCTAAATCTAACCACAAGGCCCCTCTTTTGTTTAACGGCAACCTGTGCGTTAGTACAATAGTTCCGGCTGTATTTACGACCAAGAGCTGATTAATTAGAACATTAATGATTGGGTACAAACCAGAAGGGAAAGGAAATATAATATCGGGACAAATTTTCAGACAACTAGTGTCTAGGTATAACACTACTGCCTGTATTTACGACCAAAGAACCGACCGAGTAAAACACTGAGGGTCGGGTACAAATCAGAAAATAATAAGGGGGGCAGGTAGACAATGAAATAAACCATCATGAGGATTACAGACCGTTACTCCCCTTTATCAACAAGCAGCTCCATGGATCCACGGTGTGCCGCAGCGGTTACTGATTGGTGCCGCTGAAAGCCAGGTAGAAGAAGGCAACCTGGCCACGAGCGGTCGTCCGACACGAATGTTGCCAATCAACCGACGGGATGTCGGCCTGCTGCTTTTAGTCGACGCTGACTCCGGTATCTTCGCTCTGCGCAGGCCTCCCTTGCGCAGCTCGTGGCTTCGGCCGCTTGGACCTCGTGACCACCTCTTGTCGCGACGCTACCGCCAATCCCCAAACTTCGTGTCTCCCTCTCGGGCCAGTGAACCCCGTATATATATCGGCAAGCAAAAATCTTCTAAGTAAACAACCCACAACTTTTCCTCCTGGATATTGACAATGGGGCCGCAGGAGGGATACTCAATACTACACCTGAGCCAGCGGCGCGAGACAGAACAGTCTCCTAATTCAACGGCGCCACGGCTCAGTAAGTGTTTGACGTACGCTATGGTGCCCTGAGATGGAATCTGGTTAACACATCCAACAGAAAATTTACTTTGCTTATATGCACATTAGTATGATCCACATCCTTTGGAGACTTGTATTTTTCTCCATTAACTGACAACCCTGTTTGCTGGCTCTACTCTGCTACATTACTTCAAATTCAACCGTCTCTCACAGTTCGTAACAAAGTGCAGAACTTACTGCTATCCTACACTCACTTTAGGCAGTAATTAAATGTCTCTATAATGGAAATGTGCGGGTTTCGTGCACTCTGAAATTTTTGCACTTCAAGCATGTAGACCGACACGCAAATTGTCTGCAGCAACCATTACTGCTGGCTACCGGCATTGCAGGCGTTCAGTTTCTTTGCTGCAGTCGTACCGGTCCAGTGTGTGTGTGTGTGTGTGTGTGTGTGTGTGTGTGTGTGTGTGTGTGTGTATTTGTGCGCGCGCGCGTGCAAGTGCTTGAATTCAAAACTTAGGAGGCGCCCGTGGATTAGACCCGTGATTACACCTTACTTCGAACTTGGCTGAGGTGAGTACTGTGCATCTTCAAATGTTTTTAAATGTTTGACCGTGTGCATCACTTTACATAATTTTAGAGCATCCTGTATTCTCCACTTAAGTGAACATGAGCTCTACGTAGAAGCACCATGTTCATATTGTCCACCCACAACTACTTTATGCTGCAACGTATAATTCTCTCTGTCTTGTAATGCCATGGGTCCTCGCTCTGTAACAGCAAAGATCAAACAAAATTTATCGTACTTACAGAGATCATATCATATACAAAACTTCCCCGTTTTTTAATATTTTGCGATATTTCTGTCTATTAAACTGAGGGCTTGATACTTACTAAAATCTTTTACTTAAACAATACAATTGGCATACTTAAATATTCTGGACACCATTGTTCTTTTCCCATGCTTCAGAAGGAATCGTCCGCAGCTCGTGGTCTCGCGGTAGCGTTCTCGCTTCCCGAGCACGGGGTCCCGGGTTCGATTCCTGGCGGGGTCAGGGATTTTCACCTGCCTCGAGATGACTGGGTGTTTGTGTTGCCCTCATCATTTCATCATCATTCTCGAAAGGGGCGAATTTGGACTGAGTAAAGGCTGGCCATTTGTATCGGCGCTGATAATCGAGCAGTTGAGCGCCCCACAAACCAAACGTCATCATCATTATCATCATCATCAGAACGAATCAGAAGGAAAAGTGGGAACAACGCATTGTATATAAAAAAAGAACATGTGTCCAAATGCATGTAGCAAAAACGCCTGACCTTAGTTAAGGGCAGACATGTGGTGAACATTTCATGGCCCATATTACAATTAGTACCATGCCATTGGTTATGTACGTGTAAAGAGATTAAGAATTTACTTAACTAGTACCAACAAAATTAATCACTCATGTTATTCTAGTTAAAAAGTACAAAATACACTTCACTTGAAATGGTAGATTAAAGAAGTTCACCCCAATTTTTGTTTGCCTTAAAACTAAAGTGATTGGTCTAGCATTATTTGTATGTTACAGACTGAACAATTAAGATTCTATTCTCAACAGTTCCATCTTCCAATAAGACGATGCAACACAAAAGTTCATGACGTGCCCCGGAAATGTCAGAATGCACACCACTCGTTAATTGATAGAAAAACATTAAAAGTAGAAAGACAAGTACAAATATCTTCTGTATTTCTTGTTTCACCGCCTCCATCCTTGACCACAGGCTGGAATTCGTCGTTTTACACTGCATATCTTGTGGGACCACTTGAATGTGATATTGGTATCCTTTTATGATTCCAGGTTTACTGGAAAAGACATTGGCATATAATACTAATCAATTCGCTAGTTCGACTCGTCGTTGGTCGCTTAAGCATTCTGATTACATGGTTTTTATGTGGATGTGAGCTGAGTTACCTTGCACATAGTGACAATAATGTGCCACTGGTGCAGTACAAGCGTCGGTTGGTGACAGTAAGTACACAACACCTTTGGTTTCACCACCCTGACTTTTACCCTTTAGCAGAACTGCCATGTCACGTCTTGCTTCCCAATAAATCTAAAAATACTCCTTACACAACAATATTAAAAGAGTTCCAAGATAAAATTATTGATACTCCCTACATCTACCATGAAATAGTGTTTGCCACTCAGTAGGTCAATTTTAGCATTCACTCCTCACAGGAAATACATCTCATCAAACTGTTCACAGTTAGGCCTTTTGGCATGAGAAACGTGCATCTTATGGCTCTGCCCTCAAATCTACTATAATCCGTGCCTGAATGTTTACTTTCTAACCTCTGCTAACCAGTAGCACCAGACACTATATCATTTTGAACTGGTAGAGTAGGTACTTTTATTGTCTCAGTTATTCTGTTAAAGAAAGTGCTCATGATCACAATAATACTAGCACCTGTGTCAAGAATCACTGTGATGGAGGATTCCACCCACTGCAGAAATAACTGCCGCCTGTACTAGTTCTGGTGCTGGTTATCTACATGGCTCACTACTCACATAGTTCCTGTTGAATGCCAATGTCATTATTATATGTTAACATATAAAGCTGTTCATTAGAACTGGTGCCCCCATTACACCCTGCGACTGTTATTAGAGCGCAAAAAGTAGCCGCAGCTGATTTGCAATCTTGTTTGTAGTTCCTGTACCACCTCAGCTATTCGAAATGCGTGGTCTTATGGTGGCGCTCAACTCAGAAGTGGTCATGCAGTTGACACTGGTGTATTTTTGTAGTTATTGTATTGATGTGGCAAGTGGTTCCCCATGTTTTGCTGCCACTGGTTGCATTTAATTGTTATGGTGCCCATTGCAGTTCGTGTTATATCCTGGGTTGTACCCATTACTATGATTCTTCAGTAGGCTACAATCGTGAGGCGAATTCTGCATGTTCACATTCCTGTTTTGATACGTAGGGCTGGTGAGTGATGCTGCATCTTTGCTACAATATTCAGTGCTATGGCCGTGATTGTTGACGGGCCTGTTGGAATGCACAGTAGCTCCGTCACCATTGTCTTTATTGTTCTTAAAATCTCTTGTATCAGATATATAGAATCAAGAACTGACAAGAAGTGCCCTAGATCGTTATCCGGTACACTGATTAATTTCTCACGAATTTTGATGGGCAGTTTAGCCTTCAATATTTGCAGTACATCTTTGCGTGCTATAAGCTCATCACAAAAGCGCGTTTTTCTAATGTTGAGAGGTGTCACGCCACTCGCTCACTTTAACTAACAACTTTGTCAGTCAGATTAATGTTCACACTTTAGGTCATGATCTCAGTAATCATCAGTACTACATTCTGTATATGTGGTTTACGACTTTTTTACATGAGGAAATTGTGTAACCTGTAGAGGACTTGTGCCGAAGGACATAGTGGAGGCGATGGAGAACAGGGAGAGAGGTCGACTGGGGGTCATAAACGCTGAATGCAGTGACTGAGCTATCTGAATGATTCAGGGAAGCAGCACCCACTGGATTGTACCTGCAGAGGGACTTCTGGCTGTAGCACTCTCCTCTTTCCACATGTGGTTGGGCAGGAGGGCACCACTTTGTAAAACATTTTACCTTGGCCAGGCGACAATCCGTCATGAAGGCGACCAGTTGGCGGAAAGTGGGTGGAGGAAGCCATTTAAGAAATACTGCTGCAAACTGAGCCTTCGTGCAAACTGTGGGAAGATGCATTCTCATGTTAGAAACTGAGACGGTATGGACAGAGCGGCTGGTGCACATGTTTAATGGAGGCAAGACACCAGGAAGAAGCCAGTTTTTTTTTCTTTTTTTTTTTCTTTTTTTTCACGACTGTCTCAGAAGCTGAATAGCCTTCTTTCAGAAACTGGAAGTGGTTGGCCCGGAAAGGTTAAATCTCTTTGTCAATGAGGGACTGTGTCCCATCGAGGTAGGTGTTTTTTGCTGAAACATGGCCGTGCTTACCGTCAGAATGACGCCTCTAGTCTAAAATTATCTTTTTTTTTAGGACAAGAGTGATTTGGAGTTGCTCATTGGCCCCTCTCAGAACATGCAATGTGTAGGCTTGCTCCTCCAGGGTGGGAACCCTGGTGCTGTGTCTGTATTGGCTACCAGGCGGACAGAACAGTCAGAAAGGGAGATTCAGTGAGTAGGGGAAAGTTCGACTGGTTTATGCAATGAGGCGCCGGTTTCGTTTTTGCTGATTCTGGTGGAAAGTGGTGGTGATTCTTTGCCTGCTTCATCTTCTGGTCCTGCCCTGGTGGAGAACTTCACGTTTTTCCTCGTGGATGATACTTGTGGTCTGTATCTTGTAGCTACTGAGAGCCAGTCGCAGTTTCCAACTGTACTAACAGTGCAACTGCATATCATAACAGATATATCGTGTGTCCTAAGAGGAAACTTATTCGTCCTGAGTCGGCCGTCCGGACAATTCCAGCACGCACCATCATGTCTATGAGTCAAATTGGTTTGGCCAGGCCAGCGAACGGGTTTACCTTACACTAAAATCTTCTGGGATTTCAGGGCTCTGATAGGGAAGTTTCCCGATTTCTGATAATCAGAATGCCAGGCTTCATAGTTTGCAAATTTTCGTGGACGCATCAGAACACTGCAGCTGCCGCAGCACACTGCTCCTCACCCACAGTGCGCCATTTTCTGCTGCTGGCTGAATCAAGGTGAGAGGGTAAAGTATTTCTGCATCGGCGTAGGGTTGTTAAATGATGTCAGCTCCCTCTCCTCAGGTGTACCGTAGTTTGTGGTATACTTGGTTGTAATTTATTCCATTTGAATAGAGTTGGGCCCCACAGTGGATTCATGTAAAAAAAGTCAAATTGCGTTGAAAAAGGGATTAATTCAGAGGAGAATTTTTATAGCTTCCACCGCAATGTATGCTTTGCCAATGAAACACCATTCCTTTTCTGATGTGTGTTTGTCATTTTTGTGTAAGATTTATCACCTACTTGTAGTTACAAAAGGATTAATAAAACCTGTCATTATTTTGTAGACTTAAATACGCCACTGTTCTCATTCACACTCCCTCAACTACTCACTGTTTTTATTTTATTGTGGTGGTACATGGGCACACAAGCAATTTAAAGTTCAATCTTATTAAATTAGTTAAATTGATTATTAATTTGCATTCTGACAGTGACCACAGGCATAGGCAACGGAAGTGCCATGAGAAAATTCACTGTATTCATATACAAAAGTTAAGGGTGCAGCTCATGATTTCAAGGTTATTGAGGAGATTACACTTTTCTTGATGTAAAAATAATGACATTTAGCATCACGCAGACATATATTTATGATTAAAGTAAGAGATGGTTCTCAATGTACCACTCAACCTTGCTTGGCAATACACGCTTCAGTATTGGAAACCTCCTTTTGGAGTCGCTGCTGTAAGTTTCCTGACCAATGTTTAGCCATGTATGTACTCTCAAACTGATCATAGGTAGGGCATTTCTCTGCAGTGTCAGTCGCCCAGAAAGCTGCCTCTCCCTGGGTATGTACAATGGCAAACTGAATCTTTTGTTTCTCGTTCCAAGTCTTAGACAGTAGCTCTCTAAAAGCCTGTATAAAAACTGCAGGATAGGGTGACTTCTTTTGTGGAGAGAGTATTTGAAATTGGCGATGTTTTAGAAGACTCCTCTAAAAGTACTGCTGTTAAAGGAGGTGACGCCGCCACCAGTTCAGATGTATATCCAGTGTATAAGCTAACTTGTCCTACTTCATCGTTACAGACTGATCATAAAGATTGTTGCCTCATACATTTCACAAGTGTGAGACGATGTGGGTGATTTGTAAAGTACTGTGTCTTTCATTGGTGTAATTTCGCAACGTAGGTCAGTGACCTGGGTAGTTATGCTGTTGTGCCACTTGCGTATGTCTTTCATTAGTACACGCTTTATGTGCCCTAATTCATCTTCGATAGTTTCGCCTGAAATATCAAGTTCCTGTGAGACTTCTGTTCTAACAGTTTTTACAGCTGCATGTATCAAGTTTTTCATTGATCAGAAAATCCTTCTCTTTTATCCACTGTTTAAACTCTTCTGAAAATTTTGTTCCTTACATAACAAGGTCTACGTTAATTTTGGTTTTCTTTTTAAGGGCGAGATCATTAAACTGCTCAGTCAACTGTTTCACAGTGTCTCTGAGAGTAACTTGAGCCATTCGTAATACACTGGAGACAGCTGTCAACTTATTAACTGCTTACAGTATTTCTTTATAGGTTTTTTTTTTTAAAATTGACTACCTGTCGTAATGCTTTTGAGCTATCATTGATTTGTTCTAGTTCATCCTTTGCGACATGGTCAAGCGTAATATCGATATGATCAGTCTGTTCTTTGGAAATTTGCTCTAAACTCACTTTTATCTGTTCCTTTCAAAAACATTCAAGTGTGGTGTCGATATGTTCAGCCTGCTCTCTAGTAAACCGGCCAAGAGCAGAGTTTATCTGAAAAGTCTGCTTCTGTATTAATCGATTAACGATAGCATTCATCATAGCAGGTAATTTATTAAACAGATCCATAAACGGATCATCAGTTTTACTAGTCTTGTGAACTTCCTCACAAGATTGGGAGTGCACACCCAATTCATGTTCAGAAATGGCGGAATTTGTATCGTGCAATGCCGGATCGGCAACACTGCCGCCGTCGACGTAAGATTCAGTATCTATATCAATTATTGCATGCATTTTTACTACTTTTCCTTATTTAGTCGTGCCACAAGACAAGAAATTTTATTAAAATAGATTATTTTGTACAGATGAAAAATAATTTAATAATATCACGCGCAGCAGAATTAATTTAACACGCAAATCGAAAGAGGAATACCGCTACATGCAACTACAGAAGACCGCCTACAATCCAGCTTGCCTGCATGCCGTGCAAAAGCTGCAAGCTATACACGACTTCTCACAATGATGCGATGTACAAATTGAAAACTTTTTCTCTTTTATTGACTTAGTGTGGGTCATAAAACGTTTAATACAACGTTTCAAAAACCAAGACATGCAAATGCAAGTGATAGAATCATGGTGTGCTTGCCTTTTCTAGTGATGTAATTGCAGCTTCTTTGGATGTTATAAACTTTCTTTATCATTTCCAATTAGACATTTTTATTTTGCTTTCATAGCTGCTCTCGTAACAATTATTTCACGTAATATTGATTTGCTCTCCAATGTAATCACAAACTATAAGATTTTATCTCGAGCCCCATGTTGGACGCCAGTTGAAACATGCCTTTCTCGTATATTAACATATTTAAGAAAAGTTTCTCAATAAGTGGGTCCGCAGCTCGTGGTCGTGCGGTAGCATTCTCGCTTCCCACGCCCGGGTTCCCGGGTTCGATTCCCGGCGGGGTCAGGGATTTTCTCTGCCTCGTGATGACTGGGTGTTGTGTGATGTAGTTAGGTTAAGTAGTTCTAAGTTCTAGGGGACTGATGACCATAGATGTTAAGTCCCATAGTGCTCAGAGCCATTTCTCAATAAGTGAAATTACAAGACATTGCGAAGAATATAAAAATTTGTGGAATTCAATAATCACGGCGAGAATACCGTCCCAATCTGTGGCATAAATTTCAGTTTCCAGAGGAACCGAGAGATGCAAACCAATTGATCAGTCTGAAGTTTAGTTATTTAGTTACCTTAGATCGGACATTATCAACATAATTTAATGTGGGGCTCTAACAAGCCAGTGTGTTGGCTGACGTCATTGTTCGATGACGCATGATCGATCATTCGAGAATAATTCTTACCCAGGAAATTAAGTAAGGTAACAGAAATGATCGTCAAATTAATCTGATAGGTTCTACCTTCCTTTAGTGAAGAGTTAATAGGACACTCTGCCACTAGCTTTCCGCATTTGATCTCTGAATATTATTAGAACACAAAAAAATCACATCCATGGTAAGTAGAAGGAAGGTGATTAATCTTTTAAATAATTAAGACGACTGTGTATAATAGATGACGAGATTATTAGACAGCAAACAAAGAGCACAAAACTCGCGTCCGGCATATGAGAGCTCACACAGGTGAAACGTACAGATGTACGAGTAATTATATAATAACTGAAGATATGTCTATTCATCTGTTATTAGCGATATAAAATAGGCGTTTAACAGAATGCCACAAACTTCGTCGTGAGCAAAATTCTTTCTGTGGTTACAAGAAAAAAAGAGTTCTCTGATTTTCTACCAATGTCACGTAAAAGGAAATTCTTGACAGAGTACATCTGAGAATCCATTGCCCCTTCTTTACCCACAGAGTGACTCTAAACGTAACTTTAAAAAAAAAAAGAAAGAAAATAACTCTGCAGCTTCCGCCCTGAGTATTTGCGCTGGCAGACGCGACGACGGCCTTGGCGTCGACCGAGTCGCCAGGTTAAGAGCTGCTGAGGACGCGACAGAAATGGGTTTCAGGGAATCTGCGTTCCTGAGTCGGACAAATAGTCTGGCTGTGTACGTAGGACGAACAATAGACCCTAAACTACACAATGGGTCCGTAAACGCCGAGCCTTGAGTGGTACAGGCTACATCCTGGCAATAATCTTTTGCGCACTTTTTAACAGCTCCCCGTATCAGTCACGTACCTCATTAACTGTATCACAGAGCATAAGTGATACTTTAAGCCACAATCGCTTTCGTCACAGATGCAGAGACGTCACCCATTTACAGTCGTAAAACCAATGGTCTAGTAAAGATATTCTGAAGCGATGGTAGCTAGCAGAAGCATATGTATTGTTCCTACCGGTTGTCACCATTTGGAGAAACTGGCACGTTCTCTCAAGATGATCACGTCACAGATCAGATGCTGGGATAGTGATACGCATTATATTACGAATATGGCTATGATTGTCTCTCCAAAATTACTGGCCACAGATTCGTGAACGAGACAGGTACTGAAACTGAGGGTACAAAGCATAAGCAGAATTGCTGAACTTCATTTTTAAATGTTACATCATAGAAGAAAAACTTTGGTATTTTCCTAATTCTCGCGCCATGCAAAGATAAGTGATATAGATATTAGTGTCAGTGGTGTTGAGAAACATCAGAAACAAAATGTGTACAATTTTACTGATGTCAATATAGCTTTACATCCGGACTCTGCCATCAAATAAAAGCCGGAGAGTGAAGAGACAATTTCGTAGAGCGCGGTTCTGATAATATTCCTGGATCTTTTACAATACCTTACGAAATTTCTTTGCCTACTTTTGTTTCGAAATGAATGTTGTAAACTGTGATACTGATTTCTCTCATTGATTAGGTAAACGCCTTTCATTTTACAAATGTAACGTCTTTTTGTAGACATTAAAGTCCTTTTTTATAGAATTTACCCTAACTGGAGGTTTGCTTTATAACCAACCAACCTCCGGAGTCTGTCGATAAGATATCCTACGATAATGGCACTTTGCCTCGTTTCCATCTTCAGGTGGTTCCTTAGAAAACACCTGAAGATGACAACATTCAATCGAGGTAGAGCAATTTGTAGGAATAGAAAATGGGAGAGACCACACAGGCTTAGTCCTAGGTAAAGCAGGCGGCAAATGCTGGTACGCTGGTAGAATGCAAAACATTGGCGCGACCGATCATACACTACTGCTGAAGTGTGTTCGACTGATACTAACAGGGGATACTGAACGTTGTAAGCTGGCTACGATTTTGAGCAATTGAACTACTAGTACAAGTAGAACCATTAAGCCCCGATTTAAGGAAACTATGCCTTGTTTTAATTTAATTCATGAACCAACTAGTCAGTTTTTTAACGCTGTCTATCTTCGATAATAAAAAGTAAATTCAAAGAGTAGCTCACCCCTACATAACCCCGAAACTTAACGAAAGACGGACACAGTATGAATAATTGAACATCAATGAATAGGAATATCACTCACAGGTTCCTACCAAAATTACCAAGTGTAACAGTCACCAATTTACTGTCGACAGCTGTGCTATGAAGGTCGAGGGCCTTCTCTGAACAGCAATGGTGAAATATGAAAAGTGAACAACTATTGACAATACATCTCGAAATAATTTGAGTAAAGTAAATTTCGAAAGATTTTAAGTAATTCAGTCCATGGAACATAATAAACATAGACCTTTATAGTCTTAGTCACAGGTCAGCTTTTTGCATTCAGCGATCGTTGTTAACAATTTCCTCTACACCTCGAATGACGGGGTATTTATTGCTACAAATTAGGGGAAACCATTTGAGAACTGAAACGCTTCATGAGCTTAGATAAGCGCAACTGTTAGGTAGACGAAGATGGCGATTTGCCACACGTGAACACGAAATGAGAGCGTTCAAAACACACCACATAAACGTAAATATTTAATATTAATTAGAAAAGTGGAAATGAGAGACATCATAAGCAGTTAAATCCCATAGCTATTCCCAAAACAACGCTAGCATAGAATACAGTCCTCGTGGTTTCCGAAAAACACGTCAACGGGTACTGAAAGTACAAACAGTCACAAAGAGTCTATGTATGCACGACTCCATTAAAAACACAAAACGAGCTAAGTTTATGGGGAGAGTGATTGAGTTGACCGCATAATGTGTGGGAGTGTGATTAATAAGAAAGTGATACTGTAATCAGCATCAGTCTCAATGAATTCACAAAGACACGGAAGCTTTGTATCACTGCACACACGAATACATCTCACCTTCTCAGTTCATAGCAAGTTTAGCAGACGAATGTAGTGAAAATTAAGTGGTAGAATACGAAAGCCACACAAACTAACTGACAGAAAAAAAATTCCCAATGTGCAGCCACTTTCAGTAGCCGGAAATGTACAGCCGAGTCACATTAATGTGATCACCTGTGAAAACTGGACAACGCAGACGTGTAGGAAGCGAGTCAATGTGGTTCAACAAGGTACCGACAGGGATGCTATGCCGTACCGACTGCAGTGCCGTGGCCCGATGCGCTAGATCCCTCGGATGAGGATCAATGGTACGTAGAGCCCGATCCCACAGATCCTCGATGGGGTTTAAATTCGGAAATATTGATGGCCAGAGAGTACGAGAAACGCAAATGGCTCTAAGCACTATGGGACTTAACATCTGAGGTCATCAGTCCCTAGACATAGAACTATTGAAACCTAACCTAAGGACATCACACACATCCAGGATTCGAACCTGCGACCGTAGCAGCAGCGCAGTTCCGTACTGAAGCGCCTAGAACCGCTCGGCCATAGTGCTTTGGAAAAACAAACTGCATGTATGCGTGGAGATGGTCCCCAAGGATAAATGCATAATTGTGCTGAACCGTTAAGTTTTCTATAATGTCTAGATCACCCAGAGAATGCCACGAAAACATTCCTCAGACCATAACGTTCCTTATCCGGCCTGGATCCTTCCGACGATTGTTGCAGGATCTTTGCTTTCAGACGTTTCACGCCAACGGCTATCTGTACTGTGGAGCAGAAAACGTGATTCATCTGAAAAGGTCACCTGTCTCCACTAGGTGGACGTCCAGATGCGGTATTGGCGTGAGAATGCCAGCCTTCATCTTCGATAAGCAGCAGGTAGAAAGGTTCCATAATGAGATTTTCACTCTGCAGCAGAGTGTGCGCTGATATAAAACTTCCTGGCAGATTAAAACTGTGTGCCCGACCGAGACTCGAACTCGGGACCTTTGCCTTTCGCGGGCAAGTGCTCTGCCATCTGAGCTGCCGAAGCACAACTCACGCCTGTGAGGACCGGGCGTGAGTCGTGCTTCGAACCTCAGACGGTAGAGCACTTGCCAGCGGAAGACAAAGGTCCCGGGTTCGAGTCCTGGTCAGGCACACAGTTTTAATCTGCCAGGAAGTTTCAGGTAGAAAGGTTGTATGCCTGCTGCGGAGGACCACACGCAGCAACGTTCGCTAAACGGTCGTTGAGCCGACACTGTTGGTAGCCCCTTGATTCATATGGGCGGCCAGTCGCTCAACAATTACACATCTACACTCCTGGAAATTGAAATAAGAACACCGTGAATTCATTGTCCCAGGAAGGGGAAACTTTATTGACACATTCCTGGGGTCAGATACATCACATGATCACACTGACAGAACCACAGGCACATAGACACAGGCAACAGAGCATGCACAATGTCGGCACTAGTACAGTGTATATCCACCTTTCGCAGCAATGCAGGCTGCTATTCTCCCATGGAGACGATCGTAGAGATGCTGGATGTAGTCCTGTGGAACGGCTTGCCATGCCATTTCCACCTGGCGCCTCAGTTGGACCAGCGTTCGTGCTGGACGTGCAGACCGCGGGAGACGACGCTTCATCCAGTCCCAAACATGCTCAATGGCGGACAGATCCGGAGATCTTGCTGGCCAGTGTAGTTGACTTACACCTTCTAGAGCACGTTGGGTGGCACGGGATACATGCGGACGTGCATTGTCCTGTTGGAACAGCAAGGTCCCTTGCCGGTCTAGGAATGGTAGAACGATGGGTTCGATGACGGTTTGGATGTACCGTGCACTATTCAGTGTCCCCTCGAAGATCACCAGTGGTGTACGGCCAGTGTAGGAGATCGCTCCCCACACCATGATGCCGGGTGTTGGCCCTGTGTGCCTCGGTCGTATGCAGTCCTGATTGTGGCGCTCACCTGCGCGGCACCAAACACGCATACGACCATCATTGGCACCAAGGCAGAAGCGACTGTCATCGCTGAAGACGACACGTCTCCATTCGTCCCTCCATTCACGCCTGTCGCGACACCACTGGAGGCGGGCTGCACGATGTTGGGGCGTGAGCGGAAGACGGCCTAACGGTGTGCGGGACCGTAGCCCAGCTTCATGGAGACGGTTGCGAATGGTCCTCGCCGATACCCCAGGAGCAACAGTGTCCCTAATTTGCTGGTAAGTGGCGGTGCGGTCCCCTACGGCACTGCGTAGGATCCTACGGTCTTGGCGTGCATCCGTGCGTCGCTGCGGTCCGGTCCCAGGTCGACGGGCACGTGCACCTTCCGCCGACCACTGGCGACAACATCGATGTACTGTGGAGACCTCACGCCCCACGTGTTGAGCAATTCGGCGGTACGTCCACCCGGCCTCCCGCATGCCCACTATACGCACTCGCTCAAAGTCCGTCAACTGCACATACGGTTCACGTCCACGCTGTCGCGGCATGCTACCAGTGTTAAAGACTGCGATGGAGCTCCGTATGCCACGGCAAACTGGCTGACACTGACGGCGGCGGTGCACAAATGCTGCGCAGCTAGCGCCATTCGACGGCCAACACCGCGGTTCCTGGTGTGTCCGCTGTGCCGTGCGTGTGATCATTGCTTGTACAGCCCTGTCGCAGTGTCCGGAGCAAGTATGGTGGGTCTGACACACCGGTGTCAATGTGTTCTTTTTTCCATTTCCAGGAGTGTATTAGCCCGTACACTTCTTCGCATCCTTAGTTCACCCCTGTCATCTACGGCCCGTGGTGCACCAAAGTTACCTCGGCTCCGGTTTTGGATAGCGGCATTTTGCCATTCACGTTATACTATAACCACGGCAACACGCAAGCAGTTTATAAACTTAGTCGTTTCGGACATGGTTCCATCTTTGGCCAGAAAGCTAATGATCGTGCCCTATTGGACGTCAGATAAATCGCTCCTTTTTCGCGTTACGAAGACTACAGCACCGTTCTTCGCGTCTGCCCCCTCCCCCTCCCCCCCCCCCCCCCGCCAACTCTCACCCGAGACGCTTAGTACATCATCCATTGCTAGTGCTCCACTTCATTAATGTGACTGGATCGTGCCACCGGTCCCCGTATTCCACTGTATGGATGTTCTCCTGAGGCTGTTCCTGCCAGTAGGTCCGCAGAGACGCAGGGGCGTACACAACGGGAGGGCGCCGCCGCACTTCCCACGGCGTCCTGGCCTGTGCTGTCCTGTCCGGGCGACGAATTGGATAACGAGCGGCGAAGTCTGCTTCTCCGGCTGCAGTTGGCGCGCGTGCAAAGTGCCTATTAGCCTGACGCCTGCGAATGGCGCATCGGTTGCCGACGGGACGCCGTACAAGGGCTCTGCACTCCTGCACAGGTGTGACAACCTCACAAAAGTTCACCCACAGCTGCTGTCGTACACGTCACGCCATCACTGACTGCTCGGTAGGAAATACATGGCTCCATTTGATCGCTTTCTGATCTCAAAGACAAACGCAGTAAAGGGAATGTGTACAGCAGGACGCGGAAATATTTAACGTAACTATTCAAATAACTCTGTTACTGACTCGTACGTATCAAGTAAATAATACGTTACACGCTATTAAATTCTGAGTAGGGTAGAGTTCGCCAGTAGAAGAGCGAGTTATCATCGTTCACCTAGTTCTTGGGTATTAATAAGAACTATACAGCTTTTGTTACAGTAATTTTCTTATTACCATTAAAATATCAGTAATTTTAAACAAATCAGCACCATTCGTCCCTTCTCAGGCAACTTTGAAGTTACGTCTTGGATTCTATTTCACCCAGATAGATCCGTACCATAAGGGTATTTGTAGCGTGCCTGCGACGTCCAGCTTTCTTTGTAACGTTCCATCGTAGCCGTTCCGTAGTTCAGTCGTGACTCATTAACAGATGACGCCTTGGAACATTCATTGTTCCAAATGGTTTTTGGATTCTTGACAGCCGCGTGGGATTATCAGAGCGGTCTGATGCCGCTGCAGTCATTGACTTTGCGGCTGGTCCCAGCGGAGGTTCGAGTCCTCCCTCGGGCATGGGTGTGTGTGTTTGTCCTTAGGGTAATTTAGCTTAAGTAGTGCGTAAGCTTAGGAACTGATGAACTTGGCAGTTAAGTCCCATAAGATTTCAGACACATTAGAACATTTTTTTGATTCTTGACAGCAGTCCTGGACTCGCAAGTTGATATATCATAAGGAAATAAGCTCAACGGACAAAAAAGTTAATCACGCCTAAATAAATCGTTACAAGCCTCATTTAATACCGATTAATTGTGCCCCTGCGCTTGATATCCGCTTGGAGGTTATGCAGGTTCGTCCCATCACTTGATCTGAAATCGCTGTACCACCAAACTGCGGGGATGCTGATGTTGCCATTTT
The DNA here is from genome assembly GCF_021461385.2 of Schistocerca piceifrons. Lineage (NCBI taxonomy): Eukaryota > Metazoa > Arthropoda > Insecta > Orthoptera > Acrididae > Schistocerca > Schistocerca piceifrons. The sequence goes on from NC_060140.1 coordinate 533,977,841, forward strand.
AACCGCTATTCCAAAATATCCCACATACTTTCTGTGGGGTTCATATCAAGTGATTTTGCAGGCCAATCAAGATTTTGTAGGATGGGGCAGTGTTCCAAAACCAATCACATATTCATGCAGCCTGATGAACTTTGTTGTTGTCGTCTTTATGTGACTGTGTGCGCAGTGGGCTCTTGCTAGGTGACCGATTCCAAATGTTCGATGCATGCAGTTACCGTTGTAATGTTTTCTCGCTACTAGGTTTGGATGGACCTTCGTATATTGCTTCAGCAATTTCTGTCCTGTCTGGAAGAGATTTTGATTCACAAGCTGTGAAACAAGACTGCAGTCACTCTGTCAGGGACAGACGCCTTTAACAGTCCACCGCGAAACATCAGCAAATCCAGCAACTTCACACACGGTATGGCCATGGGTACTACCAAACACGGTTGCCCCTTCTTGCTACTCCGTTACTTCCTTACATTTACCCATGTTTATGTACAACGTTCGACTAGTGCAATGTCTCCTACTGCCATATGCTCACGCAGAGGCTGTGCGCAAACGGTCGAGCACGTGCCTCGATTGCTGCGTCGTCTTCACGGACTTAACGATTCATCTGTGCGTGTTCACTATGGGTCTAATTTTTTTTCGTTTCGTGAGCTTATAATACAGAAACGTTACGCACTACATCGTGTGTAGCTGCATGAGGTCGTCAACGACGAATAAAGCAGAAAAATATATTAATTTATGGAAATATTTTCTGTGAGACAAGAATATAGCAAAACCGCACAATACAATATCTTTAGTTAATCGTTATGTTCGTTAGACTGTGAGGAAATTGTTATGAAATGTGCTGTCACAACTACTTTGATTATTTTCAGACGTCGTTGTGTCTGCAATCAGACGATCTGAACTCTAATAATGAGTCTCCCTACAGCAATCACATAAATCTCATATTCTGCTTTCGTGTTTCCTTGGTTTCGAATATGTGTAACGTACCAAATAAGTAATAGGTTTCTGGAACCTAGTACGTGGCTGGAACTGGAACGATGTAACAGACTAATAGTAATTAATAGTTTAGCCCATCTGTAGTGTACACACGTCTATAGCTGTTCAAGTAGCTCTAACGTTAACCACTGAAATCTCTAGAAACGGTAATCGAGTCATCGACTGCTGCAGAGGTCGACCACATCCCACGCACCACACCACTAGCGGTATTGTTTACTCGAAGTCGAGTACAAAGGGAGACATAAACCTGACACAAGTAGACGACACCGCCCTTCTGTTCCTGTGCCCTCCATCCCCTTCCAGAAATTCTAATGACCCTTTCAACTACATCGCAGAAAGTTGATCTCTAGTGGCTCCTACCGTAACATCATGATTGTTGTCCACCACGAGGTTTAATGCCACCACCTGGTGGCCTTGCCTACACTTTATGCAGTAAGGATACCGTACAAGCGGAGCAGAGAAGAATTAGGAATCGTTCATCTGGAACACATCTTACACAAACCTTTTGCTTCAGTGGCATTCGATAACAGTGAGACAATTAGGATTTTGATCGAGCACAAAAATGATTTACCCATTCCAAGCAACAATTTCGTACACTTAGAGGGAAACAGAAACATCTCATCTTACACTTAACACATTAATTTTTCTGTTTGAGGGATTAAAATATGAGCTGAATGAGACGGAAACTGACAGCAACTGGAATGTTGGTATCATACCAACCAAAAAAATGTATGTCTCAGTGCCAAAATCAGGCTTGTAGGATGGCTTGTGGAGAAACCAGCGTCTACAGACAAATACAAACTATTTATTGCATACATACCTCTCAAGAGAACATGAAGTACAATCGTGCTCAAAAGTATCCGAACGACCTGAATTGCATTTCGCCTGATTCGAATGTAACCCACATAGCGCAGCTGTCTAGCACGTCCTCTAATCACTCCTCGGTACAGTCGTTTGACTATTGAAAATGGTTCCAACAAGTCACCACTAGAAAACACTGCTCTGTATCGCAATAACTCAAGATGTAAAGTAATACCAAGGTACTACAAATATCAGGGAACATCTTATCGCAGATAAGACGGTCCTTAAGGCTTGTGAGCTCACATTTGTTACAATAAAAGATATACCTGACATGTTACCACTCTCATTATTGCGCCAGATAGGTAATTCATGTAGTACGTTCGTCGTATTCGTGATTTCCTCTTCAAAGTAACATACCGTACTTATTATTTAACACAAAATGACATTAAAATTTAAGTTATTCACGAGCAGCTAGTTGAGAATATGTATGAACTTCAAATGACACGACGAACCGCCTCGTTCTGCATATGGATTCAAACCAGGTCATGCAGACTAAGCAAAGACTTCGTGACTGACGGAAACTAACAGTCATTCCTGACTAGGCATACAGGGAGTGATATACCTCGATTTTAGACAATATCAGTTAGCAAATATCAACTTTAAATTACATAACGTAAACATCTTTAACGGACGCGAATTCCTACCCAGAATCTATTGTCCTTGTTAATGAACTACGAGAGATGTTAAATATTGTTTCTTCACAAGTAACTTACTTGAAATGCCGTGAGGTAAAGCTTTGTGTTGGACAGGGATTCGAACCCAGAACCTAACTGGACTGTCATCGAAGCACAATCAACTGTGACATATCGGATTTTCTTGGCAGTAGCTAGATGTGTTAACTGAAATGACGAGACGAAACATTAATTTTTTCTTTCCCGGGACTCCAACCTGGAACCTATCGCTGTTATATTCTAGAGAAAACGAACGTCAAAAATGGGTTTGTTACTCCAGCAGCGACATGTGAGCATGTCTGAACTAGAAATAATATGAGGAAGCGTTCAGTGCTGACTGGGGATCGAACCCCACGCATATCGTTGTTGACTGCACACAAACAGACGTCAGATACCGAATTTTTTCCACCAGCAGCTCGGAACAACATCCTTGAACTTACAGTGATCTCGCAAACAGTTCTGTGTCTCACCGGGGTTCAAAAACATCAGTTATGGTTACTGTTGACAACGAATGAAAATACATTAAAAATCAAAATTATTATCCACCAGCAGATAGGTGTTCTCATGCTAGAGCTTGATAATACATAATGAAAGATTTAGTGCCGGGCCAGGATTCGAACCCATTCACGTGCAATATATGGAGATATTGAAGAATCTGCAGTTTTGAACAAACAACAAATTGCAGTCGAGCTGTATTGTCACGAAGGGATCAAATTCCGCTTTAAGGGCGGATTGAGTTGCATTCCCAGTTCAGAACCAATTTTATCGACATATAGAAGCACAAAGAAAAGATGGAATAAGTGTCCTGTGACCATACATAGCGTTTGTTTCGTCACTAGAAATAAATAACTAGTATACTGCTGATAGAGTTTCTACGTGTCGCGACTAATGCCTTTATTGTGGTTCAACATAACGTCTACTTGGTAGAGAAGGAATATAATGTTTCACGTGAATGTCAGACCACAATGCCGTTATACCTCTTCACTTGACGTAGCCAGAAGAGAACAGAATCTGTCTCTCCTTATCAAAAACCATCAGCAGAAGTTGGAATCGAACCCAGACCATAATTTTATAAACCTAGCATCAATCCAAGAGACCACCAAACTCTCTTCTCTATCAGACATTCGTAATAACGTTGCGCCACACTGGATGAGAACCTGACACACAGGCTCCCTGTAGTAGTTTGCAGCATGTTCAGTATATTCATTTACTAGGTTGACCGAATCGCCATGAACCAGCTGCCTCAGCTACCCAGTGCAGACATTCGACTCTATTTTGTAATCACCGAAATAAAATCACGTAACTGACACCTACACAGAACTACCAAAAGTTTAGGATGCAGAAATTTAAATAGGAAGTGTTCTTTTCGACTTAAGCTACTCTAGTGAGTTATCTGCTTGTTGAAAACGTTGTGCAGTGCAAAAGAGAAGCTGTAACTGTCTGTCTCTCAGAAGTCTAGATCCGGCCATATGCATTATCTCACAGCACTGTGCAGTGCGGGAGTTCTGGAGGAATTGTTCTTGACTTCAGGCCAGCTAGTAGCGTAATGGTAAGTGTCGCGATCTGTTTATAAGACGTCGCGAGCTCGGGTACATTCACTGCCACATTTTTTAAAACGCCTTACTGTTGTCTGCTGAAGTTATCGATCTAATGGAACTTTGAACATAATTCCCTTCACTTCTCAACCCAAAATAGTCGCATTTGGAAAAAGGGCTAACTTCTGTGACATTTTGTTCTTTTCAGGTTTAATAGATGGCCAGGCTGCAGATGCATCTCGAAACTTCTGTATTATGTATGGCGAGAGCGCATCGTGCCAAAATACGTCAAAAAAGTATTTTCTATATTAGCTGTCGTGTGGCAGTGGCATTTTATTCTTCATCAAACCTTGTTTGACAGCTTTAACTCAGAACAAGTTTTCTACATGCATATAATCAATAAACTGCATGTGCATTGTCAGACTGTTACAGATGACATCAGAGAATGTGTGATCTGACTGCTTGTAGCTTTTTCACGGAAGGGATAAAAACGTTATAGTCAGCAAGACTGGAACCGCAAACCACGATAAACGCTTTTTCACAGGTTAGCACGTTTCCACAGAGCCAGAGAAAAGGTATGTGTCTAGGTTTCCTCTTACGAGACCAATAGTGGCTAGAACTCGTAAACGGCTATTTAAAGGACGAGATTAGATGCGATTTTCAAGTGCAACGACTTTCCTGGATTGAAAACCGAAAATTTACAATCTTTTGTTACAGCTCAAGCGATAATAACTCAGATTATTCAATGGAAATGACAGGAAAAATCATGTGAACTTTGAGGCTTAATTCCGTGCACACAAGAAAGTAACTGGTCGGTCACAGAGATGCCAAACATACCTTGCCTTGTTGCCAAATCTCAGTTACATTACCAACAGGAAGAAGACGAACCGATGTGATCCTACAGTGGGCTGGGAAGTGACCATAGCTGACGTCTCAAAGACGCGGCTGCTACGTCGTGGAATACTTAATCCGTCTGATTCACATTTCTGTAACTGGGTTTAGGGACTGGAGCGTAGTTACTAATACTCAGAACTGACTGCAAACTAAGCTTAATAAATCAGTAACTCTCAGAGTTCAGAGTTGTTTTTATATTTCTTTCGTAAGTGTACTCAAAACTAAAATACTCATTGACGGACGTTTTCGTGCCTCGCCGATAGTCGAGCACAAACAAACAAAAAAAAAAGAATGTGTGTGTTCGTGTGTGTGTGTGTGTGTATGTGTGTGTGTGTGTGTGTGTGTGTGTGTCTGTGTGTGTGTGGTTGAGAGAGAGAAAGAGGGAGACAGAGAGAGAGAGAGCGAGAGAGAGAGAGAGAGAGAGAGAGACACAAGAGAGAAAGTGAGGGAGAGAGATAAAAATAAAAAAGAATGAGAGAGAGAGTAAAAAATTGTTGCAAAGAAACTGAATCATGGTATGTAAAGATATGTTTCATTAAAATGATACATTCCACATCATTACGAAATGTCGTGTTCATGATCTGTGGAACAAGTATTAATCTAATGTAATCTAATCATATCATATTGCTGACTAGTCATGAAGTGGCACGACTTACAGAAATTTTCGCCAATATCAGTAACCAAATCTAAGGTTAAAAAAAAAAAGACGACAGTTTTTGTAATAAACCGGGACTCCTTTAAAGACTCTTTCGTCCCTGTTAACTAACCACGAAAGATGTGTGATATACCTCCATTCAGGAGTAGCCAAGTGTTCATGCATTTAAAGATGAAGCGCATGATGTGACGTTATGACGGAGATACGAACCCAACACACAGTCTGATTGTTAACTAAGCAATATCAAATGTTACACTTCCGTATTTCCTACCAGCTGCTAGGTGTTTGAATCTAAAATAAGGATACAAATTTTTGTGCCTGAGCGATAAACGAAACGCACATCTACCGTCCTTCTTTATCATCCATGAACATAGCTTAGGTATCAATTGCTTACTCACTAACTGTAAGATGTGTGCATGTTTGTCCAGAAATAACGACACCTATTGCGATTGTTGGCAACACATGAACAGACATTAAAAATGCACGTTAATTGTCACTAGCAGACTTGTATGCACGTGATTGGGCTTGAAATGAAATTATGAATATTTTTGTACTGGATCAGGATTCGGACCCACATACTTACCTTTGGAGGAGACCTAGAGAAGATTGCAGTCTTGGTAAATGGAACGAAATGATTGAACTATACTGTTCTGAGAGACTCAGATCCTCGAAAGAGGAGATACGAATTCGAATCACAGTCCAGCACCAAATTTTTCGACGTCTCTAGTTCAATCAAGTACAAGTAAAATAAGAGACCTGTTCCTTTAAATGGCTATCGGTTCATCAAATGAAATAAAATTTTCTAATGTAAGTAAGTTTCCTGGAGACAGTATTTGTCTTTACCATGACTTCCGCGTATGTCATTTCCCAACGTAAACCGGCTTTGCCCAGATGGTAATGAAGGAACGTGATGTTTAATGCGGATACTGGATTATAATGTCTTTCTCTTGAGGTTACCAGAGGTAAAGTAAATCTGTTTGTGCCTCTTGTAAGTAAGTGCCTCAACCCACGCATTGCATCTGTGATAGTTCGTTCCACCAGACCATTGTGGCCACATTTCCCAGCCCCAGGAGTGTGCTGTAACGGATAATGTGTTTAGCTTACAAAATTAGTCACGGTGGAAAAAATGCGAGTCTATTAAATGGTTAAGTAGAAGCAATCTTCTGATGTGGAGATTATGCTGTTCTCACGTCAGCAGGATGTAAAGACTCTTATAGGCATCATAGCCTCGATGTGAAGCCATTTTGAAATTATCGTTAATTCAGTAAATTTCTTAGTTCGAGAAAATCCACTGTGAAGTGTGAAGTTAGCGGATAATTCATTTATTACCGCCATTATTACTATCATTTTCTTCATGCCATTGCTGGAACACATCTGCTTGAAGATCATCTAATGCCTTTTGGTCATTATAGAAGTAGTTGCCCAAGAAGAGGTTCTTTTCTTGTCTACGGAGTCCTTTTCATGTCAATATCAATCATCAGCAATTACTCGCAGATTACATTAAAACTAAAGTAATTGATGAAGACGTTACTTGATAACAAAAACGCGCTGCCTTTCTTAATTTAGTTGCGCCTAGTAATGGCTGTCGAATACTGCCAAACCAAAAGCTGTCAGTTCATCCACATGATTTGGTCGACGTGACCTGTTTCAAGTTGTGTATGGCAGAGAATGTCTTAGAAGATCAACTGTTTTCCTTTGCAATAAACAGAAAGATTTTCATTCTAAGCTATCCAAGTTCAAAGTTTTCGCATTATTAGTTCAAATTTAATATTCGCTTCTATGATGTAGGAAAGTATTTCACAGTTGCAAAATTCGCATCAGACTCATTGACCTTACGCTTAGTCGCTGACTATAAATTCTAGTTCAGAGTGACACCAGTTGAAGTAACCTAATGTAGCGAAGCCTGTTTGCCAGTGCTCTTTCTCACCGGAAAATACGCAATTAACCCATTGGGCTCCATAAGTACACTGTAACAGAAATTTCTGTGTGTATGCAATGCATACGGATTGTAGAATTTAGTGGTGCTCCCTCTTCCATTTCTATATATAATATGCCTGACCTAAACGGGCCCTTTTTCATTACAGGCCCTGGGCAGTGCAACATCATACTGACAACAGTAATGTGCTTATACTGACAGCGTCACTGTTCGTTTTAGCTGATTTTGTAATCGTTTAAATAAAACAACATGACCTCCCAGTGGGAGACATTACGTCCCCGTTTTCTTGTGTGAAATTTGTCAGTAAGTTTCTGACTTCCAACCAGCGAAATGTGGTAGAGTACGGACAGTAAACGATTCACAAACCACGATTTAGTCCCATTAAGACGATTTCTTTAAACATTGGCGTAGCTGAAGGAATTTAGTTTCTTCTTAAATCGTCTTATGCAGCAACGTTCACAGATATCTCAAATAGGAAAAGCTCTTTATCCAGGCACGAAGGCTGTGAGACAAACTTCCCACAGTTTGTGTCAAGTCGACCTTTTCGTCTTATAGCACTTCATAAGTATTTTGTCTAAGAGGTATCACAAGTAGTGTACTGAAGCTAGACCATGTATCTTTGTCTTCCTTGAGTGGGCATTGGAAGACATTTACACACACGTATACAATACTGTGAATACTTCCAACGCTGTATCTAACGTTTCTCTTATAAAATAATTTTGTTTTGTTAATTTTTCTGGGTCTTCAGCGTGCAATATGTGTTGTAAATACAGTCTTAAACAAAAAAATTGTCCGTAAGGTGGACAATACAATCGTCCTGCTCTCAGAATTGTATGTCCGGCAATATGCTCGATCTGGCTACATTGTAGACTGCGGCACTTCCTGGAGGATGTCTTGACTGCAGTCTGAGTGCATCACTTTCATCTGCGACTGTAGTCTTGATGTAAAACGCAAGACTGGGTAAATACGACATTTGGCAACCGAGAGCACACGTCGCCATAATTTTTATCGCCCCTTTCCTCTCGGTGCTGAAGCTATGAGTTTATTTCAAGTGAATCTACAAAATATTTCGCTTTCTGTCACATTGATAATAACAGTTTGGTTCAACAATATTTTACCAAGAGATTTCTCGACCGACCATCCGCCTCTGAACACCGCATGCGTCTGAGTTCTCTGGGACCCGTTTGCTGCCTACCGGCGGGGGCTGAGGCACTGCGCTGCCACGCCTTCTGCCGGCAACGTCTGCTCCACTCCTCACTCTCGACGACGTAAAATGCTTTAATGTTGTTGAGTGGTGACCCATAAAATCTGTCTACGATTTGTGTTTCACACTATTGCAACGGAGGCACAAAACCGTTTTTATTTGGTGAGTATTTTATTACAGTAGTATGCAATACATCAATGTGGCACAGATTTAATTTCATTGTGATCCAGTGTGCTATACTTAAAGTTCATATCCTGTTCTTTTTCCTGTCACAGGAGATTCTTCAAATAATAATTAATTTTTTTCATGGATTCATATGTGTTAGTCAAGGCACAGAGAGTAAATGCTGTGTAATGTGTTTGGTTCCTTTCTTTGATTCCCTATGGTAAATGGATGCAAAAAATTTTTTCAATACCTTTCAGAACCTGCTCCATAGCTACTCAGACATATTGCTTGTTTTTGGTCTATACATTAATTAATGGAGAAGTGAACGCTGTTCAGAAGTGATATTTAAAATATTCAATTGGATTTAAGGCGACAAAATTGCCCATATTTGAAGCTGCCCAGAGAAAAAGTAAGTCTCTAGAGCCGCTGTTAGTAAATGTCTGCAGAGAATTCCTAATTGCTACTTTGGAAATTCAGCATAGCGGCCCTACAGTAATCAAGAGGTTCATTCCCTTCATACTTATCACGCTAGCATGTGAGTCTTATGTGAAGAACAATATTGAAATTCGTATCGTTGACGGTCGATTCGAATTTCTTCAAAGACGCTTGTATTGTGAAGCAGCTTGACAGTCAGAAAGTCGAGATCTATGACCATTCACAGAACTTACTGGGTCGAGCTACCAAGAGGACTTGAGGTGTAGAGGTTTTCTTCCGATTTCGTTACTGAATTTTTTCTGGAAATTCGTAGCTCCATAAAATAAATCAGAAAAAAAGCTCTCACACGCTGGCCCCTACCACGGTTAGAACTGACGATTCATCGAGCCATTGCGACATGAGGCACGGGCTGTACCACGGGGCTATGGGCACACCGCTGCCAGCACGCCACTCTCATCATGATATTGGTCGCTCAGCCTCATAACAACACGTGAAAGACAATAAAAGTTGTCACTTATGTGAAGAATAGCATTTCTTTATCCAAAAAATTGAATTTTCAGTCTCAATGTCTTAGTTTACATGAGGATTATATAGCACGAGTCATTCAAATGGAAAGGGAATATCAAGTGAATTTAGCGAGTCAATTCAGTACCATACGTGGAAGTGATTGCACTGTCACAGTGTTGCCAAATGTTTGTGTCGGTGTTGCCAATTCTCAGCTGTGCTAGGAACAGCTCTGTAGCGGTATGTGAGGAGAATCCCATGATTATGTCACAGCAGGATACGGAAAGGAGGCGTGTGGTTTGGTTAATATGCAGCGTTTTCCCCTACCAGTTGTGTCAAACATTCAGGTGTATAATCTTCCATAAAGATTCCAGTTTCCCACAAATTATATACGAATAAAACACTTACCTTGTTACTTTGTGACAAAAAATTATTTCAGTACAATAAAAAGTTTTTGGAAATCAACTTTGCCCACCTGTCACAGAAAGTAAGATAACAACCACTATGCACCTCGAAATCGATTGCATCTGTGTGCAGTCTTGTGATCATACAGGTAGAATTTCATGAATTGCGCGAGAATGTAGAAAAATGTTGGCGCGAATGGAAGCTGTAAGAAACACAGTTAACTAATTATTCTGTGCTATGTAATAATCAATTCATTTGAAAATTCAGAAGAGAAGAAACTAAAAATCATGCCCATTAAGACAGAAAGTAAAGTGCAGATCTGTGCTTCTTCATCTTCAGATCTATACAAATAACATATACTAACCAATGTATTCATTGCTTTCGTAATGTTTCCCTCTTGTTTAGTCTTCTAATGATGAACTGGATCCACACCCATGAGTCTGATTATATCTTTGTATCCTTCCATCTACTATCTTTGTGTGTTATTGCTCGGTGTTCAAAAAGCAAAATATTATGCCTGCTCCCACGAGGTATTAGAACGAGGTCGCAAGAAGGCTAACAAATTATAATCAAAATACGCCGGGACGCCAATTTGTCTGTCGTCATGGTGTTATGTCGACAGAAATAGTTGGATATTATTGCCTGTATCACCGGCATCCCGTTGTCGTCTTCTCTTACTGAGATTTTCATATTACCCTGAACATAAGACGCCGAGAGAAATGTGTATATTCTCCGTGACGAAACATCCCACATTCCATTCATCCTGATCCATTCGTAACGTGCATCGGCAGCAGTGAGTGATAGGAAATCTGTTGTGAGATAACGAATAACAATGGCAATGGTACTAATAAAAAATCAGTAATCAAAGATGTTTACTGCATTAGAGACAATTGTTAAGGATTAACAAAATAACCAAGAAAGACTGAGCGTTTAATTGTCGCACTGCATTGGTCTTCTTACCACTTTGTTACTGAATTCTGTTCTGGCTGTCTGCAGAGAGAAAAGAAAGAACCCCGTAGCTATACATATCGCTAGTACAGCGAGATACTAGCTATCAACTATCCTTGCTTTACATCACGAGATGAACATGGCGTCAGCGGCTGATATTTGAAATACATTTCTGTTTTCTCTCTCTGTCTGTCTCTCTCTCTCTCTCTCTCTCTCTCTCTTTATTTTTCTTTTTATTTTCTGAGGAACGCATCGAGAAGCGCGAGTGATAAGCAAGTAGGCATATAGTCTATTTACAGTTATTTTCATCGGGATACGTAATACAAAAATACAGATTTTAAGTGTATTATTGCGTAATTCCAATTATTGACAGTCTATTCGTGAGCTTGCTCACATTCAGTGGGGTGAAACATGTCACAGAAGCAAGCAAAACACAAATATTTCTTGTATCATGCGCAGCGCACAAACGAAAGAGAAGACGACAATGGCATGCCAGTGATGCAGGCAATAATACTCAACTATTTCTACCGACTTAACACCATGACGACAGACAAATTGGCGTTTCAGTGTATTTTGATTATAATTCGTTAGCCTCCTTGCGACCTCGTTCTATTACCTCGTGGGAGCAGGCATCACGTATTGCTTTTTGAACACCGAGTACTAACACACAAAGATAGTAGATGGAAGGATACAAAGAAACAATCAGACTCATGGGTGTGGGTCCAGTTCATCATTAGAAGACTAAACAAGAGGGAAACATTATTAAAGCAATGCATACGCTGATTAGTATACATTATTTGTAGAGATCTGCACAGATCTGCACAGTCCCACATCTGCACTTTAGTTTCTGTCCACACCCATGAGTCTGATTGTTTCTTTGTATCCTCCCATCTACTAAAATTAGTTTTGAGAGCAACGTTAGATACAGCTTTCGAAGTAGGAGCAGTATAGTTCAATCAATTCATTCCTTTTCCCACGACTGCAATCTTCTCTAGGTCTCCTCCACAGGTAAGTATGTGGGTCCGAATCCTGATCTAGTACAAAAATATTCATAATTTCATTTCAAGCCCAATCACGTGCATACCAGTCTGCTAGTGAAAATTAACATGCATTTTTAATGTCTGTTCATGTGTTGCCAACAATCGCAATAGGTGTCGTTATTTCTGGTCAAACATGCACACATCTTACTGTTGGTGAGTAAGAAACTGATACTTCAGCTATGTTCGTGGATGATAAAGAAGGACGGTAAGAGTGCGGTTCACTTGTCGCTCAGGCACAAAAATTAGTATCCTTATTTAGATTCAAACATCCAGCAGCTGGAAAGAAAAACCGATACATAACATTGAACGTATCATTTTAATCAAACATATCTTTACATACCATGATTTCGTTTCTTTGAAACAATTTTTTACTCTCTCTCTCATTCTTTTTTATTTTTCTCTCTCTCCCTCACTCTCTCTCTTGTCTCTCTCTCTCTCTCTCTCTCTCTCTCTCTCTCTCTCTCACACACACACACACACACACACACACACACACACACACACACACCACACGAATACACACATTCTTTTTTTTTTATTTGTTTGTTGTGCTCGACTAGTGGCGAGGCACGAAAACGTCCGTCAATGAGTATCTTAGTTTTGAGTATACTTACGAAAGAAATATAAAAACAACTATGAGAGTTACTGATTTATGAAGCTTAGTTTGCAGTCAGTTCTGAGTATCAGTAACTATGCTTCAGTTCCTAAACCCAGTAACAGAAATGTGAATCAGACGGATTAAGTATTCCACGACGTAGCAGCCGCGTCTTTGAGACGTCAGCTGTGGTCACTTCCCAGCCCACTGAAGGACCGCATCGGTTCGTCTTCTTCCTGCTGGTAATGTAACTGAGATTTGGCAACAAGGCAAGGTATGTTTGGCAACTCTGTGACCGACCAGTTACTTCTCGGTGTGCACGGAATTAAGCCTCAAAGTTCACTTGATTTTTCCTGTCATTTCCATTGAATAATCTGAGTTATTATCGCTTGAGCTGTAACAAAAGATTGTAAATTTACGGTTTTCAGCACAGAAAGTCGTTGCACTTGAAAATCGCGTCTAATCTCGTCCTTTAACTAGCGGTTTACGAGTTCTAGCCACTATTGGTCTCATAAGAGGAAACCTGGACGCATACCTCTTTCCTGGCTCTGTGGAAACGTGCTAACCTGTGAAAAAGCGTTTGTCGTGGTTTGCGATTCCAGTCTTGCTGACTATTACGTTTTTATCCCTTCCGTGAAAGAGCTACAAGCAGTCAGATCACACATCGATAAGGAAATCGCAAGAAAATACTTTCGGCTCATAGTGCAATGGTGAAAAACTTACAATGCTGAACAACAGGTAACGCCTCTTTCCACTGCTGACAAAGAGATTTTGGGTTTCTAGGAATACATAACTTCATTTATGAAATGCCACATGTGCACACCACTTGTGTATGACACAGCATACCAATCAAACACAGACTCAATCGAAATCTAAGTGATTAGTATTTTACTAATTCGTGCCGATAGAGGCCCACTTGTGTACAGATACTCAGTTTTATTGAAACAGACTTTGTTCGTAAGGTTATCGTGGGTAGTTTTATTTCAGTTCTTATAATACAGTGCACAATTTTCGTAAGGTTCTTTTAGTGTTGTTAAAACATTAGTTAACATGAGAGAGAAGTTAATCATCAACGATATATGCGAATTCTCAGATGCCATCTATAACAGTCTGACAATGCACATGCAGTTTATTGATTACGTGCATGTAGAAAACTTGTTCCGAGTTAAAGCTGTCAAACAAGGTTTGATGAAGAATAAAATACCACTGCTACATGAAGCTAATATAGAAAATACTTTTTTGACGTATTTTGGCACGATGCGCTCTCCCCATACATCAAACAAAAGTTTTCTCTAGAATATAACAGCGATAGGTGCCAGGATGGAGTCCTGGGAAAGAAAAAATTAATGTTTCGTCTCGTCATTTCAGTTAACACATCTAGCTACTGCCAAGAAAATCCGATACGTCACAGTTGATTGTGCTTCGATGACAATGCAATTAGGTTCCGAGTTCGAAACCCTGTCCAACAAAAAGCTTTACCTCACGGCATTGCAAGTAAGTTGCTTGTGAAGAAACAATATTTAACATCTCTCGTAGTTCGTTAACAAGGACAAACGATGCTGTGTAGGAATTTGCTAACTGATACTGTCTAAAATCGAGGTATATCACTCCCTGTATGCCTAGTCAGGAATGACTGTTAGTTTCCATCAGTCACGAAGCCTTTGCTTAGTTTGCATGACCTGGGTTTGAATCCATATGCAGAACGAGACGGTTCGTCGTGTCATTTGAAGTTCATACATATTCTCAACTAGCTGCTCGTGAATAAATTAAATTTTTAATGTCATTTTGTGTTAAATAATAAGTACAGTATGTTACTTTGAAGAGGAAATCATGAATACGACGAACGTACTACGTGAATTACCTATCTGGCGTAATGATGAGAGTGGTAACATGTCAGGTATGTCATTTATTGTAATAAATGTGAGCTTACAAACCTTTAGGACCGTCTTATCTGTGATAAGATGTTCCCTGATATTTGTAGTACCTTGGTATTACTTTACATCTTGAATTATTGCGATACAGAGCTGTGTTTTCTAGTGGTGACTTGTTGGAACCATTTTCAATAGTCAAACGACTGTACTGAGGAGCGATTAGAGGACCTGCTAGACAGCTGCGCTATGTGGGTTACATTCGAATCAGGCGAAATGCAATTCAGGTCGTTCGGATACTTTTGAGCACGATTGTACCTTGAAGTTAATGTAAAGCAAGAACTCATTTTAGTGTGAAGGTGAGTGGACAGAAATGTATGTGTCCATAGGGAAGGTGGCAAAGTTGAAGAGAATAAGATTATGTTCGACAGATTTATTTGCGAAATGTTCCATGTCTCTGTAGTCAACAAAGAATACTTAAAACTTACAAAATACTTGGCATTAGCATTTAATTGCCGTTAAATTTCTGACCATGGGAGCTGTTTGAATATCCTATGCTTCTGAATATGTCTTGACAGCCGTGGACTAATAAAACCTCTGTCCAGTTAGAAGCACTTCGATTTATTGTACTTTCATTTCAAACCAGTAAGTAAGTGAACCTGAAATGTGATTCATTCAGTTGAACCTGACAACTGTAAAATGCAAATTTGTACTTTAATTCAGAGTTCTAACCACGTGACAGTTTAGAACAAAATTGGACTAATAATGCCTACAGCCTGCTTTTCAACATGTATTCAAGGTTTCAGCCAATGAACTGTGAGAATGAGGATGATGTCCGCTTACTCAATCGAAAGGACTTTAAGAATCTGGTTTCACTTGTCATTAAGGACAGAGCAAAGCAAGATGAGAGGACTTGACTGGTGCTGTCTGCATTCAATTGGAACCCTCTGAAAACACCCAAGAAACACAGCAGCATTCACCGTAATCACATCATTAACACTCCTCCTCCCCCTCCCCCCCTAGGGGAAATATACAGAGATCTGTATAAATTAATAGGTGCAGATGACAGGCAAACCATTTCATTGTGGCACCTCAAAACGTAATATTTAACGTCTAAGGCTTCCTCAGTATAGGTGGTTTGTCTTTAAAGAACTCACCTCCATCGCCTTCATAAGTAGTGGACAAGCTAATATGACATTCTCCACAATTTTCACTTCGAGACAAATTTTTAGAGATATGAAATGCATCAAGGCTCGTAAAAGTGCGCTATGGATAAGTCGAAATTGTCATGGAGTGCAGGGGGATTTTTTTTAAGATATGATGACATCACTTAATTTTTATTATATTTTCTCAGTTGTTTACATTAAGGCAGTGACACTTCGTTATGGATACAGGATATTTACAAAAATGCTACAGCTAGAAATCTATAATGTAAACCTACAATACATTTGGGTGACAAAAACGATTTTTATTTTAAAACAATCTCTCAGGTAAATTTATTTCGTATGTGCTGAGAGTTAACGCTCGTTTTCACATATGGAGCCACAGCAGCACAGGTCCTCCTCTGGTGAAAATTGTGTTACTAATGGCCAATTTTAGCCCCCCACAGCCCTCCACTGGCCACTACTATATAAGGTGGACTGGCATCCCATGTATTATTTTAGTATTCTTATAGAGTGTGTATCAGCATCATCATGAAGTGCTCCAGAAGAAACAGCAGCAGAGGCAGCAAATGGCATTGTCTCTATGATGAGGATGATAGGATGCCATCCACTCCATTTGTTGATATATTTGCTCTTTTAACACATTGTATTGAAGATGAAGATTTCATGCACCAGTTGTTTGTTTGTTTGTGTGTGTGTGTGTGTTTTGCATCATACTTATGGAGTGTGGTTGTTTTAGTGTTTTGTCATCGCTGAATGACCACGTTTTGGTACTGAGCCAGTTCTCAGCTCCATCAGCATCGGAATGCAGGCGCCCTGAAGCGAATCATTGTATAGATGTGTTGGCCATACCACCTCAAGATGCATATCGCCTATGAGGTCTGTTGAAAAAGTTTCCGATTTTTATTTATAAAATCAATCTTTATTCATATACGATTGTTTGACACTATTCCTCCTCAAAGTATTCCCCTCTCCCAGTTCTGCTGCCACTGCTGGAAGTATCGCTGGAAAGCCTCCTTTGGTATGATGCACAATTGCTCCATCGAATTCTGTGTAATATCCTCTCTGTTATGAAACTCGACCACTTTCACAGCATTTTTCAGTTTAGGGAAAAGTCAGAAGTCACTTGGTGCTAGGTCATGGGAATAGGGATGCTGAAAAGCCACATTTGCGTTGTTTTTTGCCAAAAAACCCTGAATTAATTGGGGAAATGAGCAGATGCACGATTGTGGTGAAGGTGTCAACTGCCCTCTTCCCACAAGTCTGGCTGTTTGTCTCACACTGCTTCATGAAGTCGACGCAGAACCTACGGGTTATACTTCTTCTTACCAGTGCAGAGTTTACAACCTGATGGCACTGACGGGTGCATGCACATGCTACAGGGAGCAGACCCTTGAATAATTCAGCCAAGGCTGAATTCTTACGTATCTCTCTCTCTCTCTCTCTCTCTCTCTCTCTCTCTCACACACACACACACACACACACACACACACACTTCCTCTCTCTGTCTAACTGTGTGCACAAAATTTCGCTACTTTTTGAGATTTTTTTCAGAAATTCTGCTTGAACGGGACCTGACCCCACTGAAGGCATTACCTGCATCTGCACCTGGGCCTTCATGACCAGCAGCACCAGTTTCACTGGCATCACTTTTACCGACGACATATGCACCATCTCCAGCAGCTTCCACACAGCTTGAGCCTATATCCATATCAGCAGCAGTGCCAGCTTCATCAACATAGTCAGAGCCAATGATGAGGTTATCATAAGTGGTGATGATATGATCTGCGCTGTCGATTTCTATAGCACCATCACCAGGACCTGGACCACCACGTGCTCTGACAGTAGGTCTGCCAATATGTTGATAGGGCCACCATAATTTCAGTGATGATTATCTACTGGCCAGCAGCAGCCACTATGCCCATTCTGTTAGTGGTAAATATGGTCAGCTATGTTGCAAGCTCTGCCATATCGAATGATTCGAAGTTCACTTGTCTGTATCAATAACATGGTCGGGTATCATGGTCTGATACTTTTTCTAAACGTACCCTAATGCACTGTGGAAAGAGACCTTGCTGAGATCTTAAACGATCCATGGTACCCTACCAAAGCGTAGTGCTATGATATGCTGTTAGTTCGCTCTTCTGCCGAAACCTGATAGTTTCTAGCAGTTCCGTCATACATATGCAGTGTGATAATACCGTCAATCATGGGAAAGTTCAGTTGCTGATTGGTTTGAGTAATCTACCCTGGACCCAATCCAGGCCTGATCCCTGAATTCCAAAAAAGGGTTCTGGGAAAATTCTGATACAGCCCTCACGTTCACATTATTAATGTCCAAAATGACGATAACTATTGCTTTGTATGGTCATTTCTGGCTTGCGAAAGAAATTAAGGAAGATGCACAGCTTACAAGTGAATGTCAATTAGATAATATTCTTGAATATTATAAAAATGATGCTATCAAATTCCTATGAGACTCCAAGATGCTGGTAAATTTTATATGTACAATCCTCATATGCTTTTCATAATCTGCAAATTGTACTTATCTGACTGTGGTTAAACTGTGGTTAAAGTGGGTTCCAAACGGCAAGAAAAATCTGCTGAAAATATTTCAGTACGTCAGTACCCACTGTTTCCAAATTACATATTAATATATGTAACACCTGGGCGAATACAAGTCAGGTAAGTGCACTCCGCAGATTGTGATAAGCATGAAGTTGTTAAACACCATTTTTCCAAATTTGATGATCTACAACAGAAATATGTAAATCCATTGTTAAACTCTCAGGCTCAGAAACAGCACTAATACTGGACTGAAAACATGTCCTGTCTTGATCATCAACGATCATAAAAGGCATTTTTGTCCTAGGTGCCTGGACTCGTATACTGCGAGTGAGAAATAAATATTAACTACGATGGATTGTTCTACACAGGACCCAGTACGCGTAGAGATGTCTGATGAGGCAAACAAGTTTTTAAAGTTTAAAAATTTTCTCCACAAGGAGTGTGTATCCTTTGTTGCATACGTTGACTTCCATTTCCTTGTTGCCCCTGTGTTGCACTGTGAGGGTGATTGCACTACCTCACACACTACTCTCACAGCATGGTACGTACTCTTTGTGGCAGTGTGTCATGAGTGTAATGCATACAACTTGAGAAGTAATTATTTTGAATCATACATCAGAGAAGATCCTGTGAGATGGTTGCTCGTTGAGCTTGAAGAACTCGTAAACGAAGTTTAGGCAATTTATCACTCCAACATTCCTATGACCAACACACAGAAAGATAAATAATTGCATGAGAAAGCAGTTGATTGCTATATTTGTGGGCAGCAATTATCTAACAAAGCTGAAGCACCGTGTAGGGATTATTGCCATCTAACTGCAAAATTCTGCAGTGCTGCACAAAATTTATGCAACCTGAATTATAAATTCCCATGACACGTGCCTGTTTTCATTCACAATCTGAGCAGGTACAATGTTCATTTCCTTGTTGAAACCTTGCCTGATTTTAATTTGTGTAGCCATTAGGTTAGTATCCTGGCCGACAGCGCAGAGAAATATGTTTCCTTTTCAAACTGATTCACCAATAATACTATGAAGCACTCCCTAGACTTGGTAACATTCATGCAGGCACCATGTGCAAGCTTGCTTAAGTTATACATAAGGGGGGTATGTATCTCAGTCGAGATACACATCTCCCGAAGATGCTAAGATTCAGTTAATAACAAAGCAAGATCCCTTCCAGTGCGAATATTGGAATTCAGTGGAGAAACTCAACGAAACCACATTGCCTGACATAATCACATTCTCCAGTAAACTTACCGACGATGCCATAATTGATATGGGCATATGGCGAGTGTCTGGCTGGAATTTAACATCACTAACTTAGGGGATTAGGCAAGTCTTTATATGAACAGAAATGCGTGCTTAATTGCCGACATTTTCGAACGATTCCAGAGTGCATGCATGGAAACATACATAATGCAACCTACATTCTATTACACCGGGCCAGTGTTTTAATGGGACACCATGCTGAAAGTCATATATATCAACCTCAAACTCTTATCCAGTGTTGACATACTGCTGTTTTTTTTAGCACAGCTTTCCCATGGGACTTTGCCAATAAGTTCATGTCAATACCAAGGCAAATAACCCATGAATGGGCGAAGAATTCAATGAACACCCGATGACTCGAGCTACATACTGTGCTTGAATGTCAACGATTTATACAGATATGCCAAGCAACATTCCATACCTAGTGGAGATTTTGATGGCTATCTCGCGATAAAATTGTCGGATAGAGTGACTTGTCATCGTGGAGGCAAATTCTGATGTAGGATATGTTTTCTAGTGATTTTCTCTATATCCAAAACAACGAGTTCCATGAAACTGTTCCTACCTTAACCTGTTGGCAACACTGAAGGGAAAAACAAGTTGTGTAATACATTACTGAAATCTCCAGCTTCATCTCAAGTTGTGGTTACAACTGGATAAAGTCATCCACACTATTTACTTCAAGCAGCTCCCCTATTTGTAGGAATAGCATGATAAAAATAACGAAATGATGGTTTCCATTGTATGGTCATTTTAGGAAGATATTCATAAATTAATGAATAATGAAATTTTCGATATAACTATGCAAAATTTTAGAAGCCGCCATGGTATTCATTTATCACTTGATGGGATGGACTTCACGCTGCAAGAAAACATACCTTCAGGTCAATTTTAAATGGTCCACAGTCTTCAATAACGAATTCATGTCTCTGAAACGGTGAAGGTTTTTGGTAAAATTTACGAAACTTATTTATGTGGCCCTGTCCAAGCTACACACGTACAAGATTCATTATGACATTGTAAAACCTCATTTTACAGATCAGAAGTTCCTTTACATGGACAGGGGCAGCTTTATCTATCGGTTAAAGAGTTGCAATCCACATGCACACGACACCTCTTAATATCAAGTACATAATACTCATGGGATAATACTGCCGAACAACAATGTAATCGGCTTGATGAAAGATGAGAGAGTTGGTTGCAGATTGTGCTGTTTGTAGATCTCTCCTCAAAAATATACACATACTGTGTATAGACATCCAGAGACGGACGTGTGGCCTCAGCGGCTTTCATCGCTGATTACCTGAAGTGCCTGTGTGGTGATTCAAAGGATGATTCTTCACGTCTGGTGTGCCAAGTCAATTTTCAGTAACAAAGGAATGAGGTACATATTATATCGAAAGTGAGAATCGGCTTTTCATGTTACGAAGGTAAGTGGATGGCTTGTATGGACAGGTTTGGAAGCCTACCATTGTCACACTACTCACTAGAGTGATGGAATGGGCATTGTGTGTGTATGTGTGTAATTCATATGCTAGTGCACACTTTATGTGTGAGTTAGATAGTTTTCATGATGTGTATATGAATTAGCATATCTCCTTTCCAGTTGCTGACTTTTGAATCCAGGTCGTATTTTATTATGCTGCCATGTCCTGCTGGTTACTGTAAACTGTGGTTAAAGTGGGTTCCAAATAGTAAGAAAAATCTGCTGAATATATTTCAGTACGTCAGTACCCACTGTTTTACGCTGTAAACTGCGGTTGTAGGGTATTCTAAGCTGTAGAAATTGTTGAAAACGTAAGTGCTTCATTCTGTAAAAAACATATTAACCTTTGAGACCTATTATGTATATGTTTTTTGTGCAATGTTTAATTATTTTGTAAATACATAGTTTTGTATCTCGTTTCCTGTAAAAACTTTATACCATAAGAACTGTAAACTGTATTAACATTTCCAACTTATGGGATACATATTTCTGAAAAATCATCTTATTAGACAAACCCTAATGTTAATGAACTGTTAAATGTAAAATATATTTTGGAAAAAAAAATCTACTTTGTTCAACTCCAGTCACCTGTTCTTCTTTCTACATAAATCGTGTATCATAACTGAGAATGCTACATCAAACAATGTAAAGTTACGTCTGCTGTGGATGCATCGTTCCTACACACTTAATTAAGATGTTCGGCTCAATTTTAGTGCATAGAGTTGGAAGACACGTATGGATTGCACATGTCTTTGCCCCAAGAATATAAACATTTACACCTTATTAATAGTGTTGTTGGGTTGATATACGATCGCCGAGAGTAGATTGGAGTTGGGGCAACCAGTTGCACATGTGGCTGGTTACAAGGATCTATGAATCTGCATGAAGTGTTTGGTGACTGCTGGCACTCGGTCAATGGAGCGCCATAGGTGGCTAGCTTTCGCACTTGCGAATGGAACCACGAAACCGGACATGACATTGAGACTTTGCGAGTGGACTGTTGAAGGGCGCTCTCCCTGCAAATGGATAAATAAAGACATAAACATACCTATTCTACGCCAGAGGTGGTAGTAACAGCACAAGTGGATAGGCAAATGGGTGAAGGAAATTGTTTAAACATGCAAGCTGTGTCAGTGAGCTGTGAGATCAGAGGGGTGGGGGAGCTGTCTATACTTAGGACTAAAGGGGTTATTGTTGCTGTTGTTGTTGTTGTGGTCTCCAGTCCAGAGACTGGTTTGATGCAGCTCTCCATGCTGCTCTACTCTGTGCAAGCTTCTTCATCTCTGAGTAATTGCTGCAACCTACGTCCTTCTGAATCTGCTTAGTGTATTCATATCTTGGCCTCCCTCTACGATTTTTACACTCCACGCTTCCCTCCATCACTAAATTGGTGATCCCTTGATGCTGCAGAACGTGTCCTACTAAACAATCCCTTCTTCAAGTCAAGTTGTGCCACAAATTCCTCTTCTCCCCGACTCTATTCAGTACCTTCTCATTAGTTACGTGATGTAACCATCTAATCTTCAGCATTCTTCTGTAGCACCACATTTCGAAAGCTTCTATTCTCTTCTTGTCTAAACTCTCCTGACACTTAAATCTATACTCGATGTTAACAAATTTCTCTTCTTTCAGAAACGCTTTCCTTGCCATTGCTAATCTACATTTTATATCCTCTCTACTTCGACCATCATTAGTTATTTTTCTCCCCTAATAGCTGAACTCATCTACTACTTTAAGTGTCTCATTTCTCATCTAATTTCCTTAGCATCACCTGATTTAATTAGACTACATTCCAGGAGAAAGAAAACTGGCATTCTACGGATAGGAGCGTGGAATGACAGATCCCTTAATCGAAATGGTAGGTTAGAAAATTTAAAAACGGAAATGGATAGGTTACAGTTAGATATAGTGGGAATTAGTGAAGTTCGGTGGCAGTAGGAACATCACTTTTGGTCAGGTGAATACAGGGTTGTAAATACAAAATTAAATAGGGGTAATGCAGGAGTAGGCTTAATAATGTGTGGGTAAGCTACTACAAACAGCATAGTGAACGCATTATTGTGGCCAAGATAGAAACGAAGCCCATGCCTACTATGGTAGTTCAAGTTTATATGCCAACTGGTTCTGCAGATGATGAAGAAATTGATGAAATGTACGATGAGATAAAAGAAATTATTCAGGTAGTGAAGGGAGACGAAAATTTAATAGTCATGGGTGACTGGAATTCAAGAGCAGGAAAAGGGAGAGAAGGAAACATAGTGGGTGAATATGGATTGGGGGAGAGAAATGAAAGAGGAAACCGTCTGGTATAATTTTGCACAGAGCATAACTTAATCATAGCTAACACTTGGTTCAAGAATCATAAAAGAAGGCTGTATACACGGAAGAATCCTGGAGATACTAGAAGGTATCAGATAGATTATATAATGGTAAGACAGAGATTTAGGAACCAGGTTTTAAATTGTAAGACATTTCCAGGGGCAGATGTGGACTCTGACCACAATCTATTGGTTACGAACTGTAGATTAAAACCGAAGAAACTGCAAAAAGGTGGTAATTTAAGAAGATGGGACCTGGATAAACTGAAAGAACCGGAGGTTGTACAGAGTTTCAGGGAGAGCATAAGGGAACAATTGACAGGAAGGGGGGAACGAAATACAGTAGAAGAAGAATGGGTAGCTCTGAGGTATGACGTAGTGAAGGCAGCAGAGGATCAAGTTGGTAAAAAGACAAGGGCTAGTAGTAATCCTTGGGTAACAGAAGAAATATTGAATTTAATTGAGGAAAGGAGAAAATATAAAAATGCAGTAAATGAAGCAGGCAAAAGACGTCTCAGAAATGAGATCGACAGGAAGTGCATAATGGCTAAGCAGGGATGGATAGAGGACAAATGTAAGGATGTAGAGGCTTATCTCACTAGGGGTAAGATAGATACTGCCTACAGGAAAATTAAAGAGACCTTTGGAGAAAAGAGAACCACTTGTATGAATATCAAGACCTCAGATGGAAACCCAGTTCTAAGCAAAGAAGGAAAGCAGAAAGATGGAAGGAGTATGTAGATGGTCTATACAAGGGCGATGCACTTGAGGACAATATTATGAAAATGCAAGAGGATGTAGATGAAGATTAAATGGGAGATACGATACTGCGTGAAGAGTTTGACAGAGCACTGAAAGACCTGAGTCGAAACAAGGCCCCGGGAGTAGACAACATTCCATTAGAACTACTGACGGCCTTGGGAGAGCTAGTCCTGACGAAACTCTACCATCTGGTGAGCAAGATGTATGATACAGGCGAAATTCCCTCAGACTTCAAGAAGAATATAATAATTCCAATCCCAAAGAAAGCAGGTGTTGACAGATGTATAAATTACCGAACTATCAGTTTAATAAGTCACAGCTGTAAAATACTAACGCGAATTCTTTACAGTCGAATGGAAAAACTGGTAGAAGCCGACCTTGGGGAAGATCAGTTTGGATTCCGCAGGAATGTTGGAACACGTGAGGCAATACTGACCCTACGACTTATCTTAGAAAATAGATTAAGGAAAGACAAACCTACGTTTCTAGCATTTGTCTAAACTATTTATCGTCCATGTTCCACTTCCATACATGGCTACACTCCGTACAAATACTTTCAGAAACGACTTCCTGACACTTAAATCTATACTCGATGTTAACAAACTTCTCTTCTTCAGAAACGCTTTCCTTGTCATTGCCAGTCTACATTTTATATCCTCTCTACTTCGACCATCATCAGTTATTTTGCTCCCCAAACAGCAAAACTCCTTTACCACTTTAAGTGTCTCATTTCTTATATAATTTCGTTAGCATCACCTGATTTAATTAGACTACATTCCATTATCCTTGTTTTGTTTTTGTTGATGTTCATCTTATATCCTCCTTTCAAGACACTGTCCATTCCGTTCAACTGCTCTTCCAAGTCCTTTCCTGTCTCTGTCAGAATTACAATGTCATCGGCAAACCTCAAAGTTTTTGTTTCTCCTCCATGGATTTTAATTCCTACTCCAAATTTTTCTTTTGTAAAGTTAGGAAAAGTGTCCTATGATGTCTGGGGAAAACGAAGTGACCGTATTAGATTGTATACATAGAATAAGCAGTCCAGCAACTCAGCACATATACAGGGTGTTACAAAAAGGTACGGCCAAAATTTCAGGAAACATTCCTCACACACAAAGAAAGAAAATATGTTATGTGGACATGTGTCCCGAAACGCTTACTTTCCATGTTATAGCTCATTTTATTACTGCTCTTCAAATCACATTGATCATGGAATGGAAACACACAGCAACAGAACGTACCAGCGTGACTTCAAACATTTTGTTACAGGAAATGTTCAAAATGTCCTCCGTTAGCGAGGATACATGCATCCACCCTCCGTCGCATGGAATTCCTGATGCGCTGATGCAGCCCTGGAGAATGGCGTATTGTATCACAGCCGTCCACAATACGAGCACGTAGAGTCTCTACATTTGGTACCGGGGTTGCGTAGACAAGAGCTTTCAAATTCCCCCATAAATGAAAGTCAAGAGTGTTGAGGTCAGGTGAGCGTGGAGGCCATGACATTGGTCCGCCTCTACCAATCCATCGGTCACCGAATCTGTTGTTGAGAAGCGTATGAACACTTTGACTGAAATGTGCAGGAGCTCCATCGTGCATGAACCACATGTTGTGTTGTACTTGTAAAGACACATGTTCTAGCAGCACAGGTAGAGTATCCCGTATGAAATCATGATAACGTGCTCCATCGAGCGTAAGTGGAAGAACATGGGGCCCAATCAAGACATCACCAACAATGCCTGCCCAAACTTTCACAGAAAATCTGTGTTGATGTCGTGATTGCGCTATTGCTTGCGGATTCTCGTCAGCTCACACATGTTGATTGTGAAAGTTTACTATTTGATCACGTTGGAATGAGGCCTCATCAGTAACTAAAATGAGCTCTAACATGGAAATTAAGCGTTTCCGGACGCATGTCCACATAGCATCTTTTCTTTATTTGTGTGTGAGGAATGTTCCTGAAAGTTTGGCCGTACCTTTTTGTAACACCCTGTATTTTCAGGTCTGCTGTCTTGGGGGCTGACAGAGGGCTGGAGAAACCCAGGAAATCCGAGACATTGCAGGCTGCTCCCATATTCCCATCTTTGACCATCAACTCGGGTTGTTCACTGTGTAAGCTGTACACATATTCTCAAATATGCTATCTTGCATTTTAAAATTTCTCACCATTAAGACAGTTGCCCATCTTGTATCTACTGAATTTATCTTCAGTTGGAGAACTGGCCTCTTAGTAAAAGTGCCATGTGGCATCAGAGGATTGGGGGAAACCATGCATCACAACTGGGCTATTTTTAATACTCCAGGATTTTTTGTATTTTATACAGCGGACAATTGATCTGTGACATCAGAGGGTTAGGAGAGGGGAAATGTGGCGAAGTTGTATAGTGACATCATCGATGACTTCATAAGGAAAGGAGCAAAATGAGGGGGAGTGGTAGGGAGAACTCTGGCAACAGTGCAGACTGCACTTGACTAGCACTGCCCGATTGTTATTCCCATGGTGGCCCAACGATATCGACAAATACGATTGCAGCGAAAACAGAATCATCGATATTTTACATTGGATCAATGGAAATGTGGTGCCTGGACGGACGAATCACATTTATTGCTACACCTAGTCGATTTTTATGCCCAGATACATCGACATCTAGATGAGCATCTGCTCGAAACCTATACTACACTATGGACGCACTGTGATGAAGCACTTTTCTGCTATACGGGATATTGACTTAGCTTTCCATGGGACTTGTGGTATTAATCTAAGACACTATGACAGCTCTGGATAATGTGACATTACTGCGGACCTCCTGCTTCATGCTTGATGTCTTCCCTAGAGGGGATGACATTTTCAGCAGGACAATTGTCCTTACCAAAAGGCCACAATCGTGCTACGGTGATTTGAGGAGAATGATAATGAGCTCACGTTGATACCTTGGCCACCAAATTCACTTGATCTGAATTCAATAGAAAACATCTGAGGCGCTGTTGAACGCCAGCATGGCGCCCACAAAACACTGGCTCGAAACCTACGGGAGTCTTTGGGCAGAAATCAGGTGTCACATAACTCCATAAACCTGCCAAGGACTTGTCGAATCCACGATGCGAAGAATCACTCTTTTATTGCACGACAGAGGTGGACCAACACACTATTACGCAATCTGTCGTAAAGTACTGACGAGCCAAAACATTATCACCATCCCATAACAGCGTGTCGGTTCATCTTTGGATCGCAATGCATCAGCGATTCTGCGTGGCATGGATTCCGAAAGTCCTCGGTAGGTGTACAGGGGTATATGTCACCAGATACCTACGCACAATAAACAGCATTTCGCTACGAGATGTAAGTGGCTTACAGCCGGTGAAGAAAACATTAATCAAATTCCTGTTCTTCTCTAACTAACAAATAATTTTGATAGGCTCGCCAGTTTCGCTCTGACCGGCAAGACGAATGGTCGGATACAATGGAATGGAATGGGTGTCATGGCGGGAATGTTCATTAGAATAAAATATTGATTACGTTACCTTAGTAAGAGTTTCGTGTTGTCAGTTGCCTATTCTCAGATACTACAAACTTCTATCCTGCCGTTTTCTTTTGAGTCATTAGTCTTCCGAATGGTCTAATGCAGGCCACCACGAATTCGTCTCCTGTGCCAACCTCTTTACCTCAGAATGGCACCTACAGTCAATGTCCTCAGTTATTTGCTGGATGTGTCTCTAATCTGTCTTCATGTACAGTTTTTACACTTTACAGCTCCCTCTAGTACCATGGTAGTTATTCCACGATGTCGTAACAGATGACCCGCCATCCTGTTCTTTCTTTTCATATATTCCTTTCCTCGCCCATTTTCGGAAAACCTCCTCATTCATTACCTTATCAGTCCACCTAATTTTCAGCATTTGTCTGTCGTGCCATATCTCAAACACATCGATTTTCTTCTGATCCATGTTTCACTACCATAAAATGCTGTGCTCCAAACGTACATTGTCAGAAATTTCTTCCTCGATTTAAGGCCTATTTTTGATGCTAGTAGATTGCTCTTGGCCAGAAATGCCCATTTGCCATTGCTAGTCTGCTTTTTATATGCTCCTTGTCCGTGCATCAAGTGTTATTGTGCTGCCTAAGTAGCAGAACTCCTTAACTTCGTCTACTTCGAGATCCCCAATTCTGATATTAAGGTTGCCGCTGTTCGTATTTCTGCTACTTCTCATTACCTTCGTCTTTCTCAGATTTACTCTGAGTCTATATTCTGTACTCATTAGACTGTTTATTCCATTTAACAAATCTTTCATTTCTTCTTCACTTTCACTGAGGACTGCAATATCATCAGCGAATCTTATGATTGATAATCTTTCACTTTGAATTTTAAACCCTCTCTCGAACCTTTCTTACATTTACATCATTGCTTCTTCTATTTATAGGTTCAACAGAGGGGGGAGAGGGTGCTCCCTGTCTTAGACCCTTTTTAATCCGAACACATCGTTCTTGGTCTTCCAGTCTTATTGTTCCCTCCTGCATCTCGTCTGTGTTGAACACTGTAGAGCCAAAGAAACTAATACACCTGCATAATATCGTGTAGAGTCCCCGCGAGCACGCAGAAGTGCCGCAACACGACATGACATGGATTCGACTATCTCAAGTAGTGCTGGAGGGAATTAACAGCATGAGTCTTGCAGGGCTGACCATAAATCCGTAAGAGTACGAAGAGGTGGAGATCTCTTCTGAACAGCACTTTGCAAGGCATCCCAGATACGCTCAATAATGTTCATGACTGGGGAGTTTGGTAGCCAGCAGAAGTGTTTAAACTTAGAAGAGTGTTACTGGAGCCTCTCTGTAGTAACTCTGGACGTGGAGGGTGTCGCACTGTCCTGCTGGAATTGCCTAAGTCCATCGGACTGCACAATGGACATGAATGGATGCAGGTGGTCAGACAGGATGCTTACGCACGGGTCACCTTTCTGAGTCGTATCTAAAGGTATTAGGGGTCCCATTTCACTCCAAGTGCACACGCCCCATACCATTACAGAGGCTCCATCGGCTTAAACAGTACGTTGCTGACACGCAAGATCCATGGATTCAAGAGGTTGTCTCCATACCTGCACACGTCCATCCACTCAACACAATTTGAAAGGAGACTCGTCCAACCAGGGAACATGTTTCCAGTCATCAACAGTCCAATATCGGTGTTGACGGGCCCAGGCGAAGGCGTAAAGCTTTGTGTCGTGCAGTCATCAAGGATGCGCGAGTGGGCCTTCGGCTCCGAAAGCCCATATCGATAATGTTTCGTTAAATGATTCGCACACGCTGACTCTTGATGATGGCCCAGCATTGAAATCTGCAGCAATTTACGAAAGATATGCACTTCTGTCACGTTGAATGATTCTCTTCTGTCGTCGTTGCTCCCGTTCTTGCAGGATCTTTTTCCGGCTTCAGCGATGTCGGAGATCTGATGTTTTACCGGATTCCTGATATTCACGGTACACTCGTGAAATGGTCGTACGGGAAAATCCCCACTTCATCGCCACGTCGAGGTGCTATGTCCCATCGCTCGTGCACCGGCTATAGCACCACGTTCAAACTCACTTAAATCTTAATAACCTGCCATTGTAGCAGCGGTAACCGATCTGAACTGCGCCAGACGCTTGTTGTCTTATATAGGCGTTGACGACTGCAGTACCGTATTCTGTGTGTTTACGTATCTCTGTATTTGAATATGCTTGCCTATATCAGTTTCTATGGCGCTGTTTTTCTCAGAATTTCGAACATTTTACATGATTTTACATTGTCGAACACTTTTTCCAAGTCGATGAATTCTATGAACGTATCTTGATTTTTCTTCACTCTTGCTTCCATTATCAACCACAACGTCAGACCTGCCTCTCTGGTCGCTTTACCGTTCCTAAAGCCAAGTGGTCCTCAACATTCTTCTCCAGCCTTCTGTATATATTCTTGTCAGCAACTTGCGGGCATGAGCTGTTTAACTGATTGTGCGATAAATCTCGGACTTCCTGGCTCTTGCTATGTTCGGAATTGTTTGGATGATGTTTTTCCGAAAGTTTGATGGTATGTCGCCAGTCTCTTCCGACAGACCTCTCCATTCCATGACTTTGGCTGCAGTTCCCCTGCCCATTAGCCTTGGCCCCCTTAGTCTCCTTTTCCCTGATGGAGACCAGTTGAGCAAACACTGCCGCTTTCGTCGTTCGAGCATCCTATCTATGACTGGTTCCACCGCATGCATCTCCTTTATTACATTCTCATTCCTCAGCAGATCCAGGTGGATCGCCCTCGTGCTCCGCCGTAACTCGTCCATTTCGGCAGCCTTGCTTGACTTATCCCTATGGGATGTGTCCACTTCGCAATGATCAGTCTCATCGATGGTGCGAGCGCAGCTGAATTGGACAGACTTTTCTGAAAGCTCTTTTCAACAGAGGATTACTTTATCAACCATGTAACATTTCTAAGAACATTGTCAGTGGGGTCTTTACTTATTTTCAACAGAATTGTGGTAAAATTTGGTGCCAATGTGGTATCATTAACCCACAGCATGCTCATATGAATCTCTGGCTGTAACTCTTTTTCTCTTGAGATAATTGCGGCGTTTCGAAAAAGTGACACTTTAATTTTGTTGCTCGGTGTATTTTGTGAGCAGCCGTTACGTGTGAAGGCGTGGCACCAGGGTGACATTCTGAGCAATAGCTCGGGAAGGACAATTTAGGCCAAAAAATAAAAGCCTAGTTTTCTACTCCTCGGATCAGCTCGTGGCCTAGCAAGCCAGTCGCGACTGCTGTATTACGAGAACACCTTCTGAATTTGTAACTGACTCGTTCCCGGGCAGACAAAACGTGAAGGCGTGTCTCACCGTAACGTCCTCGCCACCCACTAAGCGAGACTTGCCGTATTTCTAAAGGATCGACGACTACGGCCTTGCAGGTGAAACCAACCTATTGTGAACAGGCGACAAAAGGGAGCCCCCGATTGTCTCCGGCTGAGGTGAAAAGAAGAAAAGCATCCCTACACATCTATCAAGAGGGTGAGAAACTATTTACTTTATGAGCGATTACAACTGCTCAATCACTGTTTCACAAAGATGTATCTAAGCCAAGGAAAATGGTACGTTTTAAGGAATTACTCATCGACCTCGTGCAATTTTTTGTGTCATTATTGACTACTATTATCACCACTTCTCTACCAGGGAAGCGTAAGAATCATAATATGAAACCATTCGGTCATTTAACTGACAGACCCTCGTTGATCGACTTATTTCATTACAGGGAGAGAACTGCATTAGTTCAATTGGGCACCCTAATTTTAACAATAGATTATCGAAATAATTCCTTTGTGAATACGGTTTTACTTACTAAAAATCACTTATTAAATTCTTTCATCGCTAATATAAGATTTGTCTTGGAATACGTGAACACGAAAAATTCTTCTACTCTGTGGGTTTTTGACCAACTGGGTGAATGGAGTCACAAACAGGAGGATTTCTCCTGGGACCAGGCAGCAATTTCCCTTTCGTCTTACGCCTGCCTAGAAGTTCTACACCCACGTCCTGTCGCCCGGATTGAGATGAGGAGGACATCTCTCCCTGTTACACCTAAGGGTTTCTCTGTCACAGCTACGTTTCAGATTAGCTCTCGCCTGGTTCCAGTTGTCTCCGATATCCGTTGCACCAACGACCACCCACCCACACAGTCCCCCAGTACCCCGCCCCTCACGCATCTGAGAAACGGCTGACTGATTGACCATAAATTCGCTAGTGGTGGGGTGGGCTTAAACCGAATTTAAAGTTAGCTGGAGTCTGTGTGAATCATGAACCCTCCATATTGACGACAAAAGCCAACTGACTGGACCCAAATAGGGTGATTTTTTTTTTTTTTTAAATTTGTGGTAATGTCTTATGGGACCAAACTGCTGAGGTCATCGATCTCTAATCTTACCCACTACTTAATCTAACTTAAACTAACTTACGCTAGGGACAACACAAACAAACCCATACCCATACCCGACGGGTGAGCCACGCTGACCGTGAGAAGGCGCCTCAGACCGCGCGGCTAAACTGCGCTGATCTTGATGGAAGTACGCTATGAGGGCGGAACACAAATTGCGGTTCACCCTTTCCGCAAATGAAGGGTTAGGGCAGAAGTCCATTGTAGTGGTAAACGTGGTCCCCTTTCAAACCAGAATGAAACAGTCTCGACGTGGACGCAGCCGCTTTATCAGGCACTAAATATCGACGTTGGCCAAAAGTACCAAACAAGGTCTTAATAGCGCCTTGCGCTGTTGTATTAGGGATTGGAAATAACGAGTAACCCAGTTTGAATCTTTTCTCGTCTCACGAGTGCTGAAGAGAAACTACATAATCTATGTAGCCTATAACCTCTCCATTGGTGACATCGCCATTTCAGAAGCTAACAGTCCCTGCCTTGCACTTATCTTTGGCTTACTCATTGCTCAGACCTTGTAGGACCGTACCCTCCTCTTAATTGACTTGTCCTTTCCCTGTCAGATAAATTTTTCGCAAATCCTGGTTTTAAGTATTCCAAAATGGCATCCAACTAGAGAAACGTTGTAATATTTACATATTTAAGGTATTAAAATATTTTTTGATACAAACAGTCTACGATCACATTTAAGATTTATAATTTAGCATTTTTAATCACGTGAGCTGTTTTGATCATTTTACGATCATCATAAGTCCATTAAAACTCCCTGATGACGCTTGGAGAGAGCGGCGAGGAGTAGCCGGCTGCATAGCGACGATAAACACTGCTCGTAAGTGAATATTTAGTTTCTGAACTTTACATAACCGCAAAAGGCATACCCCATCAGTCTTCTCCGTGACAGTTGTTCTTGTAAAAGAACAACCTCCACAAATGACACAGGAGATTCGTTTGTACGACGAAGTCCTTGGAAAAATCAGAAGCCACCAACGCAATGGCTGTTACTAACACTGTCTTAACGCCCGCGAAGTTAACTTTTTGGTAAGGACCCTACTCAAATTTCCTTCCTTTCTTTTTTTAATTCAATCAACTTACCTGCTATTTTGGCAAAGTCAAGTATGAACTTTCGCAAAAAATTAATCGTTACGATAAATGTCGCCACAGCCTTGGGACTCTTATGTGGCAGACAGTTGTGAATAATCCTAGTATAGCTCTGATGACTAGTCGTTATGGACGTTGGGAGAAATTATATGACCCAGAAAACGACATCTGTGACTGAGCAGATTTCACCTTAGAAGGCTTGCCTGTGTGCCTCATCCTTGCACAAGGTCTCACCATCCGTAACATGTTCAGAGAAATTCTCGCTGAAGATATCCAAGTCATCCAGTTAGTTGTAGACAAATCTGAATTTGATATCTGATAATACTACCCATGATACAGGACAATATCGCCACACTAGTCGAAAGTCCAAATGGGACACAAACTCAGACATTCCCGTCAGTTGCAGAGGCTGTGATCAGCGTACAGCCTTCAAACAACAGAATCTGATAATAAAACTGGTTGAGATCCAGAGCAGTGAAGAATTTAGCCTTACAAAACCAGGTGAAACAGAAATGTTTGTCAAGCTACAAACGGACCTTGTTGTTGTTGTTGTTGTGATCTTCAGTCCTGAGACTGGTTTGATACAGCTCTCTATGCTACTCTACCCTGTGCAAGCCTCTTCATCTCCCAGTTCCTACTGCAACTTACATCCTTCTGAATCTGCTTAGTGTATTCATCTCTTGGTCTCCCTCTACGATTTTTACCCTCCACGCTGCCCTCCATCACTAAATAGGTGATCCCTAGATGCCTCAGAACATGTCCTACCAACCGGTCCCTTCTTCTTGTCAAGTTGTGTCACAAACTCCTTCCCAATTCTATTCAATACGTCCTCATTTTTATGTGATCTATCCATCTAATCTTCAGCATTCTTCTGTAGCACCACATTTCGAAAGCTTCTATTCTCTTCTTGCCCAAACTATTTATCGTCCACGTTTCACTTCCATACATGGCTACACCCCACACAAATACTTTCAGAAACGACTTCCTGACACTTAAACCTATACTCGATGTTAACAAATTTCTCTTCTTTCATAAACGCTTTTCTTGCCATTGCCGGTCTACATTTTATATCCTCTCTACTTCGACCATCATCAGTTATTTTGCTCCCCAAATAGCAAAACTCCTTTACTGCTTTAAGTGTCTCATTTCCTAACCTAATTCCCTCAGCATCACCCGACTCAATTCGACTACATTCCACTATCCTCGTTTTGCTTTTGTTGATGTTCATCTTATATCCTCCTTTCAACACACTGTCCATTCCGTTCAACTGCTCTTCCAAGTCCTTTGCTGTCTCTGACAGAATTACAATGTCATCGGCGAACCTCAAAGTTTCTATTTCTCTCCCTGGATTTTAATACCTACTCCAAATTTTTCTTTTGTTTCCTTTACTGCTTGCTCAATATACAAATTGAATAACATCGGGGAGAGGCTACAACCAAGTCTCACTCCCTTCCCAACCACTGCTTCCCTTTCATGTCCCTCGACTCTTATAACTGCCATCTGATTTCTGCACGAATTGTAAATAGCCTTTCGCTCCCTGTATTTTACCCCTGGCAGCTTTAGAATTTGAGAGTATTCCAGTCAACATTGTCGAAAGCTTTCTCTAAGTCTACATATGCTAGAAACGTAGGTTTGCCTTTCCTTAATCTTTCTTCTAAGATAAGTCGTAAGGTCACTATTGCCTCACGTGTTCCAATATTTCTACGGAATCCAAATTGATCTTCCCCGAGGTCGGTTTCTACCAGTTTTTCCATTCGTCTGTAAAGAATTCGCGTTAGTATTTTGCAGCTGTGACTTATTAAACTGATAGTTCGGTAATTTATACATCTGTCAACACCTGCTTTCTTTGGGATTGGAATTATTATATTCTTCTTGAAGTCTGAGGGAATTTCGCCTGTCTCATACATCTTGCTCACCAGATGGTAGAGTTTTATCAGGACTGGCTCTCCCAAGACCGTCAGTAGTTCTAATGGAATGTTGTCTACTCTCGGGGCCTTGTTTCGACTCAGGTCTTTCAGTGCTCTGTCAAACTCTTCACGCAGTATCGTATCTCCCATTTAATCTTCATCTACATCGTCTTCCATTTCCATAATATTGTCCTCAAGTACATCGCCCTTGTATAGACCCTCTATATACTCCTTCCACCTTTCTGCTTTCCCTTCTTTGCTTAGAACTGGGTTTCCATCTGAGGTCTTGATATTCATACAAGTGGTTCTCTTTTCTCCAAGAGTCTCTTTAATCTTCCTGTAGGTAGTATCTGCCTTACCCCTAGTGAGATAAGCCTCTACATCCTTACATTTGTCCTCTATCCATCCCTGCTTAGCCATTATGCACTTCCTGTCGATCTCATTTCTGAGACGTTTTTGCCTGCTTCATTTACTGCATTTTTTTATTTTCTCCTTTCATCAATTAAATTCAATATTTCTTCTGTTACCCAAGGATTTCTACTAGCCCTTGTCTTTTTACCTACTTGACCCTCTGCTGCCTACACTACTTCATCCCTCAGAGCTACCCATTCTTATTCTATTGTATTTCTTTCCCCCATTCCTGTCAATTGTTCCCTTATGCTCTCCCTGAAACTCTGTACAACCTCTGGTTTAATCAGTTTATCCAGGTCCCATCTCCTTAAATTCCCATCTTTTTGCAGTTTCTTCAGTTTTAATCTACAGTTCATAACCAATAGATTGTGTTCAGAGTCCACGTCAGCCCCTGGAAATGTCTTACAATTTAAAACCTGGTTCCTAAATCTCTGTCTTACCATTACATAATCTATCTGATACCTTCTAGTATCTCCAGGATTCTTCCATGTATACAACCTTCTTTTATGATTCTTGAACCAAGTGTTAGCTATGATTAAGTTATGCTCTGTGCAAAATCCTACCAGGCGGCTTCCTCTTTCATTCCTTACCCTCAATCCGTATTCACCTACTATGTTTCCTTCTATCCCTTTTCCTACTCTCGAATTCCAGTCACCCATGAGTATTAAATTTTCGTCTCACTTCACTATCTGAATAATTTATCTATCTCATCATACATTTCACAATATTCATCATCTGCAGAGATAGTTGTCATATAAACTTGTACTACTGCAGTAGGCATTCATTATTAAACCTACTCTTGCATTACCCATATTTGATTTTGTATTTAGAATCCTGTATTCACGTGACCAGAAGTGTTGTTCCTCCTGCCACCGAACTTCACTAATTCCCATTATATCTAACTATAACCTATCCATTTTCCTTTTTAAATTTTCTAACCTACCATTTCGATTAAGGGATCTGTCATTCCACGCTCCGATCCGTAGAACGCCAGTTTTATTTCTCCTGATAACGACGTCCTCTTGAGTAGTCCCCGCCCGGAGATCCGAATGGGGGGACTATTTTATCTCCGGGATATTTTACCCAAGAGGACGCCATCATCATTTAACCATACAGTAAAGCTGCAAAGCTGCATGCCCTCGGGAAAAATTTCGGCTATAGTTTCCCCTTGCTTTCAGCCGTTCGCAGTACCAGCACAGAAATGCCGTTTTGGTTAGTGTTACAAGGCCAGATCAGTCAATCATCCAGTCTGTTGCCCCTGCAACTACTGAAAAGGCTGCTGCCCCTCTTCAGGAACCACACGTTTGTCTTTCCTCTCAACAGATACCCTTCCGTTGTGGTTGCACCTACGGTACGGCCATGTGTATCGCTGAGGCACGCAAGCCTCCCCACCAACGGCAAGGCCCATGGTTCATGGGGCACCTTAACATTACCTTTTTGTTCAACGCCCAATTATCTACAACAGACCAAACTTACAATCTCATTTTGGAACCAGAAATATGGGTGAAGAATACGAGAGCGAGAAGATATAATGTATCCATCCTTAAGCCTTTCGCCGGCCGAAGTGGCCGTGCGGTTAAAGGCGCTGCAGTCTGGAACCGCAAGACCGCTACGGTCGCAGGTTCGACTCCTGCCTCGGGCATGGATGTTTGTGATGTCCTTAGGTTAGTTAGGTTTAACTAGTTCTAAGTTCTAGGGGACTAATGACCTCAGCAGTTGAGTCCCATAGTGCTCAGAGCCATTTGAACCATTTTTGAACCTTAAGCATTTCCTCAAAAAAAAACCTGAACTGTGTCATCCGCAGAGGAGATATTGTCAATAAGTTCGATCTTGCACTCACCGAATATCACGATCCCCAAACCATCGGTAAGCACATACGGATATGCCCGACATATGCACTATTATTGTGTGGCCTGCCCGGAAGACAGATGACTAAAATTATCCCTCACTTATGCCTCTTTGTCCCTGATCATGTCAACCTGCGCCACGGTTTCACGAGAATGCTTACAAAATTCTTAAGTTCGCTCCTGAGCGTAATAAATATTCCCCAACCAAGAATTCCAGGAAGAACTAACTGACACGCTACATTCGCCCTAAACTTCCAAGTAAAACCTGCTGCACTCGGCTTAATGCTGAAGGCAGTTTTCCAGAGTTGGGCACCCTGCAGCCACCAACTTCCATACTCGATGGAGTAAACCAGCACAATGATTGACACTATTGATGCCGCTCATCAAAAATTAATGATAATGAGCTTCGCATGTGAAGTAAGGCACAAATCAGTTCTTCATTCACACTAAGACAAATAAATGAAACAGGACCAGTTGGCTTAGGTACAACTTACTACACAGTATGGATCTAGTCAACCCAACCTTGCCCCTATCCCTGGCTTCTGGTCAGATTTCACCCTATTCTTCTGATGGATGCCTGGATAATCTCATTTAAAATGGTCAGGATTCCCACGTATAAAACATTTATATGACATCCTATTACCTGTAAGGCATCCTTATCCGCCTCCCTTAGGCGCCTTCGAATCCCGTATCCTAGTCTCTGCGTATCGCTTCATATCCGCACAATGGACAGCGTCCATTTGCTGTAACACACTTGTAAATTGATGAATAACTGCGGTCTTGTCACGAATAGCAACGTAGACCTATCCTCCAGATTTACCCTTTCAAGAATATTGTTGATGACTTTTACTACACTACACGGTAAACATAATGCCTTTACTCTGCACCGAATACGCCACACATATCATACTATTGGCTCCAGATTTTCTTGTACCCGCCAGTTGTGCTTTTGTACTAATTCTTCCAGTGCCCATGGTGTTATCAATTGCTTAGACAAATACTACAGAAATTCGTTACGGCTGTACTGCCCCATCAAACCAGTAGTAGCATAATCCATTAACTGCTCTATACATTTTGAATAAAACAACTTGTGTAAAACTGCTGTCCTCTCAAACCAAAATTATCACCCTGTTCCACTAACTCATCGAGCAACCGAGTCCACCGATAATTTTCTATTTTCTTGTACCAACACAAGTAAAGAATTAATAACTTAGTAAAGAAATCACTGTACATTTTCTCCATTAAGCCTCCTTGGCTATCAACAATTATCGTGATCAATTTCACCTGCAGTAGTTGCATCTCCGAACACTTCACTTCTAAGGTCTCTCATAGACTGGGAGCCGAAATTTCATCAACCCGTTCCAAATGAGCAGAGGCTTCTTCCTGTAACTGCTCTATCTATTTACCCCTCTGCTCATTCCCTTTGATGCAACACATATCGTGTGAGCTATTAACATAGATTGAGGTAACAGAAGTCATAGGATGGCGATATGCACATGTATATACGGCGGTAGTATCTCGTATACAAGGTATTAAAGAGCAGTGCGTTGGCGGGGATGTTATGTGTACTCAAGTGACACATGTGAAAAAATTTACGACGTGATTACGGCCGCATGACGAAATTAACAGACTTTGAACGCGGAATAGTAGTTGGAGCTAGACGCATTGGACATGCCATTTCGGAAAACGTTAGGAATTCAGTATTCAGAGATTCAAGAATGTGCCAAGAATATCAGATTTCAGGCATTACCTGTCACCACGGACAACACAGTGGCTGACTGCCTTTCCTTAACGAACGAGAGCAACAGCATTTGCGCAGAGTTGTCATTGCTACAACAGTGCTTGAAACAACCGCAGAAATCAACGTGGGACGTGCGACGAACGTACCCGGTAGGACAGTGCGGTGAATTTCGGAGTTAAAAGAGCTGTGGCAGTAGACAACCGACGCGAGTGCCTTTGCTAACAGCACAACATCGCCTTTAGCGCCTCTCCTGGGCTCCTGACCATATCGCTTAGAATCTAGACGACTAGAAAACCGTGGCCTGGTCACAAGAGTCCCGATTTCAACTGGTGAGAGCCGATGGTCGGGTTCGAGTGTGGCGCAGACCCCACAAAGCCCTGGACCAAAGCTGCCAAGAAGGCACTGTGCAAGATGGTGGTGGCTCCATAATGACATGAGCTGTGTTTACATGGACTGCACTGGGTCCTCTGGTCCAATTCAGCCGACCATTGACTGGAAATGATTATGTTCACCTACATAGAGACGATTTGCAGCCGTGGACTTCATGTTCCCAAGCAATGATGCACCATGCCACTGGGCCACAACTGTTCGCAATTCGTTTGAAGAACATTGTGTATAATTCGACCCAATGATTGGGCCACCCAGATCGCCCGAAATGAACCCCATCAAACATTTATGGGATATAATGGAGAGGTAAGTTCGTGCACAAAATCCTACACCGGAAACACTTTGACAATTACGGACGGTATAGATGCTGTACGGGACAATATTTCTGCAGGGGACTTCCAACGACTTGTAGAGTGCATTCCAATTCGCTGCACTACGCCAGGCAAAAGAAGATCCAACACGATATTAGGAGGTATCCCATGAATTTTGTCACCTATTGTAATGCATTATCTGGGCCTCCAAGTGCGTTACTTGCGCACGGGAGAGTTCTCTACTTCAAAGAAGGCACAACCGATGCTACTTCAGCTAAAATTAATTTAGTGACATCTTCAGCGCCACTCGGCTTATTTAGATGCATCGGTGTTATGCTGATGGGATAGTGCAATCCTTCCTTCAACATCTGCATTGGTCAATTACACTCCCAAGGGGCTTGCACCACCTAATTCTAAGTTAATATTGTAACTCCTCTGTCCTCATGTCACTGACTCCAGGCACCTATCTGTCACCCATCCTGAAATTTTAAAAAAAAGTCTCAACCAGTTTAAATGATCCAAAATTATCTAAAGAAAATAAGCCACTAATTACCAATAACCCACACAATTAGAAGCAATCACATCTACCACCACTGTGTAGCACAGTTAGGGAGAGATGAAGGGTTGGCTGATTGTGTAGGATATTCTTAACAATTTTCATTAAAAACAAAAGCCAAATAAGAATTCTCCGGTGCATTGCCTTGATGGAAAAAACTTAGTTTAATTTATTTACCAAATATAAAATTGAATTTAACTGCTCAGGCATAATGGCTACTATAACAACAGCAGGAGCATAAGGGGTTAGGCCCTGACTGGTAAAATTTTTAACAATTTGAACTTTTAATGATCTCATTTACAAATACGGAAGAGGAGTTCAGCACCTGTTCTAAAAGGAAAATGTAGCGTCCTTCAGGCTCCTCCTGGGTTGCTGACCATTGCCTCAGGACCCCTGTTGACGTGTGATACAGAGGGGGGACCCTACCACATCCGGTTAGGCTTCCAAGTGTCGACAGACCTGAAGCCGTTGTTCGCTGCTCGCAGCGATTACAACCAACGGCCTACACGATGTTGAACATATCAGCTCGGCACCAAAAGCTGTTTCGTCTGCAAGCTCCTGGCTGCTAATCCATGCTTGGTGACCTCTGACACCAAGGCGCCGCTCAGCACGGCCGCTGTGAAACTCAAAGTTGTGCAGCTGGCAGCTGCGGGATGCTGCACAGATATCATCACCCTGGGGAAAGCACTGGTTCTCTTTAAGCACAGAAGTAAAAATCAAAGAAAAAATTGAGTACCAGAATTTTATGTCTTCATTTTCAATTACTGCTGGTTATGGAAGATTATATAAGGGTTGTGAAGTAAAATATGTTTTAATAACAATTGTCGATAGATCCATTGTATTCCTCGATGTCACAAAAACATTTAATCCCATGCTCACGCAGCAAGAAAAGAAAACAACATACCAATGGATTTGAAAATAAGACCTAACATTCGAAAATTTGCTTTTAGCCACTGCACTACCGCTTCACTAGGTTGTATGCCTTGCGAGCGAACTGATGAAACTCTTGTCATTTCTCGGAAACTGTTGAGTGTCGGAACCGAAGCCAAAGCAGGTGTCCATTTTCTTCCTTCTATCAGAGAGTGACCTATCGATGGTTCGCTTTGACTGTCGCGGTCGTAATCTCGGCAGTGAGTCTGGCAATGTGCAGCACTGGAGGGAGATTTTTTGCGGCGTATCGGTTTATGAAGTGAGAAAGACTTGTAATTTTACACTGGGTGTTGAACTCTATCTTAATTCATAAAATGGTTCAAATGGCACTGAGCACTATGTAACTTAACATCTGAGGTCATCAGTCCCCTATAACTTAGAACTACTTAAATCTAACTAACCTAAGGACATCACACACATCCATGCCCGAGGCATGATTCGAACCTGCGACCGTAGCGGTTGCGGGGTTCCAGACTGAAGCGGCCTAGAACCGCTCGGCCACAGCGGCCGGCCTTAAATCATAATTCACGGGTGATAGCTCTTCGCAGACTGCAGAACCTTAACATTTGATGTGCGTTAGACACTGAAGAGAGCTGAAACGTTACGTTTTGCAGTGTGTCGCGATGTGCTGCAGTGAACTAAAATATGTTTAAATCAGTTTCTTGCGATCTAGTGGCGCTAACCAGAAACTAAACAGATATTACTGGACACTTTTATTGCCTCTTTTTAGTCAGTAAAGAATCATTTAATGAACTTCAATTTCTGATTTTCGTGAAGTTAGGGGACGCTTTTGGACTTTGAAATTGAGCTCTCAAGTGTGATCGTTGTTTGGTATGGGAATTCGGTGTTTCCAGATTTGAAGTAACGCTGGCTTTATCCCACACATACGAGGTGTGATTGGAAAGTTTTAAGAATGGGCTTGTAATTGTACAATGGTGGTACTTACATGCTACTGAGATGCATCTTCTTCAAAATAGTCCCCTTCTGACTGAGCACACCGACTCCAACGGCGTTTCCACTTTCGTAAACATTCCTGGAAATTTTTTTCCTGAAGTGTGTTAAGGACGCTCTCCGTATTTGCCTGGATGTCTTCAATCGAGACAAATCGCCTCCAATTCAGTGAAGATTTCACTTTAGGAAACAGGCAGAAGTCCGCAGGTGCCAAATCAGGGGTATATAGCGGTTGTGGAAGCACAGGAATTTTGAATTTAGTCAAAAATTCAACGCTGGAGAAGGCACAATGAGCCAGAACATTGTCATCATGTAGCACCCAACTCCTGTCTTTCCAAAATGCAGGCCTATTCTTCCTCACCTTTTCGCGCAAACGCTCAAGGACACATTTGTAGTGTTCCTGGTTAATTGTCTGTCCTCCATTTATGATGCACAATACTGGTACAATCGAAAAAATCACCAACATTGTCTTGAACTTCAGCCGATTTTGCCGTACTTTTTTCGGTCGTGTTGACTAGAGTCTTCCACTGCAAAGAATGCACTTTGGTTTCAGGGATCATGCCCATATACCCACGATTCGTCACCTGTAATTACCCTATTTAACAATTCTGGGTCATTTTTAGTCCGATTAATCAGTTCTTGGCGCACTTCAAGTCGGTGTTGTCTCTAGTCACTTGACAACACTATCGGAATGAATTTAGCAGACACTGGGCAAATGTTTAGATCTTCAGTTAAAATTGACTGAACTGCATAGAAACTTAAATTCAGTTCCTCACCAATCTCCCTAAATATAAGTCTACGATCAGAGCGCACTAAGTCGCGAACTTTCATAACATTTTCATTCGTTTTTGGGGTGGAAGGACAGCCGGACAATGGTTCATCTTCAAATGATTTGCGGCCATTTTTAATTCTGTTGAACCAGACAAAAACATTTGACTGGCTGATACAATTACCTCCAAAAGTTGTTTTTAATAGTTTGTAAGTCTCAGAAGCTGATTTCCCAGTTTTAAAACAAAATTTCATACAAACTCGCTGCTCCGTTTTTACGACCATTTTCACGCAGACAGAATCTGGCAACAAGCCGTAACAGACCCACACTCAACCAGATTCCACAACGAACTGAATAAAGGAAACGCAGTTTCCTGTCAGAGGGCGTTCAAGGACAAGGCAATGACTCACTCACCACCCTCCGCGTACCTGCCCGCCAAACCAGTAAGCACTAGCGGATCCATTCTTAAAACTTTCCAGTCACACCTCGTATACGAACCCTGCTGTCGCATTTGTCATGCCAAAGTTGTTTTTATTTTCTTTTCTTTTTTTGTGTGGCCACTATTGGCAAGTGAATTCAATTTTAATTAATAAAATAAACTTTATTCAGTTTTCAATAATAAATATTTGGCGTCTTCCTATTTCGATAATTTTATTTGTAAATGTTGCTGTATTTTGTGGCTTTCATTAGCTACTAAGAAACTCAGATAACATCTATCAACTCTACAGTCAAGGATGATAAATGGTCGATTGCATCTTTTAATATTAATTTTATCAGTTGAAAGAGAGAGGGGGAGTTCACATATTGAGGCTCATTCCCCAGAT
Source organism: Schistocerca piceifrons (assembly GCF_021461385.2). Taxonomy (NCBI): domain Eukaryota; kingdom Metazoa; phylum Arthropoda; class Insecta; order Orthoptera; family Acrididae; genus Schistocerca; species Schistocerca piceifrons. The sequence continues at coordinate 534,021,788 of NC_060140.1, forward strand.
TGGATTATCCCACTGCGTTATCCGAAATCGGAAAATCAAAGTTAAGAAACGGTAAGTTTGCATGGGGTCTCCGTGCCAATTAATTGTGCAGCAGCTAAGCAGAGATCGAGACAGACCAGGAAATTTAGGCGGAGGGAAAAGAAAGAAGACATTGTTCCATGGGCAGCATCTTCATTCTTCATACGTGGACCAAATGGATGCAACAGGAGCAGCAGCAGCATAAAACAGAATGCAAGTGCTAAGTATCTGGGATAGCATAATGAATGTGATACGTTCGTGTCGATAATTTTGGGTGAGATAGCGGCGGCGCTTCGACTTGAAACTTCCTTGTCACCCCACAAGAAGGCTTCACTTCCACATGTGCCGCCTTTGAAGGACGTGTGGGATAATGGCGTAAGCAGTCGGTAGACTCAGAGGGTGTGTGTTAGCAGTGTCGAGCACGTGAACGTTACCCAGGACAGTAGGAGTATTAAGATGGGAATGCGACAGGTGTTCATGTTTGGAGCTTATTGTGTGATGGGTGGCCATATACAAAGACGTTGGTTCGTTCGTGGCATTTTCATTGTTAGTTTGGAGCATTTCCATGCGTAATTTGGACATGAAACTGCTGTAGAGGTCGCCCAATGGCGGGCTGGAAACCCGTACCTTTTTGTCAGGATTCGACCGAGGGCCTGCGTGGCGATGAAGGCACGCCTCGTCGGTAGCCCTGCTCAGAGCTGGCAGTGACAGCGACGTGTGAGTTCGATTCACACGCCGTTTCAGGGAGTACTCAGTCCCTCCCAGATCGCTGACCGCGTTGTCCCATTAGGTGGACCGCGATGTCGGATGCTGTGATGTCGTGCTGAATACAGAACCTGGCGCGCTGGTACGGTAGCCGTCAGACTCGTGCGACGCTGATGTTTTATGCCAGCTTCTGCTCTGGACTGGAGCCGTGTTGGTAGGCCCCTGGACTACCCATGAGTGCTGTCTTCTGTGCTGACTTTAGCACTCGACGCTGGACTTTGTTATTCGTTGGTACTTATCGTTGATCTTCTCGCAAGGCTGCAAGCGTAAGACCAACACTACACAAATCTCACATACAAGATGTTACCATACCGTAACCGGAGTACTACCTGCGAACGACATGAACGCCAACGATCCTACTGATCGGGTGTTCTGCGCTAGTTGGGTTGGAGTATTCATGTCGTCGAGGAGAGGCTCCGCTCTGCGACGTCATTTGTTATGACCGAATTTGTTCTGTTCTTCTAGAGTCGTTAGAGGTCTTCGTTTCCGCTACAGTGTCTTTGTTACAGTGTCTTTACTGTTTAGTCAAACCCCCGCTAGGCGGCGTTGTGTGTCTTATTAATGTCACTCTTCTGACAATTTTCTGCTGACATCTCTCACAGTCTCTCTCAAGAGTGTGAGGTTGCTGTCCTCCTGATCAAGTAACGGTCTGAAATGTTTACGTTTCCCGGATGGCGGCTTTTGATACGTCTACGTGATTGAGTAACGCCGGCTGTTAGAACTTAGCAAATTTTGCTCTCCTGTTTCCTTATCAATTTGTCACATAAGAGTACTTCACTGAGGTGTACCTTCAGTGCGACCATCGTGACAGTTATTATCGTCTTACAGCGGAAGTTAATGATGAGCTCCCGTCTATTGTAGAACTTAGTTGGCGAGTGAACATAGTACTAGGTGCACCAGTCCTGATAGTGCACGTGAGAACACGGCTGCCCTATAATTTATGTATTCTGTTATTTAAATTTCAAATGGAATCCCATCAGTAACTTGTGTGTATTTCAGTGATTTCAGATCATCTGTAACTATCGCACCACCTGGGCGATACCTAGCCGTAAACGGCGCTTGTATTACGCTGCCTGAGCTGACACCCAGTTTGAAAGAGGTAGTCTGGTTAACTATGTATCACAACACAGATTTTCGTAAATGTATTTACGTTGTCCAAGTATAGTGGAGGTGCAAAACTGACAACTTCTCTTAAATTTTGTGTAAATGTTTTAGATGTTATAGAATAGTGGTAAAACTGTTGTTTTTTCCTGTTTCAGAGTTCTAAAGTTTAATTGTCCTATTGTACCTTTAAATCTGTTGGGACTGGCGGTTGAGACCTGTGCCGCATGCAAATACGTTTATACCGTCTTCTGAACGAGGCTTTCAGGATAAGACCTTGACGTCCGTCGTCGGTTTCTAGCCAGCCGGTTTGGTATAAATTGCGAATTGTAGTTTAACCGATATTATTGCAATCCAATCTGTATTGAATATTTTAAGTTTAACCCTTTAACGGTATTACATTGGTAGCGCCTCAGCGAGACGTGTGGAAGTCGTGCTGGGGCTCCGTAGTTGCCGGCCGGCGTGACGGAGCGGTTCTAGGCGCTTCAGTCTGGAACCACGCGACCGCTACGGTCGCAGGTTCGAATCCTGCTTCGGGGATGGATGTGTGTGATGTCCTTAGGTTAGTTAGGTTTAAGTAGTTCTAAGTTCTAGGGGACTGATGACCTCAGATGTTAAGTCCCATAGTGCTCAGAGCCATTTGAACCATTTTTGCTCCGTAGTTGTGAGTGCTCTGTGCCCGCCTCTCTTGCAGCTCCATCATCGAAATGCTAGACGAGCGGGTGCAATGCTCACCGTACAGTAATTTGAACAAATTAATCAAAATCTCTGAAGCATGGGTCCTGTACTGCAACGAAAATAGCGTCACAGAGAGACAAGAAATTAGATATGCAAATATCTAACTATATTTATTATTTACGGATCGCCTAGTTGGGATTAGTTGTGGAACAATCGGATTTATAATTGCAAAGCAGGAACGCGGTGTACAATATCGGTTTATTGTGAATGAAGTTCTACATTAATTAAAGAAAATGGCTATCAAGTAGTTACTGTCGGAGAACACTCAATCCGAACATTAACGGCAAACTATGGCTCATTAGAAGCTTAATTGTATTTGAATGTACCCCTAAGGCGTTAGAGGATAAGTCAAATCTAACTGGAAGGCAGCAAACTTTCGTAATCTGCGCAGCACACAAATTCAAACTATGGAGTGGAAGACTCGCGAAATAAGACAAGAATTGCGAGCTGCTGAGATAACGGACAGCCCTAATTGTAATTTCGCTTCCTTCTCCAGAACAAAGGACAATCCTGCTCAGATTTACCATTCTTGTATCACTGAATGCTTTTTAGGCTGCAGAAAGGTGGCCAGATTCCTCTCATTGGTCGAGTGCTTCGTGCCAAAGCAAGATGTCGGACAAGATTCTCATGATCGGGTGACCCGACATTGGATGGAAGGCAACGAGTCTTCCCACTGCAGGCTAGCGGCACCATATCGTTCTCTTCAGCATTTGTGCGTGCGTGCGTGCGTGTGTGTGTGTGTGTGTGTGTGTGTGTGTGTGTGTGTGTGTGTGTTTGTGTGTCAGGAGGTGAATTCGTATGGAAATTCTCTGGGAACTAGATGGCAACTCCTTTCAATGGAAAAAATCACATTCGTAGCGGAAATGGACGGCTAAGAGCTCACTATAGACATTTCTGTGAAAAGCAGCACCCATGTGTCCAGTCTCCTTTCACCAGAGCCTTTGAGACAGACGTCGTGTGGAGCCCAACGATGCTGCTCGCTTTTTACCATGGCAAACTGAAACCTTCCTCCACAGCTTTCCTCAGGTACAATAAAAAAACGTGCAAACAGAAAGATAAACATCGCATAACGACATGCGACTACAATGTGACATACTCTTTTCATTAGCGCCAGTAAACCATTTTGTTAATAGCCACTTTTGATCAAACTGTCGACGCTTTTAAATAATTTTGATGTTAAATTGTATGCTGCAACCACTGGGGCTTACAAAACAATATTGATGTTGACATCTGATTAGTGGCACTTTTAAATATCTGTATATATGTTACGCTATCAGACCTTTCCGTTGGCGCCTTTTTCATATGTATAACATTTGATGTATTGCAGACAGTTTAGTAATTAAACGTGCTCAGCTTACCAGAGCGGGCCTTATGTAAATCATTTATGTTAAGTAAAAAAACTCCTCCCGAACAGGCATGAAGGCCTAACCGTACCGACCGGCCGCCGTGTCATCCTCAGCCCATAGCCGTCACTAGATGCGGATATGGAGGGGCATGTGGTCGGCACACCGCTCTCCCGGCCGTACGTCAGTTTACGTGACGGGAGCCGCTACTTCTCAATCAAGGAGCTCCTCAGTTTGCCTCACAAGGGCTGAGTGCACCCCACTTGCCAACACCGCTCGGCAGACCGGATGGTCACCCGTCCAAGTGCTAGCCCAGCCCGACAGCGCTTAACTTCGATGATCTGATGAGGACCAGTGTTGCCACTCCGGCAAGACCGTACGCACTATGTTAAATAAATTGTAAAATTTTTCTACTGAGAGTGGGCCACGCCCCTACCACTCCCGGATCCCCACATTCTTACACAATTTCATAAAAAAATCTACCGAAATAAATAAATCGGTAAACACTATAAATGTGGATGCAAATTTCACTTTAAACAATGCTTCGAGTGCACCATTCAATTTATTAAGACCTTGCTGGCCAGTTCGTCTAAAAGAGCCGGAAAACGTGGAGAGAATGTGTGTGTCACGGAATGTCAGTGTGGGTTCTGAAAAACAAATAAGGACCACATCCCGTAGGGTACTGAGAGTCGAACTCGGCTACAAACAGCGGCGCAACACAACATAGTTCACAGTATGGTTGAGTCCAGGCAGCGGGCACACGTAACATATCTCGCAGCACCACTGGGCCAGTCGACTAAATATTGTGTTTGAACATGGAATCAACTAATCAGCTGAACACCCGGAAGTACGCCATTAGTCAGTGACGCCGAGGAAGCCTGAAAGAGCCATCGTATTACTTGCATCGTCCCTAATTCGTATTTCGTGCGTAGCGATGCTGCCGCGCGGTCAGCACTGCTACCCCGGCGCAGTCAGCCCACTCCCCAGCAGGCAGCGCTCTACAGCTGGATCGCGCTGGTCCGCACTGGTTCAACGACCACACCAAACACACTCCGTACCGAGGCTGTCGTCCTTGGCATCGATATGAGGAACGAGTTGCTCGTCACAAACACGAGGCGCACAGGAATGATTTAAGTCTTGTTTTCCTGCGCCGTCGACCGTGGTCTTGTTCCGGACACCATCTACATGTTTTCGGACTGGTCTTCTTCCGTACTCCAGAAGTATGGACAATTTGCCTGTTTATTCTGAGGAACCATTTTTATAATACTACACATGAATTCAGTCTTTGGGAAGACTAGTTTGCCAGTTACGCGTTTGTTGAAACTGAAAATGTCGAGACGAAAGTTTACAGCTTTTAGAAAAACCAAGCTCGCTAGCTGTATAAAGGGTCTGCGGAGTGAAATATTGTTTCTGTAACAGAATTAAAATAAAAACTTGTCGGGAAGAGTCATTTCACAATACAGTCTACTGATGAGTGTCAAATTCAGAAATCACGGCTTAAACTACGGGAAAATCAGAAACGGAATGAAGCGTTTCATATAGGAGTTGTGCGTCCTGTACATGATTGACCTAGTGTGCAATCTTCGAATACGGTAGATTTACCAGTCAACTGTACTACATACCGATGTGCATCTTTTTAAGGGTGCATTCGGCCCTGTCTTCTTTATTTTGGATGACAATGCGAGATAGTATCGAACAGCGCAGGTGGAAGAGCTCTTGGAACGAGGGTACTTTCGGTGAAAGGACTTGCCTGCCCATAGCCACATAGCGAGACCTTCAGAGGTGGTGGTCCAGATTGCTGTACACACCGCTACCTCTAATACCCAGTGGCACGTCCGTTTGCATTGATGCATGCCTGTATTCGTCGTAGCATACTATCCACAAGTTCACCAAGGCACTGTTGGTCCAGATTGTCCCACTCCTCAACGGCGATTCAGCGTAGATCCCTAAGAGTGATTCGTGGGCCACGTCGTCCATAAACATCCCTTTCCAATCTATCCCGGGAATGTTCGATAGGGTTCATGTCTGGAGAACATGCTGGCCACTCTAATCAAGCGATGTTATCCTGAAGGAAGTCATTCACAAGATGTGCACGATGGGAGAGCAAACTGTCGTCCATGAAGACGAATATCTCGCGATCATGCTGCCGATATGGTTACACTATGGGTCGGAGGATGGCGTCCAGGTATCGTACAGCCGTCACGGCGCCTTCCATGAGCATCAGCGGCGTACGTCGGCCCCATATAATGCCACCCCAAAACAGCAGGGAATCTCCACCTTGCTGCACTCGCTGAACAGTGCGTCTAAGGCGTTCATTCTGACAGGGGTACCTCCAAACAAGTCTCCGACGATTGTCTGGTTCAAGGAATATGCGACACTCATCGGTGAAGAGAACGTGATGCCAATCCTGAGTGGTCCATTCGGCATATTGTTGGGCCCATCTGTACAGCGCTGCATGGTGTCGTGGTTGCAAAGATGAACCTCGCCATGGGCGTCGGAAGCCAAGTTGTGCATCCTGCAGCCTATTGCGCAGAGTTTGAGTCGTAGCCCGACGTTCTGTGGCTGCACGGAAAGCATTATTCAACATGGTGGCGTTGCTGTCAGGGTTCCTCCAAGCCATAATCCTTAAGTAGTGGTCATCCACTGCAGTAATAGCCCTTGAGCGGCCTGAGCGAGGCATATCATCGACAGTTCCTGTCTCTCTGTATCTCCTCCATGTCCGAACAACATCGCTCTGGTTCACTCCGACACGATTGGACACTTCCCTTGCTGAGAGCCCTTCCTGGTACAAAGTAACAATGTGGACGCGATCGAATCGCGGTATTGACCGTCTAGGTATGGTTGAACTACGGACAGCATTTGCTGTGTACCTCCTTCCTGCAGGAATAACTGGAACTGACCGGCTGTAGAACCCCCTCCGTCTAATAGGCGCTGCTGATGCATGGTTGTTTACATCCTTGGGCGGGTTTAGGGACATGTCCGAACAGTCAAAGTGACTGTGTCTATGACACAGTATCCACAGTCAACGTCTATCTTCAGGAGTTCTGGGAACTTGGGTGATGCAAAACCTTTTTTGATGTGTATATATTTATTCTGAATGGTCTGAGTGTGAGTAAATGTTAATAATATTTCTTTACTTAAATATTGTTGTATTATATTAGTTTAGTAGGGGAAGTGGTCAAGTTGCGTTAAATCGTGTCTGTAGAACTCAAGTACGAAGTATTTTTGGTGGAGATGGCCTTCAGCCAATGGAAAAGCAGACAGTAGTGGATCACTATTGGAGTCAAGTGGAAACTGGAACCTTTCGAGTGAAGAGCCCAGGAGAGCGATTTCGGTACTTTTACGTGAGTTCTGGAAGGAGGCAGGTCTGCCTGTGGTAACGTGTGGTATTCCATCATGCAGGTATTTGATCCTGGGCAGTGAGTGGCCGCTACCACAGATTAACTAGTGATGGGATTTTGGGTTTCTAGAGGTCTGAATATACTCCAGAGTAGAACTCTAACTTTTTCCACTCGTATTACAGAAATGAGTTGCTATTCTTTGTATGAGTTACTATTCTTTGTATCGTGTGTGTTAATTTGTAAATCATCATGTTGAACCCTGAACTTTTTTCAGCCGGCGATTACGAAATAGACTTAGTTTTCGTGTATCTTTGAATACAATTTAGTTCTCATAACGCTCTCAACGTAACCTTACTGCATTTTATAAGAATATTTTCTGTCCTTATTTTAAACGAATGTCATTGTACCACTATCTGTTTATTTCAAATGTCCTTTCTTGAATAAACATTATGCAACAAAATTCTGTGTTTTCTACGTCAGTTACAGGCATTAGAATAGAACCGTTGTTATTAAAAGTATTCATTTAAATTTTATGTTGTATTTCTGTGTATTTTATTAACTCGAAATTCTAGTCATTCTAAGACAGCTTGACTGCAGAATCACCGCTACAGATTATTATTTGCAGCGACTTAGCTGCAGGGCATGAAAGCAGACATGTGTGGATCGAGCCCTGTGACTATGTCGAGCTATTCTTCTTAAATAGACAAAAATATACCCCAAGTACCTAAAGTAACCACACGTAAAGACGCAACTGTCTTGCTCGTATAGGATATTGTTTAGAACTCAGCAGCAGAAAACCGTTAGTTAATCTCAGATGAGACATGCATTACAACCAAACGTTGGTACTTATCGAACAGCTATTGCGAGTGAGAGATCGGTACGGATCGACACTAGCAATGAGTTTCTTCAGCGAATTTATTTTTCGGAACGGGGTTCTTTCAACAAATCAGGTAAAGTTAACAAGAGCAATGTGAGGATATATGGGATTCGGAAAGACCACATGTTACTTCAGGGATTCCCCTAAAATGAATGTATGGTGCAGTTTTATGCACAATAGAGTCATTGGCCCTTGTTTTTTGTTGTACAACCAGTAACAGCTAAGATATATCTGGATATGCTAGAACAGATCACGGAACTGCTACTGAGAGAGACGCAACTTGATTTTCTAACAACATGGTCTTAGCTGCATTAGTGATGTATGTTAGAAATTTACTTAATGAAAAATTTCATGACAGGTGGATTGGGCTTGATGGTCACACTGTCTGGCTTGCAAGGTCACCAAACATAATGCTTTTAGATTTGCATTTTCGGTGGCCTTTCTGAGCTGCTTCAACCTACACAGTATTTAATTTTTTAAACAATTTCATCAGATATTATAAAAGCTGTTTATCAAAGTAAGACTGTGTAAATAGTTCTTCACAAATGACCGCACTCGCACGGGTATCCATGAATGCTGAAGGTTTAATGTCTTATTACCACATTTGAAAATCTGTTGCCACACAACGTAACTGTCACCTTGTGTATATGACGTACAGGGCCACCTCGTGGGCAACCTGCTTGAGCAGGTCAGCCCGACAGCTCTCGCGCCGCGAAGCTTTCGTTCTGAGAACTGAGCCTCGAAACGATTTTCCGGTATGCTTTAATAACAGCTGGTGTTCCACTTTCCTCCAGCACGTTCGGCTTGGTTGTTATGAAACTCTGCCAACGATAGGTAGTCGTATAAACATCATTCGTTAATCATATGTTAGAGATTCCGGCTACAGCCGCTGAAAACATTTGAGAACAACATAATCTCGTCAGGCACGGCAATGTTCAACGTCAACGTTATAATACAGTATGCAAAACTATTGAATACAGTTTGATACGTGCAGTGAAAGAGAAAACTATGTGCTGTCATTCTTATTTGTATCTAAACACAAAAAATACCCATGAGGGAAATTATCAAACGCTTTAATACAGTAAACTAGTCTTACAAACAGTTTCTACTCCAATATCCGCGTCGAAAAATACACTTAAGACAAAAGCAAATGACACACCACGAAGGAATTATCCGAATGGGACCGAAATAGGTAAATGTGATGTTCATATACATACAAATAAATGATTAAAATTTCAGCAAAATTAGATGGTTTATTCAAGTGAAAGAGCTTCACAAACTGACCTAGTCAATAACGCGTTAGTCTACCTCTGCCCCCTTATGCAAGAATTTATTCGGCTTCAGACTGACAGTGTTGTTGGATGTCCTCTTGAGGGATACAGTGCCATTTCTGTCCAATTGGCGCGTTAGATCGTCATTATCTCGAGATAGTTGGAGGATCATGCCCACAAGGTTCCAAATGTTCTCAACTGGCGAGAAATCCGGCTATCTTGCTGGGCAAGTTGTGGACTGGCAAACACAAAGACAAGCAGTAGGAACTGTAACTGTTTGTGGGAGGGATGGCTTGCAACGAAGGGCAGCAAGACGGGGTCTAGAATGTCATCGCCAACCGCTATACTTTAAGTCTGCCGTGGATGACAACCAAAGGCTTCTCCAGACACTCTTCGGCCTGCAATCTCATTGACTGAAGTAGAACTGTCTTCAGTGATAAGTCCCGCTTCGAACTGCGCCCAGATGACCAGCGAAGATGTGTCTGGGGACGCTCCAGACAGCGGCGGCATATCAACCTCACTGTCGCTCGCCTTACGGCCCGACAACCAGGATTGATGGTCTTTTATACCAGGACCCCTTTGGTTGTCATCCGCAGCACCTTTACAACACAGCGGTTCGTCGACGATATTCTACGCCCCGTTTTGTTGCTCTTCATGACGAGCCATACTGGGCTTACATTTCAACAAAATAATGGCCGTCCGCAGGCAGCGAGAGTTTTTACAGCTTGTCTTCGGGCTTCCCAAACCCTATCTTGACTAGCAACGTCACCGGATCTATACCCATCTGAGAACGTTTGTAGCATTATGGCCAGGGCCCTCCAACTATCTCGAGATTTTGACGATGTAACGCTCCTGTTGGAATGAATTTGGAACGATATCCCTCACGAAGACATCCAACAACTCTATCAGTCAATGTCAAGCTGTATAACTGCTTGCATAAGGGCCAGAGGTGGACTAACTCTCTCTCGCGAGTGAGGCGAGAGAGAGAGAGAGAGATAGAAAGAGAGAGAGAGAGAGAGAGAGAGAGAGAGAGAGAAAGGAGACGGTGAAACACTGTCCCTGCACATGGCTTGTTCCTCTCAAACAGCAGGGAATGAGATGCCGAGATCAAAACCTTCAACAGACGGACAGCTCGTATTACCAGTGTCATCGCTCCTCATTTCTCCACACTTTGAGGAAAAGTACACTCCTGGAAATGGAAAAAAGAACACATTGACACCGGTGTGTCAGACCCACCATACTTGCTCCGGACACTGCGAGAGGGCTGTACAAGCAATGATCACACGCACGGCACAGCGGACACACCAGGAACCGCGGTGTTGGCCGTCGAATGGCGCTAGCTGCGCAGCATTTGTGCACCGCCGCCGTCAGTGTCAGCCAGTTTGCCGTGGCATACGGAGCTCCATCGCAGTCTTTAACACTGGTAGCATGCCGCGACAGCGTGGACGTGAACCGTATGTGCAGTTGACGGACTTTGAGCGAGGGCGTATAGTGGGCATGCGGGAGGCCGGGTGGACGTACCGCCGAATTGCTCAACACGTGGGGCGTGAGGTCTCCACAGTACATCGATGTTGTCGCCAGTGGTCGGCGGAAGGTGCACGTGCCCGTCGACCTGGGACCGGACCGCAGCGACGCACGGATGCACGCCAAGACCGTAGGATCCTACGCAGTGCCGTAGGGGACCGCACCGCCACTTCCCAGCAAATTAGGGACACTGTTGCTCCTGGGGTATCGGCGAGAACCATTCGCAACCGTCTCCATGAAGCTGGGCTACGGTCCCGCACACCGTTAGGCCGTCTTCCGCTCACGCCCCAACATCGTGCAGCCCGCCTCCAGTGGTGTCGCGACAGGCGTGAATGGAGGGACGAATGGAGACGTGTCGTCTTCAGCGATGAGAGTCGCTTCTGCCTTGGTGCCAATGATGGTCGTATGCGTGTTTGGCGCCGTGCAGGTGAGCGCCACAATCAGGACTGCATACGACCGAGGCACACAGGGCCAACACCCGGCATCATGGTGTGGGGAGCGATCTCCTACACTGGCCGTACACCACTGGTGATCGTCGAGGGGACACTGAATAGTGCACGGTACATCCAAACCGTCATCGAACCCATCGTTCTACCATTCCTAGACCGGCAAGGGAACTTGCTGTTCCAACAGGACAATGCACGTCCGCATGTATCCCGTGCCACCCAACGTGCTCTAGAAGGTGTAAGTCAACTACCCTGGCCAGCAAGATCTCCGGATCTGTCCCCCATTGAGCATGTTTGGGACTGGATGAAGCGTCGTCTCACGCGGTCTGCACGTCCAGCACGAACGCTGGTCCAACTGAGGCGCCAGGTGGAAATGGCATGGCAAGCCGTTCCACAGGACTACATCCAGCATCTCTACGATCGTCTCCATGGGAGAATAGCAGCCTGCATTGCTGCGAAAGGTGGATATACACTGTACTAGTGCCGACATTGTGCATGCTCTGTTGCCTGTGTCTATGTGCCTGTGGTTCTGTCAGTGTGATCATGTGATGTATCTGACCCCAGGAATGTGTCAATAAAGTTTCCCCTTCCTGGGACAATGAATTCACGGTGTTCTTATTTCAATTTCCAGGAGTGTATGTTTAGTGTTTCGGATCCTGTCAACGATGAATTCACTACAAGGAAAGCACAAGCTTGGATCTGACAAATGTGGAGCATGTTTTCGACATTATAAAAGGACCCAACCTGAAACTAATTTTATATCGTTTGGAAAGAAAACTAGTGACATGTCCCGGCTTCGCACGGGTAGCACAACATATCTACGGCCGAACAACTTGTCCTGCATAGCGATAATAAATTATTTACACAAACCTTCCTCGTGAATCAGTCTAGGTATTAACGAAAACCGGATCAAAATCCCTACAATAATTCCTGAGATTAGCCTTTACACACGACGGACGAACGCGATGGGTGACTTTAAATTAATAAACTTCATTTCTGGCTGGGGTTGCATGATTAGCTTCTCTTGAATGCGACACTGAGGAACTGTTTTGGATATAACGCAGGACAGTGTCTCTGAGTACTGTGAGACTGAACAGCTGAGGTCATCAGTCCCCAAGAACTTAGAACTACGTAAACCTAACTAACCTAAGGACATCACACACATCCATGCCCGAGGCAGGATTCGAACCTGCGACCGTAGCAGTCGCGCGGTTCCGGATTGAAGCGCCTAGAACCGCTTGGCCACAGCGGCCGGCCTGCAGGATAGTAACACATAGACTAACGTCATCACATCTGCTTCTCTTATTGGCGGTATATCAGTGACCAAAAAGTCATCCATCATGAGAACTGAAGCCATTTACTGACCTCGCTTACACAGACGGACATAATCTCAGTAGACAAAATACTACTCATCCCTTAAAAGAGCACAATGGTTACTTTAGAGGACTTAGATAATGTAGAGCTGGTACCAACCTGTCATGTTGTAACCCTCCTACCACTCCGTCTAATTAGGCTTTTCTGTATGACCGTGTACCCATTCCTGACCTGTGGGAAAAGCATCTACTAAAAAGAATAATGCAAAATCGAGAGAAGTAGATGAAGTTATAACCGAATCGTCACTATTCAGCACAATAGCAATGACGATCAGGAACAAAGTTCTGTTAATTTTATATATTTTTATCATGTAAACTAGTTTTTAACTAACAGCAGTTAGTGGAAAATTTATAAAAAAGGTTTCCAAAGTTTGTCATTAAAGAAAAGAACCAACGGTGTGCAGCTCCTCACCGGAAAAAGAATAATTAAATTGAAACTGAACTTTGTACTCGTAAGTAATCTTATGTAAGAATAGTTATTGGCGTCACAACGTAGGAACAGTACCTAATGCGCAGTTTCAAGTACTTCATACCACACATGTCACAGTAGTCCAATAATAATCAAATAGCAAACACATACAACATATTATATTAATTTTCAAAAATCAGCTAAAGTAACATTGTTTACTGGCTGTGGACAGAAACTTTTTGTTACGTTACTCACCGTAAGACTGACTGTCGTAATTGTAGCAAGCAGAAGGATTGCTTGAATTTACTCATTGGTAAGGACTGTCATTTACCTATCAGTTACTCTGATATTTCCTTGTAATGAAATTTATAAATTATGCCAAAAGCTGTAAATTAGAACTATGCTTTGACAATGAAATTCAGTGTCCAAGTTGATAAAGTTTTACTACCAATTATTTATTACGAAAGTTACTCTGTTTTTAGCAAATGAATTACTACTGACTTTTGCATCATTGTGTTTCTGACATCATTCATACTACAACCAAAGATTTCATTATTATATAACTGTCCAAAAGTTGGAAAAATTATGTTTTGATAATCTAATAAATTATTGTTCACTTCATTTTCAGCTCATTTTCTGATACGATGGATACTACGTGGATAACGACTTAGGAAAATTATTTACGTGACAATATGCACAAAAATAAGGGCCTAGTGCAGCAGGGGATACAACCCGTCGGCTTTGAACAATGACGTCATTCCTTAGTCATAGATCTTAATGTCTTCACTTCGAGGAATAGATAATAAAGCAGTTCTGTGTTCTAATAAGCACTATCATTAAAATAATTGAATGTAAATCTAAAAGCGATCGCTTGATATTGGGTGCATCATTAAACGTGTGACTTAATTAACTTAATTATTTGTTTTTTATTCTGCCGGTACTTAATATTTTTCGTAATGATATTAAGGTAATGTGGATTATTAATTTTTTGTTGTAGAAAATTTGTAGTGTCTTTGTTTCGTTTAGCTTTTGCTGTTATGTTTCAGTTTCGTTTCTTTACTGATTGCTTAATGAAGTAGGATCAGTTTATTCTATCTCGTGAGATTTTTTTTTAAAAAGCCAAAAAACTCTTATTACGTACTGAAGGGAGCTAGAACACTAAGAAGAATCGCTTCTCGGCTTTTGACAAGATATTGCTTAATAAAGTAGGATCAGTTTATTCTATCTCGTGAGATTTTTTTTAAAAAAAGCCGAAAAACTCTTATTACGTACTGAAGGGAGCTAGAACACTAAGAAGAATCGCTTCTCGGCTTTTGACAAGATATTGCTTAATAAAGTAGGATCAGTTTATTCTATCTCGTGAGATTTTTTTTAAAAAGGCCAAAAAACTCTTATTACGTACTGAAGGGAGCTAGAACACTAAGAAGAATCGCTTCTCGGCTTTTCACAAGATATTGCTTAATAAAGTAGGATCAGTTTATTTTATCTCGTGAAATTTTTTTTATAAAAAAGCCAAAAAACACTTATTAGGTACTGAAGGGAGCTGCTTAATAAAGTAGGATCAGTTTATTCTATCTCGTGAGATTTTTTTTAAGTCAAAAAACACTTATTACGTACTGAAGGGAGCTAGAACATTAAGAACAATCGCTTCTCGGCTTTTGACAAGATATTGCTTAATAAAGTAGGATCAGTTTATTCTATCTCGTGAGATTTTTTTTTTTAAAGTCAAAAAACACTTATGCTTTTGACAAGATCAATGTTTATCTCTCTCGCATTCCTTTGTTTCTCAACATTCTCCTCAGCTCTTTCATCTCTGTAATACATGCTCTCTGGCGACTTGTGACGTCATTGTTCAAAGCCGACGGGTTGTATCCCCTGCTGCACTAGTCCCGATTTAATTAACTTAATTGTTTGTTTTTTATTCGGCCGGTACTTAATAATAACCTGATCCTAAGATACAGATGCTTCAGTAGCTGATAAGTGGTTTTTGGCTTTTTTTTAAAAAAATCTCACAGTAGCTGATAAGTGATTTTTGGCTTTTAAAAAAAAATCTCACGAGATAGAATAAACTGATCCTACTTTATTAAGCAATCAATAAAAAAACTAAACTAAAACATAACAGCTTTTGCTGTTATGTTTTAGCAGTAGCTGATAAGTGGTTTTTGGCTTTTTTTTAAAAAAAATCTCACAGTAGCTGATAAGTGTTTTTTGGCTTTTTTTAAAAAAAATCTCACGAGATAGAATAAACTGATCCTACTTTATTGATTAATAAAGGAGGATCAGTTTATTCTATCTCGTGAGATTTTTTTTAAAAAAAGCCAAAAAACTCTTATCAGCTACTGAAGGGATCTACAACACTAAGAAGAATCGCTTCTCGGCTTTTGACAAGATATTGCTTAATAAAGTAGGATCAGTTTATTATATCTCGTGAGATTTTTTTTTTTTTAAAGCCAAAAAACACTTATTAGCTACTGAAGGGAGCTACAACACTAAGAAGAATCGCTTCTCGGCTTTTGACAAGATCAATGTTTATCTCTCTCGCATTCCTTTGTTTCTCAACATTCTCCTCAGCTCTTTCATCTTTGTAATACATGATCTCTGGCGACTTGTGACGTCATTGTTCAAAGCCGACGGGTTGTATCCCCTGCTGCACTAGACCCAAAAATAATATTATTTAAGTAATAAAATTCTAACTACGCTGCTCAGCCTATTACACATCTAGTTATAAAAAGTCTAGATCTTACTTCACTTCATGATGCCGTTGGTTTGTCGAGCGGCTTCATTTAGCGGTAAAATAGGGCACAAGTTGATCTTCTTGCCATACCATAGCCAATAACAAGAGCCCACAGTACTCTTGATGTTATGTGAATTACTCTCTGTGCATTTCTACTGTGCTCAATAAATGCCACACACCTAGCTTGCCCACATTAAACATCCGCCAAAACAACCATTTCAGTTTTCACTGCTCCGCTTCGGAAACAGACTTCTTATCTCCGCACTTTTGCACAGCCACACCGGGCAAATACACACAACCAACGAGACTAATCGTCTCCTCGTGACTCCGAACTGCTACTTTTTTGGCGCGCTCGCACGCCCAGCGATAATGCCTTTACAATTTATTACACTATTTGACAATAGCTTTTCCCTGACTAATCCAGCGTATCTACTTACAAAATATTAACATTCCATGCGTATTTTCTTTCTTAAATAACAAATAACATTTGTAACTTGACAACATATTTACAAGAATAATATTCAGCACAACTAATAAATAAACTTCGTAAAACACGTAGAAAATGTATGATCACCCACAGAGTTGCAGTGTTATGATGTGACCATCCTTCGCGGATGCACATTATGGCAGTAAAGCGGTGTGTAAGTGTCACTCAATTCTACGGACTCTGTGCAGTAGAAACGTCTACATTATAAGCTAAACGGTTATCCTAATGAGGCAAAGAAATACCGACAAAATTACATTTGGCACATGAATAAATCCATGAAAAATTTGGGAGAAACAAGGATCACGAAACCTTGACATAATCTCTCCAGAAAATGAAGAGAATTAACTGTTATCTCAGTTCAAATTAAGTGTTAAGTGCTCCATAGGTGAATTGTTGCTAGCTACCTTCGGTGCAAATAACCATATGTTCAATTCCTGGTACCTCCTCAGCTTAATTCTAAGGTAGAAGGTCTGGTACGTAATCCACTCATCCCTTGTGAGACCAGATGAAGAGCTGTTTGAATAAATAAGTAGCAGCGTCATTAGGATTTATCTACTGGAAATCACAACTGGAGGGATCGGCAACATGTTAATCACATTTACGCATGATCATAGATCGCTCCTTGTACTCCTTTGTAGGAAGCAGTCAGAAGAGGGCTAAGACGTAATCCATGAGTGGCGTTTCCATTTACTCAGTTCAAACTACGCCGACGAATGCTTTGCTTACAATAATAGAATAGGACTCGCGGAAAAGCGGCCGCAAACAATGTCCCTTGTTCAGAGGCGCATTCACCCCACGATTAGTGGAAGGGTATAGGTCCGTTATCAGCTAGCCACCTGTAGCTCGCAAAAACAGACCTCTGCGCTCTGTCACTGAACAATGTCACTGCTGTAAGCACCAGATACGTACGAGTTAAGATGGCCACTGCTCTACAAAAGGCTCTGGAATACTGGGGAGAATTTCAAACTACATTCTCACATTTACTCGCTCATACAGGGTAAAGATGGGAAACCAAGTGGATTGTGCAAGGTAAAATAAATAAAGAGATCGCTTTTCTTCTCCAGAAGATACATTTTGCTGTAACAGTGAAAGTCAGCAGGAACACAAGTAGCCGCAATCATGCTAAGGTTCAAGCTGCACTTAACATTCGTGAACCAGTTGCTATTGACCATTTTCTTCACAGTCCGCCTCAGGAAAAGAAAAGTCCAGAGGTTGTTCTAATAGTACGGCAACCTCAAACGTTTTTTAAGTAACATGTTATTTTGCATTGAGGAAGGGATCCTGGCTCCTCATCTAAACCAAATTACAACAGTAATACGAAAACAATACACAACTCTGTTTAACGATCACTTGCAGGTGTCTTTCAGCTGTATGGTCAGAAATGAAATACTCAGTAAACATAGGCATACAAACGTAAAGATCCATCATAAGGAGAAAACTAGCTCAAATTGCGCATTCTAATACCACAAAAGCTTGGAAAGTGAATATAATTCTAGGTGGGATCTAATAGTCTCTTCCGTCTTGTAAGTGTGGAGACTATATTAACAGAAAGAAGTTCTGTAACTGACGCTTGGGGATTAGGATCATCTGCCACCAATAAGAAAATCACACAAACTCACAAAACTTTACAATTAGTCAAGAAGTTTGATACAAACGAAAGAGAGTTTTCAGTAAAGCGGTGGTGTCACTTGTTTAGCAAACATATATACAAAGTTGTTGGATGTAAGGTCCGCCAGTTATGCAAAACACCGTTTTTTCTCAGTACCCAAACATGTTTCGGCACCACTGTGCCATCATCAGTACGTTTTTATTTATTCTGTAATGTGAACATTTTTGTTAAATGATTATAAAATTATGTGGATGTTTAGTTCATACAAGAGATCGTTCCTTTTTGTAAATATCTTTACATTTGGTGCGCATGAATTTTCCGGATCACATGTGTGTTAATTACTACAGGTAGCTTGTCATCTGCAACCAAAAGTTGATGAGAAAGTTTTTTGCTGGGAGTTAACCTATCTTCTAGAATGTAATTTAATGTGGCGCAATGTTTCTGCGCCTATATTCGTTTTTACTGGCGTTTTCGTGTGGCAAACACTTTCATTCTCCCCATCGTAGTGAGGTGTTGTGATGCAAACGTAACTATAACAAGTATTTTCCACAATTAACGTAGTAAACACTTTTCACTTCACCAAAAAGGGCACACTATTTAACATATTAAAGGAACTTTACAAATAGAAACAGCACAAACAGATTAAGTCTACACACACACACACGAGAAATATACTCACTAAAACCTGCAAAGACGCACATTTACACACAAAAGGAATACCATATAAAAGATGCAAACCAAATTCAAATTTGGCACTGAACTCTCTGGTGAACAAATGAACACTGACTGGGCTGGGACACACAACAAACCACAACCACACTGTGTTTTGGTGAAGTGAAAAATGTTTTACTACGTTATTTGTGGAAACTACTTGTTGTAGTTACGTTTGCATCACAACACCTCACCATGATGTGGAGAATGAAAGTGTTTGCCACACGAAAACGTAAGTAAAAACGAATATAGGCGCGAAAACATTGCGCCAAATTAAATTACATTCTAGAAGGTAGGTTAACTCCCAGCAAAATACTTTCTCATCAACATCGTTTGGTTGCAGATGACAAGCTACCTGTAGTAATTAACACGAAAGTGGCCAGGAAAATTCATGCACACCAAATGTAAAGGTATTTACAAAAAGAAACGATCTATTGTTTGAACTAAACATCCACACAATTTTATAATCATTTAACAAAAATGTTCACATTACAGAATAAATAAAAACAAAAACTCACTGATGATGGCACAGTAGGGCCGAAACAAGTTTGGGTACTGAGAAAAAACTGTGTTTTGCATAACTGGCGGACCTCACATCCAACAATTTTAACTGCAAACACGGCCAACACAATGAGCTGCAAATGAAAATGATGAATATATATACGAAGAATACAATAATTAAACAAACATTGCAAAAGTTGCAAATATTGATAAAGCCAATTGTTTGGCAGATATACACACAATGAACAGGAATAATAAAACAAACACGCAAGTTGCAATTAAAATTTAAGAAACGGGTCCTATTTTAGCCCTTTTCCGTTTACAGTGGATTGACTGACACATAATTAAAAATGAAATTAATTATTTTTCTTAATATGATTGATTGACATTCACTCAAAAAAACAGTTTTGTTGTTGCTGGAAGATATTCTATCCAAATGATGAATGATGACGTAGTACTGCTTTTTTACTATGGCAGAAAGAGTAAAGCAATTCCAAGTATCACAGGGAATGACGCCAATTCGGTATATTTTAAAACACAGACATTCACAATTCTAGTTTGTATACCAGTATGCAATAAGGATGTAAGTGGAATGGATACCATTTGGCGGCTATTCACACTCTGGTTATTAAGATTTTGGTGTGAACACTGACGTCCCGTCTAACAGGCAAGTGTGACGATGAATGTCATGTCCGGTGCCTTATGACATTTACCTACGGCATATGGCGCTGGTTCGCCCACAATTTTCGTTCATACTATTCTGACTAATCAGTGTGGTCGTACTCTAAAATGAACTTCCACATGCGCGCTGGGGGTAGGCAGACATATGAAGAATGAGCCACAATTTAAAGGCAACAAATATATTGATGGCATAATCACAATTAATGGAACTGTCTGTTAAAAATGTAATAGATGACTGCTATTATTAAATGTTACTATGAGCCAGTCTGTGTAAAAGACTGTGCTGAGGTGGCCACACTTTATGTCATTTGTTTAAATGTTTCAGAGCACTGGAACTTTACTAGAATTAATTCAATATTAGGGTGTTCATTTTAAATCAAGACACTGAAATATCTCAAAAACTACACATAGAATCAAAAAAGTAATGATTCAAATTTGTTTGTCTCAGAGGTGGACATCCAATGATACCACACTCGACCCCTCACACGGACGGGTAACTTTGTAACCTTCAATAGGAACCCCGTTTCTGATAGCAAACTACGATCCAACGGCAAAATCTAAGCCCGTTTTGTGGAGCATTTTCTTTGTTTCGTCACAGATAGCGCTGTAATCGGAGGAAGAGGAATGAGTACACAATCATAATTTACGACATGCTACTCAGTGGCCCTTGAATACCCAATGGCACGTAGGACCCCGCCTCCATGCTGCGAAGGTAGGACAGGCCAGTATTTCATAACTTCTAGTTGTCTAGTTGGAAATGCCATTTGCAACGTCGTATTCCTCCGACATATCGGACTGGGGAGACTCGACGCTCCAATGTGGCCCTGGCTCGAAGCAAACGCTACTCTACTTTTCCAATTAAAGTAAGTGTTCGAACACTGTACCGCCAACTTCAATCCCCTTTTTAAATAACCGTACACAGGACAGAAGGTTATCTGCGAGAATGTCAGCACAGGCGTCTCTGATGCGGTCGACCATGTCATCACGGCCTGTTGGCACTTGCTGGTACACCTTACCTTTTAAATATCGCCACAGAAAGAAATCCAGCGACGTTAAATCCGGCGACCTAGCGGGAAAATTAAAGGGACCACCTCTGCCTATCCACCGACCACTCTAAACACCGTCCAATATCTCCCGTGCTTCAATTGCGTAATGTGCTGAAATCATATACTCTGTCGAACGACCAGGGCAACGTGTTGCTGTAGTACTGCTAATTCCTACTCCAAAATCATTCCATATTTTCGTCCATTTAACCTGCAGTCGATAAAAAAAACGAGTTTGTTCCCCACGATGCCACACCATACGTTAACCGACCAAGTACGTTGATGGTCAATTTGCTATAACCAGTGGGATTTTCTACACTCCAGTAATGCGTGTAACGCCGGTTAAACACTAACATAATTTGTGAATGTAGACTCCTCCGAAAACAGTACAACGCAAAGAACAACGTGGGGGTAGTTTGCATAAGTTGATGTGTCCATTCTCGACGCCATGTCGCGTTGTTTGGACGATACTTATAACGATGCAGTATTGCAATAATGCCATCTACGGACATACCGGATCCGCGGTGTAACTGCCGAGCGCTTATCTGTGGGCTGTGGTGCACTGCTGCTGTACAGCTATTTCAACTGCTTCTCCTCTAACCCGTGAAACATCCCCTTTAAAAAATTATGAATGACTGTGCTGGTAAACTTCTACGGTATTTGATTTTCAAACAGCTGAGCAAAACTCAATGTACTCAAACAGTTTTATCTCTACTTATTCTGATCATCACTAAACTGACACACAATATTTTTAGCGCAACGCAATCTGACTTTCAATAGTCCCTACAAAAGAATGGTTCTGACTAACAATAACCTATACCTTTCATGAATCACTTACCACACAAAAATCTTCGTTACTCGAACTACTGCAATACAGCGAGCGCCAATACTGCCAACTAAATAAAAGATTCTAACTACTGAAGGCACTAACAACTGATAAGTATAGTTATCAAATGAAAGATTTTGATAGAGAACAAATAATGTATTTACCTTAATAATGTTCAAAAGTCATCATAATATCTATCAATTCATGACAATCATCTTTACAAATTTCCTTTTTCTGGCGGACACACGTCCAGATCGTTCGCTTATAGTAACCTCTCCAAACTCTGGCATCTCTCTCTCCACGTCCATCATTTCTGGCGGCTCACCTCCAACTGCCCAACGCTACGCGCTGTTCACATCCAACTGCTCAACACTACACAAGCGAATATTCCAACAATGCCAACCAGCCACAGACTGCACACAGTACAGTCAGTGATTTTCATACTGCGACTACGTGGCGTTATCATCATTAAAAGCTAAACAGCCTACTTACACACGTTCCCTTCGTTTCCTTTTCACGCTCCGTATGCCGCCATCAGACATAAAGTGCTCACAGCCTTGTAAAAGAACGAAAGAGAGCGAGCTTGCTCTGAAAAAGCTCCGTATAGAAGGCAACAGCAGATAAAACATTTCTCCTACATTCTCCGCAAATCAGGATAATTTCAATTTTTTCTTCTGTGGTTGCAACATTCATCGTCCACTTCCACTTCTATTCTCCAAATGGTAGGTGGGTGTGACGACAACAAACACTCCGCAAGTACTGTAATATGTAGAGTCGCTATCTGTTTCACGCCTGCACGAGACGTCAGCTCAGACCGCAATGTACTGCCTGTTATGATACGACGAAGTTCGCTACACTGCCACGATGGCGCGTCGCCTTTCAATGTGTCGGAGGAATACAACACTGCGAATGACGTTTCCAAATAGAAATTATGAAATACTGGTCTATCCGACCCTCACAGCATGGCGGTGAGATCCCACATTCCATTAGACATTGAAGGGCGATTGAGTAGTGTGTCGTACATTACGATTGCATATCCGTTGCTATTCCTCCGATTACAGCGCTATCTGTGGCAAAACGAAGAAAATGCTCCAGACAAAACGTATGTAGATTTTTCCGAGAATCGTAATCTGAAGTAAAAGACTGGGGTTCCCGTTGAAGATTTCAAAGTTACCCTCCGTCACCCACGCACACACACACACACACACACACACACACACACACACACACAATATACTCGCATATGTGGGTGACGGGGGGGTTACGTTGAAATCTTCGATAGGATCCCTCCTTTTTATTTCAGATTACGATTCTACCGCAAATTTTAGGTAAGTTTTTTCTGGAGAATTTTCTTCGTTTCGCCCCAGATAGCGCTGTAATCGGAGGAATAGAAATGGGTCCACAAACGTAGTTTACGACTTGCTACTCAATGGCCTTGTGAGGTATTGGGCGAGTTGCGGCGCCCTGGAAATACGAGGCCTGTTCAGAAAGTAAGCTCCGATTGATTGCCAAATAGAAACCACAGTGAACATCAGAAATGTTTTACTTCTAACAATTAGCTACACCTTTCAGCTACTCCTCTACGTAGTCGCCGTTCTGACTTAGACTTTTGTCATAGCGTTGTACCAACTTTTCAATAGCCTCATCATAGAAGGCAGCCGCCAGTGCTTTCCGCCAATTCTCCACGCTGGCCTACACCTCGTTGTCTGTGTCAAAATGTTGTCTTCAAAGACAGCGGTTCATGTGACCAGAGATGAAACTCAGGGGGAGACAATTGCGGACTGTATTGTGGGTAATCTAACATTTCCATTTGAAAACGATGCAGGAGCATCTTCATTGCCCCTGCAGAATGCGGCTGAGAATTGTCTTGAAGAAAAACAGCACGACAGTTATGTAATGTTAGCTGCATAGCTTCAGGCGAAATTTCTCACCAGGCCCTCGTACTTGGCGGCAGACACTATTTTCTAGACATCTTTACGCACTCACTGCGAGCTCAGAAATGAGAAGAGCGACGTGATGCTAACTGGGGTTATACTAGAGACACTACCCAACACATCTGTGCAAAGCTTTATCGGATTTTCATAGTCGTTTCCATTTCGCGACCGATCGGAGCTTACTTTCTGAACGCCCCTCGTATTATGTGTTCGGAGTTGGGGCGGCCGCACAGGACGGTCGTCAAAGCCGCGGCCCGGCAGCAACCGCGTGATGCGGCACAATTTCTGGACCACGTGGTTGCTAGCCAACCGCATAGCTGGGGATTCCTTGGTGACGCTCCGTCGATGAAAGAGACTTGTATGCCGAGAGTGCCAAAGATGGCGGACTTTGTTAAACCTTAATGGCAGACATTTCACAGTTCGTATAGAAATTAATAGTAGCCAGATGAATCATGATACCTCAGAAAGAAACATGTACATTACCACTATCTGCACGACGATTCTGAGAATGCAATCAGATTTTCAATATCTGTATTAGTTTAAAGTTTAGTATCTGACGATAAATTATACAAGTAACACCCAGCAACGAATTTCCAAAATCTAGACGGTTCATCCGAGTTGGTCGATCGAGTGTCTTTAGAAAGCTATTAATGTAAACATGACTTGGTATAAATTACAGGCATGTAACTTTAAGAGTACATGAGTTATTGGAGGTCAAAGTGGCCGATCACTACCGATCGCGTCAGGCCATTAGTACTCCACAGTTACACTGAAAAACGGTAGCAGCATGCTTATACATATATTTAATCGTCTATGTCTTTGTTTATATCCGATATATACTATTCATGAAGATACTCGTTAAATATTTACTATGTTTTAGAAACCACAGAGACATTAGGGCCGGCCAGTGTGGCCGAGCGGTTCTAGGCGCTTCAGTCTGGAACCGCGAGACCACTACGGTCGCAGGTTCGAATTCTGCCTCGGGCATGGATGTCTGTGATGTCCTTAGGTTAGTTAGGTTTAAGTAGTTCTATGTTCTAGGGGACTGATGACCTCAGAAGTTAAGTCCCATAGTGCTCAGAGCCATTTGAACCATTTTTAGACATTAGGCTACTGGCCTACCTTTTGATGCTATTCCTTTGCTAAATTTTTATTTACTTTGTTTATGTATTCAATAATGTTTGTTTGAGTGTCTTTATGGTCCATCAGTAGGAATATTGATTTAATTTCAAGTTATTTAAACGTAAATCTAGTATTTCGAATGTGTGTCATTATGTTTGTGAGTGTGCGTTGGCTTGAAGACATGGCGGGAGCGCTCTAGCCAGTCACAGCACTCGTGAATGGAGAGAATGGATGGAAGGGGGCAGTTCTGAACAGGGTGACATGAGAGAGGGTCGTGGGAAAGACTTGGAGAGAGTGCTGGACAGTATGGCGTGACGGACGCATGTTCGCGGGAGATAGAAATATTTCGTAGTGCCGACTTGTGCACTTGTGAGATTTCCGTGGCTTCTGCAGTGAAGACGTAGTATGCGTTTAGAAGTGAATATCTCGCGAGCTATGTTGTTGTTCATAGCTAATTACGTGAAGTAGGAATCTATTGTTTCCCTGTTATTCGACTTATATTTTATTTAATTGCTGGACCATTGACACCAATAAGTGTTTTACAGTAGTAAAGGGCATTCTTAAAGGTACTTCTGCTATCGTATTCATCATTTAAAGTCGTTAAAATAGTACCTAAAGAATTTATTTAATTGCAATCTTTCATGTATAAATGTTTATGTTTCATTCAAAATTCGCAGTTGCCAAGTGATGGGAACCTTCGATCATTCGATTCTTGTGTATATTTTTTATTGTATACTGTAGACTCAGCAGTATTTGGCTTGTAATGCGGCAACTACGTATCCCAGCCTTTAGACAACGAAACCAGCCAAAACTTTCAATATTTCAACTCTTAGTCGGAGGGTACATAATTGAGGGCCACCCACGACATAATTTTGATTTGAAAGCCGCACCCTTGAATATCCAGTGCTATGCGGTGGACTCCACCCCCAAACTACAAGGCTTGGACAGGCCAGTACTTCATAATTTCTAATTGGAAACCCCATTCGCAACGTTATATTCTGCCGATATATCGAACAGGGGACAACTCGACTTGTCACCGTGGCCATGTAGCGAAGTACGACGTATCGTAACTGGCGCACGCACACACAATACATATAGGTGTGGCTGACACTGGTGATCCGAACAAACACAAAAAGTGAGCCAGATGGTTTTGTCTTTCTTCGTCATATTAAAAGGGACAACAGTGCCTTCAGACTTTGGGTCATTTACTATAAAATTACTTGCGGCCTTTAACAGACTACAAAACAGCTCTGATTACTGCGACGAGTTTCTGTGGCGTGCGAGTAAAGGGCGCCGTACGCCTGCGTTCCCTCAGCTCTCGTCTGACCATCATCTGGAAAGCGTCCGGGCGCCCACGAGATCAACAGGCGCTCACCAGCTCAAAAGGTGATCGCCGCGCCAGGTGCTCCGGCGACCTTGTGACGCAACACACCTTTGTAACACGCGGCAGGCCACGTGAGGAGCTGGCGCCAGGACCTCGCCTTCCGGAAGGACTCGTGGAGCATAGGCGCTCCAGCTGCGAGAAGGAACTCACCTTCCGGAAGGACGTGCCGCGTTACGTGACTGCGGCCGACTCTCGCTGGGGATCCAGGGGCGAGAGCAGCGGCGCGTTGCTCGCCAGTGCGTTCCCGCCTGCAGACATTTCCGGGACACACTCCTCCCTTCCCGTTTCTCTCTACGAGAATGACGCTTCGTTACGTCACGTTTCTCACAGTGAAAGAGGGGCCATATACACGTAGCTTTCTTCAGAGCCAACCCAAATCTCTCCCGTGAACACATCGTGCCGTAACGCCCGAATACTGAGAACCAACAATACGTCGCGGCCAGCTCGCACAGGGACAAGAGCAGTAAGTAGTTCACGAAACCCACCTGTTTTACAGTTCCTGCGACAATGCCATAAAATGTTCAAGTAGCTTACTGGTTAGAAGTCATGTTCAGTCTCTGACAACCACTGATATTTCGATAGGTGAACACCACGTCGTTTTCAAGACTCAACTTCAACGATCGAACTGTGAAACGAAATTAAACTATACTGCATTGCATGCAGTTGTGGCCTGTCAGGTATTGATTATGCCATCAGGACTATTGTGGACTGGAGTACACGCAACAGGCGAGAGAATGTGCGACTTTAGAACACTGCCTTGGTACCAACCATCCTACGGAATTAAGAGCGCAAAGATTCGGGCGTGCGCTTCCAGCAGTTGGGGTACTGTTATTAGGAAGCAGTTCCGATTTCAACTTCCTGGCAGATTAAGGCTGTGTGCTGGCCCAGAACTGGAACTCGGGAAATTCGCCTTTCGTGGGGGCGAGTTCTCTACTATCTGACCTACCCAAGCACGAGTCACGACCCGTCCTCACAGCTTTACTCCTACCTTCCAAACCTCACAGAAACTCTCCTGTGAAATTTGCGAGACCAGCACTCCTAGAACAAAGATCATTGATGAGACATGGCTTAGCCATAGCCTGAGAGATGTTTCCTGAGTGGAATTTTTCACTCTGTTAAAATTCACACTATTTTGAGGTAAAACTTACACTAACATCAGTTTTCTATGTGCATGAACAAGGGGTTTTTAACATTCAAGGACGATTTTAGCCGAAACCTCGCGCGATCCGCAGCTTTACTTCCGCCAGCACCAAAACCAAAAAGGAAAATAATTTACTTTCTGGTTTAAGATACTTGCATGAGAGCCATCTAGTGGCTGCAACCGTGTGCACGCCTTACCTTTGCCTCACTGTCATCCGCTTCCACCGTACACTTCCTCTGAGATCTGTCCATGGTATAATGTGACAGTTATTGAACTACGAGAAATAAAATCGACATAACTTCTGAACGGTTTGCTGAGGATGTTCAAAGTGCACGGTTGGCAGCGGGACATGATGGGAATAGTATGCGCTGTATGGTTTGATTTAGCGACGAGGCCCACTTTAATTTGGATGGGTTCGTCAATAAGCAAAATTGGCGCATATGGGGGACTGAGAATCCGCTTCTCACGATCGGGAAGTCTCTTCACCCCCAGTAACTGTCTGAGTGGCGTGCAATGTTCAGTCACGGAATAATCAGTGCGATTTTCCTTGATGGCACTGGTAACTACCAAACGGTACGTAAAGGCTTTGGAAGATGATTTCGTCTTCATTATCCAAAGTGGCCCTGATTTCGACAAGACATGATTCATGCAAAATGAAGCATGATTCCACCCAAGATGTCCT
This sequence comes from Schistocerca piceifrons, assembly GCF_021461385.2. NCBI lineage: Eukaryota > Metazoa > Arthropoda > Insecta > Orthoptera > Acrididae > Schistocerca > Schistocerca piceifrons. The sequence continues at coordinate 534,049,849 of NC_060140.1, forward strand.
GGAAGAGCACTCTGGGGACCGCATTCTGGCTTTGGGGTACTCAGAGGCCACTGGCATGGGCCTCAATTCGCCGCCATATTCTCCAGACCTGATCAAAAAAATGGTTCAAATGGCTCAGAGCACTATGGGACTTAACAACTGTGGTCATCAGTCCCCTAGAACTTAGAACTACTTAAACCTAACTAACCTAAGGACATCACACACATCCATGCCCGAGGCAGGATTCGAACATGCGACCGTAGCAGTCGCGCGGTTCCTGATTGAGCGCCTTAACCGCGAGACCACCGCGGCCGGCAGCAGACCTGATCACTCGCGTCTCTTTTTTGTGGGGATATATTACAGACAAGGTGCACAGCAATGACACAAAAACTATTGCTGAGCTGGAAACAGTCGTTCAGGAGGTCATAGTCAGCATCAATTTTCCGACACTTCAGAGGGTCATGCAGATTTCGCTATTCGTCTGCACCACATCGTCACCAATGATGGCAGGCGTATCGAACAAGTCGTAACCTAAATCCGAATATCTGTAGTGACGTTTACATGATGAATAAAGTGTTTGCACGCCACAGTTTGTAATTAATTTAGGTTTTTTCATATAGTTGAATGATTGTCACTCTGTGTATAGAACATGTCATGTGAACGTAAACATTCGCGCAAATGTGCATTTTTGCTATATATCGTGCGCTGTAGGAACAAACAAGCCTCAGTGTGGTGCTGCGTGTGTGAGCATGCCCATTTGCGTAAGGTGATTTTTATCTGTAGTATGTGTTTTTACTTTTGAGAAGCCTATGTATAACGTGCTATATATTCTCCACCGTAATGACGGCATAATATGAGTGACAAGCCAATTATGGAACACGAATTATAACGAAAAATTTTTTGAAGTTATTAAAATGTACACTTTCCATTTCCTTACTTTAATGTCAAACAAAAATTTTTTATCACAAATCATGATAGTAGATGTATTCTATGTAAAATCAATATGTTACAGATCAAATGATGGCAGATTCTGCTATCGAAACCGGTCGTCACTAACAAAACATTAATTAATGCGAATTTGACCGAAAAGTTCTTTCTAGCTAAATAGAGACCGCTCCTTCCATTTTCTCAGTACGAGACGTTTCAGTCAAATTACCTCTTATAAGCACAATAGTTTGGTAGTAAAAATGTCTGACTTTATTTGTTAATTATTAATTTTACGCTGTAAAAATTCACACTATTTTGAGGTAAATTTTACACAAACATCAGTTTTCTGTTTTGTAAGTACAAGAGCAAGGGGCTTTTAACATTCAAGGACGATTTTAGCCAAAATCTTGCGCGATACGCTTTAGCTTAGGTTGCGTTTGTAGACGAGTTTGAGGGTGTTCCCAGCTTGATAGACGGCAAGTGTCCTGCATCAGTTAGTTCGTCTCGAATCACCTACACCACTGTGGTATGTTGCAAACAGATATAGTTTGTATCCTGTATACATAATGGAACGAAACTCCTCCGATAAAACTTAAGACGTTGCTCGGGGATATTTTCTGAATATTTTTGTCTCCGGTGGCTTGTTACACAGTAACAGTCTAATTATGAATTATTTGGTTTGCTATTCCGGTTACCTATGTTTCTATTAAAATACCTTTACAACAGTCAAAAAGCCTGTAACGTGCCATCACCAAGAAGGACAGCATATAACAGAGTAATGCAACAATCCTCGGAGAGATACAAAAAATTCTATGATGTCCACAAAATCTCTCTTAATTGTGATATGGCTGCCTGAGCTACGGAGCAGTTCAACATAGCGTAGCTGTGCTGCTCTTCCGCTGCGTTCAGCAAACTCGTGTACGGGGTGTGTGGAGGCCCATCCTTCGTCAGTAAATCTATGCACACTGCTCCGTGTCACTTTTACAGTAGAAGTAACAATGCCAGAAAAACAAACCGGAGACAGAGTCGAACAGTACTCAGTACAGGCTTGAGAGCAAAGACTAAAGTGAGCTTTAGTGTTGGTAACAGTAACTATATGGAGTGAATAGAAGTAGTATGTTTCCACATGAAACTCACAACACATACCGTCGACATTCACGCTCTTCGGAGATATTTCCAGTGCGATGTTCAGGGTGATTATAATTTAAGTTAAACTTTCAAAGTGCTGTAGATATAACACCACTGGTCAAATGACGTCAAATTGCAACGTAATATTATCGGAAAAGGGAGAAAACGTATAGCAGATGAAAAATAAATAGTTACAAAACGTATGAATAGATGGCACTGTAAGCGTCATAATTTAATAATGGTCGACTAAAAATGACAAATGAGTCATACAACAATGCCTAAGGTGTACGTTTGACGTTAAACAAGCTGTACTGCTCAGTGTGCATAGGTGTACAGGTGTGAGACCGTTAGTTACGTAAGCCCATCCACCACGGCAAGGTCATATCGCGTCGGATGGGGAATATCGGTTTTTAATTGTCCTGAGGCCAAAAACCGCATAAAAGGCATCTATCACATCGCTTTTTAATTGTTCTGAGACCAAAAATCGCATAAAAAGCATCAATCAAAATCAAATCGGATTATTAATTTCCGTGTGACTGGCGCAAAACATGTTCAATACGCTGTCCACCGTCTTCTGCAACAAGTTGAAATCGAGAAACAGCATGTTCCACAACTGATCGAAGTGTTTCCGGAGTCATGTTCAGAATGTGTTGCGCAATGCATGCCTTCAATGCAGCTAAGTTTGCAATCGGAACACTGAACACAATATCTTTCAGATAGCCCCACAGCCAGAACTCACACGGATTAAGATCAGGTTCCGGCCGGAGTGGCCGAGCGGTTCTAGGCGCTACAGTCTGGAACCGCGCGACCGCTACGGTCGCAGGTTCGAATCCTGCCTCGGGCATGGATGTGTGTAATGTCCTTAGGTTAGTTAGGTTTAATTAGTTCTAAGTCCTAGGGGACTGATGACCTCAGAAGTTAAGTCCCATAGTGCTCAGAGCCATTTGAACCGTTAAGATCAGGTGATCAGGACGACCAGGCTACAGGGAAATGACGGCTGATAATTCTAGCATTTCCGTAGTGGCGTTTCATCAGCTACTTAACTGGATTTGCAATGTGTGGAGGTGCGCCACTTGCTTAAAAATGATCCCACCCACATATCCACGCTGTTGGAGAGCTGGAATGACGTGGTTGCGAGAAAGACACTCATAACGCTTGCCAGTGTCGGTACAGGTAACAGGACCGGAAGTACCTGTCTCTCCGAAAAAATACGGCCCTATGATAAATGCTGTCGTAAATCCGCACCACACAGAGACCTTTTCAGAATTAGGTGACATTGGTTGATTTGCGTGTGGATTTTCCATTGGCCATAATCAACAAATCTGTGCATTGACATATCCTGTCAGATGGAAGTGGGCTTCGTCTGTCCACAAAATGTTCCACGTCCCAATCATTGTCCACTTCCATGCGAGCAAGAAATTCTAAAGCAAAGGTATCTCTTGCTGGCAGGTCAACAGGAAGCAACTCGTGCACATGGGTAATTTGAATGGATAGCAGAGAAGGATGTTTCGCAGGATTCGTGCTCACTGGTATGCCCAATGTTCGGACAATTTTCCGTGCATTACACGTTTGCATATCACCACTCGTCTCCTCCTGCATTGCTGTGGCCACTGCTTCCACTGACGTCGAATCAGTTCGTTTCCTCCCTCTACCAGGTTGCACACCAAAAGAACCCGTCCTTTCGAATTTCCGAATCATTTTCTCCAGACCCACAGCAGTCATCGGACCAACACCTTTTCTCAAACCCTTCAGTGTCCGGAACTTCTGCAGAGCGACATGTACACATTCATCATTCTTGTAATACAGCTTTACAAGCAGAGCGCGATCCTGCATTGAGACAGTCATGGCGAACGTCGCAGACGCGGAAGGAGGAAATTCCGTGCACCCGGCTTCTTTATACCAACTTCAATGGGTCGTGTGCATGACAGGTGTTTTCATTTACGTATTCTCACACATACAGTGCCATCTACTGATCGATTTACACACAATTATTTTTCTTCTGCCATACGTTTCCCCCTTCTCCGATAGTATTCCGTTGCAATTTGACGTCATTCTGGCCAGTGGTGTTATTTCTACAGCGTTTTTAAGTTTAACTTCAATTATAATCACCCTGTAGATACAAGGATCAATCAGGATAAGAAATCAAATTAAGTGTGAGCACTCTGAAATGAGCCACTGGAGTCCATGGGTCCCTAATATCAAAATAATCGTTCTCTGTCTCGTGATGACTGGGTGTTGTGTGATGTCCTTAGGTTAGTTAGGTTTAAGTAAAGTTCTAGGGGACTGATGACCATAGATGTTCAGTCCCATCGTGCTCAGAGCCACTTGAACCAAAATAATCAGTAAATATCTGTGAAAAACCTTCGAAATTTCGTGGGTGATGTTCGGATTCACCTTCCTTCAGAAATGAAGACGGCCTTGGTAGACGGAAACTAGTAATAACGATAACAAATGTGCAACTGATTTGGTTTGAACTGAAGAATAATTTTGATCATGAAACAAAATATTTAGTAATAGGTTGTTTGAATGGCCATCTTCCGCTGCAGCTTTTGAAATCAGTTATTATTGGTTCTTCCGTCTTAAGCTTACTGCAATTTAACTAAAGAGAATTTTTCATTTATAAAGCATCTTCCATGCTTATTCTGCAAATTGAATACATATGTTTGTACATTTTTTGTTGTTTTAGATTAAAATCAGAGTTTTGTTTATGAAGTGGGAGTACAAATTAGTTTCAGTGTTCAGCTCCTTGTTTTCGTATTCTCCCAACCAATGCTTCTTCCCTCCTTGTTAGCAGTGGCTGATGTCGAAAGACTTAGCTTCCCCTATACACTTGGCAGTCTTTACCTTTCTGGAATATTTCTTGCACTATATTTGCGTTATTCACAGTTCAAGTCGCATTTCTAAATCGAACTGAAGTTACGTGTGTTCTCACTCAGCACAATATTACAGAGTTTATGTCTGTTCGTTTGATTTCACGCAAGTTGTGAGTGTTGCCAACCAGTGATACACGTTTTTATTTTTTACTTTTTATTAAATAATTAGTGTGTGTATATGTGCGTGTGTGTGTGTGTGTGTGTGTGTGTGTGTGTGTGTGTGAGGGGGGAGCTGGAGGTAGAAGGGAAGGAGAGACGGTAGGAGTGAGGGAGAGAGAGAGAGAGAGAGAGAGAGAGAGAGAGATGGGAGAGGGCTGAGGGTGGATGTGTATGTATGTGTTAGTGTAAATTAATGAAAATGTCTTGTATGTTTAGCAGAGGTGTGAGAGGACATTTGGGAGATGGGGGTGACTGCGAGTTGTGGTTCAATGTTGTTTTTTTTTGGGGGGGGGGGGGGGGGGGGGAGATTGGATGGTGATCAAAGGAAAGAAACCGGGAGAAGTGTTATAATGGTAAATGGAGCCTGTGGTTATATGTGTATATTTCATGTTACATTAAGTGCTCCATCAGTTTAAAGAGTATGTGCTTTGCCAGGTTGGTCTGATCATTTGAGTTGTTTCTTTCCGTTTTGGTTCTTTGAATATGGTAGTTCTTCTGTATAGTGATGTGGAGTTTTTTGTTGTTTTTTATCCTCAGTTTCTTGATGTTATTGTTCAGCTTTATTACTAAGTTTTCTTTGTATCTGTTGTTCGTGGCAATTTGTGTTACAATATTTCTTTCTTTTTGATATTTGACTGTATCTAACGGTACTGTGTTTGGTACCTGCTTTTGAGAATTGGGGTGTTATTATATCTCGTGTATAATTGTGTCTGTTGTTGTCGATTTTCGGTAAATGTCAAATGTGTGTTGATTGTTTTTTGAATATTTATGATGATGTCCAAGCCAGTGTTAGTTATAGAAACGCGCCCGCTTAACCATTTCAAGATACATGTTTAACTCTTATCAGAAAACTACAAATTACAAAATGACAGGACTATAAGAAACACAACACAATTGATACATTACATAAAAACATACAGGTTCCAGACACAGCCACCTTCCTGCCATTTGCTGTAGAGAATAGGTATTCTAATATACCAGTAAAGGAAACAATAAAGAACAGAACCTTAAGACACACAGTATGGGACTGATGACCCCCCTCCCCCTTTTAAACCAACCACACAGTACACTTCCATATGAATACATCAAAGAAACAGTGAAGGTGATAGAGCAAATAACAGAACAGAAAACCATGTAGGACAGGTTATATTTAATAAAATAGTGGCAGATAGGCACAACATCCTGTATAGTATTAGGTATATGAATGACATCTTGTGCCTGATAGATGAACCAAGCAATAAAATTGACCAGTTACACACAGATATAAATTCTGCTTATGACAAGCCACATTTCATAATAGAAAAAGAGAAAAATAGGCAGTTAAATTTCTTGGACATCACTGTAAAGATTCAGAGCGACCAAGACACATTTGACATTTACCAAAAATCGACAACTACAGACACAATTATACATGAGAGATCAAAGCACCTCAATTCTCAAAAGCAGGCACGACTTAGATACATGATCCATAGAATAAATATAGTACCATTAGATACAGACAATTACTAAAAAAATGAATACTGTAATACAAATAGCCACAAACAATGAATACAAAGAAAACTTAGTAACGAAGATGAACAATGAAATCGAGAAACAGAAAAGAATAAACAACTAGTTAGCACCAACACAAGGGCAGAATCCCATACAAAGTACAAGAACAGGAACAACACAAAGTAAGAATGAAATGGAAAACAAAAGATGGTAGACAATGACAGACAACAACAATACACACACAGAATATCCAATATTTTCAAAAGACAAGGCATAAAAGTCTCACCAAACTAACAATTCAGTTCATATATACTTCCCAAAAACAATTGAAAAAAACTGATATATATCAGAAACCAGAAATATACCAACTGAAATGCAATACATGTGATGGAATATATGTAGGTCAAACCAGAAAGACATTTGACTCCAGATACAAAGAACATGTAAGAATGTGGAAGTATAGGACAAATCATTCAACTTTTTCAGAGCACTTACACCAACAACAACATAAAATTACCGTGAGGGACAAGGACATGGAAATCATAAGAATAAACAATAACAAAAAATACCTCATGACCTACAAGACAACTACCACTGTCAAGACCATAACTGATAACGAACAACTCATAGAAGATCAGACCAACCTGGAAAACCACATACTCTTTAAATTGACTGACTGTTTAATATAACATTAAATATAGACCTGTAACCACAGGCTCCACTTACCATTACTGTCGCCAGTACACCGGTCGGCAAAGATGTAGTGTGAAGATCGATAGTAGGAGCTGGATCAAGTGCGCCTGTTACGAGAGAAACCAGAGACACACCGACAAGCAACACGCCGCCAGTGCCCTCTTGACAGCATGTATTTAGGCCGCCGACACTAACTGGGGGGCCTCACTGACTCACTCATCCCAGTTGGCGTCTGTCAGTATATTGCTTAGCGGGCTTAGTACACGTCACAGGCTACAACAGTACATAACGACCAGGTCAGTGACCACATAGGGACCAGCAGAGAGACTAAATTTTGTAATGGCAAGATTACAGATATTGTCTGCAAGAGGAATATTACTGATGGGTTTGTACCACAATACATGGACTCGAGTCAAGATAAGCAAAATTGCTACTAGTTTACTCGCAGCATTTCTTTGCCTTCGCCTACATCTACCTGTAGCATCCAGCACAAGTCAGGTGACATAGTAGTAGTCCACAGTCCTGTGGACCACTGTTCAGTGAGAAAAATGTCCAACAGCCGAATGTGGGCCAATAAATATTTCCTTTGGGAGCTTCGCTGTGCAAAGTCGTGGAATCTTCTTGCACAAATACTGAAATGCTGCTTTATTCTTGTGCACAGCCTTAACAAATGCTGTCATGAGTCCCAACTCAATGTGCAATGATGGGAGAATAGTTTTGTTCACGTTCACTAGAGGTTCTTTGGCAATATTTTTTGACTCAGGTGTCTGAGCTGTTCTTGAAGCCCATTCCCTCTTTGTGTAGCGTTTTTCTCTTATGCGACCTACCCACTTACACAGGTAGCAGCAATACTTAATGTAATCCCCTTGCAAATCCAACAGCATCACAATGACTTTGAAATCTTCACATACCACCTATTCATGCTTATTGCAATTAACACGGTTTACAATACGTTATAACTTCTTTTAAATAAGGTAGCATAAGTGACAGGTGTGATTGGCCTTTCATTACTATTGTATAACGGCACTGCCTTCAGGCCTGTTTTCGAGCCATCTACAAAGAGGCTCCACTCATCTAGTTTGAGGATAGTGTTTAGGTCTTTCAACAAACCTCCAATGTCTCTGCAAAACGTAATGTCGCCTTCAGTATTGAAATGACACTCAAGTTTTTTTTTCTGACGCTCCCAAAACTCAGACGCATGTGCTGTGTCAGAGACCAGATTCCACTGCTGCAGCTGGGAGGCCAAGTGACTGGCTGTACGCCTCAGAAAATCTGAATTCATAATCAGATCACTGAGTTCACAATGTGTGATTTTGGGTGATTCTCCAGATGATGATGATGATTTAAGTGTAGGGTCAGTGTCACAGATAGATAATTGAACTTGTATATGTTGACTCAGCATTATCCCTATCACTGACTTACTATTCAATGCTGGTACATGTGGAGGAAAAGAAACTGTCAGTTCCTCGCCATGAGCCACAGGGTGAATGACAGATGGTATATCAGGACGTTGAATATTCCTCTTAGTATTGACTCCTTTCTTTAAGTGAGTTTTTTGTAAGCCATCGTCGCCAGTTTTGTAAAGGTCTCTTCGCAACTGCTGTGGAGACCGAGTTGCTACTGTTGTTACGGTAGGCCGAGTTTGTGAGAAACGGCTTTTGGTGCAGTACACCGCTAAGACAATTTCTCGCTGCCACTGTTACACAGCTTTGCCGCAGGGTTAGGTAACAGGATGGGAGAACGAAGGTTCTACAACGCTCCAACAAATTAGTAACAAAGTCACACAAAGGAGTTAAAAGGTCTACTTATCTTTGTCACTTGTTGAATGATTCAGTCTGCAATACTGCTTGTAATGTAACATAAGAAAAGCCCTCAATGTCTAAGTGCAAATAATCGAAGGTAAACTTGACAGTACATTGCAACTTCAATTTACAACAACTGCTTATTCATTTCTAAAAGTTCACTGAACGACATTCCCTGTCTAAGTCAGCCCTGGACGATGATCTATAAACAAGTGGGAGAGAGCTGCTCTACTATCTTCCGTGTAGGCTTCTGTGCGTTGGCCAATCATTGGTGGATTGCACTCGTCTGGCAATTGGCCAAGGCGAAGTCGATATCTTCATCCTCAGCGCCACCCGTGTCGCTGGTGGAACTCGCGCAAGTGGCGAGTCTCTATGGCACTGGCGCCAGCTCGCATCTTTGCGCCTGTGGTGCTTTTTCCCTCGCTTTGTCTTGTTCGGACGACACAGCAGAGGTTCATTACAAAAATAGCAATCTGATGTATGATTTGTGGCTCCACACCAAACAGCAGACACACCAAATTTGAGGGAAGATGTTTTTACCGTGCTCTTGTAAATAAAGAGCCATATTAATCCATGTAGGCATTTGAGGATACCGGCCACCCATAACCCAACATCCTCTTCCTTGCTTCCTTGCGGTACAAGACTCAACAGTGGCGACGAGACTACTACAATTACCACCTCCTCCTGGTTTCTTTGCTGCAATCAGCATCCAACCTCCCCAAAAAAACAACAACAACGAACCACAACTTGCAATCACACCCCTCCCCCCCCCCAATCTCCTCTCAAATCTCTGCCAGACGTACAAGACATTTTCACTAGTTAAACTAACTTACATACACACATTCACCTTCAAACTTCTTCCACTTTTTAATCTCTCTCTCTCTCTTTCCCCTCTCTCCCCCCACCCCCACCCCCACCTTACACACACACAAACACACAGACACACACAAGACACCTGCGCGCGCGCTCGCGAGTTATATAATAAAAAGAAAAAAAAATTATAAAAAGACGTGGATCAGTGGTTGGCAACACTCAACGCAAGAAATACTGCCAAGTGTGTATGTGAAACTAAGTCTTTCAACATTAATCGCTGCTAAGAAGTAGGGAGGAAGCTGTGGTTGGGAGAATCTGTAAACAAGAGGCAGAAACACTGTAAGTAATTTGCACTTCCACTTTATAAACAAAACGCTATTTTTAATCTAAAACAACCACAAATGTACAAACATACGCACTCAATTTGAAGAATAACCACGGAAGATATTTTATAAAAACAAGCGATACGCGTCTGGTATAAAATTTTCTTCAATTAACTTGCAGTAAGGTTGAGAGGGAAAAACTAGTAATAACTGAGATGATTTACATTGCACAAGCAAATTGTAATTTTTTTCGTTAATTTCTGATGTTTGACATTCAAACTTTTCGCAGCCTATCGACATTTACTTATAATTTCAGGACCCCATAGGAGTATTGAACTTCTTATACAGTATAAAGAGCATTAACCAGTGAGGAATGCGTCGTGGGGCACCAGCGATATAGTCGCCTCGTTCAGGTCAGAAAATCTTCAGCTGTAAAACAATGCATTCCTACGGCTCGTTCGATGACCTATAATAAAACATATATTCCATTCCATTCCATTATGGCAGATGCAGCAACAGTAGATGAATGATTCAAATTGGTGAACGGTCTCTGTTGCAATTGTTTATCAATTCCAATTACACGTCTGACGCGGTTAGCTGTTCCAGCGCCGCCAACTGGTTGGTCCTCAACTCACGCAGTTCCCTGTCTGTAATCTCGCTGAATTACTTCACTCTTTAAGGTCGGCGAGGGCACTGCAGTTTCCATCTCATTCACTTTCATGGTTTTAGTCATGTACCTATCGCTGCACCGACTCTTCCTTCTGTTGTGGTGAGTTTTAATTACAAGAAACCTTCTATTTTATTACTTTCATATTTTATTCGCCCCTCACCCCTAACCCGTTATTCTCAGTGTTTATGCCGTATATCTTTTTACCTCTCTTAAGGCCTCCCGTATGTTAGCTTGTACTTCATAACAAGGATGTTTTCCACTGCCGTTTCACATGACAACCAGAACCTGTACTTAATGCTTTCAGCGGTCAGCCAAGTAAGTTTTAAAGGTTTTCAAACGAGTAAGTTTTAAAGTTTTTCGAACGTACTCACCTCTTATCGATATTAGACTCGCTGTTCGCTAGGTTCATGTATGTGAGCTGTAATTATTTCCTTACTGTTCCAGCTTGATGATGCGATAATCGTGGGAAATGCGTAATTGGAATCAATAAACATTTACACACCTACAATATAGACTGTTCACTCGTCGAATCACGTAGTAAAATAGAAGTCGTGGCTGATACGTGTAACTACTGGGATTGCATTATTAAGAAAACGATGGAAATTCAACGGCCGAAAACTCCTCATTAGTCAGATCGGTGGTTTCCATTTGGATAGCGCGTGTAACCCTGTCATTAGGAAACTCCGTTCGTTACGTATTCGGCATTTCTCTGGTGCTGCTGACAGAGTAAAAGCGCATGCGCCCAAGTAACGCTAGTGCTGCAACTCGTACGTACAATGAGCATGCGCTGTCGTGATTTTATAGAGGGTGTTCGTGGATTCTCGTTACAAATTTCTAGGACTTGTAGAAGGGACTGAGTATATAATATTTTTAACGGGGGCCCATGTCCGGAAAAGTCATCCAACGACGCTACAGAGCGTCCAAGTTACAGGAGCCGGCGCCTGGAAAGGTACGTATACATGGTGATTACGTGATGTACAAATTTTCTAGAATGACGGGGAAGGACAGTTGTATCGATTTGAGGTAAAGGGGTCCTGTACCGGAAACTAACGAATTGAAAGTTATAAGCGAAAACCGTTCTGACACCTCTGACAGTGGAATGCGTGTACTGGCACTGTTGTTGCTAAAATTGTAAAGTAGGCCACTTTCAGAGGTGGTAGTACGGACCAAAACAAGAAAAAATGTCCAGTAAATATGGACTCTAAAATGCACGCCTGAAGAGCTACGAGCACTTGTTTATCTGCACTACTGTGAAACACATCTCCTCGTAGTTCAGGAGAGCGAAAATAACGATTTGAGATAAGGAATTCTGGTCATGTGACTACTGAATCGAAAGTTACAAATCCAAAGCTGTTGTGGTATAATTCTGCCAGTGAAATACGAAAACCTACTGTTAGTTGTATGTACACTCAAAATGATTTATTATGTACATAGTTCCTAACATTGTGAGACTGGCACACCATAAAAATATGTAGACGTACGTCATTAGGGGTCACGGTAGGAAGCTCCGCTAAGAGGCTGCAGGTGACTTGACGTGCTCACTGACTTGCTCACACCTGATGCAAAGGTCTATGAACTACAGTCTGTGTTCACAAACTGAAGTGCATTTTTGATCAACCCTAGCGAAACACTTTTGTTCTCGGTTATGGAATTAACAAGTATGTGTTCCGCCCACGACAAAGACCGAGCTAAACTAATTGAGATATTCGTTAATGAAACCAGTTTATAAAAATGGAGAAAGAAACAATGTAGACAATTACTGGCCAGTTTCTTTGCTACCAATGTTTACGAAAGTTTTCGAGAAAGTGATGTATAAGAGAGCAGTAGCATATCGGAGTATACGTAATTTGCTGCCAGGCTTGCAGCTTGGCTTCGAGAAAGGAGTAGTCACAAAAACTGCAATTAATTCATTTGACTGTGAGGCAGTAACAGGCGTAAAAGACAAACTGACGATAGCAGGTATTTTCTTTGACTAACAAAAACATTTGATTTTGTGGACTCTGCAATACTATAGGCTAAGTTGGTTTTAGGGGAAATCATGCAAAGCTAGAAGGAGGAGTGTCTTAGGGATCCGTTCAGGGTCCGTTGCTTTTCTAAATTCCACCCATGAACACGACAAATCACTCAGACATTCTTCTCTCTCTTCATACGACATAGATGCTATTTTGAAAGAAGTAGAACATGAAGTCAATTATCCAGCTAATAAAGTAGCCAATAACATCATCACATTAGTTTCCAAGAACAGATTAACAATGAACTGTAACGAATCGCAATACATATGGTTTCTGATACAAACTTCAAAAAGAGAAATTTTATCGTTCCAAGGAGGTCAAATATTCAGTGAAATTATTATGACTGAGGGTAGGTGGGAAGCTTTCTTGGAAGTTTCACGTTCTAGGTCTTTCTCAGAAACTGAATGCTGCTGCCACATTATATGTACAGTCTCTGTTCTCTCTCACGCTGAAACACTAAGTCTTGTTTACTTCCCTTACTCTGTTATCTTCTATTGTCATACAGGGTTTTAGTGGTATAAGTGAAGATATTTTTAATGGCGACTGAGGCCAGTGTACTGAACAATATTACATTAATGTGTACTTCCTTTGCAGACTAATAATTATATCTACTGGAAGTAGTATGTTTTTAGGTTGGTTATTACCTCCTAGTCTATGTGCAACAGCAAGTCATTAAAACTTATTTTCCCCTGACTAGCAGGTCAGATATTGAAGGGTGGATGGGTGAACACAAAATGGTTAGTCTATGCTGGCAGGACAGGCACAGTCCACTTAGTGGTGTAGTTACGGCCGTGCAGAAAACATCAAGTGGCAAATTATGTGACGTTTTTACGGGAAGACTGTTAGACATTGAGAAAAAAAACAACTAACGCATTGAAGTGGGTACATACTACGTATCAACGATCACAATATTTGCGCTTATACCCCTAACACCCTGTATATTAAGCGACATCTGTGCACAATTAACAAGAGTATTCTTAAATCAGAAAAGTACGATTAGACTGATCTGCGAATCAGTTGGCAAACCTTGTGTAGGATATTGTTCAGGTGTCTCGGAAATCTCTCTCTGTCCTCCATGTACATGTATTCCATCATGGGCTTTGTTGTTGACAATACTGACTCATTCAGAAGGCACTACAGCACTTCAGTTAACACTAAGCAGAAAAACGATATGCACTTGGGTAAAATTTCCTTCAGCATGGCTTCTATTTCAAAAGGCTTCCAGTAGAGCTGGAAAAAATAGTAATAGATCACACGTATTGAAATCTAATTGTAAGCTGAAATGTTTTCTTGTCGCAGCCTGGTTATAGTCTGTACAGTAGTTCCTCAAAGTAGTTCAGAAGTGTTATTTATTCTCACAATTTTTCCGGATTTATTAATTTTTTTATTTATAAACTTTAATATCAGCATTCTGTAAAACATGTAACATCTCGTTCTATGACCAAGTAGCTTTGGCTCCTATGGTACCATGGAACCTGATGAATAAAGTTTGGTTATGGTTATCAGGGAAGGAAGTACCACAATACAATGACCGAAGAGAAGAACGAATCTTAGCGACTCCAGATAAGGAAAGAAGCAGTGCTTGCTCACACGCATAACGACCCTCGAAACAGCATTCGACCAGCTGCACGTGAATTCGGCGTTATGTGCAGTACGTGTACTGCGTGGAGGACAATGCACCGCCGCCATTCACAAAAAGCGCAATTTTTAATCCCTGCGCACTTCGCATCGCCTGGAGCCCACAAATGCTGTAGCGCTGTATTGTCGGTTCTCATATCCGGCATGTGTACGTTTTCCGCGTGACTGCTTCACCAGAGACTGAATCCTCAGCAGCCCCAGTAGTCAGGTGTGAGTCGTTGAGCATCTCCACGCTACATACGTGAAGCCAACACAGATTTGTAGTGAACTTGTGCATGAGCACAGTTAGTGATTGGTTAATAGACCACTGTCTGCTTCCATCTCACTGAACTCATCACTGTGCACTGTGTCTTTGAGAGTTAAACGCCCCACATTGTCGTAAGATAGCAGAATCTTCGTGCAGCCATTTATTTTCAACATGATGGGCCTCGAGAATACTTAGCACATCTTGCTCAAGAACGGCAGCGCTAGATGCTCCCTGAAAGTGGGGTACGAAGAGAGGTAACATTTCCTCACCAGTTCTTTCACCTGATTTGACCCCCCTCGAATTATTCCTGTTGGATCATGCGAAAAATTTTTCAGTAAGGGACAACAGTCTAACGGAAGAGAATCCGATGGCAAAAGTTCTCGCTGCCTGTAAAATTTTCTCGGGTTAACTGGAACGGATTCGACGGAACTTTTTGCTACGATGCCATGCCTACAAAGAAGCTGGGTGAATGTAACATCTTCTGCAAGTTGTGCACATGAATAAAATTCTAACGAAAATTTATCTGATGCGTATCTGCTATCAGTTGAAGGTCAGCGGCATTCTGACTTGAAAATTCTCAAATGAAGCAACAGCACCACACGAAAACTAATAATTGAAGAAAACTATCAAATACATAAAGCCATGGTTGAAGGAAAACAAATAATAAATGAATACACAGTTCTCTGCAATGGAACTCTGTTTATTGCCCCCAACCTATAGAACCTTCCCTACCCCTCCATTACCCTTCACAAACACACACACACACACACACACACACACACACACACACAAAATGGCACACACTTCTGAAAGATTCAAAATAACCGCCAGGAACGCCTGCAACTGTTCCATTGTCTGCCATCTTGTTTTTACAGCTGGTAAATAGTGAAACAGTGACAGCACAATATACAGGACTTCACAGTGAAGAAGATGAGGAAAAAAGAAAAAGTAAGCGACACGCAATGTAAATAAAACACACACACACACACACACATACAACATTCCACATAGAATTAATTAATTTCAGGCATAGCCATGTTGTTGTTGTTGTTGTAGTCTTCAGTCCTGAGACTGGTTTGATGCAGCTCTCCACGCTACTCTATCCTGTGCAAGCTTCTTCATCTCCCAGTACCTACTTCAGCCTACATCCCTCTGAATCTGCTCAGTGTATTCATCCTTTGGTCTCCCTCTACGATTTTTACCCTCTACGCTGCCCTCCAATACTAAATTGGTCATCCCTTGATACCTCAGAAAATGTCCTACCAACCCATCCCTTCTTCTAGTCAAGTTGTGCCGCAAACTCCTCTTCTCCCCAATCCTATTCAGTACCCCCTCATTAGTTACGTGAGCTACCCACCTAATCTTCAGCATTCTTCTGTAGCACCACATTTCGAAAGCTTCAATTCTCTTCTTGTCCAAACTAGTTATCGTCCATGTTTCATTTCCACACGTGGCTACACTCCATACAAATACTTTCAGAAATGACTTCTTGACACTTAAATCTATACTCGATAGCCATAACAGTTTCCAAAATCGTAATTTAATAATCGTAATTAAATAATCTGTCTGCAACAAGTTGTATATCGTTGCAGATGACAAACTGTGAGAGAAAAGAGGCACTATAAAAACCACACTATGTGGTAAAAAGGTATGAATACATAATGTTGTGTGTTCTTGAAAAATCAGTAATTCCGATTTTAAAAACTAATATTTCCATGTGTGCAAACAGGAAAAAAAATATTCTTTATGTTGAACAGCCATAAAATATAAGCTCACTGATGATGCTACAACTGCAGTGAAACGTGTTTGGGATATAAAACAAAATTGTGTTTTGCCAAAGGCAGATCCCATCCAAAAATATATGTATTGTTAAAGCAAACACGGACAAAAGAGCTTCAACCTCAAGATGAGCATATCTGAAGGTTTTTCCACTTCCGCTTATAACAAAAATAATTCATAGTTTAGAACTGGGCATAAGTGTATATGTTACTTTTTGATGATATCTGTTGAACTTCCCTCAGTCACATAATCATGACTTGAGGTAGAGGACAGTTGTCCGGAAATAAGCGAAACTCCTTCTGATATCTCTGACAAAGGACCTCTTCCACTGCAAGCTCTTTGCTTTCCATATTTTGGGAGGAGCTAGTATGGACCAAACTAAGAAGACATGGGTGTCACAGTAACAGAGAGGAACAACTGTTCGTATCTCTTAAGGTACGGGCTCTAAGCCCAAGTTGTTTTTCCATACTACCCCCTCACAAAACATGTAAAGCAAATAGGTTGCAGAAAGAGAGGTTCATTTTCATAGGTATCAGAACGATTCTCGCTAATAACTTCCGATTCGGTCGTTTCCGGATCAGGGTCCCATACAGCACATTGATGCATTTGCCCTTCTCCATCATCCCTGAAAGTTTGGTGCATCATCACGGTTTCTTACACAACGTTATCGTAAGGCCGCAGAACCTGACGGAGACAGTGTAAAAAGATAGTATGTGTAAAATATGTGTTAACTGACACCATCATCAAATTCTAGCTCTGCAAAGATGTTCTGAGAAAAATTAGAGTGGCACTATTTATTAAAGGACCAACATACGTTTAGTGAATAAATATTTTAAATACTTTTCCGTCATCTTGTTTTTTCTCCAACAAAACTTGCCTTTGTCCTCTATTTATTATATGTGATAAAAATTATTGTGAATCGCTTTTCTTCTTAATTTCGAGTGTAAATCTATATCTACTGGAAGTTATGACTGAGTCCACTCAAGAGACTCTGGTCTAGAGTCACGTTTTAACATACATTTTAATTTACGCCAATACTTCTCCAGTTATCTTTAACATAAACAAATTTATCCTATAACGTTAATGTATCTATCACAAAACAATATCTGTTAAAAATATTTTCTTTTCCATAATTCAAAAAAGTCTTAATGTTTGGGAATTGGGCTTACTGTCATTCGTCGTGTGACTGTATTTCACAAACGTGACTAACAAGTAATCAGTCAGGGAGAGTGTTGCACCTGGAGGGTAGTGTAGCTTGTGAGCTACTACGGATGAGAAATACCCATTTGCGAGCTTCTCTGGGTGGAGAAAACCATTTGCGACGTGCTACGGTTTCTCTCTATGCGCGAGATCGAGAGAAACACACTGGTTGTACTGGTGATCACAATAAATTTAGTTCAAAGTCAGTTATCTAGTAGAACTAATTGGCTCGAGCCCCCACGTGCTTCTGCACGAAGAAACAAAAAACAATTATCACCCGAATACCCCTTGGGGTTCCGTAAAATTTGGATGGACTTATTAACTAAATTGGCTACGTTAGGTCAGGGTTGCCAACCACATCCGCTGCACTATCTCCAGTAATTTAAATTTAATGTCAAGTTTATAAAACAAATGTTAACAGGCACGAACATTTTTAGTGAACATAGCACAGTTTTAACTAACTGGAGTTTACTTTAACTTGTTCAGGATCGATTTCACTGAAATATTGTTAAGTGTTCTTGATTTGACCTCAGATATTTACTGAGTTAGTTCAACAGCACCACTCAAATATTAATCACAATCATTCAGCAATTATTCACTTGATGTTTCTTTTAAAATAGCTGAAACCCCAAAATGAACAAAGTTCGGAGCGGAGAATACTTATCGGAAAAAAATAATAATAAACCAAACACAATCCGCAAGCTGAAATCACTATGTCCCACAGCGGTTGTTCAGAGTTAAAGTTCGACACGACTTCGCGGTACGAAGATATTCTAAGTCCAATTCGTGCACGGACTTTTGCCAGTCGCATATGCTACCCCTTTCAACTTGAAAAGTCCCCATAGAAAAATTATACATGACTGTGCTTAAACTGATACACAATATTTTTTAGCGCAACGCAATCTGACTTTTAATAATCCCTACAAAAGAATGGCCCTGACTAACATTAACCTATACCTTTCACAAAAATCTTCTTTACTCGAACTACTGCCATACAGCGAGCGCCACTACTGCCAGCTAAATAAAAGATTCAAACTACTCAAGGCACTAACTACTGATAGGCATAGTTAGCAAATGAAAGATTTTGATAGAGAACAAACAATGTATTTACCTTAAAAGTGTTCAAAAGTCATAATATATATAGCAGTTCGTGACATCCATTATTACAAATGTACTGTTTCTGATGGACACAAGTCCAGATCATCCGCTTTCAAAAATCCGCCATCTCACTTCCCCACATCCACCACTGCTGGCGGCTCACCTCCAACTGCGCAACGCTACGCGCTGTTAACATCAAGCTGCCCAACACTACAATGGCAGACAACAATGCAAACTAGCCACAGACTACACACAGCACAGCCAGTGATTTTCATGCAGAGCGCTACGTGGCGTTACCAATAAGAAAACCTGAACAGCCTACTTAAATTGCCCCCACGTTCCCCACAAAAAAATTTACAAATTGTTTTGGGCAGTGGCCAATACAGATTTGAAAATTTTTTTCATAATTACAATAACAAAGAAATCAAATGCACACACTTATTGATACAATGTTGGTCAAAAGCTAAAATTTTCTCACAGTCCATAAAGACAGTCCTGATCATTCATCACAGTTAAATTGCAGTGTTTTTTTTCTCAAAGTCTGAGCAGTAAAAGAGAATGCACACGGAAGTAGTGGATTTCCATGCAGTCTTGAAGAAGTAGTGTTGTCCTTCCAACGGAAAGACAGTGCTGACTCTTGACATGCAGACAGCTAATGGGCCACAACAGAGCAAACCCACAGAAGAGTCAGTCGAAGATGAAGAATATTGGTAGGTAGGTCATCACAGAGCAGACCCACTGTAGTTCTGGTAGAGTGAATGGTATTGGTGGGCCACCAGAGGTGCAGACCCACTGCAGTCTTTGTAGAAATAATGGTATTGGTGGGCCATCAAAGATGCAGACCCACTCTAGTCCTTGTAGAGACGGCCAGCAATCATCTGTTGCTACTGTGAAGGTGCACAATCACCATCAAAGAGTCTTGCGGAGAATATAGCAAGTCCATAAACCACTCACAAACCACTCACAAACTTTTTGGAATTGTCCTTAGAACCAGCAATGCTGTTAATCAGTCCCTTGCTGAATTATTAACACACGTCCAAACACTAACAGTCCTCTTTTTTCACATATTGTGCATATACTATGACCAACAGAAATATGTGCAGTGAAATGAATGCTTACAAGTTACTTAATTTGATGAACTGGTGTCAATTACAATTTTATAACATAAGAATATTATAACAAAGGTACAAAATACATCATTAAAGAACATAACAATACAGATAACATTTATAGTAAAACAGGCTTTACAAAAGAATAGAAATAAACATGTACATCAGTGTTACAAGAATTATGACATAAGTACATACATAAAAGATCAGAATAACTTTTGAAACATCAACTTCACACATGAGCATTAAAACAAAACAGAACAAATAATGTCTAAACATCTTTACAAAGTAAATAACATATTATCAGAAAAATTCTACAACGTAACTCTTGTCACATAAACACATAAAGACAGGAAGAACACAAATACCCAAGGGTACACAAACACACAGTGGGATAACACAAGAGGAAAGGGCAGGGTTTGTTTTCAGTGTAACATTTGGTACTGCAGTCCAACCCAAAACTTCATTCCATAGATCTTTCGTCTTATTTCAACATTTGTTTCCACCAAAACATCCTATCCAAGCATGCTTTCTGTATTTATATGTTCACATATTTCTTACCTCATTATTTATTTTCCATTATCTTACGTTATCATTTATTTCCAAGAAAATCCTACCTAAACTTGTTGTCTCTAAACCCTACTTTTTGGTTCATATCCTCCTTCAAAATACTTTTTTGGCCAAACCATTTTCTTATAGCTTCTCAATGCATTTCTTCCAATTCATCACAACTCGTTCTCTTATATAGCCTACCCCATCTTAAGCTAACTTAAATCTACTGAACTCAGATGCATAAACTAAGGGACGAGGTAATGCAGCAGCACAAAACAATCAACACAAACAGCAATGAGAAAAAGTGCAAATTGGCAAAGCAAGCAGCATTATAGAAATTATCAAAGCAAATACAACTAATATCAGGCAATGAGCAGCAAAAAGAAAAATAAATCAGTAGTAAAACTAACTTAATACAATGTAAAATTCAGTAGAACTATGCCTGGCAAACAGCAGAAGCAAATACAATAACTTATACGTAAACATGACAAAGTCGAGCAGAAACAATATTACAGTAAAGATGGCCATGTCTAATACCTATGTCACATCTTAACACTAGAGTGATGCATCATCTTGACTTACTCTAGCAGACAAGTTACCAAACCGTTAAAAAATTATTTTTACAAGTCCTGTGAAGGGAAATGTCTATTTGCGCTCTCTTTTCTATGAAAGTACATCATAAAATTATTCTTTACTGGGTCTGTAGACAGAAAATAGTGATATTAGTACATCTACTAAATTTTATTT
This sequence comes from Schistocerca piceifrons, assembly GCF_021461385.2. Taxonomy (NCBI): domain Eukaryota; kingdom Metazoa; phylum Arthropoda; class Insecta; order Orthoptera; family Acrididae; genus Schistocerca; species Schistocerca piceifrons. The sequence continues at coordinate 534,071,089 of NC_060140.1, forward strand.
TAACCAATGCTGCAAGGCAGCTAGAAACTAGATATTAAACAAAATGAGCAAATATGTACAAAGGAAGGCATGAAACATCATTCACTAGCCATATGGCATTTCATAAGGCAGTAAAAAAAATCTCTCAACTAGAAAAACAGTAGCCATAATCAGGTGTATAGACATAAAATATTTCTCATCATTTCATTGGGCATTTCAGTAAATATCATAAATTAAGACCTCTACAGTGTAATCATATGTTTTCAAGTTTGAGCGTGTCGTATTTGCGATGCTTTCTACAAATAAATGTCAATAGCGAGGATAATCGCCTTTTTTTACCTAATGGCTTTTTCTCCAGGCGACTGGCACACCTGGGCGCCACCTGGGTCACTTAACTTCCTTACCGGAATATTTATGACAGCAGTTTGCAACTGCAGTGATAGTCTCATATAAAAATTTCACAGGTCGAGAATTTGCGTTACAAATGTGTAGAAACAAAATCCTATAAATATAACAGTGTCCAAAAAATTTTCGCCGGCATTGTGATACATTCACGCATTTACACACATTTCATAACTCTTAAAGTACGATTCTTGATTTTCAACATCCTTTTTCACAAAGCAGAGTACCTAACTCCTATTCATTATTCATATACATATAAACACGTAATCACTCTCCTCATATATGGTAGCATCATCTTATTGATCATAAACATACCTCAACAGCATAAGTGAGCAGATATAAAGCAGATACAGCACAAAAGCAACAATGTAAATTGTGTCACACATTAGAAGCGTCGTGATATAATCGTGTAGCTGTCAAAGAAACCAAATACTAAGTCATCTTTAATCTCACAAAAACTACTTCAAAACATTACAATGGCAGACAACAATGCAAACTAGCCACAGACTACACACAGCACAGCCAGTGATTTTCATGCAGAGCGCTACGTGGCGTTACCAATAAGAAAACCTAAACAGCCTACTTACAAACTCAACTGAATGACTGCCCGCTACCAAAGAAAATGCCCCCCCCCCCCCTTAAAAGCCCTCAGTTTCAACACTCTGAAGTCAAATCGAGTTTGTTTGCACATAAAATTTACTTTTTACACTTAATATAGATACAATAAAAAGCATGTAACACTTCTATTCAGACGGAAATTTGCCGCTGAATTCAGATTCATCATCAGAATTTCTGTACAGGATCCCATTCACATATTATTAAAATTTATGTGTTCTTCATATAGAACTTTTCATTTTTTTAAATACTTTCAATGCATTAATAACAGATTAGTATTATATTACCTATTTCCTTATGTCTACTTTTCTGTACTGCCGCTATCTTTATAGTTCCTATTTTTTATTTTTCAAAATTCTGCATTTTTAATCACGAAAACAGCATTCCAGCTCCTCATTTGCATTTTTAAAACATGTAAAAAAGTTACATAGATATCTTAATACTATTCATTCAGACCTTTCGTTTGACACCTCGTTCGTAAAATTTTGTCAAAGCGTCTCCAAGATGTCCAATTTACAATCTTACTTAGTTATTAAAATATTCAATGTATTGTAATTCAAAAACTACCAGGGCGACTGGAGGCGCGTTTATAAGAGCACAACCGGCTACTTTTCTGCTTTAAAATGAGCCTACAAGCTCCTTTGTGCCACATTGGGATCAGTTTTTTATTTATTTCTACATCATACATTCACTTTAGCTCTATGCTAAAAGCGGCCCGGAGAAAGCCCGCCATGAGCCAGCGTACCGGCCGTTGAGTTCCCCGTCACGTGGCTGGACGCCAAACTGATCGTACTCATTTTAAAGTACCGCTATCTGTCGGCCAGTGCCGAAACTAGGACGATTCTGCTGCTGTCAAGACGGCTGACACACACCCATCTTACGTTAGATGTAAACACGCCAGATTCGCGACTGCTACTTTGCCGCGATTTTTACTACAGGAACTGCGGTCATCACATTCGCTCCCCAAAGCCTGTCACCTCATAAGCTCGAACACATGCTCTTTTCATCTAGTGACTGATTTTAAAATCACATTAAGGAACGCTCACTGGAGACCGCCATAAGCTGTTTCCGAATTTTCCACTGTTTTTGTTGTGAATCAAATGGTTCAAATGGCTCTGAGCACTATGGGACTCAACATCTTAGGTCATAAGTCCCCTAGAACTTAGAACTACTTAAACCTAACTAACCTAAGGACATCACACACACTCATGCCCGAGGCAGGATTCGAACCTGCGACCGTAGCAGTCCCGCGGTTCCGGACTGCAGCGCCAGAACCGCTAGACCACCGCGGCCGGCTGTTGTGAATCGTAAGGCTGTGTTTTGTGCAGTGTTTGTAAATATCACGAGTTCTCTATATCATATTTAAGCACAGGTTTGAATTTTTTTGAATATGACAAGCAACTGTACATTCATTTTAAACAAGCTAAGGAAGGATTTTAGAATACCGCTAAAATCAGTAACGCTGACTGAAATAACCACGGAAGCGACAGTTTGCAAGGTCAGAATAGGACGTGGGGCCTGCAGTAGAGAAATGTGATTTCTGCACTACTCTTTAACTTAGCACCAGAGAAGGTAATTCGGCAAATTTCAACAAACCCTGATGAAACAATATTAATCGGCAGGTCCAGATGGTGGCATAATGATGTAATTTTAATTGCAAGGAATATCAGAGCTATGAAGGATAATCATGCTGCACTGGAAGGATCAGCGCGGAAGTTAGGTCTCGAAGTTAATGTAGATAAAACAAAGTATATGATGATGGGAGATCCTGGTGGGGATAGAGGAGACACTTCCATGAAAATAAATGGGTAAAAGGGCCAAAGATTGGAGATGTTTAAATACTTAGGTTCGATAATAATAGTATAGGACAGCAGCAGAAATTCAACAAAGAATAGCAAGTGAAAATCGATGTTATTATTCCTTGCATAATGTACTGAAGATCAGAAATGATAGTACGAGTGCAAAAATCCAAATATATTTGATTATATTAGTACCAACAGCAATGTATGGGTCGAAAGGCTGGGCGATGGCCACAAAGGAGGAAGGCTGATTATTGAGATAGGAAAGAAAGATTTTGAGAAAGATATTTCGGGCCATGAGAGAGGAAGGAAGCTGGAGAATAAGGGTGAGTGCGGAACTGAAGATGATTTTTGGACAATTGAATACCGTAGTAAAAATCAAGCAAGGGATAATAAGATGGGCTAGACATGTACTGAGAATGCCAAAAACTCGGAGTGTTAAGAAAGCGTTTATAGGAAAGCCCGAATGGAGAAGAAGAGGAAGACCCAGGAAAAGATGGCGTGAAGATATGAAGTAGGATCTCAAAGCACTGGCAGTCAGGAATTGGAGAAAGAAAGTGATGGCGGTGAAGAATGGAGGCAGGTGACAAAGTAGGGCAAGGTTGTACAAGGACTCTAGCGCCTGCCAGTAAGTAAGTATAAATTATCAAAGCTATTTTGGGGATTAATGGCGAGTAAAATTCAGTATACTTTGAAAACTAGTTAAATATCGTGTCGATGATTAAGCCATACCTCGCCGGTTGTGCAAAATCGTGCATCTTAAAACGGAATGACTCCTACCATAGAATATGAGATACCTACAAATGAAACGATTTCTTTAATGTCTTAACAATTTTCCTTTATCTTGAAAGTGAAAATCTGTGTTTTTTGCCAATAAAAATGTTTTATCTTGTAACTTGATTTTGATAATATTTAATCTAATTTGATTTGACTTACTGATTATTGGCGTCTAGTAAAAAAATTTGTGAAACACATGGCCTTTTAAATACACTACTGACGAGACACTTTTAAATTTGAATAACATGTTTGTTCCTAGGTACGTGACCATGCTGTACCTTGGAACAGTTTATCCCATTTGGTGAAACCTTACATTTCCGGAGTTATTTTTGTAACTTAAGAAAAAGACTGCGTAACATATAAATGAACGCTATAATTTCAGAGTGGAATAAGAAAATATGTTAAACTTCTATTACAGGACTGGCTAGTCTGCGAAGTATTCCAAAGTACAACAATCTCCCCAGCAACGTCATTCTGTACATCTCGTAGCAACCTGTGTGTTTGTATTAATCATGTGCTGTAATTTGTTATTATTTTTTAACCATGTTGTGTCCTGCCTACTACAATGCTGTATGTATCATACCTTTTCTACGACCTTTGTAGACTCAATTGGAAACGAAAGGTCCGTCCAGTTTCTATGACAAGTTTCTTTACCATAATATTCCTTTGCCGTGGTTGTAATGTTCTTCACTGTAGCCGTTGCACAATTAGCGGAATGGCTCTATTTCGCTTTATCATGATCACATTTAAAACAGTTACGACACAGGAGGAGTGGGAGTATACAAACAGGGTTGTTAGAACAAGTATCTAAAAGGGTTAAATCTCCAATAATAACGGAAAGATATGATTTAGAAACGCGTCAGGGGGTACAAAGAACAACAAGAATAAATAGTAGTAGCTTTATTATGACTCAGCGGAAAATACAGAGTGCCGATATCTCATCGTGGTTAGACTTGTCCTGGACAGAATAGGCAGGCGATAATAATTAAATGCGTAACGTCAGAGCACGTATTCCAGTGGTGAGTCGACTCCAACAACAGTTTCAAATGAATACCATCATGCACGCACACACACACACACACACACACACACACACACACACACACACATACAACATGCGCACGCACACGCACGCGGACGAAGCGAACTAAGCTCTGAGTAGATGATTCACCTCAAAATATTTCTGACTCGTCACTGCGCTTAGATAAAGTCTCACCTTCGTCACTGGTCGCTTCTGTGACAACATAACTCTTGTTCCTTTTTTGATCGCCTTACAATTACTTGCTGCTGCAAACAATTTTAAATTTCGCACCCATGTGACGATAATGTACAACGTGCAGTCAAATAATAATGTGAGAGATGGAGAAAAGCAAGCTGAGTAAAATGTTTATTATTTCACAATTAATCATCATAACTGTTAATAAGGTATCCCACTGTGAGACAAGACCTTCAGTGGCTTCATGGAAAGACGTTTGGCGCTGCTTCCTGGCTTCCCAGCGAAACTTCTGCAGCATAGTACAAACGACCAGGAATGCTGACGGGTGGCATAACGCTGTTCAGGATAACGACCGCCTACATGTGCCAACGTCGTTTCGATCACGCTGCAAATGTTTCGTTTGGAAGCCCTTAAATATCCCGCATACAGTCAGGATCTCTCCCCATGTGATTTCCATATTTTTGGATCCCTGAATAAATACATTCATGGTCGTCGATTTGTTTCGGACGAAGAGGTGTACGCTGGGTACAATCATCGTTCCGTAAGCAACTGCAATCATTTTTCCTTGAAGGCGTTGACAGTCTTGTCTGACAGTACGATTAATGTACTGACAGTGACGGAGACTACTTATAAAATAATAAACAGTTTACTTCGGTTTTTTTTCCCTTTTGTCTCGTTTTCATTTGTCTGCCCCTTATACTGAGTAGTTATCGATGTCTATTGTTAACCCCCGTAACATGCCTAAAGCATTGTAAAATAGTGTCTTAAATATCAGGCAGAGAACTAAATATTTAGTGTAATCAGATTATCTGAACACATTGTAAGAAGGAACACGCATTGTCATATCCATGGTGTTGAAACAAATGTCTAATATTTCGATAGGCAGCAGTACTCCTCAAAACAACAAAAACAAGTCCAATAAACATGGATCCGATAAAGCACACATTAGCAGCGGCACAGGGTGTGAGTCAGTCTGTTGTTCTGGTGGGTGCTGTACCTCAAAGTGTGCGTGGTTTCTTAAGGCGCGTGTCCACTAGCAAGTAAACTTCCGCAAGCCGCTTGCAGAAGCTACTTCTGCAAGTTCTTTGCATGTGGAAACACCCGCAGCAAGTTGACTTCCGCAAGTTTCGTCAACTTGGAGTAGTAGCTTCCGCAAGCTAGTCTAAACGGTTTTCCGTAGCTTGTTACAATTGCTTGCTGGACTTGCTAGGTGGGGGAAGTTTTTTCGGAGCTTGCAGAAGTGTATACAGCACGAAATGTCAGTTTTGAAGTTCGTGTGAATGAGTGAAAAAAACACAATGGCTTATTCAGCGAGTGGAGTGTTTTCCCGTGTTGTGGGACACAACAACACATGGACTTTGAAAATTGGTTAAAAAAACAAGACCCATTGGAAATTATTGCATTAGAATGCGACACTACAGAGCCAGAAATACGGGAAAAACCAACAATTTGCGTACGCAGTATAATCAAGAACTAAATAAATCGAAGGTAAGAAAAAGTGGACAAAGATCAGACGACTTATATAAAAGTAAATGGCAATTCTTTGATTCCATTAAATTTATGTTTCGTTCCTACACACCAAAAGAAACCGAAGATAATATGGTAAGTGAAACAAATTGTAACTTGATTTTGATAATATTCTGCATATAGTATTTATTATTTTTATTACAGATGTATTTATGTTTACACTCTCATCAGAAATCAATCAAAATTTAAAGGCGCCTGTATTGCCGGGCTACTTCCCCTTCTGGTGAAACAAAGTAGTTTGTGAATTTATTTCTGGCTTCCTTGGCCATCTGTGGCCAATTATGTATGTTTATTGGTTCCAGCAGTATATTCGTTTCTGTCCATATATCTTTGCGCCATTCTCCTTGCGTCTGTAAATCTTGAGAATAAAAAGTGCCAGGTGGGGCATAAACGGACTTTCTACTCTCTTCTGCGAGTAAAAAGTTTTGAAGAGCACAAATCGCTTTGGCAATTTGTCTCGATTTCTCTGGGTTTAGAAGAATTTGCGTTCGTAATGTTCGAAAACGTGTGCATATGAGCCCAAAAAAGTTTTCAGCACATTTCTTGCTCTAGAGAGCATATAGTTAAACACACGATTTTGCACTGGTTGGCCTCTCAAAGGGTAGGTCTTCATAATATATTTTTTTAGAGGAAATGCATCATCAGCAACAATGACGTAAGGTACCTGCACATTTCTACCAGGTAGATTTCGAGGAACTGGTACATTCAAAGAATTAGACTCAAGGCATTCTGACAGTCAACAATTATCAAAAACTCCATCAGATATTCTACCATTACTGCCCACATCGAAGTATATAACTCTGTAGTCAGGTCCAGTCAGTGCCAATAGCACAATACTGTCGTTCCCTTTATAATTAAAGTACACACTGCCTTCTTTCTTGGGAGCCTGTATGACTATATGTTTTCCTACCATTGCGCCAATTCAGTTTGGAAAATCCCATCAATTCTCAAAACCAGTAGCGATTTGTAACCGTTCTTCTTCTGTTTAAGGTATCTAAAATTATAGAAAACCAAATTATATCTGAAATTTATCCCTTTGAAGATAAATATTACATTACAATGTTTATTTTAGCGATCAGAAAACGCCAGGGAAGATAATGAGTGTGAGACAGATACAGTCCAGGAAAAAGCACAGGAAAGAAGAATTTTGAAAAGAAAAAAAATACCGAGGAAAATTCAGACACTATTCTAAACAGGGCAACAGAAGCGATGTACAAACCTGTTGGTGAACATCAGGTGTTTGGAGACTATGTGGCATTGGAATTAAGGTTATTAACACAAATGTCAAGTCGAAAAAAAATTATGAAAGATAATACAAAAGGCAATACTCGAAGTATCTGAGGAAGACAAAGCTATGACTAATTCTTGGATGACAGGTGAAAGCAGTTTCATCTGCACACCATCAGAGAAAGCAATTATTATTTCTGATACTGCCCAAGTTCATCATCCACAAGGTAACTGTTCCGTAAATTTTCTGCTTAAGCGAATTATTTGTGTGAGTTATGAAATATCAAAATACTAACCTTCAAATATTCTCTTTTCAAACATTCATAGCTAGCCACACAGCAGTCCGTAACAGCTCGAGGATAGTGCAAACGGATACTCGGAAAAGGTACATCAAAGAGTGAAAACTATCGCCTAAAAATTAAAAAAACAAGTAATTCAGTGAAATAAATATAAATGTACGACTATTGACAATAATATTTATTTGACATTTACGTGTTTTATTCTCTTACCTTTGGCTAAAAATCGAAGAGTAATTAAAAGACGATCTCTTGGTGATATAGATTGCCGCATATTTGTATCCTGTTTCCGAATATTTTATTCTACAATTGACAAGAGGTGTTCAAAACTTGCAAAAGACATTCTCAGAAAGTTTGTAATCTGAGCAAAGTCCTCTGATTTCAGTTCGTTCAGTAGTTTTTCTTGGAAACTTAACCATGAACGCCTCTGTATCCATTTCTTTGCCCAAACACTTCTCTTTTTCTTAACTTTTCGTTTTTCGTCACGCTTTTCTTTAACAATAACGATACAACACTGGCGGCTGCTCTGGTTTGTGCACACGACACAGCTTGCCTGTCTCACAACGCGAACTGTAGTGGATGCAGTCAGCAAGTACTCGCAGCAAGTTCGTGAAATTAACTTGCCGAAGCGACTTGCAGAAGTCAACTTGCGCAAGTTTTCGTACTAATGTTAACATCTCAGCAAGTACTTGCAGAAGTTACTTGCGTAAGTTACTTGCTAGTGGACATGCGCCTTTATGCCGAATGGCAGTAGGATGCATTGTTATGAACAGATGTCACGTTCAGCCCTTCCTATGAAAGGCGGTTCAGATCGCGCGTGTGCTACCAGAGCTATGTTTATTGGACTTGTTTCACTTGTTTCGGTGAGTACTGCCATCCCTCACAATATTTATATCATTAGTGTAATTCGTTAGTGAAAGTACGGTTAGAAACTATGCTCTGTACATCTCACGCACAGCCTCACGCGCTGAGAAACGAAGCAAAATATTCGCAAGCAGAACCCACATCCTGCTACGCCACACTGACGGACATTCTGTTTCAGTATCAGAAAGTCAGACATGTAGTGACTAGTAGCACCAGAGACATCAGTCGTGAAAGCTCAAAGCTATTTTGACTGTACTCTCCTTGAAATTGAAAATGGCGGGCGGATAAATCAGCTCTAAAGGTTTCCCGTAGCGTAATATCTTCAGTTCACGATATTTTTCCTCATCTTACCAGCCACCGTCAAAAACTACTAAAATATGAATATAGAAAGTAATCATATGTAACTGAACGTTACCAATGGCAGCAAAATACACTGCAAAACAGACTTAAAAGAACAGTTTTTCGAAACCCCATAACTGCTTTCATTGAGAAGCATAAGTTTGAAATTTCGGTCAAAAATATCAACAAGCTTCCTCTGTAATCATGCAAAAGCGTGGCGCCCTGCGACTTTTCCCTTGACCTCGGCGATGCTTCAAACAACAAGGTGTCGACACAAGCGAAAGAAACGCCACAGCTCAGAAGTTCAAGTGACCTGTAAGGTGGGGTACTTATGTCATATCGGCACCAAATTTCACTGCAATTCTGCCCGATACCACTGTGGACGTATTACACGATGAGAAGGTTAGCACAACCCCCTTTACTCAGATTTCGCTCCTTTGTTGACGTCTTTGCTATGGAAGTCAGAACCGTGACATCCAGCGTTCTTCTGGGTGGCCGAGGAAAACTTTTTCAGATACACCGGCGCTCAGAATCGATACAAAAAGACCTCATGGGGTGGCATAAAAGGCGTCAATGACACAACGCCTTCCCTTGGGGTCAATTCCCACATATTTCGCTTTTGAAAACGACAGTTTGGAGTGCGATTAGCAAGAGGACGACGTTCTTAACAACTTTCGACTCTGCTGCTACCCCTTGGGCGTTTAAGCCCTACTCTAAGGACAACGTGGAGTTGCAACCCCTTTGAAAGTGATCAGACCCCTTTGGGATGTAGTACGATCGCAATCTTTGCTCTGGGGCACAGGGTAGCATCACTAGGGACCGTTGGAAACCACTCGATGAACTTTGAACGTGATCCGAAGCAGCAAAGGGTACTTACGCTTCTTCAACCCTCTTCTTTGCCGCCATCCTGTGGCGTGATCACGTGGGAGTGCAACATTAACATGTGTGTGAATAAAACGGCGAAGGGTCGCTATAAGACCCCTTTGTTCTGCAACACCAGCGGTGCCACCCGCGCAACTTTATTGAGCACGTTACAAATGCACGTATCAGAAACTTCGGCACCAAATCAGCCTCTCGACAGATCTAGCGTCTGAGGGCTAGGCAATCCCTTCGACACCCTTGAGTGTGGTTTCCCTACCACACCCATGGCAGCTACCTCACTGAAGAATTCGACGACAGAAACAAAAAGCTTAACGTTTGATAACAGCGTTATTATTCGCACACATGGAGAGGGAGTGAGAGAGAGAGAAACGAGTGCTTACATTCACATGAGTTTGGATTTATCCAACCACCATCCTCTGGAGCGTCAAGCTGCCTGACAAGATCCTCGAGAACACTGTCGCTCGAAAGGGGTGACAGTATGCTCTCATCTGCAACACAAGAAGAAGAAGAAGAAGAAGAAATTAGTCATCAGATTGCAGCTAAAAAATATTAACACATAGGAAAACCAAAACAATATGAAGTGATCTCCACATACCTGTAGAATCATTCTGGACCTCTTATTGGTGGTATATCGAAGTCAGCAGCTACAATGCGATGTTTCATAGCACACATAGAACGCTGACAAGCTCCAGTAATGCTGGGATGGTTTGTATTGAGAACCACAAGAGATTTTCTCCAGCCAATCTACTCAGTAGGGCATGAAAGGAATGGTTACTACTGAGAACCGCAGAAGAGTCCCTTTTGTCAGTCTACTCAATAGGGAATGAATGCTGGGTAGCTACTGAGAAACACTAAGTAGTCACTTTGGCCAGTCTACTCACTAGCCGAAGGAAGGGATTTCGCCAGCAGTCAAACAAGAATGACCATCGGCGCAGAAACACCCACCCCTTTTTATAGGCGAGTGCCTCACATTCAGCCAATAGGAAACGAAAACACTTAACGCCATACAGGCAGGGTCATTACAGCGTTCAGGAATGCGAGCGAGTCAGTGCTCACCCTTATCGCGCCGTAGCATCCTGTGATCAAAATAAAAGTATTTCTGCATCTGCTTTGCAACTATGACGCTGTTGTTATATTTTAGCGTATGTGTGTACTACACAGCGTGTAAGGACATGCGTGGGCTGCCATACATCCGGTGAATATTCTTCCAATAGTGTGCAGGACTTCTTTATCAATGGCAGAATCGTTGCACACTCACTCATGTGTCAACAACAGCAAGCAGCCACCAGCTGCTATCACAAGAGTCCTGCCCACACTGTTGCAATATTGCTGGCGGCAAGTGCAGACGTGCCCAGCTGCTGCTAATCTGGGCCCAGCCAGTTGAGGCAGCTCAGGCCAATCTCTGGCTCTGACATGCAGTATTCAAATGGAGTTATGACATGGATGATGCAATGATGACGAAGACTGAACATTTTCCTGAAGAGATGATTACCTCAGTTCATATATTAAAGCTAGCTCGCCTCCACGTGGTGCACCCCGGGTAACGCTAAATGAGCTAGCACATAATGGCAGTCAGACAAACCGTGAAAGGTTCTCCTGACTATGCAAGTAGACACAAAAAACGTCCTCCTAAGGATATGCCAACAAGGAAACTTGGACATACGGTCCGAATCTGCCATCTCAACATAGAGAGCATAAGCTATTCTAAGTGCCAATACTTATCAAAACCACTGAAGAAAGACAACATTGATCTGATCGCCATTCAGGAAACACATTGTAGTACTGAAGTACAACTGCGGAAAAGGGGCAAAATACCCGGATTTGAATTACTTGGTGCCACTTACCACCATACCCATGGTGTTGCAACCTACATCAGACATGATATAGAAAATGCCTCCCTTATCTCCACGTCGTCAGGTGATGGAATCCATAATGTCACAGTAAAAATTGGGAGCGTAACCGTTACAAATATTTATAAACCTCCAACCACTCCATGGCCAAGATCAGTAATTCAGGCTCAACCTCACCCAGTAATCTATCTGGGAGACTTCAATAGCCACCACGAACAGTGGAAATATAAGGAGTGTGATGCTAATGGTGAAACCTTGGTGAAATGGGCTGAAAATGAAAATCTTAACCTTATCTTTGATGCGAAAGACCGTTACACATTCAGATCAGCTGCCTGGGAGCAGGAATACAACCCGGATCTATGCTTCACCTCAACTGACGGAAATAACCAACCACTACCAGCTACCCGTAAAGTCCTGTGCGACTTTCCTCATATCCAGCACCGACCAGTCATTATTGAAATTGGCAGCCAAATCCCACTGGTGACTTCCATGCCTTGCCCCAGATGGAATTTCAAGAACGCAAATTGGGAAAAGTACTCTCGAGACCTTGATAAATGTCTAGGATGGATACCATCTACCCATAAAAACTATAGAAGATTCATCGGAGCAGTAATAAGCACTGCCAAGAAGCACATCCCTAGGGGATACCGACGAGAGTATGTCCCAGGGTGGTCCAAAAACAGTGACGAGCTCTACCAGCGCTTCCTCAAGACGGGCGACAAAGAACTGGCCGATGACCTTCTCCACAGTCTTGATACTGCAAGACAACGTAATTGGACAGAAGCAATGGAGAGCCTGAATTTCCAGACTTCAAGCCGACAAGCATGGACCCTGTTAAGGAAATTAGGAAGTGGAGCACCTATTCAAAGACAGACAGCAAACGTCTCCCCAAACACCATGGCATCTCATATAGTGGCCACGTCCAGAGCCCCTAGTGACAGAGCACACACGATCAAGATAAAACGAGAACTCAGGAATCTGAGGAATAAGGCGACAGAAACTGAATACGCTCTCCCTTTCTCACTCGAAGAAATAGAAACAGCACTCAAAGAGGTCAAGCCAGGGAAAGCACCAGGACTCGACAGCATTAACCCAGAACTCCTGATACACTGCGGTAAATACACAAAACTCTGGCTGGCGAGATTCTTCACCGACATCATCCAAACCGGTAATGTGCCTAGTGACCTCAAAAGATCGAAAATAATAGCCATCTTAAAACCAGGGAAACCAACAAACTCACCGAAGAGCTACAGGCCCATAGCACTACTGTCAGTAATATATAAATTGTTAGAAAGGCTCATCTACAATAGAATCTGCCAGAAAATACTCAATGCTATACCAATCGAACAAGCAGGTTTCAGACCAAACCGCAGCTGTGTCGATCAAGTTCTCTCACTCACGACGTACATTGAAACTGGGTTCCAAAGAAAGCTTAAAACCTCTGCAGCATTCATAGACCTGTCAGCTGCCTACGACACAGTCTGGAGAGAAGGCATGATTTATAAGTTCCTCCGCATAATCCCATGTAAACTAACAGCTCGCCTACTAAACAACATGCTGAATGACAGAAAGATCCAAGTCACCATGGGTTCAGATATTAGTTCACCGAGGAAATTAAAAAATGGCCTACCTCAAGGATCGGTGCTTGCACCACTCCTCTTCAATCTCTACATTGCAGACATACCGGAAACAAGATCAAAGAAGTTTGGCTACGCCGATGACTGGGTCCTTGCAACGAGAAGTCAGTCATTTGAAGGGGCAGAGGAGACCCTAACAGCTGACTTGGAGAAGATGGGAGAATATTTCCGAAAATGGCACCTGCAACCTAACGCCAACAAAACAGAAGTATCATGTTTTCACCTAAACAATAAAGTGGCTAAGAGGGAGCTCAGAATAAAATTCGAGACCACATGGCTTACCCACAATAAAACCCCAAAGTACCTAGGTGTGACCCTCGATAGAACACTCTCTTTCAAAGGTCACGTAATGAAAACAGCAGAGAAACTAAAAACAAGGAATAACATTATACAGAAGCTCTGTGGAACGACATGGGGAGCGGCAGCTACTACGTTACGGACATCAGCCTTAAGTCTCGTCTTCTCAGCTGCCGAATATTGTGCGCCGGTATGGCTAAACAGCCCCCACACCCATAGAATCGATGCACAGCTCAATAACACAATGAGAATGATCGCTGGTGTAATAAAGACTACACCCGTGGAATGGCTCCCAGTACTAAGCCACATACCACCCCCTAACCTACGCCGCACAAACGCTCTTATAAGAGAGTACAAAAAGATAATGAGCAATCGGAATCTACCCATCTATGAGAATTTTGAAGATGCCACCCAAAGCCGTCTCCGCTCCAGGAGGTCACCCATCAGAACCGCAATAGCCACATCTGCAACAGAGGAAGAATTCAACATAACCAGCGCCTGGCACCAAGAATGGTCCTTAAAGAACATCAGCAAACTTCCATGTATCTCCCAGAAGCCTCCAGGTTTTGACTTATCACGCAAAACCTGGGCAACTTTAAACAGAATTAGAACTACACATGGCAGATGCGCCTATTCCCTCTACCAGTGGGGCATGACAGAATCGCCGCTATGTCAATGTGGAGAAAATCAAACTATCCAGCACATAATAGAAGACTGCCCCAGGACAGCCTATGATGGGACTCCAGAAGATTTCCTGATGGCGACTCCAGAATCAATTGCATATATTAACTCATTAGATGTTTGTTTGTAATTACTTCCAAACTACTATAACTTTGTATAACTACTGTAACATGTGTATTATGTGTAATTTTTGTATAATTTTGTATAATTCTGTATAACTATTGTAATAACTGTAAGAATATTTAATGCCAAATTATTACAATTTTGCATATTGATTGTAATAACAATTGTGTCTAAATGCCATACGCTAAATAAAAATATATTACACTGTCAAAAGCCTGAGTAAAGACCTTTTGTAGTGCAGACCGCTGCGGGATGTGCAGAAAGAGAGCCAATGAAGTTCTGGAAAATACCAGCAGCGATATCGTGCCATGCCGACTCCAGTTTTCTGGCCAACTGTGGTAGATTTCTCGGCTGAGGATCATGGAACAAACAGCCCAGTACAGGTGGTCTGACAAACAATCGATTGGGTTTTAATCCGAGGTGTTTGGGGCCAGGGGAGTTTGGTAAACTCATCTTGGTGCTCCCTTAAACCACACACGTACCCTGTGAGGCGTGTGACATGTTGCATCGTCCTGCTGGTAGATGTGATTATGTCAAGGAAAAAACAAACTGCATGTAGGGGTGAAAATTGTCCCCAAGGACGGATGCTTACTTGTGTTGATCCATTTTGCCTTTCAGAAAGATATCACTCAGGGAATGCCCTCCAGTCTGGATCCTTCAAAAGATCATTGCAAGAAGTTCGCTTCCAGAAGTTTACACCGTAAATACCGATGGCCAAGTGACTGTAATGCGTCTCAAAAGGCCACTTGTTGCCACTCATTGGATACATAGTAAAATCATTGGCTTTGTACACATCTCCACAGCTATCCTTCACGCATGTCATCTGTGGCCTGTGGCGTACCACAGTTGCCTCGGTGCTGATTTAGGATGGAGCCATTTTGCCATGGACGGTATACTTTTAACCATGCCAATATGCAGACCATTTACAAACTTAACTATTTTGGAAATGTTTCCACTCTTGGTCCAAAATCCAACGACCATGCATTTATACACACCAGATAAATCGCGCACACTTCTGCATTACGACTGTGACTGCACTGTTTCCTGCATCCCCTCAACATGCTTTACATACCTTCCATTGCTAGTGCTGCTACCTGCTATCACTGAGTGATTATTGCAGACTGATGTCGAACGTAGACCTGTGGTCACATAATGTGAGTGGACCGTGTAAATGGTCAGCCACTTATCCTGTACAGAGAAGCCCTCGGATACTGGTGGCTGTGGACAGGTATCACTTCCAAAACGTATTGAGGAAGCTTCTAGATTTATAAACCCGGTACTCATTAAATCGCACAGGCAACGTATAATGAATACTTACTTGAACCTTGTAAGAGGAGGAGGTAGTAAAAAAAACTGTTTTCAAAAAGGACTTCATTTACCGATAATCCATCTTAGAAGTATTTGTATGTTTCCTGAAGCACAAATATAATCACTTATGTGTGTACCACCACACTTTTTCTTGAGTCCGCTAATTTCTGGGCAGTTATAATCTTCAAGGTTTCTTACTGATGCACTTTTCAATATGTCATGGAGACACACAACTTTTTAATCGAATTCGACGTAAGCAATGTTGTCGTTATTATTGTAGATTCAGAGTGATGTCACCATTTCTTCTTACTGGAGTGCGTCGTCATCTACCACTTTCTGAGGTAATTGTGGGCTAATTAGGCAGCTGTATGGTGAGTCTAGGCTCTCTTTACCTTTTCTAAATGGGTTGGATCGAGCGAAGGTTGTTGAGAACGTTGTCAATACTCATCCAGTGTTTTCGAATACAAGGAATAAAACATATTTAAACAAAAACTGTCCACGATCATCGTAAAATATCTGCATGTCCATGGTCACACGTTGAGTTGCCACTATGGGGCGTCTCTGGTCTGAAGTAGCACCGCCACATTTATTTTGTTGCACAGTTCCATGAGAAGTGAGAATTAATAACATGATCATGCAAAATAACGCATACACCACTGTGTTTGAAGGGAAACAGTCTGGCGATTGAAATAAATACAGAGGTTTATAGGGTCCATCTTAATGCTTTAGTTTTGCATAGAGCAGTCGGTCATGACAGCCGGTGCTAATGCTTTGAACTTCAGTGACCTGCGAATACATCCAAATGCATTGCGTTAATAGTAAGAAGAACGAACCATCGAGTACATACGCTGCAGCAGACTAACATTGCCATTGTTCCAGTCAAGTTGCAAATTTGAAAATTCCTGACACATTAAAACTGTGTGCCGCACAGAGACTCGAACACGGGATCTTTGCCTTTCGTGGGCAAGTGCTCTACCGACTGAGATACCCAAAAGCACAACTCACGACGCGTCCTCACAGCTTTAATTCAGCCAGTACCTCGTCTCCTACCTTCCAAACTTCACAGATGCTCTCCTGCGAAACTTGCCGAACTAACACTCCTGGAAGAAAGGATACTGCGGAGACATGGCTTTGCCACAGCGTGGGGGATGTTTCCAGAATGAAGCAGCGGAGTGAGCACTGATATAAAACCTCCTGTTCGAGTCTCGGTCTGGCATACAGTTTTACGCTGCCAGGAAGTTTCATATCAGCGGACACTCCGCTTCAGAGTGAAATTTTCTTCCAGTACTGCAAGTTTCGGAAGAGAAATGCTGTGAAGTTTGGAAGGTAGGACACGAGGTAGTGGCGGAAATAAAATTGAGGGGACGGATCGTGAGTCGTGCTTGCGTAGCTCAGTTGGTAGAGCACTTGCCCGCGAAAGGCGAGGTCCAGAATCGAGTGTCTGTCCGGCATGCAGTTTTAATCTGCCTGGAAGTTTCGTATCAGCGCACACTCCACTGCAGAGTGAAAATTTAATTCCACACAGTTCTGTTAATCGTGCACTGACACTACCGTTGACTGCTTTAGTTTCTCCCCCTGCATACTCCTCATACGGCTGAACTCTGTCACGCAACTCTTCGACTTTCGTAAGTGCTGTCTTGATAATGCCATCCTATTCTATTAACCGTGTGTTGATTGTTTGTTCATCTTGCTGGAGTCTGTCATTCAGATGAGATTCTACTATTGCATCTGCTGCTTTGACATCGCTATCCAATTCCGTTGATGTTATGCTGATGGCCTCAGTTTTTCTGTGGATGTGTAGATGTATGTTTGACTTCCGCTTCATGCCATGCATATGTGCGAATTTGTCCATAGCCTAAAATATAATGTCAGGTTTACCTTCTGGTACACTGCCTTTTATGCAGAATGTCATCGAAGATTTCTCTGCATCAACCCTCATTCAATTTCCGCATTTTATCAATAACCAAGAAACCATACTGCGACTTATTCCAGTACTCCCGAATATGTTGACTGATTTGTTGAATAACATGTTGACTCCCACATGAGCTTGATAAATTTGCTTTAAATTCAGATTGCCCTGATTGAAAGCTATAATAAGGTTTGCATTATCGAGGATCAACTACTTCAGGATCCTTGGGTGTGTCTGGCTCAAATAAAATATGTCGACTTACATTTGGTGGCCAAAGCAGAGGTATTACCGGTCCACACACTGCTTTTCCACACTGACGTCATCCAATGCAAATATGCTGTTTGGCTTCACATTTTCAGGTGGCGGAATAGAGCTGCTTTCTCTGAATGTCTGGTACTTTATTCGCTCAATGCCATGCAATATCTTCTTCAATAGCTGATGTTTTGGCTGAAACTGGGTTTTTGAAAAAAACGTATACATGCTCGAAGCGGACCGCCTCAGGATGTATTAACAGTGTTAGAACAAAATTAGTCTTCCCACAATCTGAAGATTCTATATTCAATGTATGTACGTTATCAGGAAGTAATGATCCGTTCTTATTCCTCCTCTCACTTCCAGCATCATCATCATTGCTGGACCAGTCGGCTACTACAAGACTCACGTGAAGGGAATGTTTCGTATACTCGGTCTTCAAGATGACTACGCACTCGCATTGGCACATACGTGTAGCTCCAAAACTATTTATAAACAGTTAAGTATTGCAGAGTATACGAACACACTTAAATACGATCACACTCCTGTGACTACTCCTGGCACACACGACTCATACATTTCTACTTCTATTCCTCCGCAGAATGAATCATTCAGCTGAGCGATGGCTTCTTCCGATGGGCACTTAGCTTGGCTAGCAGACTCCAACAGTTTACTCACCAATATCTCGGAGAATCGGTGGTCATACGATTGCCACCTTAGTCGACAGTCTACAGCATGCTTTATAGAATAACTTCTGCATATTAGATTCTTAAATGTCTGTTACTACAGTTGTATGCGCTCTCTGGTGTTAAATGTTTTAGTAGTTCCAGGAAAGTCTCCTGCTGTGACCGTATGATCTTCCAGCGTTACTGACACAGAGTAAACGTTGTCATGGAACAAAGCAGTAATACGCATTGACATATCACGTACTCGCATACATGAACAATGTCTCTTTAATGTCACAAAATCATGGATCTCCTAATAAAACCACTGTGTACAATTCCCAGTTAGATATCACACTGACACTGCTGCATTTATAGCCTACATTGTTTAAACTGTAGCTACTGTTAAACAACATAGTTGCCACAGAATGTGCCTGCTGCTGCTTCTTCACTTCACCTGCTGCTATTCACCTCAGTATGTTAGCCCTTTGCTACTAGGTGAGCTATTCATCAGTCGCTGTTTGTATAGATTATTTGCAGCCATGTATGCAACTATAATAAAAATAAAAGACGAATCATGGGCCTCTACTGCAAATTCATCATTATAATGAACAAGGCTATGATCATTTGTGTTCGTCGTTAACTTACGTGAGGACAGTGAGTGCGCATGAAAGAAGCAACTCTGTAGGAAACATACCGAAAAAATTTTGGAAGCAGTTCCCAGCCTGTAGGCCTTGAATTCTACTTCTTTGGCATTTAAGCCAATGCGCTATGAACTCACCCTCTCGAGTTTTGACCTACAGTCACACACTTTGGTACAGGGGGTACACAGTACTTCACACACTGTGATAACGTAGATTTTCCCGGCGTATCAAATACTGATGATTTTCACGGGTTTGCAGCCGGGTTCCATCGTCCTGACAACACGATATTTCGGCGGGCCATCTGGCTGCCATCTTCAGGTGAGATTGAGTGCACAATCACGCCGGAACTGAAGAGACCTCAGATTCGGCGGCTCCTTTATACCGCGGGTACCGGCCGTTGCGCGTGCGCGAGCAACGGAAGAGCTGCCCTCTGTGAGGCGAATAATTGCCGCGCGGCGCTAGCGGTGAAAACTGTCAAAAGTGAGGAATCTTCCACATCAGTTGCTTTTTTACCCTTCGCGGGAAGTATTTCTTCGAAGTTTTCAAGAATCCTCAGGAAATATGTATTGAAAGCGTCCTTATGCCTTTGGCCAAAACTAGATCCCTTCTTGGATCGGTTAAAGATGATTTGGGTCTGAGGAAGCCTGGGGTATACAAGATCCCCTGGCACTGCGGAAAGGCCTACATTGAACAGACTGTTCATACAGTTCAAGATCGATGTGTGGAACATCAACGGCATACACGTCTGCTCCAGCCGGAAAAATCAGCCGTTGCTGAACACTGTCTTAATGAAGGGCACAATATGTCGTATAATGAGACACAAATTATTGCCTCGGCTTCCCGTTACTGGGATTGCGTATTGAAAGAATCAATTGAAATGCGTCTGTCTGATGATATAGAGATAAAGGTTTTCCTTTAAGTATGACGTGGAATCCTATTTTATCACAGATAAAACAACAACGGTCTGGTTTCCGACCGGCTGCATTTTAATTTTGCGATTCCTCGCTTTTGACAGTTTTCACCGCTGGCGCCGCTGCAATTCCTCGCCTCACAGAGGGCAGCTCTTCCGTTGCTCGCGCACGCGCAACGGCCAGTACCCGCGGTATAAAGGAGCCGCCGAATCTGAGATTTCACGGCTGAAGAGCGGCGGATTGTGCTGCTGACAGCCCTCCCCGGCCCATATGGGGCAGGGGAATGAAATTACAATAAAGGAAAAAAGATGAGGTCTCTTCAGTTCCGGCATGATTGTGCACTCAATCTCACCTGAAGATGGCGGCCAGATGGCCCGCCGAAATATTGTGTTGTCGTCAGGACGATGGAACCCAGCTTCAAACCCGTGAAAATCATTACTTCATACACTGCTCCGCTTGATTCATTGTAACACTATTTTTGGTCAAATAGTCTACAGACTCCCAGTAAGCCAGTGGCACAATCTTTCTGTACCCATCGATATTACATGGTACATATTACCTAATTTCACAACGCTTGGATGTTTTAAGTATTTATTCGACCCATATGATATCAATTCTAATGAGGCCTCATCATACATTTCTATCATTTGAACGCCTGTTGGAGTATGCAATGCATCACATTCCTTTGTCATCTTATTCCTTATGTAGCCCATGACACATCACTGCACATGTATTGCACTTGTACCGTGAGCATTAACTCTGGAATCAATGCACTGCACGTTTTCAACTTCATTCTCCATGGCAACGTCATTAATAGGATCCAGACCCATGTTTATTCGTTTAATCGACACACAGTAACATTATGTGTGCTGGCGGATAGTAGCACTCTTAATGGCTGACTTGCCTGCGGTTCTGTGAGCTGCGGTAGCTCGACTGGAGGCGGCTGCTGCTGCTACTGCTGTTGAGGTGGTGGAGTGGTGTCGTTGAACACCTGTGGCTGCTGCAGTAGCAGTGGTACAGTGTAGCTGATCAGTTCAGATAAATCAGGAAGTCAATCTGCGGGCTGCTGCTCTGGCAGTGTGGACAATAGTACACCATGTGATCAAAAGTATTCGGACACCTGGCTGAAAATGATTTACAAGTTCGTGGTGCCCTCCATGGGTAATGCTTGATGACACCTTCGACTCTCGCAAGCATAAGTTCAATCAGGTGCTGGAAGGTTTCTTGGTGAATGGCAGCCCATTCTTCACGGAATGCTGCACTGAGGAGAGGTATCTATGTCGATCTGTGAGGCCTGGCACGACGTCGGCGATCCAAAACATCTCAAAGGTATTCTATACGATTCAGGTCAGGACTCTGTGCAGGCCAATCCATTACAGGGATGTTATTGTCATGTAACCCCCACGCCACAGGTCGTACATTATGAATAGCTGCTGGATCGTGTTGAAAGGTGCAGTCACCATCCCCGAATTGCTCTTCAACAGTAGGAAGCAAGAAGGTGCTTAAAACATCAATTTAGGCCTGTGCTGTGATAGTGCCACGCAAAACAACAAGGACGGCAAGTCCCCTCCATGAAAAACACGACCACACCGTAACACTACCGCCTCCGAATTTCACACATGCTGCTAGATGACGTTCACCGGGCATTCCCCTTCCCCACACCCTGCCATCGGATCGCCACATTGTCCACCGTGATTCGTCACTCCACTGTTCAATCCTCCAATGTTTACGCTGCTTACACAAAGCGAGGCGTTGTTTGGCATTTACCGGCGTGATGTGTGGCTTATGAGCAGCAGCTCTACCATGAAATCCATGTTTTCTCACCTCCCCCCTAACTGTGATAGTACTTGCAATGGATCCTGATGCAGTTTAGGATCCCTGTGTGATGGTCTGGATAGATGGCTGCCTATTACACATTGCGACCCTCTTCATATGCCGGCGGTCTCTGTCAGTCAACAGATAAGGTTATCCTCACGCTTTTGAGCTGTAAGTATCCCTTCACGTTTCTACTTCACTATCACTTCGGAAACAGTGGAGCTAGGGATGTTTAGGAGGGTGGAAATCTCGCGTACAGACGTATGACATAAGTGACACTGAATTACCTGACCACGTTCGAAGACCGTGAGTTCCGCGGAGCACCCCATTCTGCTCTCTCACTATGTCTGATGACTACTGAGATCGCTGTTAAGGAGTATCTGGCAGCAAGTGGCAGCACAATACACCTAATATGAAAACTGTATGTTTTTGAGGGTGTCCGAATACTTTTGATCGCATAGTGTATCTTGGTGTCCTTGTCCTGCTATTCTAATATTGGATCAGGGGCGCATTGCGCAGCTGGAGACAGTAATAAACAATAAGTATATATTTTAATCTATATTTGTTAATGATACTAATAAT
This sequence comes from Schistocerca piceifrons, assembly GCF_021461385.2. Taxonomy (NCBI): domain Eukaryota; kingdom Metazoa; phylum Arthropoda; class Insecta; order Orthoptera; family Acrididae; genus Schistocerca; species Schistocerca piceifrons. Next base: position 534,093,683 of record NC_060140.1, read on the forward strand.
AATAATAATATTAATAATATTGTGTAGTTAACCTCAATTCTAACAGTCTTATTCCTTTTGTGCCTGGGGGCGTTAGCTGGTCCTGCTTTGCAGGCGCTTCATCCTCTTACTTTTTTTTTTTTTTTGGTCATCAGTCTACTGACTGGTTTGATGCGGCCCGCCACGAATTCCTTTCTCAGAGTAGCACTTGCAACCTACGTCCTCAATTATTTGCTTGACGTATTCCAATCTCTGTCTTCCTCTACAGTTTTTGCCCTCTACAGCTCCCTCTAGTACCATGGAAGTCATTCCCTCATGTCTTAGCAGATATCCTATCATCCTGTCCCTTCTCCTTATCAGTGTTTTCCACATATTCCTTTCCTCTCCGATTCTGCGTAGAACCTCCTCATTCCTTACCTTATCAGTCCACCTAATTTTCAACATTCGTCTATAGCACCACATCTCAAATGCATCGATTCTCTTCTGTTCCGGTTTTCCCACAGTCCATGTTTCACTACCATACAATGCTGTACTCCACACGTACATCCTCAGAAATTTCTTCCTCAAATTAAGGCCGGTATTTGATATTAGTAGACTTCTCTTGGCCAGAAATGCCTTTTTTGCCATAGCGAGTCTGCTTTTGATGTCCTCCTTGCTCCGTCCGTCATTGGTTATTTTACTGCCTAGGTAGCAGAATTCCTTAACTTCATTGACTTCGTGACCATCAATCCTGATGTTAAGTTTCTCGCTGCTCTCATTTCTACTACTTCTCATTACCTTCGTCTTTCTCCGATTTACTCTCAAACCATACTGTGTACTCATTAGACTGTTCATTCCGTTCAGCAGATCATTTAATTCTTCTTCACTTTCACTCGGGATGGCAATGTCATCAGCGAATCGTATCATTGATATCCTTTCACCTTGTAATTTAATTCCACTCCCGAACCTTTCTTTTATTTCCATCATTGCTTCCTCGATGTACAGATTGAAGAGTAGGGGCGAAAGGCTACAGCCTTGTCTTACACTCTTCTTTATACGAGCACTTCGTTCTTGATCGTCCACTCTTATTATTCCCTCTTGGTTGTTGTACATATTGTATATGACCCGTCTCTCCCTGTAGCTTACCCCTACTTTTTTCAGAATCTCGAACAGCTTGCACCATTTTATATTGTCGAACGCTTTTTCCAGGTCGACAAATCCTATGAAAGTGTCTTGATTTTTCTTTAGCCTTGCTTCCATTATTAGCCGTAACGTCAGAATTGGCTCTCTCGTCCCTTTACTTTTCCTAAAGCCAAACTGATCGTCACCTAGCGCATTCTCAATTTTCTTTTCCATTCTTCTGTATATTATTCTTGTAAGCAGCTTCGATGCATGAGCTGTTCAGCTGATTGTGCGATAATTCTCGCACTTGTCAGCTCTTGCCGTCTTCGGAATTGTGTGGATGATGCTTTTCCGAAAGTCAGATGGTATATCGCCAGACTCATATATTCTACACACCAACGTAAATAGTCGTTTTGTTGCCACTTCCCCCAATGATTTTAGAAATTCTGATGGAATGTTATCTATCCCTTCTACCTTATTTGACCATAAGTGCTTTTAAATTCCGATTCTAATACTGGATCCCCTATCTCTTCTAAATCGATTCCTGTTTCTTCTTCTATCACATCAGACAAATCTTCACCCTCATAGAGGCTCTCAATGTATTCTTTCCACCTATCTGCTCTCTCCTCTGCATTTAATAGTGGAATTCCCGTTGCACTCTTAATGTTACCACCGTTGCTTTTAATGTCACCAAAGGTTGTTTTTTTTTTTACTTTCCTTTATGCTGAGTCTGTCCTTCCGACAATCATATCTTTTTCGACGTCTTCACATTTTTCCTGCAGCCATTCGTCTTAGCTTCCCTGCACTTCCTATTTATTTCATTCCCCAGCGACTTGTATTTCTGTATTCCTGATTTTCCCGGAACATGTTTGTACTTCCTCCTTTCATCAATCAACTGAAGTATTTCTTCTGTTACCCATGGTTTCTTCGCAGCTACCTTCTTGGTACCTATGTTTTCCTTCCCAACTTCTGTGATGGCCCTTTTTAGAGATGTCATTCCTCTTCAACTGTACTGCCTACTGCGCTATTCCTTATTGCTGTATCTATAGCGTTAGAGAACTTCAAACGTATCTCGTCATTCCTTAGTACTTCCGTATCCCACATCTTTGCGTATTGATTCTTCCTGACTAATGTCTTGAACTTCAGCCTATTCTTCATCACTACTACATTGTGATCTGAGTCTATATCTGCTCCTGGGTACGCCTTACAATCCAGTATCTGATTTCGGAATCTCTGTCTGACCATGATGTAATCTAATTGAAATCTTCCCGTATCTCCCGGCCTTTTCCATGTATACCTCCTCCCCTTGTGATTCTTGAACAGGGTATTCGCTATTACCAGCTGAAACTTGTTACAGAACTCAATTAGTCTTTCTCCTCTTTCATTCCTTGTCCCAAGCCCATATTCTCCTGTAACCTTTTCTTCTACTCCTTCCCCTACAACTGCATTCCAGTCGCCCATGACTATTAGATTCTCGTCCCCCTTTACATACTGCATTACCCTTTCAATATCCTCATACACTTTCTCTATCTGTTCATCTTCAGCTTGCGACGTCGGCATGTATACCTGAACTATCGTTGTCGGTGTTGGTCTGCTGTCGATTCTGATTAGAACAACCCGGTCACTGAATTGTTCACAGCAACACACCCTCCGCCCTGCCTTCCTATTCATAACGAATCCTACACCTGTTATACCATTTTCTGCTGCTGTTGATATTACCCGATACTCATCTGACCAGAAATCCTTGTCTTCCTTCCACTTCACTTCACTCACCCCTACTATATCTAGATTGAGCCTTTGCATTTCCCTTTTCAGATTTTCTAGTTTCTCTACCACGTTCAAGCTTCTGACATTCCACGCCCCGACTCGTAGAACGTTATCCTTTCGTAGATTATTCAATCTTTTTCTCATGGTAACCTCCCCCTTGGCAGTCCCCTCCCGGAGATCCGAATGGGGGACTATTCCGGAATCTTTTGCCAATGGAGAGATCATCATGACACTTCTTCAGTTACAGGCCACATGTCCTGTGGATACACGTTACGTGTCTTTAATGCAGTGGTTTCCATTGCCTTCTGCATCCTCATGTCGTTGATCATTGCTGATTCTCCTGCCTTTAGGGGCAATTTCCCGCCCCTAGGACAAGAGAGTGCCCTGAACCTCTATCCACTCCTCCGCCCTCTTTGACAAGGCCGTTGGCAGAATGAGGCTGACTTCTTATGCCGGAAGTCTTCGGCCGCCAATGCTGATTATTTATCAAAATTTAGGCAGTGGCGGGGATCGAACCCGGGACCGAAGATGTTTTGATTATGAATTAAAGACGCTACCCCTAGACCACAGGTACCCCCATCCTCTTACTATGAACGTCATACCTCGAATGAGAGGATCTCTGGCAGTTGGATTCGTAATACAATAAAGAGTTGGGTGATGAAATGTTTCCTATTTGTCCAGCTCACCTGTTGGTCAGAGGGGATAGGGGTTTCTCCTGGGAGACCTGATCAATTCCTCATGGTTCCCAGGGGGGAGGGCAGTGGGAGGGAGGAGTCACCCAAGTTTGCAACCTGACACCGGATGTGATGAGACCGTGATATCACCCAGAACCCGCAGTGAATAACCACTTATAGGTACATTTTACAGAGGCTCTGGAGAACACTGAAGGTATCAGAGCAGACAGCAGATTTAGAGATTCCGTGCCACTGGTTGTAAAAGTGAGGTGACAAAAACGCAAAAACCTCTGCAGCAAAAATCGAACACTGTTCTAAAAGGTGTTTTTCAAAAACTGAGATCATCTTGCACATGTCTTTATTGGTGGTAGCATAACTGATCTGAGATTTCAACACAATCGTAGTTTCGCAGTTTATTCCAGTCATTTCACGATCAGTATCACGGAGTTTGCGTCAGTAACTTCGGTTTTCCAAGGAGCCATTTAGCCACTGCATTTTTCCCCAGGATTGTGAGTTCAATTCTCCGCACTGCCATACGTATTCGTCCAGAGCTCGATGAAAGAAGCGCGAGCGTTTCTGAGCTCATGAAACGTCCGAATTCCGTAGTTCCTCTACAGTTCTTTCCCTCACAATCGTAGTTGTTGCCACTGTTTCAGAGTTCACATTTGACACAGTATATTGCTCTGTCAGTGAATACATTCCGGTAGACTCATTATATTCAAAAAGTTTTCGACATCACCAACTGATAGAAAATTGCCTTTGTTAAAGAAAGAGAGCACAACAAAATTTTTTTGGCGTCTAAGGAGGTCTCTTTCAGACAGCGCTATTACATTGATAGCTAAGAACGCAATGAAATCAAATAAACAATTTGCAACTTGCCACCAATTTCAAGGAACACTGTATATGATTTAGTATTAATAGTGAACTCTCAAGCTGAGTGCAGACATATTAGCTAAAGGTAGAGCTCTGCGTACTGACTCGACCGGCAACCATGTCGTCCTCTTCCAGTGGCGTCATTCGGATGTGTTGAGGTGCATCGGGTCAACACACTGCTCTTCCTGTCGTTGAGAGCTCCTCAGACCATGGAGCCCCTACGTCTGACTTGAGTATCTCCTCAATTGGCACCTATAGGCTGAGTGCACCATGTTTCAGTCCTCCTAGAAAGGAAAAATTTCTGGTTGTATCGGAATCGAACCCTCGTCCTCCGCATACCAGTCTGACACGCTGGTCACTGAGTTGTGGAGGCGTCCTCTCCGATACTTATGGTGTTTCTAAAGTCAGAAGGTAGCAGATCAGTTGTACCAGACGTCACAATAACATTTGTATATTTACGCCAATTTAAGCAAGCAAAGAAGATACAGTTACCGTTCTCCTCTTCCTCCCTACCACATCCACACAGCTGTGCTGGAGTAAGAAAGATGCGGTTAGTTTCGACAAAATGAACGAGAGTTGCAGTAAATCGAAAATTGAAACAATAAAAATGGTTCGTCGCGACTGACTTTTGGCCTTGTATAAATACCCAAGAAAATCGGAGAAACTTGGTGTGATAATTGGAAAAGAGCCGAAAGTATAAGGGGCGAGCAAAACGTTTCCATTTGAGGGCCTCACAGTCCATAACTGGTGTGCCACTCAAGCAAATTCGCTTTGAGTACTGAGGCAATCATCCCACCGACGCATCGTGTTGAGGATACTCGTTTTGTAAATCATCGTGTCCTTTTCCGTGAAGATGTCCGTAATTGCCTGCTGTACATCCTCCTGCAACAGGAATCGTCTATCTTTAAGGCCATTTTTAAGGGACTGAAGCATGTTAATAACATGGGGAGAGTTCAAAACTGTAGGGCGAATGTTCTATTGTGGAGTGGAATTCATCATGACCACCCCGTTCGTCCTGTTTGGACGCATGTGGTAGGAACATCGCCGTAGTTCACGTTGCCATGTTTACTGCACGAACGTCATAAAGGCACGAACGTCATAAAGGCACGAACGCCACACTTACCCCTTTGGTCCGAGCACGGAGCTCACTACCCGAACCACACGTCACTGTTAAGCACTAATGAAGGACTGGGTCCCTTACTTCGATTGCACATAATTCATTAAGGTCAATCCAACACACTTGATTCAAATAACATAAATGAAGTTACATTTGAATCTGTCTGACATTAAACAGGAATAAAAAAACAATTTCAATATCAGCTGATTTAGTGCGTGAAGTGTGAGTTAGGCCAATAACTAGATAAACGTAAACAATTCTCCGTAATTCAAAACAGAGAAAAACAACCCACTGACAAATATTCAAAAAACCTTGCAATACTACTCAAAAGAATACACTGAAGTGGGGAGCAGTCATTCACCCGACAGAACACTTCAAAATGAGTTCAATAACACAGCTGCGTGCCCCAGAAAACTGCGAGACATTACATACACTTCATTTGACGAATAACAAATACTCATTAACATTACGCCACTCCTGTTTGAACTGCAGTGTCCCAAAGAAACAGGCTCTTATTCTGAAAGAACAATTTTTTTATATGTTTAAATTACAGCATTAAGGAATTCCAAAAGATGTCCAATTGAACCCTCCCCCCCCCCCCCCTTTCAGTTCAGGCACAAATCTTTCCCCTTTCTAGGCGGAGGCTGAGCCAGAAACACAGAAAGCCACAAAAACACAGTTTTGCTGTGAAATCTTACAGGACACCCAGAAGCAGTAACAGACAAGGGGTCGGCACCCACAAATAACACAGGCTAAGAGTCAGGCTGGGAGCACATCCTACGAGAACGTGTTCACACTATGCTCACCACAGACTGTAGACATTCCGGCCGAACATCCGCTTGTAATAAATTCTTGATGGTTACAGCAACCAACCACAAATTGGTTTTAGGTCGCTTTATTTAAAAAGTTAGAATTTTTCACATTTCATAGGCAGACGGCTTCCGTGTTTTCACCAAAACAAATGATACATTGGTTTTCTGTGAGCTGCCAACGCAGGAAACAAATGTACCATTTCTTTTCCTGAAAGCATGAAAGCCTACTGATGATGAACTGAGAAAAAAGCGGAACCGATAACGGTACGTTGTTCAAAAAGTAGCATGCAATCAATTTGCAGCTCGTTTCTGTACACCATCAGCGATTTATTTCATTTAACAGCCATGGTCTCCAGCTACACCTTTATTTGACAAAATTCAGGAATTATTATTTATTTAATACATCAAGTCAAATTTTTTACATCTTCTCCGTAAATAACACCAGGGAAGGTCTAAAAACAAGGAAATCAAAATCTAAATAAAATACAAGCCATCGATGTAAACCTGTTTTGTTGTCAGTGGCCTATTCATGAAGTTTTCAGTGTGCTAAATCCTGAAATAATAACAAAACAGTTGTATCGCAAACATTTTTTTTAATTAACACGCAGTACTTAAAATGCAATTCAGTCACCTGTATTATTCAGGTTTCATATGCTACTTCAAATAATAATGATGTTGTTGTTGTGTGGTCTTCAGTCCAGAAACTGGTTTGATACAGCTCTCCATACTACTCTATCCTGTGCAAGCCTCTTCATCTCCGAATAACTACTGTAACCTACATCCTTCTGAATCTGCTTACTATATTCATCTCTTGGTCTCCTTCTACGATTTTTACCCTTCACGCTTCCTCCCCAGCACTAAACAGGTGATCCCTTGATGCCTCAAAACGTGCCCTGCCAATCGATCTCTTTTTTCAGTAAATTTGTACCAAAACTTCCTCTTCTTCCCAAATCTATTCAGTACCTCCTCACTAGTTACATGATCTATCCATCTAATCTTCAGCATTCTTCTGTAGCACCACATTTCGAAAGCTTGTATTCTCTTTTTGTCTAAATTCTTTATCGTCAACGTTTCACATCCATACATAGATACGCTCCATACAAAGAGTTTCAGAAAAGAGTGCCTGAGACTCAAATCTATACTCGACGTTAACAAATTTCTCTTCTCCAGAAACGCTTTATTTGCCATAGCCAGTCTACATTTTATGTCCTCTCTACTTCAAGCATCATCAGTTATTTTACTCACCAAATAGCAAAACTCATCTACTACTATAAGTGTCTCATTTCCTAATCTAATTCCCTCAGCATCAACTGATTTAATTCTACTACATTCCATTATCCTCGACTTGCTTTAGTTGATGTTCTTCTTATGCCCTCCTTTCAAGACACTGTCAATTCCGTTCAACTGCTCTTCCAAGTCCTTTGCTGTCTCTGACAGAATTACAATGTCATCGGCGAACCTCAAAGTTTTTATTTCTTCTCCATGGATTTTAATACCTACTCATAACTTTTCTTTTGTTTCCTTTACTGCTTGATCAATATACACATTGAATAACATCGGGGAGAGACTACAACCCTGTCTCACTCCCTTGCTAACTACTGCTTCCCTTTCATGCCCTTCGACGCTTATAATTGCCATCTGATTTCTGTACAAATTGTAAATAGCCTTTCGCTCCCTATATTTTACCCTGCCACCTTCAAAATTTGAAAGAGAGTATTCTAGTCAACGTTGTCAAAAGCTTTCTCTGAGTCTACAAATGCTAGAAACGTAAGTTTGCCTTTCCTTAATCTTTCTTCTAAGATAAGTCGTAGGGTCAGTATTGCCTCACGTGTTCCAACATTTCTACGGACTCCAAACTGATCTTCCCCGAGGTCGGCTTCTCCCAGTTTTTCCATTCGTCTGTAAAGAATTCGTGTTAGTATTTTGCAACCATGACTTATTAAACTGATAGTTCTGTAATTTTCACGCCTGTCAACACCTGCTTTCTTTGGAATTGGAATTATTCTTCTTGAAGTCTGAGAGTATTTTGCCTATCTCATACATCTTGCTCACCAGATGGAAGAGTTTTGTCATGGATGGCTCTCCCAAGGCTGTCAGAATTTCTAATGGAATGTTACTACCAGAGTCTTGTTTCGACTTAGGTCTTTCAGTGCCCTCTCAAATTCCTCACGTAGTATTGTATCTCCCATTTTTTCTTCATCTACGTCCTCTTCCATTTCCATAATACTACTCTCAAGTACATCGCCCTTGTGTAGATTCTCTATATACTTCTTCCACCTTTCTGTTTTCCCTTCTTTGCTGAAGATGGGTTTTCCATGTGAGCTCATACGTCTCTTTAATTTTCCTCTAGGCAGTATCTATCTTACATCTATCGTACATGCTTCTACATCCTTACATTTGTCATCTAGCTATTTTGCACTTCACGTCGACGTCATTTTTGAGATGTTTGTATTCCTTTTCGCCTTCTTCATTTACTGCATTTTTTATATTTTCTCCTTTCATCAGTTAAATTCAATATCTATTCTGTTACCCAAGCATTAGTACTAGCCCTCGTCTTTTTACCTACTTGATCCTTTGCTGCCTTCACTATTTCATATCTCAACGACACCCATTCTTCTTCTACTGTATTTCTTTCCCCTGATCTCGTCAATTGTTCCCTAATACTCTCTCTGAAACTCTCTACAACCTCTGATTCTTTCAATTTATCCAAGTCCCATCTCCGTAAATTCCTACCTTTTTGCAGTTTCTTCAGTTTTAATCTACTGTTCATAACCAGTAAATTGTGGTCAGAGTCCACATCGGCCCCTGGAAATTTCTTTAAAATCTGGTTTCTAAATCTCGGTCTTACCATTATATAATCTATCTGAAACCTTCCAGTGTCTCCAGGCCTTTTCCATGCCATGTATATAACCTTCTTGCATGATTCTTGAACCAAGTGTTAGCTATGATTAAGTTATGCTCCGTGAAAAATTCTACCAGGCAGCTTCCACTTTCATTCCTTACTCCCAGTCCATATTCCCCTACAACTTTTCCTTCTCTTCCTTTTCCTACAGTCGCATTCCAGTCGCCCATGACTACTACTTTTTCGTCTCCATTAACTATCTGATTAATTTCTTTTATCGCATCATACATTTCATCAATCTCTTCCTCATCTGCGGAGCTATTTGGCATATAAACTTGAACTACAGTGGAAGACGCGGGCTTCGTGTCTATCTTGGCTACAATAATGCGTTCACTATGCTGTTTGTAGTAGCTTGCCCATGCTCCTACTTTTTATTCATTATTAAACCTACTCCTGCAGTACCCCTATTTGATTTTGTATTTATAACCCTGTGTTCACCTGACCAGAAGTCTTGCTCCTCCTGCCACCGAACTTCACTAATTCCCAATATATTTAACTTTAACCTATCCATTTCCCTTTTTAAATTTTCTAACCTACCTGCCCTCTTAAGGGATCTGACATTCCACGCTCCGAGCCGTAGAATGTCAGTTTTGTTTCTCCTGACAACGACGTCCACCTAAGTAGTCCCCGCCCGGAGATCCGAATGGGGGACTATTTTACCTCCGGAATATTTTACCCAAGAGGACGCCATCAGCATTTAAGCATACAGTAAAGCCACATGCCCTCGGGAAAAATGACGGCTATAGTTTCCCCTTGCTTTCAGCCGTTCGCAGTACAAGCCCAGCAAGGCCGTTTTGATTGATGTTACAGGGCCAGGTCAGTCAATCATCCAGACTGTTGCCCCTGCAACTACTGAAAAGGCTGCTGCTCCTCATCAGGAACCACACGTTGGTCTGGCCTCTCAACAGATACCCCTCCGTTGTGGTTGCACCTACGGTACGGCTATCTGTATCACTGAGGCACGCAAGCCTCCCCACCAACGGCAAGGTCCAAGGTTCATGGGAAGGATAATAATGATATGAAACTGAAATATCGGTGTCAGTAGCTGCACTGGCCAGTATATACTGTAACTTCTATGACAAGCTCTTTGGCTCTTCATCTTTTTGCGAAGGACACCTCATTCAGCGAAAATGTTGTGTTTTTTTCTTCTATAACTTAAGTCGGATTGAATTAAATTTGTCGGGAATCCCTTACCCAAAGATGGAGGATGTGTCAAGCACGACTATATCTGGGCAGCATGTTTGTTCAACCTGGCGTACGAAAAAGATGTTAGAATTCAACTTTGAATCAAAAATGACTCCGAGTGAGAGTGAGGCTTTCGTATCATCCAAAAGCTTCTTTCTAAGTTAGCAGACAGAAAATAGGACCCACAAAATCTGTTCGTCGTAGCCAATATGCTGGAAAAGATCAAGAATTTAGACTGTTTAATAAGTCTCAAGATACCAATGTGATGGGAGACAACCGCGGGTCTCTCTGCCGAGAGAGGCAAGCAATCCACTAGAGAAAAATCTGTATTAGATGTTGTAAGAAGAACAGAGAAAAGAAGTACAAACAAAGGAAACACACACACACCAAAAAAATTTTGCATCACGTTGGTTCCGAGAGTTCCGGAACCTGTACAGAAAATTGGAATAGAGATCAACATAAACATCTTTTCCGCCCTTTTTATTGTTAGTGAAAGCCACACATTGCATGTTGTGCCACCATACGTCGAGACTTAAAAAGTGGTGGTCCAGACTGCTGTACACACCGGTACCTTTAATACCCAGAACCACGTCCTCTTGCACTGATGCATGCCTGTATTCGTCGTGGCATACTATCCACACGTTCATTAAGTCACTGTTGGTCCAGATTGTCCCACTCCTCAATGGCGATTCGACGTAGCTCCCTCAGAGTGGTTGGTGGATCGCGTCGTCCATAAGTAGCCCTTTTCAGTCTGTGCCAGGCATGTTCGATAGAGTTTATGCCTGGAGAACATGCTGGCCACTATAGTCGAACGATGTCGTTATCCTGAAGTAAGTCATTCACAAGATGTGTACGATGGGGGCACGAATTGTCGTCCACGAAGACGAATGCGTCGCCAATATGCTGCCGATATGGTTGCACTATGAGTCGGAGGATGGCTTCCAAGTATCGTACAGCAGTTACAGCGCCTTCCATGACGACCAGCGGCGTATGTCGGCCCCACATAATGCCACCTCAAAACAGCAGGGAACCTCCACCTTGCTGCACTCGCTGGACAGAGTGTCTAAGGCTTTCAGCATGACCAGGTTGCCTCCAAACACGTCTCCGACGATTGTCTGGTTGAAAGCATATGCGACACTCATCGGTGAAGAGAACGTGATGCCAATCCTGAGCGGTCCATTCCGCATGTTTTTGGGCGTCTTGGTGTCGTGGTTGCAAAGATGGATCTCGCCGTGGACGTCGGGAGTGAAGTTGAGTATCATACAGCCTACTGCGCACAGTTTGAGTCGTATCACGACGTCCTGTGGCTGCACGAAAAGCTTTATTCAGCATGGTGGCGTTGCTGTCAGGGTTCCTCCAAGCCATAATCATTAAGTAGTGGTCATCCACTGCAGCAGTAGCCCTTGGGCGACCTGAGCGAGACATGTTATCGACAGTTCCTGGCTCTCTGTATCTCCTCCATGTCCGAACAACATCGCTTTGGTTCACTCTGAGACGCCTGGACACTTCCCTTGTTGAGAGCCCTTCCTGGCACGAAGTAACAATGTGGACGCGATCGAACTGCGGTATGGTTGAACTACAGACAACACGAGCTGTGTACCTCCTTCCTTGTGGAATGACTGCAACTGACCGGATGTCAGACTCCCTCCGTCTAATAGACACTGCTCATGCATGGTTGTTTACTTCTCTGGGCGGGTTTAGTGACGTCTCTGAACAGTTAAAGGGACTGTGTCTGTGATACAATATCAACAGTCGACGTCTGTCTTCAGCAGTTCTGGGAACCGGGGTGATGCAAAACTTTTTTTTCATGTGTGTAATTTCTGTGTAATAAAGAGGTGCTTCGAAATTCAAACTTCATGAAAGCTTCGTTCATTTTGAAATTAAATTACTTCCTACCCACTTACCTGTATTTGATTAATGTTTTAGCTTATAAAGAAATCACCTGCCTCTGTGGCCGAGGTAGCTCAGCGTGTTCGGTCAGAGGGTTAGCTGCCCACTGTAACATAAAACTGAGCGAATGAATCAACGACGAACTTGAATGGATGTCATGGGACGTCCGCCTCAAACAAATCCAACCATCAATAAAAAAACAAAATCAGATTTAAAAAAACGGTCGGTAACGCGCGTCTGTGGTAGCGCTCGACTCGGTGGCAAGCTGGTTCGGTTGGAAAATTTTCGTTTTCTGCATTCATCCGGTGAAGGGAAGGCAGGCAGTGGCGTAAAGAGTAAAGCAGCGGCAAATCACCTCAACTAGTATCTTGCCGAGAGCGGCTATGCGGGATTTCTGCTTATGCTCCCTTGCGTTCATTTGATGAGTATGGGAGCACTTTGACTTCTGATACGTTATGCAAGAAAACTGCGGTCAAATATGGTTTTAGTGCTCAAGAGACGATGAGATTAAGCTATTAGCTAATAAAACGTAAACAAAACATAATTGTCTTTAGTCTACGAAATTAATGCCTCGTATAATAAACTGAAGTTACTGGTGCAGACTAATTCAGACCATCTATACCGTTATAATTGTGTTATGCTAAAATCTCTGTAATGATAAACATTTGTAACCGACAGAAGTGTCGAATTTTCCCTCTATTTTCAAGTCAAATCGAGACACCAAACTTGATGTACAACTTATGTCCTGGCTCTTAAATATGAAAGTGCGGCATCCACTTACATTTTTGTAAGGCAGCGTCCTACAGTTAGTAAATATTTAAAGAGAGCCATTTAAAAATATAGCTCCAAAAGCTGCTAACAGAACAACACTTGTTACCGGGTTCGATCGAACTAATCATCAACAGGAAACGCAAAATTGCTATAGCAGCTGATATAGCATCATTTCTACCATATCGTTAATAATAAAAAAGAAATTATAAAAGTCATGCTGCAGCATTATCAAGGAGAAAACATGCCCATAGTCGTGTAACTCAACAACCTTCGTTTTTTTCATCTCTATCTTCGCTGACCCGTGGTCTAGGGGTAGCGTCTTTGATTTATAATCAAAACGTCTTCGGTCCCGGGTTCGATCCCCGCCACTGCCTAAATTTTGATAAATAATCAGCATTGGCGGCCGAAGACTTCCGGCATAAGAAGTCAGCCTCATTCTGCCATAGAGGGCGGAGGAGCGGATAGAGGTTCAGGGCACTCTCTTGTCCTAGGGGTGGGAAATTGGCCCTAAAGGCAGAAGGATCAGCAATGATCAACGACATGAGGATGCAGAACGCAATGGAAACCACTGCATTAAAGACACGTAACGTGTATCCACAGGACATGTGGCCTGTAATTGAAGAAGTGTCATGATGATCTCTCCATTGGCAAAAGATTCCGGAATAGTCCCCCATTCGGATCTTCGGAAGGGGACTGCCAAGGGGGAGGTTACCATGAGAAAAAGATTGAATAATCTACGAAAGGATGACGTTCTACGAGTCGGGCCGTGGAATGTCAGAAGCTTGAACGTGGTAGGGAAACTAGAAAATCTGAAAAGGGAAATGTAACGGCTCAATCTAGATATAGTAGGGGTCAGTGAAATGAAGTGGAAGGAAGACAAGGATTTCTGGTCAGATGAGTATCGGGTAATATCAACAGCAGCAGAAAATGGTATAACAGGTGTAGGATTCGTTATGAATAGGAAGGTAGGGCAGAGGGTGTGTTACTGTGAACAGTTCAGTGACCGGGTTGTTCTAATCAGAATCGACAGCAGACCAACACCGACAACGATAGTTCAGGTATACATGCCGACGTCGCAAGCTGAAGATGAACAGATAGAGAAAGTGTATGAGGATATTGAAAGGGTAATGCAGTATATAAAGGGGGACGAGAATCTAATAGTCATGGGCGACTGGAATGCAGTTGTAGGGGAAGGAGTAGAAGAAAAGGTTACAGGAGAATATGGGCTTGGGACAAGGAATGAAAGAGGAGAAAGACTAATTGAGTTCTGTAACAAGTTTCAGCTAGTAATAGCGAATACCCTGTTCAAGAATCACAAGAGGAGGAGGTATACTTGGAAAAGGCCGGGAGATACGGGAAGATTTCAATTAGATTACATCATGGTCAGACAGAGATTCCGAAATCAGATACTGGATTGTAAGGTGTACCCAGGAGCAGATATAGACTCAGATCACAATATAGTAGTGATGAAGAGTAGGCTGAAGTTCAAGACATTAGTCAGGAAGAATCAATACGCAAAGAAGTGGGATACGGAAGTACTAAGGAATGACGAGATACGTTTGAAGTTCTCTAACGCTATAGATACAGCAATAAGGAATAGCGCAGTAGGCAGTACAGTTGAAGAGCACTGGACATCTCTAGAAAGGGCCATCACAGAAGTTGGGAAGGAACACTTAGGTACCAAGAAGGTAGCTGCGAAGAAACCATGGGTAACAGAAGAAATACTTCTGTTGATTGATGAAAGGAGGAAGTACAAACATGTTTCGGGAAAGTCAGGAATACAGAAATACAAGTCGCTGGGGAATGAAATAAATAGGACGTGCAGGGAAGCTAAGACGAATGGCTGTAGGAAAAATGTGAAGACATCGAAAAAGATATGATTGTCGGAAGGACAGACTCAGCATACAGGAAAGTCAAAACAACCTTTGGTGACATTAAAAGCAACGGTGGTAACATTAAGAGTGCAACGGGAATTCCACTGTTAAATGCAGAGGAGTGAGCAGATAGGTGGAAAGAATAAATTGAAAGCCTCTATGAGGGTGAAGATTTGTCTGATGTGATAGAAGAAGAAACAGGAGTCGATTTAGAAGAGATAGGGGATCCAGTATTAGAATCGGAATTTAAAAGCACTTATGGTCAAATAAGGCAGAAGGGATAGATGACATTCCATCAGAATTTCTAAAATCATTGGGGGAAGTGGCAACAAAACGACTATTCTCGTTGGTGTGTAGAATATATGAGTCTGGCGATATACCACCTGACTTTCGGAAAAGCATCATGCACACAATTCCGAAGATGGCAAGAGCCGACAAGTGCGAGAATTATCGCACAATCAGCTGAACAGCTCATGCATCGAAGCTGCTTACAAGAATAATATACAGAAGAATGGAAAAGAAAATTGAGAATGCGCTAGGTGACGATCAGTTTGGCTTTAGGAAAAGTAAAGGGACGAGAGAGCCAATTCTGACGTTACGGCTAATAATGGAAGCAAGGCTAAAGAAAAATCAAGACACTTTCATAGGATTTGTCGACCTGGAAAAAGCGTTCGACAATATAAAATGGTGCAAGCTGTTCGAGATTCTGAAAAAAGTAGGGGTAAGCTACAGGGAGAGACGGGTCATATACAATATGTACAACAACCAAGAGGGAATAATAAGAGTGGACGATCAAGAACGAAGTGCTCGTATAAAGAAGAGTGTAAGACAAGGCTGTAGCCTTTCGCCCCTACTCTTCAATCTGTACATCGAGGAAGCAATGATGGAAATAAAAGAAAGGTTCGGGAGTGGAATTAAATTACAAGGTGAAAGGATATCAATGATACGATTCGCTGATGACATTGCCATCCCGAGTGAAAGTGAAGAAGAATTAAATGATCTGCTGAACGGAATGAACAGTCTAATGAGTACACAGTATGGTTTGAGAGTAAATCGGAGAAAGACGAAGGTAATGAGAAGTAGTAGAAATGAGAGCAGCGAGAAACTTAACATCAGGATTGATGGTCACGAAGTCAATGAAGTTAAGGAATTCTGCTACCTAGGCAGTAAAATAACCAATGACGGACGGAGCAAGGAGGACATCAAAAGCAGACTCGCTATGGCAAAAAAGGCATTTCTGGCCAAGAGAAGTCTACTAATATCAAATACCGGCCTTAATTTGAGGAAGAAATTTCTGAGGATGTACGTGTGGAGTACAGCATTGTATGGTAGTGAAACATGGACTGTGGGAAAACCGGAACAGAAGAGAATCGATGCATTTGAGATGTGGTGCTATAGACGAATGTTGAAAATTAGGTGAACTGATAAGGTAAGGAATGAGGAGGTTCTACGAAGAATCGGAGAGGAAAGGAATATGTGGAAAACACTGATAAGGAGAAGGGACAGGATGATAGGACATCTGCTAAGACATGAGGGAATGACTTCCATGGTACTAGGGGGAGCTGTAGAGGGCAAAAACTGTAGAGGAAGACAGAGATTGGAATACGTCAAGCAAATAATTGAGGACATAGGTTGCAAGGGCTACTCTGAGATGAAGAGGTTAGCACAGGAAAGGAATTCGTGGCGGGCCGCATCAAACCAGTCAGTAGACTGATGACCAAAAAAAAAATCTTTGCTGCTGTTGTGGAGAGCACCCTGGAGCAGCTAACATAGAAATAGCCAGTGTCATAAGACTGCCCAGTTACGCAATCACATTTTAACCTTGACGACACCTACGCAGAACGGTGTTTCTACTTTTATTTTTATTACTGACGCCACAGCAGAAGTGATGCCATACAAGCTGTTATAACAGTTTTATGTTGCCTATGGTGATTAGTTCGGTCGAAACGGGTAACGTATAATGGTTTGTTTTATTAGCAGCTCTTTGTGTTCCATAAAAATGACTGTGTTTGAATGCCGTATTCACGGTCACCTCGGCGACAGAATGAGACAGCAAGGACAGGCGCAGTCGCAACGACGTTTTGATGCGAGTTCCACTTTCCACAAAGCACAAATGGAGATGACGAGTACGACAGTCAAGCGTTGCATTAAAATTTTCAGTTTGCAATAAAGTTTATACAGCCGAAAGCCTCGTCTTTTCGTTGCCTTTAGAGGATCAGTCTGTAGTGAATAAGTGAAGAAGTTCCATAAACGGCATGCAGCCTCCAGCTTTGTATTGGCGACCTGTAACTTACCTCGCTCTGACAACTTCGGCATAGTTAATTTATACCCCTTACGACGAGTATTCAGGTGCCATTTATGAATGCATCTCGTTAACCTCGGCACAGTTGTTTAGGGAAAAAAAGGGAAGGAACCAAAATACATACACCATTACAGATGCAGCTAAGTAAAAGCAGAAGTCGTATTTCTTTAGCACATTTAATGGTAAGCATAACATTGAAATATTTTCACTGCAGTGCTGCGGTCGTGACTCTGTGCATGTACAATGAATTTTATAGTTCATAGGCACTGCGTGTGGGGCCAGGGAAAATAAAGGCATTCTTTTCTTCCACCATGAGTCGGTAAAATGTTCACCACGGAGAACGTTCCAACCCACGTTTTCGGAATATAAAACTCAGCAGACAAACACATGCGTATCGAGAGATTTGTAATCAAAGCAAACTGATTAGAAAATTTAACGGGGAGAGTCGGAACATGAAAGACACGAGACTATGGTTACGGTACGATTTTTTGGAACGAGCAATTGCAAATGAAAATTTTCAAAGGCAGACGGGCCAGAATTATGCAGCTTTCTTATAAATTTACATATTCGCACAACCTCTGGGCTCTGTTATACAGGGTGTTTCAGAAGTGATGGTGAATATTCAGGGATATGACAGGAACGATCATTCGAAACAAAAACGTCGGGTAAATATGGGCTCAAACGCATACCTTAGGAGCTAAGAGCAGTTCTTGATCTTCGATACTGTGAAAAAAATCTCTTCTACTGTACGCTCTTTGCTTTACATATTTTGGGAAACGATAGTATGAACCAAAACAAGAAAAAGTGTTCAGTAAAGACATTCTCTAAAATGCATACCTTACAAGTTGTAAGGTTTAGGTTAAGTAGTGTGTAAGCTTAGGGACTGATGACCTTAGCAGTTAAGTCCCATAAGATTTCACACACATTTGAACATTTTAACGATCATTGCTGTCATATCCCTGAATACTGACCATCAGTTCTGGAATACCCTGTATAGTGACAGATTACTGAGCATCAGTGAAAAATATCTAAAGCCAAAGAACTTTCAGTTAAACAATAGAAAAAAGCCGCCTTTTATATCTCTGAAGAACTAGTGTGAATCCGTTTATACAGTAGCGCGCGCTAAGATTTATGTATTCTGTTATAATACCAATAACGTGGTCTCTATGTGAGAAGTTTGAATAAGTGAATTGGCACCAATGCTTTGTACTTGTGAGACCTTAGTTTCTCCTTGTGTATACAATATTCAAACAACTTACGAGAATCCAGCCTGTTGACGTTGTCGACAACCGCGTTATTTCGACGGGAGCACGCCCTGCCATTTTCAAGGCAAAACTGCAGCAAGTGAAGCGCTGTGCAAGCGTATTTAAAACCTCCGTTTTCAGAGAAACCCTGGAAAGATAAAAGGCCGCGCGGGATTAGCCGAGCGGTCTAAAGACGCTGCAGTCATGGACTGTGCGGCTGGTCCCGGCGGAGGTTCGAGCCCTCCCTCGGACATGGGTGTGTGTGTTTGTCCTTAGGATAATTTAGGTTAAGTAGGGTGTAAGCTTAGGGACTGATGACCTTAGCAGTTAAGTCCCATAAGATTTCACACACATTTGAACTTTTTTGAAAGATAAAACACACACATTATATATATATATATATATGTAGAGAGAGAGACAGAGTAAACACTAGCGCCATCACAAACCAAAGATGACCGATATCAAAAGTTATCGATAATGAAATTAGTGATTAACGGGTGAGGCAGCATAAACTCTGTCCCTCTATTTTTTGACAAGGGAGGGAGCAGCATTCCACGCAGAATTTAAACAAAAACCATCTCCATTTATAAGGTTACCTGCTAATTTCATTTCAAGTGCTTCGTTAACAACACTATCCCAATGGGAGCGCATGCCAGAATCTCCGTGCCAAGACGGTGTGCCACAATGGCTGATTTTCTTGGCTGTTGTACGCGTGGATTGCGCTTATGCTCAATACACCGGTCTTCCATAGTCCTGATAGTCTGATCAATATATGACATGCCACAACTGTTAGGAATATGGTTGTTACTCGCCTTACGCAAACCAAGATCATCCTTTGCGGAACCTAAAAGGACCCTGATCCTAGGCTGTAGTCGAGAGACACAATTCACATTTCCGCAAAATACGGCCAATCCTGTTCGAAATGTTTCCTACATAAGCCAAAAAGGCCGTAGACGTTGGTGCTACCTCGGTATTATCATCACTCAATTTGTCTCCCACTATAACCGTTCTGACGAAAGGTAACTTCGAGATGGGCTAACTCAGCTGACATACTCTCAGGGGCCGAGATCACACAGGCACTATGAACCAAGATACGATTTACCCCTTCACATTGAGCCGGATGGTGACAACCATGAGCCTGCAGGCACTAGTCAGAGTCAGTAGGCTTTGTACAAAAAGCGTGTTCCAATGTACCATCCACCTTCCTCCTGACCAGCACATCAAGGAAGGGAAAATAGCGATTCTTTCCCACTTCCATCGTGAAACAAATATTTGGTTAGATTGAATTCAGATGTTCTAAAAAGTCGTTCAAAATTTCACTGCCATGAGAGCAAACAGAAAAAGTATCGTCTACATATTTCAAAATACAAGAAGGTTTCAAGGCCACCGCCTCCAAGGCACGCTCCTCGAAATCTTCCATCAACAGATTGGCAAAAATAGGTGACAACGGGCTTCCCATCGCAACTCCATCTATCTGCTCGTAGTTCTAGTGATTAAATAAAAAGTAACCGGAAGTCAACGCACGTAGAAATAGGTTCGTTAAATCAGTGCCAAACCTGAAGTCAATCAGCCACAGCGAATCAGCCAGAGGAATATGGGTGAACAGAGACACCATAACAAAACTTACTAGAATGTCAGGTTCATTCAAACAGATTCCTTCTAATCGATGTAACAAATCAGTCGAGTTCTTAATGTGTTGCTCACGCCGACCTACTATAGGGCTCAACAGAGTAGCAAGATGTTTTGCAACACGATATGTCGGAGGACCAACGTTACAATCCGACGAAGAAGAACCCTCTCCTTGTGGGTCTTTTGGAGGCCATGTAACCTATGTGGAACAGTACAACAAGAACTGAGACACTTGATAATCTCCTGGATAAGGAACTTCCTGTCAACACTTTTTGTGGGGTCAGAACCGATAACGCGATACGCTGAATCGGGCAGTAAACAGGCATGTTTTGAACGTAATCCTGCTTGTCCAAAACAACGGAAGGATTGTCCTTGTTCACAAATAAAATAGCAATATCGGGATCAACTCTAAGTGAACATAGAACAAAACTCTCAGCCGTAGTGATATTACTCTTGTGTGGGCGTGTCCCTGTCAACACACGGCGTACCTCCCTCCTAGGCTCCTCTGCGACATCACAAGGTAGTTTAAAACAGCCTGTTTGACAGAACTAATAAAATCAATCACGGGCAAACGCTTGGGAGTTGGTACAAACTTTAAACCTTTCCCTACCACGGATAAATCTGCGTCGTCAAAAGCTTTCTTCCTGAAATTTCTCTGAGAACGTCAAGATATAGTATTAGACAACGAGCCACAGAGACGTTCAAACTTTGCCAAATGCCGGGCAGTTACACAGTAAAATTCTCAGTCAGATTGCGACCATGAAGCACCGTCCAGCCAATCCCAAGAAAAATCCGAAAATTTTGAAGCTATCATTAAATGAAGTCGAAACAATTCCTTGGAAACAAAACCCATCTGTCAGCTACTGTAATGGGTCCTTTCACGAACAAGAGCTAGACTAGTGCGTTGTTTGTTCCGACTGGCGGCGGGAGAATTAATATGATGCACACCTTTGGTAAACGTTAGAACAATATTTCGATCACGACGGCTCAGCAATAGCGACAATGCACATTGCAATCTTACTCTACTGCTGCGAAGTTTATCCAAACTCCGCAAGTAACAATGCATTTCCTCCCCATAGTGGTAAACGATGTGAGACTTTACTTTCTCCCAGCGTTATAGATTTGAAATAACTTACGGAAATGCACCTGTGTGACGTCATCGACAACCGCCGATATTTTCACCAGAGCACACCCTGCCGGTTTCAAGAAAAGACTGCAGCAAGTAAGCACTGTGCAAGCGAATTTTAAACCTCGGTTTTCAGAGAAACTCCAGAAATTTAATACACACACACAGTAAACAGTAGTGCCATCACAAACCAAAGAGCCGGCCGTTGTAGCCGAGCGGTTCTAGGCGCTTCAGTCTGGAACCGTACGACTGCTACGGCCGCAGGTTCGAATCCTGCCTCGGGCATGGATGTGTGTGATGTCCTTAGGTTAGTTAGGTTTAAGTAGTTCTAAGTTCTAGGGGACTGATGACCTCATATGTTAAGTCCCATAGTGCTCAGAGCCATTTGAACCATTTGAACAAACCAAAGATGACCGATGTCAAAATTTATCGATAGTGCAATTAATAATCAATTAATTGAGCAAGTAGCATTAAAAAAGAGATGGTGATTTCTGTGTAAATCCTGCATGAAAACAGAGGGACAGAGTTCATGCTACCTCACCCGTTGACTACGAATTTCATACTGATAATTTTTGACGTTGGTCGTCTTTGGTTTGTGATAGTGCTAGTGTTGTGTGTGTGTGTGAGTGTGTGTGTGTGTGTGTGTGTGTGTGTGAGTGTCATCTTTCCGGAGTACCTCTGAAAAAGGAGGTCTTAAATTCGCTTGTACTGCGTTTACTTGCTGCAGTTTTCCCTTGAGAATGGCAATGTGTGCTTCAGTCGAGATATCGGCGGTTATCGACGACATCACTCACATGGATTTCCGTAAGTTATTTGCTTTGCATTTGTCTATTCTTCTGAAGTAATATGCTGCTGGAATGTATGACAACAGCCGGCCGGTGTGGCCGTGCGGTTAAAGGCGCTTCAGTCTGGAACCGCGTGACCGCTACGGTCGCAGGTTCGAATCCTGCCTCGGGCATGGATGTGTGTGATGTCCTTAGCTTAGTTAGGTTTAATTAGTTCTAAGTTCTAGGCGACTGATGACCTCAGAAGTTAAGTCGCATAGTGCTCAGAGCCATTTTTTTGCATGACAACATCAAAGAAAGTGGATGGCATGTTTAGTTTTCAATGTTAACTTTACTCTCCAAACATTTTCACTGCACCGCTGCTGTGGTCATACCACCGTAGCTCTTACTACTACAATTCCGTCATAATTCAAATCTCCCAACACGCTTTTTTCATATCTTCGAAATTCATCCACAGCCTTCGAAACCCAAGCACCGTTAATACATCAAACTATCCTGTAGTACCAATTTTTTTTCGAAATTTTCGCTGTGGTGCTATAAATAAATTCAGCAGAAACTGAAATGGAAGAGTGGGAAACAAGAACCTTCGTCTACATATGTTTAGGAGAACTGACGGAGACTTTTAACATCTTTAAGAACATAAAACACCATAAATGTAATTGAATCTTAGGCGATTGCATTTACACTTATGTGATACAGCAAACTTTGATGAAGGGCACTCTGTGTTGATTTTAGTAAGCGTAGTAATTTCAAAGGAAGCAGTCTATCAGAAGTAATGTCAAAGAAATCAACCTAGCAGAAGTAGTGTATAAAGCGCATACTGGAATTCTCAGTAACAGACGAAAAAATAATATAGTAGAGTCTGTCAGGTTAAAAAATAAGAGCAATTAGGAGTAGCATGTCAAGAATGAACGCTTTTTTGTAAATAGTAAGGTTTGAAAAACAGCAGAACTATTCTTATGACTTGTTCTTTCAAATCTGTGGGGGACAAGGCTATGAAAATATATGAACCAGAGTTGCTTAGAGAGCACCTTGTGTAGTTCACTAGCGCTGTGATGGTCTCGTCCTTTTCATAATAGGGGCTTTAAGTCACTCACTATAACTCAACACTGAGATAGAGGAGCCATCAAATTTCAAGCTCTTTTACGGATGTTACGAACCGCATAGGAAAGGTCATAGAGGAACGAAATACCACTGATAAACACGAATCCACAACGAGAGAGATGGAACATCTGAGGGACCAGGATGCTCAACAAATACTGCAAAAACAGGAATGCACAAAAACATGGAGTAGTTGTGGGCAGACAAGAAACGGATAAACCTGCTGCAGTGATAACGCTTTTTAGCAGAAAGCCACACTTGACCATTTGCTAAAAGCCAGGTCCTGGGATCCCTGATCCGACACATCAATATAACACAGAGAAAAGTGGTGGAGATTGCTAAACGTACCATAATTTTTGTGAAAAAAATTTTATTTTATTCGGTTTCCAAGTTGTACAGATGAACCAGTCACGGACAATAGCAGTAGTGACAAAACGACAATAGCCAAATGACGCTCGAGTTTAAGAGATAAGTATCTTCCACTGATGCAGGCAGAGTCGATACATATGCAGTAGTGAAATACGGTGTGGACTGGTCGAACATCAAAGCCACGATCCTACTGACAGGCATTGACGAAACGTTGGTATTTTTAAGAGAGTTGTGAGACTAGGGAATAACACACTGAAAATTTGAAAAATTTTAATGTTAACAACGATTTATCACAAATACACTCCTGGCAATGGAAAAAAGAACACATTGACACCGGTGTGTCAGACCCACCATACTTGCTCCGGACACTGCGAGAGGGCTGTACAAGCAATGATCACACGCACGGCACAGCGGACACACCAGGAACCGCGGTGTTGGCCGTCGAATGGCGCTAGCTGCGCAGCATTTGTGCACCGCCGCCGTCAGTGTCAGCCAGTTTGCCGTGGCATACGGAGCTCCATCGCAGTCTTTAACACTGGTAGCATGCCGCGACAGCGTGGACGTGAACCGTATGTGCAGTTGACGGACTTTGAGCGAGGGCGTATAGTGGGCATGCGGGAGGCCGGGTGGACGTACCGCCGAATTGCTCAACACGTGGGGCGTGAGGTCTCCACAGTACATCGATGTTGTCGCCAGTGGTCGGCGGAAGGTGCACGTGCCCGTCGACCTGGGACCGGACCGCAGCGACGCACGGATGCACGCCAAGACCGTAGGATCCTACGCAGTGCCGTAGGGGACCGCACCGCCACTTCCCAGCAAATTAGGGACACTGTTGCTCCTGGGGTATCGGCGAGGACCATTCGCAACCGTCTCCATGAAGCTGGGCTACGGTCCCGCACACCGTTAGGCCGTCTTCCGCTCACGCCCCAACATCGTGCAGCCCGCCTCCAGTGGTGTCGCGACAGGCGTGAATGGAGGGACGGATGGAGACGTGTCGTCTTCTGCGAGAGACTGGATGAAGCGTCGTCTCACGCGGTCTGCACGTCCAGCACGAACGCTGGTCCAACTGAGGCGCCAGGTGGAAATGGCATGGCAAGCCGTTCCACAGGACTACATCCAGCATCTCTACTATCGTCTCCATGGAAGAATAGCAGCCTGCATTGCTGCGAAAGGTGGATGTACACTGTACTAGTGCCGACATTGTGCATGCTCTGTTGCCTGTGTCTATGTGCCTGTGGTTCTGTCAGTGTGATCATGTGATGCATCTGACCCCAGGAATGTGTCTTTAAAGTTTCCCCTTCCTGGGACAATGAATTGACGGTGTTCTTATTTCAATTTCCAGGAGTGTATAATAACATTATCAATAACTGAGTGACGGAGCTGAAACAAATAATATAAATTACACGATTTGTTAACTAAAAATAAAAAATGTTTTGTATTTCCTGAACGGCACTGACGCAGAAAACTCCTTACCAGTTGCTTGGATTTCCTGCTTTCGGCGGGCAGCAGCCTTAGCCATTAAGCATCTGGGTACGCCAAGACAACTTCCATTGTCATTCATGTTTCCTCCTACTATTTTCGAACAACTGGAGGTTTTGCATTCCTGATTGGGACAACCAGAGGAACCATAACCATAGAGAACCACCAGTAACAACGGAAGGTTGAGTCAGGCCTGGAAGCGTGTTCACAGAGCTTAATGTTTACGGCACCTGCTCGAGGAAAGCAGGAATTCCTGGTTCGCGTCCTGTTCTAGCACGCACTTTTTTTCCCCCAACATACTCATTACATCGGAGTTCAGCATTTCCGAGCGTAGGTTCAATGACATCATTTCAAGGCATCGCATTTTCACTGAGTTCATCCCCATTACCTTCATTCATTTAAGGTCGGTTACATGAATTTACAGAAAATTGACTAAAGTGGTTCATGGCGAACATGAGAATAAATGAAGTACATTAGAGAAATTTAGCTGAAAATACCTGAAAAAAGGACGTAGAAACTCCATATTTGAAAGAAGCGCTAATAATGCAATAATTTAAAGAGTCACGGTGGATGAGAGTAGGAGTTGATAGTGTAAAGGCTGAACCAATGACAACAGTATTTGACTTGCTGAAAGAGTAGTCCGTTGTTTCCAGGACAGTGCTGGGATAGAAAACATTGTAGCCATCTCAGGACGACGTCGACGGGCCCCGAAATTAAATTAATTTCATCGAGGCTGTGTTGTAGTCTTGTAGTACGCAGAATGGTTTTTCTCAGTAACTGCCCTACCCGTTGAATGTGAGGTACCACATGTGTGTGAATGTTGGTACTGGTGACTCAAATAACGCATACACGGTGGTCATCTTCGTTGTGGACGAGTGCGGAGCCCAGATTCACGCCTGGATGGACATATCAGACTAATTACAGTCTACGACCGCATTGCAGTATGGAGATGCTAGTCAGCTGAGACCATCAGCAACCATTTGCACGAAGTTCTTATACGTGCAAGGGCAATGTTCGGCTCGGTTCCTCTCACAGCTCGCCACGCTAGAGACCAGTGACTAGCAACTACACCGGTGTCCAAAATTAAAGCAACAAACCGATATTTCCTCGTCCTGTGGCTAATTAACGATATAATCATACAAACTGTCAACAGATGTCCGTACGTTCGTATTCTGCACGGAAGAAGGTACTCCGATCAACAGACAACCCCGCCAACGATGACGTCATGGCACCTATCAGGTGGGTTAGTATTTGCCAGGTAATCCCACATTCACAATCGCTGCGTACACAGTCACAGACGGCGCAGTATGGCACAGGAAAGACGCGTACTCGACTCTCTGCAGTGATTGATGTGCGTGTGTGTGTGTGTGGGGGGGGAGGTGGGATAGGCAGAATGGAACAAGGAGAGTCGCAAACTGATGTGCTGATGTCACCCGATGGCTTAATGTGTATCGTTCTATTGTTTCTCGGATGTGGCGACAGTTAATAGAGACACAAACTGTATCCCGAAACCAGGGCAGGGCCGACCACTTGTGACATCAGAAAGAGAGGACCGTTATTTGGCTGTAAGGGCACGACGGTGCAGCCTTAGTACTGCACAGCAACTGGCATCTTACCTCGCAGCATCCACTGGAAATATTGTATCGAGGCAGACAGTGTACAGAAGGCTTCGGCAGAGTGGTCTTTATTGTCGGAGACCTGCTGTATGTCTGCCTCTGACGCGTCTTCACAGAAGGGAACCTCTAGAGTGGAGTCGTGAACATGCCACCTGGACAGTGGAACAGTAGGCCAATGTTCTGCCCACAGATGATCCTTGTTTGGTCTGGAGAGTGATTCATGACGGATTGGCATCTGGAGGGAACGTGGAACACTATTTCGGAACCCAAACATTGCGGAATGAGACCGATATCGAGGAGGATGCCTAATGGTGTGGGCAAGGATTATGTTGACCACTCGAACACCTCTTCATGAAATTGCACGGTTGAAGCGGCAAGGTTTAACTGCTGTCAGGTGTTGTGACGAGACCTTGGGACGTCATGTGCGGTTCTTGTGAGGTTTTGCTGGACCTCATAGAACACCGGTGGTCGACGTTTCCTAGGAAACGGAAGATTTTGCAAGCATGGCATGATCTGCTCGCTCTCCCGATTCCCTTGCATAATGGCTGGGATGCACTAGGGAGACGGGTTGCATCACGTCAACATCCACCAACCACTCTCCAAGACTTGCGGCAGGTCTGCAGGAAGAATGGGCATTATTGCCTCAGCATGTCACAGTATGCCCTGTATTCATAAGGGATGTATTTCGCTAGAGGTGATCATACCCCATACTGAGCACATTAACTAGTTGTGGAACGTGTGCGCAAATCCATTAAGTTGGAAAAAACGAACAATATTTTTGTCTACCGTTATGCATTTTATAGTTGTTAACGTTCTGTTCAAATGGTTCAAATGGCTGAGCACTTATGGGACTTTACATCTGAGGTCATCAGTCCCCTAGAACTTAGAACTACTTAAACCTAACTAACCTAAGGACATCACACACGTCCATGCCCGATGCAGGATTCGAACCTGCGACCGTAGCGGTCGCGCGGTTTCAGACTGTAGCGCCTAGCCGGCCGGAGTGGCCGAGCGGTTCTAGGCGCTACAGTCTGGAACCGCGCGACCGCTACGGTCGCAGTTTCGAATCCTGCCTCGGGCATGGATGTGTTTGATGTCCTTAGGTTAGTTAGGTTTAAGTAGTTCTAAGTTCTAGGGGACTGATGACCTTAGAAGTTAAGTCCCATAGTGCTCAGAGCCATTTGAACCTGTTCCATATCCAGCATGGCTGTAGGGTCACATTTATAAGTCGTACAAGTTGCTGAAATTATTATTCAAAAGCATTACTCCGTAGTTTTATTTGATGTGATTATGACTATATGTCGACTATTAACGTCGATGTAATTATTAATTCATTGCCACATGGACGTAAAAATGTAAAGATTCTTACCACAATTGTCAGAATTTGCCGTCGGTTGGCTTAATGCTCGCCTTGTCGTTGGTCTTTATATTTTTTCTAACAACACTTATTTTTCAAGATCACAACAGCACTTTAAAAAATCTGGATCCAAAAAAATTACGTAACTAAATAACCCCGTATTGCACGTTGACGAATCTGTACTGTGACATTTCTCGAAACAATGACTCTAGCTGTAACCGAAATTGCAGATCTGAAGATGGTTCTGGAGGAACCAAAACCGATCATGTGAATACACATTTTTTGCAATCAAGACGGATTATAAATAACACTGGAATAACCTCATTTCACAAAACTGCCTGCAAACGTAACGTCATTTTTGACGTCACATGCAATATCGAGAACTGCAGGAATACTATCGACTTTCGTTAGCGTTCGATGTGGGCCTCTCTCACATGGGTAACAGCTCACTCATGTCGTTAGCGGCAGTAATATATCAACCGGAAGTGCTATTGGTTTGCAGGAGGTCTTCTGAGGTGATAGTCACCCGCAAAATATTTACGAGAAAGAATAATACGAATGTTATTGCTCCCCGTTTCACTCGCAGCAATTCAAGCTGTCCACTTAGGTTGCCGCCTATCCTCACACTCGAAAACCGCCACATATTCGGAAATAAAAAGCGAAATATTTATTTCATCCTTTGTTCCCAAATCAGACGGAAATGCTAAATAACACTGAATATTGCAGAACATACTTGTATTACATTCATAAGAAAGTCCTGGATTGTGTCAACAACACTTTAGATGAGAAATGTCAAATATTAATATGCAGGGGGAAGCAAACCTATATGCTTCGACTTCGTAAACCACGACATTATTCATTACGCTAGAGCTTATTCATGTGACAGCTGTCTCAAGTCTCAGTTATCGTACAATCTCTTGAAGGCTAATATCCTTGATTCGTTATTAACTGACATTTAGTGATAAGAGTGAGGTGTTTGTGATTCGTTTTCAATGCGCCGTGGCCTTGAAACGGCATACTGCAGGTAATAATAAAGAACAGCTAAATATGCCAAAATAAGTATGGCGCCTGCCGCATCGATTTTTTATATTGCATGAGACGTAAAAATGACGTCAAAATTGCAGGACGTAGTGTGAGATAAGTGTTATCCCACAGATTCACAATACAAGGAGTAAATAGCTAAAGTCGATAGCGGAAGGATGGTATAAATCGAGTCACTGATTCAGTAAGTCGCTTTTCCCGCTCAGTTGCTAATAAAACAAATATAATGGAAGTTCATAAGGCGGACCATGTACAGGGCTATTACAAATGATTGAAGCGATTTCATAAATTCACTGTAGCTCCATTCATTGACATATGGTCACGACACACTACAGATACGTAGAAAAACTCATAGAGTTTTGTTCGGCTGAAGCCGCACTTCAGGTTTCTGCTGTCAGAGCGCTCGAGAGCGCAGTGCGACAAAATGGCGACAGGAGCCGAGAAAGCGTATGTCGTGCTTGAAATGCACTCACATCAGTCAGTCATAACAGTGCAACGACACTTCAGGACGAAGTTCAACAAAGATCCACCAACTGCTAACTCCATTCGGCGATGGTATGCGCAGTTTAAAGCTTCTGGATGCCTCTGTAACGGGAAATCAACGGGTCGGCCTGCAGTGAGCGAAGAAACGGTTCAACGCGTGCGTGCAAGTTTCACGCGTAGCCCGCGGAAGTCGACGAATAAAGCAAGCAGCTAGCTAAACGTACCACAGCCGACGGTTTGGAAAATCTTACGGAAAAGGCTAAGCAGAAGCTTTACCGTTTACAATTGCTACAAGCCCTGACACCCGATGACAAGTCAAACACTTTGAATTTTCGGCGCGGTTGCAACAGCTCATGGAAGAGGATGCGTTCAGTGCGAAACTTGTTTTCAGTGATGAAGCAACACTTTTTCTTAATGGTGAAGTGAACAGACACAATGTGCGAATCTGGGTGGTAGAGAATCCTCACGCATTCGTGCAACAAATTCGCAATTCACCAAAGGTTAACATGTTTTGTGCAATCTCACGGTTTTAAGTTTACGGCCCCTTTTTCTTCTGCGAAAAAAACGTTACAGGACACGTGTATCTGGACATGCTGGAAAATTGGCTCATGCCACAACTGGAGACCGACAGCGCCGACTCCATCTTTCAACAGGATGGTGCTCCACCGCACTTCCGTCATAATGTTCGGCATTTCTTAAACAGAAGATTGGAAAACCGATGGATCGGTCGTGGTGGAGATCATGATCAGCAATTCATGCCATGGCCTCCACTCTCTCCCGACTTAACCCCATGCGATTTCTTTCTGTGGGGTTATGTGAAAGATTCAGTGTTTAAACCTCCTCTACCAAGAAACGTGCCAGAACTGCGAGCTCGCATCAACGATGCTTTCGAACTCATTGATGGGGACATGCTGCGCCGAGTGTGGGAGGAACTTCATTATCGGCTTGATGTCTGCCAAATCACTAAAGGGGCACATATCGAACATTTGTGAATGCCAAAAAAAACTTTTTGAGTTTTTGTATGTGTGTGTAAAGCATTGTGAAAATATCTCAGATAATAAAGTTATTGTGGGGCTGTGAAATCGCTTCAATCATTTGTAATAACCCTGTATAATTCGGAAATCTGGTCGAAGCGTACAAATATTTCAGTCCCAACGCATTCAGTACACTACGCTAATTTTTGTATAAAGTGGAACGTGGCTAAGGTGGAAACGAAACGAAAACTGTAATATTTAATTAATAATTCATCGTATAATGTGGACGAAAGCTTAGACAGTTCTGCCTTATTACAAAAAAATGTTCAAATGTGTGTGAAATCTTATGGGACTTTACTGCTAAGATCATCAGTCCCTAAGCTTACACACTACTTGACCTAAATTATCCTAAGGACAAACACACACACACCCATGCCCGAGGGAGGACTCGAACCTCCGCCGGGACCAGCTGCACAGTCCATGACTGCAGCGCCTCAGACCACTCGGCTAATCCAGCGCGGCTGCCTTATTACAGTTTACCTTACTCCGGGCCGGTGAAACGCGTCACTTGACAGCTCGCGTGTGGTTGGCTATACTGCAGCTGCGAGGTTGCAATAGCTGTCACCGCACACGCCAACAGCTGATAGCTTCTAAGTATGTTTTTTGTAAATGTAGGTTACAATCCCTGAGCATATAAGCCGTCATACGAAAATGTATATGTAAGTACGAGTATATTAAAGAACATGTTTCTGACAAGGGAGAAAACATGTTAGGTGAAACGGAGCAGGCACTGGTGATTGGAAAAGTGGCAAAACCCTGTATGTTTCGGAAACACATACGTCAGTAAGATTCTAGTCACATGGCGAAGCAATAAAAAGGCGTGGATGGTGAGTGGTCTTATGAGAAAATGAGAAAAGGAAATCGCCAAGTTTTCCTTTACCTAGTCAATGTAAGCTATCACTCGAAGGTCGTTATCAAACGTGAAACTGGCTTGGTTCCCGCCGAGCTCAACGAGCTACACACAACCCATGGTTCAGGGAGTTATCAACACATCAAATCCCATTATACACCAGCACTTACACAGTCTCTTATTATTAGTGTCGATGAAACCCAAAGTGAATTTGCTATTGCACGTTCAGTTGCTGTCTTAGATACAGTAAATTGGATTGGCTTAGCAGTAAGGGAAATGAAGATTGGCTTGGCGGTAAGGGAAATAAACCCCAAATCTGTCACCAAGTGCTTCAAGAAAACGGGGTGTGGAGGAGATGATCAAGACACTTACGTACCCATCGAAGATCAAGAAACGGGCCGACAGCGGTGTCCGAGCGGTTCTAGGCGCTTCAGTCCGGAACCGCGCTGCTGCTACGTACGGATGTAGGTTCGAATCCTGCCTCTGGCATGGATGTGTGTGATGTCATTAGGTTAGTTAGGTTTAAGTAGTTCTAAGTTCTAGGGGACTGGTGACCTGAGATGTTAAGTCCCATAGTGCTCAGAGCCATTTGAACAATTTTGAAGATCAAGAAAATCCAGCAGCAGTTGCTGAATTATCTCAAATGCAAAAGATGTTATATAATCCGGATGATTACATTCGACGTGGCTACTGATCTTATAGGAGGAGGAGGAGATTAGTGTTTAACGTCCCGTCGACAACGAGGTCATCAGAGACGGAGCGCAAGCTCGGGTGAGGGAAGGATTGGGAAGAAATCGGCCGTGCCCTTTCAAAGGAACCATCCCGGCATTTGCCTGTAGCTATTTAGGGAAATCACGGAAAACCTAAATCAGGATGGCCGGAGACGGGATTGAACCGTCGTCCTCCCGAATGCGAGTCCAGTGTGCTAACCACTGCGCCACCTCGCTCGGTACTGATCTTATAGTACTCCGCAATATAGGAGATGATGAGGAAACAAGGGAAGAAGAACAGGAGCAAAATGATGTCCGTAGGAAAAATTATACACCTGTAAAGCTATTGCACACATAAATGATACGTTATGCAGGTGGCAGCACGCAAAAATTTTCTCACTCTGTTGCGACAACTGTATAATGCAAAAAATTGCGTAGAAAAACAACTTTGAACAGGAAATTCAAGCAGGTTTCTCTACATGATATATGGCGAAAAAAGTGAAGCATAAGACACAGGAATAACATGAGTCTACAACAATGCGCGAACTTACAGCTACAGTAAAAAAATCAGACATTCCATATTATGTATCAGAGTAATAGTCTAGTGGCCTGTTGTACAATGTATCGTTAGCGAACTCTACTGTAGAAGAGTAAATGTGGGTAAATATAGGCATAAAGACAAATTTATACTTCTGTGCATGCTAATTAATAAATTTTGTGTAGCCTAGTGTGTTTTGTGTAACCTGGAAACTTTTAGAATTTGGGAAATTATTGTACTCCCATGCAATTCAATTTTGAGCATGTTTTCCTGGATAAACGATACAAACACTTTTTTGAAAGTATCGTGACGCTTCAAGGTGGTCAACTTTGGTGCTGACACTGTTCTCAGCTCTTTTAATATTTGTGCGTCGGACTAAATGCATGTGTGACCACTGAACAGTGTGTTGATTACTTCATTTTCCACTTAAGTGCTTGGACTATCCACTGCCTAAGATCTGGGAAACCATGTTTAACCTGTCGTCCATTGACCTAACCTTGCGAATATCGCAGAAAAGTGGCATTACAACGGCTGGCGCACACGTAGACTGCGGCGTCATCTGCCGCGCCCACTATACGCGTCCTCCCCCTCTCCGCCACGCCCCCTCTTCCTCGTCACCCTGAAGTTTTTATCACTTCGATCAGCCGCCCGAGCTCACAATAGCGTTCGCCTTGAACTTGTACTTCCCCCACTAAGCACGTTCCTATTCGTGCTGTCCATCTGCCACAACAAAAAAGAAGACTTTCGTGCGAACACTGAATCACTGTGGATAACGCTCAATTTCCGTACAATAGGGCCCCGTGAGAGGAAAAACCGGCCAGCAAATGGACTTACTTTTAAAGGCAGCGAACAGAGGGCAACAGACCTCGGTAAAGCCCAGGCGTCGACGGAACAATAGCGTGGAATGAGAGTCAATGACTGTGTAGCCGCACGCATCGCTATGCGATCGTTGGACGGATGCGTCATTACTTGTCCCTGAAGGCATTTCATCCGTGTGTATGTTCGTGTATATTATTTATGCTACTTAATGAAAAACAAATATTTTGTCTATAATGGACGGCTTGTTAAGGGCTGCGACTAATTAGATACAGAAAAATTTTTAGGACACTGCTTCAGTCACTTATTTCAACATCACTACTGATTTCGTTGTTCATGTCTCCATCATCAGGTCGAATTTGTTTGTGATATACACATGTGCTGACTATTTGGCAGACAGCGCTGTGGCAGTGGGGTTACGTGTCGTCTTTTTCTAGTGGAGAAACGTAACAACTGTTACAGCACTGAAACGATTTACACACTTTTCTACATATATTTGGAAGCTGGGCGAATATATACGCTGTATGCTGCTATAGCAAACTCCGGGCGTTTGTCACGACAAAATTTTCAGCACTGCGTTATTAAATAAGAAAACAAATTCAACTCAGACAATCTCTTTTGAAGTTCCTCGAATCTATTAGTGTGAAACCAGTAACGTGTAAACAAGACTTAGCTACATAATCCATTTCTATTTCTAATTTACACGAAACAAGGTTCGTATATAGATTAACTACACGATGCAACAAAATAAAGTTGAAAATTCAACAGATCCAAATTACCAATCTTTATCACAGTTTCATTTTCGTGAGTTACAATAAGTAATTTCACATAACTGTACTAAGAATACATAACATTAATATACCTTCATACCCTCGAAGCAACTTTTATCTTATGTCCAGAGTCTTTGTGAAAACTAACTTCTTTGAATTGTACAGCTTTTAAATTGTAAGACTGATAACTGAGACGCAGATGGATGTTGCTATAGCAGCAAATACTTGTACATTCGCCCAGATATACAGTAAGTGCTGTTTCTACATACACAAAGAAAATCGTATAAATCATTTTAATGCTACTCTCCACCAGAGGAGGATGACATACAATCTCCATGCCACAGTACCGCCTGTCAAGTAGACAACACATGTGTATATCACTAACAAATGCAACAATGTAAAAGTATCCTAATGCACCTACTTTTGATCGCATGACCATCAAAATGCTTAGCGGTGTTAAAATAAAAAATGAAAAAGACTGAAACATTGCATCAATAACTGTCTGTGTACGTAATTTTACAATTAGTCTACGAAGAAATTGATTTTATTATGTGTAGAAATTGCAATTATGTGGTCAAAAATCTCTCCTGTTCGTTGCAAAAGCGACAACAAACTACCTGAAACATTTTACGAGAGCCTCTTGTCAGTATTACAGCGTTCAATCTCGAGAAGTTGGTTCAACGAAAGTCTGATGCATGGAAGGTCGAAGTACCATGGCCACCTGATTCCGTAGTGTCAGGTTTAGAGTCATTCAAGGAAAGTCTACGCTCAGAAGCGCGGAAACATCAAAATCATTCAACATTAGTTGGAGGTAACTTTCGTCTACCGAGTATAGACTGGGATGTCCGAGCATGCACCGCAGCGGGTACGGACAGGCAGTCTTGTAAAATACTTTTGCACATATTTTCAGAAAACTGCCTTGAACAGGTAACTATACAACCTGCATGCAATGGAAATATTTTAGACGTTGTAGCTACGAACAGGTCTGACCTTGTCGACGGTGTCTGTAGTGATGAAGGATGTCATCACAGAGGCGATGGTTATTAAGTTAATAAATCGCTCAAAAAGACTAGGGGAGTACTTTTGCTAGAAAGAGCAGGTAAGCATTTGTTGATATCCCACTAGGATAAAAAATGGTCATTATTTAGTTCCAGTATGATACAAGTAGAGGAATTATGGAGGAAGATAAACGGACTATAAATCGCGCTCTGGACAATCATGTGTCGAGTAAGTGGATTAAGGATGGAAAAAGTCCCAAAGTGGTTTAATGACAAAATTCGGAAAATCGTGAGAAAGCAAAGACTGTTGCATGTTAGAAAAGAGTTAGTAAAGACCCGTGCGTCTGTAAGAAGACCGATGCGCGAAGCTTACAACTACCACCATCATACCTTAGTAATAGATTCATACCTTGTTAATAGATCCTGCCGAGAAACCGAGAAAATTCTGGGCATACCTGAGGCAAGACAGCAAAAGAAAAGCTGAAGCTTTTAAAATTCGCGTTTGAGAAATCGTTCACGCAGGAGGATCGTACAAATATACCTCCTGCATGGAGTTCCAGTTTGGTATTACATGGCGTTGGTCCCTTAAGTGGCTTGCATTTATCGTGAAACTCTAGCACAGCACAGAGTCTCAAGCGACTGGAAAAAAATGCAAGTAACTCCTGTATATAAGAAGGGTAAAAGAACGGACCCGCAAAATGACAGACCAATACCCATAACATCGGTTTCCTGCAGGATTCTCAGTTCAAACATAAGAAATTTTCTTACGACGGGAAAGCCCGGATTTAGAAAGCAACGCTCTTGCAAAATTCAGCTTGTCCTTTTCTCACATGATATCCTACGAACCATGGATGAAGAGCAACAGGGAGATTCCATATTTCTAGATTTTCAGAAAGCGTTTGATACGGTCGCGGTGCCCCGTAACAGATCTTTCGCGAAGATGCGAGCATACGGTGTAGCTTCCCAGATACGTAAGTGGCTCAGAGACTTTTTAAGTAATAGAGATTCCATATTTCTAGATTTTCAGAAAGCGTTTGATACGGTCGCGGTGCCCCGTAACAGATCTTTCGCGAAGATGCGAGCATACGGTGTAGCTTCCCAGATACGTAAGTGGCTCAGAGACTTTTTAAGTAATAGAATCCATTACATTGTTCTCGACGGCTAGTGTTCATCAGAGATAAGGAGTGCTCAGGAAAATATGATAGGGCCACTGTTATCTTCTATATACACAAATGATCTTCCAGACAGCGAGAGCAGCAGTCTGTGGCTGTTTGCTGACGACGCTTTGATACGGGAAGGTGTCGAAGCTTGTAGAAGGATACAAGAATGAATTAGACAAAATTTCTGGTTGGAGTGATGAATGGCACCTAGCTCTAAATGTAGAAAAATATAAGTTAAGGCAGATGAGTAGAAAAAACATTCCCGTAATGTTCGCAACTGCAGTGTCTGCTAAATGCAGGATGTAACGTATCGACTTAGCATTTCTTTCGTTCCGCCATAGAGCAAGATTGGCGACAGCTAGCTGTCCTCGGCAAGTGGGCCGATTATTAACTCAGTCCCACACGTCACCAGATGATTTTTATTTTCAGAGCAAATCTGTACTGTCGTTCACGTTTTCTGACGTGCTCTTCCTGGTCACTGGACTTCCTATCATTTTAGAGACTGTACATTTTACAAGACGCTCATTCTACCAATACAGTACGGAATACCAGGTAGAATATACAGGGGAAATAGAGAAGATCCGACGAGACGTAATATGCGTTTCGTTTCTAGTTCATTTAGAAAGCAAGAAATCACGAAGATGATCAAATAAAACACAGTGGCAGACGCTGCAAGAGAGGCATTCTGCATCACGGTGTGGTTTATTGCTGAAGTTCCGACAGTGTTCGTTCCTAGAAGAGTCAACAAATATGTTGCATCCGCCTATACATATATCTCACGAAAAGACCATGACGATAAAATCAGAGAGATACGAGTCCACACAGAGGCTTACCGGCGATCGTTCTTCCTCAGAACCATTCACGGCTGGAACAGGGAAGGGGGGAGGTGACAGTGGTACGCGAAGTACACTCCGTCACACGCCGCAAGGTGGGCTGCGGAGTATGGATATACAGGGTGTTTCAAAAATGACCGGTATATTTGAAACGGCAATAAAAACTAAACGAGCAGCGATAGAAATACACCGTTTGTTGCAATATGCTTGGGACAACAGTACATTTTCAGGCAGACAAACTTTCGAAATTACAGTAGTTACAATTTTCTACAACAGATGGCGCTGCGGTCTGGGAAACACTATAGTACGATATTTTCCACATATCCACCATGCGTAGCAATAATATGGCGTAGTCTCTGAATGAAATTATCCGAAACCTTTGACAACGTGTCTGGCGGAATGGCTTCACATGCAGATGAGATGTACTGTTTCAGCTGTTCAATTGTTTCTGGATTCTGGCGGTACACTTGGTCTTTCAAGTGTCCCCACAGAAAGAAGTCACAGGGGTTCATGTCTGGCGAATAGGGAGGCCAATCCACGCCGCCTCCTGTATGTTTCGGATAGCCCAAAGCAATCACACGATCATCGAAATATTCATTCAGGAAATTAAAGACGTCGGCCGTGCGATGTGGCCGGGCACCATCTTGCATAAACCACGAGGTGTTCGCAGTGTCGTCTAAGGCAGTTTGTACCGCCAAAAATTCACGAAGAATGTCCAGATAGCGTGATGCAGTAATCGTTTCGGATCTGAAAAATGGGCCAATGATTCCTTTGGAAGAAATGGCGACCCAGACCAGTACTTTTTGAGGATGCAGGGACGATGGGACTGCAACATGGGGCTTTTCGGTTCCCCATACGCGCCAGTTCTGTTTATTGACGAAGCCGTCCAGGTAAAAATAAGCTTCGTCAGTAAACCAAATGCTGCCCACATGCATATCGCCGTCATCAATCCTGTGCACTATATCGTTAGCGAATGTCTCTCGTGCAGCAATGGTAGCGGCGCTGAGGGGTTGCCGCGTTTGAATTTCGTATGGATAGAGGTGTAAACTCTGGCGCATGAGACGATACGTGGACGTTGGCGTCATTTGGACCGCAGCTGCAACACGGCGAATGGAAACCCGAGGCCGCTGTTGGATCACCTGCTGCACTAGCTGCACGTTGCCCTCTGTGGTTGCCGTACGCGGTCGCCCTACCTTTCCAGCACGTTCATCCGTCACGTTCCCAGTCCGTTGAAATTTTTCAAACAGGTCCTTTATTGTATCGCTTTTCGGTCCTTTGGTTACATTAAACCTCTGTTGAAAACTTCGTCTTGTTGCAACAACACTGTGTTCTAGGCGGTGGAATTCCAACACCAGAAAAATCCTCTGTTCTAAGAAATAAACCATGTTGTCTACAGCACACTTGCACATTGTGAACAGCAAACGCTTACAGCAGAAAGACGACGTACAGAATGGCGCACCCACAGACTGCGTTGTCTTCTATATCTTTCACATCACTTGCAGCGCCATCTGTTGTTGAAAATTGTAACTACTGTAATTTCGAAAGTTTGTCCGCCTGAAAATGTACTGTTGTCCCAAGCATATTGCAACAAACGGTGTATTTCTATCGCTGCTCGTTTAGTTTTTATTGCCGTTTCAAATATACCGGACATTTTTGAAACACCCTGTAAGTGTAGAAGTAGACTCCTAGTAGATTTTCGCCCCCAGAGCTTATTGAATCTGCAGTAATCCGCCGTGTTGTTATGTGACTGCGTGTTTGCGCACCGGGAACTCTATCTCTAAATATACAGACATATTATATGTACTTTCTCTGACGGAATTATTTGTTACCAACATCCAGATATTATGCTAATTTCCTCGGCGATGTATGTTATTTGTTTTGGGTTAGTTGTTTTTTTTCGTTGGTATATAAACAACCAGAGAAGAACTTTGCTACTCGACGCTTAAGCCATGCTTGACATACTGTTCAATTTAGACTTTCATTAAAGTGTTTTTCGTAATCTTTGATATATTCGATGCTTGCATATTGCATATCTTTTCTTGCTTTCTTTTAAGTAAACTTTTTGATATTTGAAATCTTGCAAGTCTTTTATACGACAGATTTTTCGGTATTAAAAGGTGAGCAATAGATTATGTTTGAATATTTCGTACCCGTAACTGTAAAAAATAGTTTTTGCTGTCCATCCGTAGTTTAAAGCTTCCAATACAACAAGCAAAATATGTCAAAGTAAATTCTTCAGATAGCGTAGTTAATTTGTACACTTCATCAATAAAATACCTGTTTATTTTCACACTTTATATTGTATAAATTTACAAAACAAAATTCAGTGCTGTCATGATCAATGTTAAAAGATTTACCAATAAATCATATGTAGCCATCCCTCTAGAACGAGATTCGAGATAAAACTGCTTATTAAGAACATTAAAGTCAAACAGCTTTTTCGTGTCTCTTTTTTTAGCAAACGGCTAAATGTGTCCGGCGCACCGATGATCTCTCAACAAAGCATATGAAGCTGTGGTGCTTCGGTCACCATTCGTTCAACATAAAACGTAAAGAACAAACGTTTCGTAATTTTTTGTCATTTCATAATGGGAAAAAACTCATTAAATGTGTTACATATAAAAATATGTACCACACTTTGTACAGGTGACAAAAAACAGCAGTTTCGTCAAAAACTATGCCACACTAAAAACTCTGATACGGTTACCCAGGATTGAGCCATGTCGAGAACCCTCGCATTTGAACATATATTGTGTTCGACCATTATGAATTACCTCGAAGAAAATGGTCTATTGACACACAGTCAACGCAGATTTAGAAAACATCTTTCTTCTGAAACACAACTAGCTCTTTGATCGCATGAAGTGTTGAGTGCTATTGACAAGGAATTTCAAATTGATTCCGTATTTCTGGATTTCCGGAAGGCTTTTGACACTGTACCACACAAGCGACTTGTAGTGAAATTGCGTGCTTATGGAATATCGTCTCAGATTTTTTTTTGGTTTTGTGATTTTCTGTCAGATATGTCACAGTTGGTAGTAATTGACGGAAAGTATCGAGTAAAACAGAAGTGATTTCTGGCGTTCTCCAAAGTTGTGTTATAGGCCCTTTGCTGTTCTTTATGTATATGAACGATTTGGGAGACAATCTGAGCAGTCGTCTTAGGTTGTTTGCAGATAACGCTATCGTTTATCGACTCTTAAAGTTATCAGAAGATCAAAACAAAATGTAAAACGACTTAGAAAAGATATCTGTATGGTGAGAAATTGGGAATTGACCCTAAATAACGAAAAATGTGAGATCATTCACATGAGTGCTAAAAGGAATCCGTTGAACTTCGGTTACACGATAAATCAGTCAAATCTAAAGGCCGTATATGAACGATTTGGGAGACAATCTGAGCAGTCGTCTTAGGTTGTTTGCAGATAACGCTATCGTTTATCGACTCTTAAAGTTATCAGAAGATCAAAACAAAATGTAAAACGACTTAGAAAAGATATCTGTATGGTGAGAAATTGGGAATTGACCCTAAATAACGAAAAATGTGAGATCATTCACATGAGTGCTAAAAGGAATCCGTTGAACTTCGGTTACACGATAAATCAGTCAAATCTAAAGGCCGTAAATTCACCTAAATGTTTATGAATTACGATTACGAACAACTTAAATTTTAAATTGGAAGGTACACATAGAAAATGTTGTGGGGAACGTTAACCAAAAACTGCGCTTTATTGGCAGGACACTTAGAAAATGCAACAGATCTAGTAAGGAGACTGCCTACACTATGCTTGCCGGTCCTCTTTTAGAATACTGCTGCGCGGTGTGGGATCCTTACAAGATAGGATTGACGGGGTGCATCGATAAGTTCAAAGAAGGGCAGCACGTTTTGTAATACCGCGAAATAGGAGAGAGAGTTCACTGAAATGACACAGGATTTGAGATAGACATCATTAAAACAAAGGCGCTTTTCTCACGAAATTGCAATTACCAACTTTCTCCTCCGAATGCGAAAATATTTTGCTAACGCCGACCTAC
This sequence comes from Schistocerca piceifrons, assembly GCF_021461385.2. Lineage (NCBI taxonomy): Eukaryota > Metazoa > Arthropoda > Insecta > Orthoptera > Acrididae > Schistocerca > Schistocerca piceifrons. The sequence continues at coordinate 534,134,904 of NC_060140.1, forward strand.
ATAGGGATAAACGATCACCATGATAAAATAAGGGAAATCAGAGCTCGTACGGAAAGATATAGGTGTTCATTCTTTCCACGCGCTATACGAGATTGGAATAATAGAGAAATGTGAAGGTAGTTCGATGAACCCTCTGCCAGACACACAAATGTGATTTGTAGAGTAACTGTGTGGATGTAGATTCCAATGATCGCTGGTAAATCTCCGTGCTCCCGCCTGCTCCATCATTTCCTAGAGATCACTCATAACCCGCCTACTTCAACAGCAATAAAACGTTCTTTTGCGCACCACATCGTCACAACGCCAAGGTCATCGATTTACGCATAGACACGGCTGAAGGAACAGGTCGCCAAGCAGCAACTTTCTGTTCTGTTTAGAAAAGGCATCAATCGCTGTTCGGGTAGAGACCGGCTATCTCCATTGCTCGCCATGTCAAAAAAGGAACGGCGATTGCAGTACTTGTGGCGACTGTATACATCTTAATGAGCGAACAGTACCCGACCGCTATCCTGTTCGCATATCAAAGGCTTTGCCAACAATATCTGCAGCAAGCAAGTTTCATTTACGATGGATCTTATTCAACATTCCTGTTCCTCCAAGCAATACAGCAAACACTATAATTATATAGTCTGCACTGAGATAGGGCTGATCGAGTTGAGCAGAATGACATTTCAACAATGCAGCGCTGGTTAAACGTTACATTGTTTTATGGACGAGACATTTCCTGACCTGTACCTGTACCTGCTAAGTGTATATCTGAGATCTGACAAAGCTAATTACCTTGCACTCCGACACCAGATATTTCGACTACAAGATCACTGTCCACTTTCAATCCATCAAAGTGTGTCTTTGGGGCGATGGAAGAGCAGTTTCTTGGTCATCTAATTACTACACAAGGGATTAGGCCACCACAAGAGAGGCTGAAAGCTACCCCTTCATTTCCATGGTCCATTACTATACTGAGGTAAGACGATTTGTGGGCTTGAAGAACGTTTTCAGGAAGTTCATCATAAAGTATGCTCCTTTGTCCATTCCATTCGACGCGTTTCTCAAAGGTTTCACAGAGCCAAGGGACATCTTGCAGTGGATTGGTGTAGTGGAAAATACCTTCAGAAGCGTGCAGGCTGTTACTGCAGAATCGACGCTACTGGTTCAATCTTAGCTAAGACACCTCTCGCTCTCATGCTAGTTGTGTCTGACATCGAGATAGCGAACGCGTTATGACAAACCGTCAGTCATCTGTGACACCCTAGGGAATAATTCAAAACAAACCATCTAGAGTATACGACAGTCCCTTAGCAGTGGAAAAGCAGGTTCGAAGCTGAGATTCACTGAGAGTATCTTACGAAAATGTACCTTATCCACGAATGAAGTAGCTTACAAAACAGTTGTAGGGTAAATTCTTGAGTATTTTTTTATTCATCTGGTCTCCTTACTAAGTCGAGTAATAGAGGAAATGGAGATGATCCAACAAAGCAACAAAGAGTGGCTCGTTTCTTCACGGCATTGTTTGGTCACTGCGAGAGCACTACGGACTGCTTAAAACACTTTAACGGCAGATGCGGCAAGAGAGGCGCTATGCATCTTAGAGAGGTTTGCTATTGAAATTCCGACATTCTACATCTCAGGAAGAGTCTTGCAACATATTACGTCCTCCCACATCGGTCTCGTGAATTGATAACGACGCGAAAATCCTCGAGATTAGAGCTCATATGGGGGACTACCGACAGTTGTTCTTTCAATGCACCATTCGCGAGTGGAACAGGGGAGGGGAGATCAGTTGATGGTACCGGAAAAGCCCTCCGCCACACACTGCGTCGTGGCTTCTGGAGTATAGATGTAGCTGAATACGGTTCTTAGGAGAACCCTGACTAAAATTTTCAATCTAATAGGTATATGAGACAGGCGAAACAGAGACTTCATGAGTAACGTAAACGTGTGTAGCAAATATGTTAGCAACTTAAGATCTTAAATTTGAGTTTTCAAGGTCAAACATCTACACCAATGTACGCCTCTTTACAGATGTGTTTGACGTAAGCGCGAAAAAAATACCAAAGAGTTTAAAATCCGAGCTTGGCTCACAATTCGAATGTGTGTTGGAGTGAAATGTACTGTTCACGTAAGTCTAAATCTGCTCGTAGGTGTGCGAAGAAAATTAATTTAGTAATAACATTAACATATATAGCTAATATTATCGTTACATGTGGACTACATTGACTGCATTCATATTAGCATTTTCCAAATGTTGCGGTATCATGACTACAAATACGTATGATTAGTGATTCTCTCTGTAATTCATCATTGGAAAAACGATCTGTTAGTTTAAAGTTTCATCAAGCATAAGGCTTTACACAAGTCCTTCTGTATCCCTCTCTATATAGCATGTCTGAACAATCAGAGAACGCATATCAAACAAAATACAATGCGGAATTCAGTTCAGAACTATACTACAGCTCACTGCTGTTGATAATGCAATGTTGTGTTCATACACAATATTTTGTTCATAAACTCGTTAAAGTAAATAACTTGTAGGTAATTGGAACTATAACTTTAGCAGAAATTCCAGATAAACGTAATAAATGATACGAAACATTTGTCATACTGTGTGTACATTTCTTCCATTCTATCCTTTTTGTTTCATATCCTCAGCGATAGGTGCTGAACATGTGAGGGGTATATATCACAGATTTTCTTCGGTGACAGATCAAGATGGGCGTGCGCTATTATCCTTTAAATAATTTATGTATTTTATATCACTGTTTCAACGTCTAAAAAAAGCTATCATACTTCTTTATTGTCGAGCTGCAATTCAGTTTCATGCAGTCTCCATCACAACACAGTCTGCATACAATATGTCGTAAAAGTTTTTACGTTCACCATCCTGCAATATCTACCATAACGTAGCTGTCTGCTCTTTCTAACCTTGCTAAAAATAGGTATTCAGATTATGGTCGACAGGTTTTGCTGTCGCAAGTGCATATGTTAAGGAATTCTTTTAAATGTCGTGCTGCGTCTCTTTTCAATTGAAAATAAGTCTCCAAGCTAAGACACTGACTTCGCACGTACCATTAAATGTTCTCAACATATACATTAAAATTTCAGTAGATAAGATTCAACGAATATAGCAAGCAGTTAAAGCTATCGTTTGTCACATAAGAAAACATTAAAGGCAAGCTACAACAGGTTGTTAAAGTGACGACATTCACAAACCATGTAATATTGCTTTCTACATGCATTGTAGTTATCTGAGGAATGTTCAGAGTTTCCCCTGTACCGAGGAGCTGACTGTGTGGAATGCCCTTGCAAAAAGCAGTATATGGTTGCTGAATGCACAGAAATTTACGAAGGTTAACTGAATTTTCTTGGCAACTGGCAGAACATAATAACATTATATATAAAAAAAAACATTTCTTAATGTTCTGCAAACTACACTGATAGGACAAAAGTCATGGAATAGTGATATGCACAAATACATATGGCGGTAGTGTAGCGTACACAAGGCACAAAAAGCAGCGCATTGACGGAGCTGTCACTTGTACTCAGGTGATTCATGTGAAAAGGTTTCCGGTGTGATTATGGCCACACGACGGGACTTTGGACGCGGAATAGTAGTTGGAGCCAGACGCATGGGACATTACATTTCGTAAATCCTTAGGTAATTCAATATTCGAGGGCCTTGGTAACAAGAGTGTGCCAGAAAACCAGATTTCAGGCATTACCTCTCACCGCGGATAACGCATTGGTCGACTGCCTTCACTTAATGACCGAGAGCAGCGGCATTTGCACAGAGTTGTCACTGCTAAGAGACAACCAACACTGCGTGAAATAACCACAGAAATCAATGTGGGAAGTACGACGAACGTATCAGAACAGTGCGGCGAAATTTGGCGTTAACGGGCTATGTCAGCAGACGACCGACGCGAGTGCCTTTGCTAACAGCACGATGTCACCTGCAGCCTCTCCCCTGGGTTCGTGACCATAACGGTAGGACCCTGGAAAACCGTGGCCTGGTCAGATGAGTGCCGATTTCAGTTGATAAGAGCTGATGGTAGGGTTCTAGAGTGGCGCAGACCCCAATAAGCCATGCATACGTCAACACGACACTGTGCAAACTGGTGGTGGCTCCATAATGGTGTGGGCTGTGTTTACGTAGACGTGGACTGGGTCCTCTGGTCCAACTGAACCGACCATTGACTGGAAACCGTCATTTACGGCTACTTGGAGACCATTTGCATCCATATCACCAGGCCACCATTGTTCCCGATTAATTTGAAGAACATTCTGGACAGTTCAAGCGAATGATTTGGCCACCCACATCGCCCGACATGAATCGTATCGACCATTTATGGGACATAATCGAAAGGTCCGTTCGTGCACATTATCCTGTACCGGCAACCCTTTCGCACTTATGGACGGCTTAGTGGCTGCATGGCTCAATATTTCTGCAGGAGACTTACAACGACTTGTGGAGTCCTTTCCACGACTACTTGCTGCGCTACGCTGGGAAAAAAGGAGGTCCAAAACGGTATTAGAAGGTATCTCATGAATTTTGTCACTTCAGTGTACATTAATTGTGCTGGAGCCGCATTGTTTCTTACTACTAGCCGCGTCTTCCTATTATATTATATTGTCACGCAACTAATTATTAAGGAAACGAAAGAGTAAAATATTCTAACATGGAACCTCTTGAGTGCAAGATTGTCTACCATGCCACCAAAATATTGGCTGATAATGGTAACAGGGGCGCCACTGGAGGTATCCAAAGGTGAGCACAGCACGAGGCTACGGAGCGTAGTTCAACAACTTAGGCGACGAGTAACTCACAGACAGTGCTGTAGTTCTAGTGGTGTTGATACAAAGGAGAGCATGCTAACGATAAAGAAAGCAAACATTGCATTATATCTATAACGACATTTGCCGAGGGAGAAATTTCGTCAAAAAGGAGCCAAAGGAATTTCACAGAGTGAGAAAGAAGTGGCAGATTGAAGATTAGCGTTTCTGCAAGATGAGTCATTGGAATGTGTGGTGTCGTATATGCTCGACTGTGCGGACAATGCACATAAGGAGTACAATGATGACGATATGAGCTTGAGAAGTGGAATTGATACTGAAACAGGTGCCGAGCCATGTAGTTCATCATGCTTGTCGGACGGGAAGCCACAAATCCCGTCTCAAGTGAAAAATAGTAAAGGACAATCGTCGCCCAAGGAGCGAGAACTAAATCTAATTATATATATGGAGGATCATCGACAGCATAGTAAAAAACAATTATGAACAGATTTCGAGTAAGTCCGCAGCAGCATGACCGTGCAGTGAATAAGAAAAGCTACGGATATTCGTGGGAGAACGAGGCGCACTTGTCACAAAAACTGATGCTTACGCCTGTCAAGGATGCTCGATAAAATTTACAGAATTTGCATCGCACTGACCTACGACGTTAAGCACATCAACTTGCGGGCGACGTACATTACATTGATTTCAAGGGAAGCCTACTCTCAAACAGTGCTACAGGACTGGAAGACGTAAGATGACGAAATTTCAAACAAAGCGTCAACTTGACGATGCACTGCAAACTGCGGAATCGACCCGAAAATTTGTAAGTAACAAAATTATCTCATCGTTCAATATGGAATTGTTTTCAACTCCAGCCAAGTGGAATTTTGAGAGGAAATGCATATAAAAGGAACCCTGGAAACTAAGGTACCAGGGGAGTTGTATCAAGACCAACTAAACTGCCTTAATTCATCCGTATAAAAGTATATCAACTGTTACATGTGGATGGCAAATTAGCTGCAAAGTTATTTATTGTGCTGCGAGTAGCTGCAGGTGCTCTACTCCCAACAATTCTTTCTCTTGCGCTTGATCTTGCAAGGGCGGTAGGGAATGTTTACGTCACGGCAAGCAAGAGTGGAAAAATGGGAGTAAGATAACTACACCTATGGTATGAGCATTGTTTTTGGCTAATAGCTGGACAAAATAGCTTGCTTTTATTTGATTCGTGGACTGCGTATAAAAATCATACTCCTTTAGAGCAAACTGTCCATTCCAGAATGTGTGTGACATTACAGTTCGTATCACCTGGAACCACTGGACAAATTCAGCTTCTGGATGTTTGTTTTTTCCGTGCCTGTAAAACATGTTATTGCGCTATCTGCAGCTACTCCTTAAAGGATAGCCAGTTTCACGGTAAGCTCCACAAGAGACTGTTTCGCATTCGGTTTCAAGTCAACACATTCCATCATTTCTCATCATCCTGTTACCGCAGTATGGTTCTATATATATCCTTTAAGAATGAATCTCTAGCTAAACGTCCAGCACCGTTTGTAACTTCCATGGAATTTATCTTCGGTCTTGATGGTGCAAACCTTAGTGATCACCGTCGCGCGCCATTTTTCGCTCGGTGTTCATGGTAAAAATTAATGGTTCGTTTTGTACACTTCTTGAATGTCGACAGTGTCAATTTTGTGAAGTGTAAGAGGTGCATCCCATTGAAAGTTGACCTCTGCACCTCCCTGGCACTCATTTTCTGTCGCCCTCCGTCATTAGCAGCTAATATTTTTCGGTGTCATAGCTGTTAACACAACACTATCAAGTGATCCTTACTATGACTGAACTTGCGACCTCGCACAAAAGGTGTGCCTTGTAAGTCGTCATGCTGCCTGTTCATAACGGATTGCAACACACATCGCTTTCCAGTCAATTCCGTAGCAGACGTTTCTATATTGTCAACAACAATATTACATCACAAAAACTTTGATAAACTTCAACTCTGCGCTGCAAATGGTTCCGTAATACACACTTATGGTGTAAGACTACTGAATCTCGAAACAAGCATCTGACAAAGGTTTCCATGACCATGGCTTCTTGCAAATGTTCACCAGCCAGTTATTGGTGCCGATTTTTTGAGCCATGATGGTCTGTTGCCCGATACTAAGTCAAAAAAGTTATTCGACCGAGAAACTTTAGTCGCTAATACAGGCTACGTAGAAGTGCCTGACAGGTTAGTATTTTTGATTCACCCACAGCATAAATTTCGAGAAATTTTAAAGAGATGTCCTAACATTGTCTCGGAGAAACTTAATTACGATTTTCCTGAAGTTAATGTCCCATACATTATGACAATAACAGGACCTCCGTGCATGCACGACCCGAACGCTTGTCACCAGAAAAATATGCGCAAGCAAAACTTTAATTTCAGGAGATCATCAGCATTGGCATATATCGTCCTTCTGAAAGCTGCTGGTCTAGTCCTCACTATATATTTCCAAAGAAACAACTTGGAGCCCCTTTGGAGATTATAGAGTTTTAAATGCTGTCATAATTCCATACCGCTACCCATTGCCGCATTTACAGGATTACAAGATTTCGGCTATCAACTCTCCTGCAGAAAGATATTCTCTAAAATTTGTCTTATTCGATTCTATTACCACATTCTTGTGGCAACAGAAGATGTGCCTAAAACATCTGTTACCACACCATTTGTACTTTTCGAATTCTTTAAGATGCCATTCGGTCAACATTACGCAGCACAAAAAATGCAGCAATTTATTTGTAGCATATTGAATGATTTGTCTTTTGTGTAATCCTATTTACATGACATTCTTGTTGCTTTAACATCAGATGAAGAACAGATAATGCATCTACAACAGCTTCTTCAATGGCTGAATAAATATCATCTTAACGTTAACGTGGGAAAAAGAAAGGGATATAATTCTTGTGCTGCGGTGTCAAATCAAGGAACTTCGCTATTGGAAGAAAATTTGAAAATAATCAAGGACTTACATCAGGCTATACCAGTAGCAGTACCACATACTGCGGAAGTCCAACAACCTTTCTTTACCTTGAACAAGAAGGCCAAGAGAAAGGAACATTTGAACCACTTGCATTTTTCTACATGTCTCTCACCGATACACAGCGTAACTGTGGTACAGACGACCGTGAATTGTTGACAGCATATTCGGCAGTCAAACATTTTCGTTATCTTTTGGAAAGAAGAGAATTTACAATACTCATAGACCACAAGCCACTAACTAACATTTGCGTTTAAACGGTACCCAGAAAAAAGGCAACACCCAGGCGACTGGAATTTCTCAGACAGTTCACAACACATATTCAGTACTTCCTGGAGGAGAGAAAATTCCTGCTGATACATGTTCCACAGTGTGGACACCATGTTACCGGCCAGTATTTCACACGAAGACATTGCAAATGCACAAAGAAGTGACCCAGAGACTGCCAAAGTGAAGAATTCAGACTCCTGGTGGATAACAGCTATTTTATGATAATTCTACAGGTAAACTCACGCCATACGTTCACCCAGCCTACCAACGACAAGTCTTCCATATACTGCATGCCTTGGGTCACCCCGGAATCAAAGGCATAATAGACTTGATTCCACAGCGCTTAATTGGGCCTTCATTGAAGGAAGTATGAAGGTGTGGACAGAAACACATGTCTGTTGTCAACGAGCAAAAATTTCGGAACATACGACCAGTGATTGTGGAGCTTTCAGTGAAATGGACAATCCTTCTTGCATATACATGTTACTCTCAAGATCTCACCAAAGTAATAAAAACACTCGACAGGTTTACAAGCTGGCCAGAGGCAGTTCCACTGAAGGACACCCATGCAGAAAGTGTTGCCAGTATCTTACTATCACGGTTCGCACGCTTTGGAATCCCAGAAATCGTCACCACTGACAGAGGATAGCAGCTTGAGTGTCAATTGTTCAAATACCACATCAAAACCACTACTTACCATCCAAAGTCGAACAGAAAAGTTGAGCAGTGGTGTCACAATATCAAGAGAGCATAAAAAGCCCACCTTTCAGATTACTGGGTGACAACTAACCAACAATTTAAAGAGTCTCTGTACGTATGTGATTCCAAAATATAACGTCACTGCTGTAAAATGATTTATAGCACAATAACTATCCGTCCAGATCATTTCTTTGATCCTAGACCAGGAGAGTGTGACATTCCAACCTTCACGTTCATCATGAAACAACACATGGCGTCAGCTAAACCAGTTAATGTTCGACATCATGCTACAACATTTGTCTTCATCCATCCTGAAATCATGACCTCTTCACATCTATTCATCACACATGATGCACAGAGAAAATCTCTACAACCTATGATACACCATATTTGGCACATTCATACAATGAAAAAACGATTTGTTATTGAAATACCTCATGGTCAGAAGACCTTCTGGATCAACAGACTCAAGCCGGCCTTCCTGTCGAATAATGTGGATTACGGATCATCTGTGTCAGTGCCATGTACACAACCAGCTTCAGTTATCTAAACTCCACAGCCAACACAATCAGCTACATGTCCTAGATGTGTAGTGCATAACCCAAAGAAAAACCTCTGCGTTATCACTGATCGTTCTTCAGTTGGTGTTTAGGTATGCTTTGTAAAGATGTATCTGCAGGTGAAGCTTCTGCTTTCTCAAACTCAGAGACACCAACAAAATTTCTAGAAAGTCTGTCCCTCCACCAGGAACATTATTTCACGCCACCCTGTGGGCACGTGCTACGGCCAGCACGTCAGACTGGGCGAAAAGTGGGGGAGCTGCTTTCTGACACAGTATTAGGTCTCAGCATATTGACCGGTGGTTCTGGAGACGCCACTGCTCGGCACCCCGTCCTTCTGGTCCCTATCCGGCACTCTCCGGTCTAAAAGGAAGCCACTTTCTGTGTACTCTGAGGCCACCCCGCGGTGCGTTCGGCATCGTTCCTTGAGCGCATGCTCACCCCAATTGGCCCTATGTCCAACTCAGTATACGAGTAATACAGCCGGCAGGAAATCGAATCAGACAACAAAAAGCACAGAGAGTCAACAGTGCCATTGCAATCACTGATATATCCACCGTTTAAATTCCCAGTGCGATCATCGAGTCTAATTATCATTAACTCGCTAATTCGCTACCCAGAGTAATTAGACATCTCTCCATCGTATTTTACTGAAATAATGCCACTAGTATTCGTGCTAAAACAAACATCAACCATTTTGTAAACCAACTGAGATACTTTGTAGATGCACCACGTTTAAAATCTTTGATCTCACATAAATTTCACAGCCTCTCATATTTATCCTTGTACCTGACGCAACAGCCGAAAACCAGTTTATAAAAAAATAAAAACTGCAGAACATTACACCATTGTCGTGAGTTTTTTCGTTCTTAATGTACAAAGTATTCCACCAAGAACTAACGCAACAGTCAATTAAGGCAAAACTGATATGAATTGGCTATTGGACATTTCATGTCGCCCTTATAATTACATTTATAATATCCCTCATGAATCATGCGTCAATAAAAAGAAAGCGGGTTTAATGAACGATGTATTATAGGGGATACTATTACAGAATTCATAGGACTGAGAGCAAAAATGTGAAACACTTTTCAGGAAACGATTTAAGCATTGATTTTTACTGAGAATGTGTATTAAATGATAATAAATCTGATTTTCAGTATCTAACTCGATATTTCTATCAGTTTTTCAGGAGAATTTGTATTTTTGCGACTGAAGACAAGTTATTAGTAACGAGTCCGATTTTAGCTCAGTTTGCCAGTGGGGACGTTGGTTGTTATCGTCACTGATTGGCCCTGAAGATCATTACAACGTTTATCGATAAGACTACCATTTATTTTTGCTAGTTTAGGGTTGGACTTCGATTAATTTTAGCTATGATCACCGCCTCTATTTTCCAGCTATTTTACTTATTTTACTTATACAGAGTGTTTGCCACTCACTATATTGGGGTTCGACCTAAATTTCAATTCACTTAATTACATAGAGCTTACCACCAACCTACGATATTTTAGGTGACATTACGAAGAATAAACTTTATTTGTTAAACTTAACCGCCTGTATTTGGGGTACATTATTTCGATTTGCTGCAGCTACGATCAACCTAATGTTATTTTAAATCTGATTACTACATCAGAGTAAATTTTATTATTTTTATTATTTTAAAGCGACAATAAATGGAGTCAAATAACAATCCCGTAAGACGAAGTATTACGAACAGTCTCTTACAGCTGTCACACCATCTTATCTTCGGTACTATTCTGCAGAAAACATTTCAAAAGCTTCTATCTCTTCTGGTGTAATGTTTATCGCCTACCTTCCCCTTCTGCTCAAGGCTGTAGTACTTTATACGGATACATTCAGAACACACTTCTTAACACTTATCAAACAGCCAAACAGCTTGCAGTGTACGTGCTTAAGATTGTCCTGCAAAATGATGGTCAGGTCCTGCAGAAGTGTCATCACTTCTGTCTCTATGCTGTTCATTTTTGGAACACAACCTACCACCAGCTTAGAGACAGAAGTACGACACTTTCTACGGGACTTGACCATCATTTTGCAGGACAATGCTCAAGCACGTACAGTGCAAGCTGTTACTGATTTGTTTGACTGATGGGGCTGCTAAGTGCTACACCACCAACTGCACTCCCCTGACTTAAGCCCTCGTAAGTTCGATATCTAAATTGAAGGAAACATTTCACGGCATTCGCTTCAGAACTGCTACAAATTCGTCGGGCAATAGACCGCGCCGCTCGATCTTTCAACACAACTGGCACTGCTAAGAATATCCTACGACTTCCACATCACTGGTAACTGTTTATACACAACGCTGGTGACTATTTAGAAGGTCAGTAAAACTTTGAAACACGTATCTGTTTTGTACGAGCTGTAAATAAATAGCTGCCACCATTAAAGTTCCAACCCTCGTATCTTGTGCACCAGATATAATAGTTCTGCCATGGTGGCTCTCCCAAGGACCTCAGTGCTACTGTGGGAATGCTGTCTATTCCTGGGGCCTCGCTTCTACTTACGGACTATAGGACGCACCTTAATGTTTAAGCAGTTACTACACTCCTGGAAATTGAAATAAGAACACCGTGAATTCATTGTCCCAGGAAGGGGAAACTTTATTGACACATTCCTGGGGTCAGATACATCACATGATCACACTGACAGAACCACAGGCACATAGACACAGGCAACAGAGCATGCACAATGTGGGCACTAGTACAGTGTATATCCACCTTTCGCAGCAATGCAGGCTGCTATTCTCCCATGGAGACGATCGTAGAGATGCTGGATGTAGTCCTGTGGAACGGTTTGCCATGCCATTTCCACCTGGCGCCCCAGTTGGACCAGCGTTCGTGCTGGACGTGCAGACCGCGTGAGACGACGCTTCATCCAGTCCCAAACATGCTCAATGGGGGACAGATCCGGAGATCTTGCTGGCCAGGGTAGTTGACTTACACCTTCTAGAGCACGTTGGGTGGCACGGGATACATGCGGACGTGCATTGTCCTGTTGGAACAGCAAGTTCCCTTGCCGGTCTAGGAATGGTAGAACGATGGGTTCGATGACGGTTTGGATGTACCGTGCACTATTCAGTGTCCCCTCGATGATCACCAGTGGTGTACGGCCAGTGTAGGAGATCGCTCCCCACACCATGATGCCGGGTGTTGGCCCTGTGTGCCTCGGTCGTATGCAGTCCTGATTGTGGCGCTCACCTGCACGGCGCGAAACACGCATACGACCATCATTGGCACCAAGGCAGAAGCGACTCTCATCGCTGAAGACGACACGTCTCCATTTGTCCCTCCATTCACGCCTGTCGCGACACCACTGGAGGCGGGCTGCACGATGTTGGGGCGTGAGCGGAAGACGGCCTAACGGTGTGCGGGACCGTAGCCCAGCTTCATGGAGACGGTTGCGAATGGTCCTCGCCGATACCCCAGGAGCAACAGTGTCCCTAATTTGCTGGGAAGTGGCGGTGCGGTCCCCTACGGCACTGCGTACGATCCTACGGTCTTGGCGTGCATCCGTGCGTCGCTGCGGTCCGGTCCCAGGTCGACGGGCACGTGCACCTTCCGCCGACCACTGGCGACAACATCGATGTACTGTGGAGACCTCACGCCCCACGTGTTGAGCAATTCGGCGGTACGTCCACCCGGCCTCCCGCATGCCCACTATACGCCCTCGCTCAAAGTCCGTCAACTGCACATACGGTTCACGTCCACGCTGTCGCGGCATGCTACCAGTGTTAAAGACTGCGATGGACCTCCGTATGCCACGGCAAACTGGCTGGCACTTACGGCGGCGGTGCACAAATGCTGCGCAGCTAGCGCCATTCGACGGCCAACACCGCGGTTCCTGGTGTGTCCGCTGTGGCGTGCGTGTGATCATTGCTTGTACAGCCCTCTCGCAGTGTCCGGAGCAAGTATGGTGGGACTGAGACACCGGTGTCAATGTGTTCTTTTTTCCATTTCCAGGAGTGTATTTAAAAAACATTTTTATGGATTTTATTATTAGATTGCAAAGCCAGACTAAAAACGAAATTCTCATTTTATAATACCGAAGTTACCTTTAAAATTCCTGAAAATCATCATCTGAACATTCTTCTTGTTCTTCCTGCTCTCCGTCATCATCGTTGTCCTCTTCATATAAAAGGTGGTCTTCACTGCCATCGAGAGCGCAACTTAGGCCGCACTTCGTGAAAGATTTAACAATAATGTCCTCTCTCACTATAGACCATGACTATTTTATCTGCTGACACACCTGTTTGATTGTAGGTCGTTTTAACGCTTCTTCGGAGTGTTCTATTCCGCTCTCAGGTACACTTTAAGTGGTTTATTTATGGAGACATCACGAGGTCGCAATTATGAAATTAGTTCTCGGGGAATAACAGCAAAATCTGTATTTCCCTGTCTCAGTTTCTATTTCAAAGAATTTTTCAAATGACTTCTAAACTGATCCAGCACAAGAAGAGAACTTTTCTTCAATAAAGCACCTTTCCTTTTCTCCTGCACTCTGTTAATTCACGGTTTCATACCAGCCTCTTCCATCCAAGCCTCGTATGCACGTGAACAACGGTACGTACGGTATTTCAGAAGGTTTTGACATTGTCTTGCACACAAAAGTACCGTCAGCACAACATGAAAGGACAACAGTGTCGTGCATTTTTTAATGGTCACTTTTCTTTATGGTTACAGTATTAGGACTTTTCATGGCAACAATTCTCTTACTCGGCACATCAAATGTCAGAGGAGTTTCGACCAAATTCGCTTTTTCGCTTAGTTACACACTGGTTTTCTTACGATGTTGGATAACAAAGCGATGGAAAGATGATATTTTCTCTTCACACACTCGTGGAATTTTCTGAGATATTTTGGTTTTGGTTCGCATGCTAAGTTCATGACGCTTCATAAACCTGTAACACCAACCAACTCCACACTTAATGTCTTTTACGTTCTACTGTAGTGCTAGCTTACGAGCTTGTATTTGAATCGATTTTGTATTGATCCCGGTGCCATTCTGACGGTGTCCTTGAATCCCTTTCAATATCTCATCTTCTAGCTTTGGCAATTTTGCATTCAGTCCGTTGATTGCACATTTAGTTTTCTTCATATTTTTCGTTCTTCTTTACTAGCCCGCTGATGGAGGGGCCGAAATGCCGCTCAGCTGCTCTGTTTCCATGTTCTTCTGCATGTGCTGTCACTTTCAATTTACAACCTGCATCATATGAATAACTTTTATTTTTTTCCATTACGCAACTAGCTACTAGCAAACGCATTGTACTGTTACCGATAACAAATCACTTTCAATTAAAGTTCTCTGGCACCGGTAGACAGCAATGACGCATCATGAGCTAGACCTGTGCTTTCCAACCTATGGGTAATTAGCCCTCAGAGATGAAATGGAATTTTCTGAGGGGTAAAAACAAAACGATTAGATTCTATTACAGTCACAAAACTAAGTTATTTTCAAAAGGTCATTACTGTTATCACAATTTTGTAAGACTAATATTAACTATATAAGTTATCAGTAATTACTTTTCTCAATTGGTAGTATTAATGCGGTAGAGGTTACAGATTCCTCAGACAGTCCATACAGTACACACATATGTTGCGCACCGTGCCGTACATCGTTGATGATAAAAGTAAGACACATACGTAACAAATGCTAACTACATCAAGGAAACGTCGTCTCGAAGTTGTGGATAGTACTGCAGTATTCCAGAAATAGTTTCATTACTCGCTTCGAGAAAGTGACAGCATGACACAGGAGTAACTACATAAGGGGTACTATAATGCAGTACACATTATTATTGTTATTATTGGTGGCTGTGGTCAGACACAAAGCATTAACAACCTAAAGTCTTCCAATTTCTGCCAGTGCAGCACTCATGTTATTTACGAACATTAAGCATAGCGAATACATTTTTACTTGGTTAATTTTAAGTGGAGTTGTTGTGTGTTTTGTAACAAGTGCCTGCCCTCATTCTAGCTAGTTAGCTTTCTTATCTGAGAAGGCTTTGTGGGTAGTAATTGCGATGCACCTCTCATTCCTTCGTTATTCGGGCTAACAACAACTCCCCCCTCCCCCCCTCCCGCCCCCCCCCCCCCCCACATACACGCGCGCACAAAAGTATCATTCGTCTTTCATCACTTTAAAAATAAAAGTGTTACAAGAAAAGTCTTTCATTCTACAGTTCAGTTAGGTGCTAAAGTTGGTGATAACGTGGGTGAGGGGGGGAGGGGGGCAACAGACGGCAGGGGATGGGGATGGGGAGAGCGGAGGTACTAGCTAAGGTCTGATTGCACAAAGGAGTAAGGGTCTAAGGAAACCACTGGGCTAGACAGTGTTATATGGCCATTTTTAAGACTGGTGCAGATTTTAAACCAAACGCTGGGCCTATTTATATTAATTTCGGGTACAAGACGAACTTGGACAGTTTTTTGAAACATAAAGTGCGTCTTATAGTGAGTAAAATATAGTAGGTCTTTCAATACTTCGTCAAATGCTTCTCACAGTATCATATTTACAATGTCATTTTCATCTGATTCATCTTCCCTTTCCATAATATAGTCATCAAGATCATTTTCTTTGTGTATCCCTTGTAAATATTCCTTCCAGCAGCCAGCCTTCTCTCCCTGCGGGTTCGGGAGTTAGAATAGGCCCGCGGTATTCCTGCCTGTCGTAAGAGGCGAATAAAAGGAGTCTCAAACGTTTCGGCCTATATGTGATGGTCCCCTCTCGGGTCTGACCATGTTTCCAAATTCTTCCGAAGAGCGAGCCAATTGGGGAAGGGCACCTTACATGGTGCATTGTCTACATCGTGCATTGAGACATTTAGCCAGCTTTCTCATCGTCGCATTGCCGTCCCGCTCGTTCTCCATCTCTTGGGCGAGGATACATTTCTGGGTGCGATTTCCACCAAGCACTGTGCAGTGTTGCTTTTTGCGAAGACGACGACCATGGGCTTCCTTGCACCTAATATCCAGCACGGTAGCCAGTCCGTTGTAGTGGGGCCGCCATGTACACTGTTGGTTGTAGCCCCCTGACGACACAGGGATCGCCCTGCTGGTGCCTGTACCATTAACTCCCCACGAATGCCAAGGAGTAGATGCCTATATGCCTGGGGCATCGGGACTCCCGGCAATGGCCATCCTGCCAGGTGGCCCATGCTGAGGCTGGGTGGCGTCAGTGGGGAGGGCCCTTGGTCGGAGTGGGTGGCATAAGAGCGGATGACCTGCAATGAAGTGTGGTACATCATCTGGTCAGCGCCAGCAGTCTCTAAGCGTTCTCGGACTCAGTTCAACGCTCAGAAATATGATCCCAAATCGTTCTCCTCCCTGGCCACATCGTGGGAGGAGCGTAAGGCTCAGGATGGCGATGACACTTATTTGCCCCAGTTCCTAGTTTCTGCGAGAACTGATCGGACTCTTTCATGCCAACGAAGCCTCAATTATTCATAGAGCATTTAGAGGACAAGTTTGGGCAGGAGGAGGGCTTGTCCAAAAATGCGCTCTGGATCAGTATTGATAAAAACGGCATCCTCTGCCCAGTAACGAAGGTAATTTGCCTGTGACAAGTTGGGAAATGTTTCAGTCACCATCACACCCCCATAAGAGTTTAATATGGTCCAGGGTACTATTTTCTATAGGGACCTTCTTTTGCAGTCTGATGACGAGTTGCGCGCCAGTTTAGAGTGTCGAGGTGTTCATTTCGTCTGGCACGTTCATCGGGGTCCGAAGGATAATCAGATTGCTACTGGTGCCTTCATATTGGCCTTCGTCGGTGATACATTACCGGAGAAGGTCAAGGTGATGGCCTACCACTGTGATGTAAAGCCCTATATCCCTCCCCCGATGCAGTGCTTTCAGTGCTGGAAGTTCGACCATACGTCTTCCCGCTGTACTTCCAGCCTCACATGTCGAGATTGTGGACGCCCACCATATCCCAATACTCCATGTGCCCCGTCTCCCAACTGTGTCAACTGCAGAGAGCATCATTCAACGCTCGCCAGACTGCAGGATCTTACAGACAGAGTGGAAAATCATGGAATGTAAGACCCTGGACCGAACTATACTGAGGCTAAGAGGAAATATGAACGACTCCATCCTGTACGAATGACTTCTTCATTTGCTGCCACTACAACAACTGTGACAGCCCCATCAGTTCAGTGAATTCCAGTCAGCTCACCGAGCCGTACAACTCCACATGCCCCCATGCCCATGGGGGGCACTACCCACCCTGTTGCTCCTGCGCCACCTATCTCAGGAACAACACCCCCCACCCATCGGGGACATCTGTCCCCGCTTCTAAGCCAGAGAAGCGTTCAACTTCTTCGGCTCCTCACACTCGCAATGGGTCCCTTGGGTCCCTCTCTTCCCAAGTTTCCACAAGTGGGAAGGATGACGCCCAGCAGTGGCATAAGTGCCTACAAGCAGCTGGTGGTAGGGCTTCGCGATCCTCTTCTGTCCCAGAGACTGAATCAGTGAAGCCCTCCCAACCAGTGAAACCCAAGGAGCAGTGAGAAAAGTCCAAAAAGAAGACCTCTAAGACGAAGGAACTTGCGGTGGCACCCACCCCACCGCAACCTACAAGCTCTGCGTCTGAGGGAGAGGTAGAGATTCTGGCATCTGCTGAGGACCTAGATCTCGCCAGACTCTCAGACACAACGGATGTCACTCGCACAGGTACTCAATCGGTGGCAGCAGGTGTTCCAGCGGCGTAATCTGCCTCCTCGGTCCCGTCATGCCATTCTCGGCCATGAACAATCTCATCCTCCAGTGGAACTGCAGCGGTTTTTTCCACCATCTTGCTGAGCTCCGACAACTTCTCAGCCTTCACCCTTTCCTCTGCATTGCTCTTCATGAAACTTGGTTTCCAGCTATGTGAACCCCCGCCCTCCATGGCTATCAGGGTTATTATAAGAATCAGTCAGCTTATGAGGGGTCTCTGGTGGCGTCTGCGTCTATGTCCTTCACTCCCTTTACAGCGAGTCTGTCCCTCTACAAACAACTTTAGAAGCTATCGCTGTTTGGGTGTGGATGGTGATGTCCTGCAGCATGTTCTGGCTGCGCTGATAGCCCAATTTCCACCACCTTTTCTGTTACTGGTTGACTTCTGTGTGGTGGATCAGTGGCAACAGGCCGAGGCAACATCGTTGAGCAAGTATTGGCAGAGCTCGACCTTTCTCTTTTAAATAATGGTGCCTTCACACATTTCAGTGTGGCGCATGGCACATACTGAGCCATCGACCTTTCGATCTGCAGCCCTTGCCTATTACCATCTGTCCAATGGAGTGTGCATGACGACTTTCCGATCTTTGGCACTTCCACAGCGTCTCTCTTCTGGGCGCCCCTGCAGATGCGCTATGAATAAGGCTGACTCGGACTTGTTCACCTCCATTGCCACTATTGAGCCTCTTTCCAATGATGCCATTGATGTGGTGGTTCACTCGGTCACCACCAGCATCGTTACTGCCGCAGAATCCGTCATTCCCTGTTCGGGTTCCCTCGGTGGAGGACTGTGCCTTGGTGGTCGCCCGAGATCACTAAGGCAATTAAAGATTGCAGACAGGCATTCCAGTGTCACAAGCGGCATCCCTCATTGGAACACCTCATCACCTTCAAACGGCTCTGTGCGTGAGCCCACCGCCTCATTTGCCAATGCAAGCAGGAGTGCTGGGAAAGGTAGGTCTTCACCATTGGCCTCCATACCTCTCCATCACAGGTTTGGGCCAAGATTATTTGACTCTGTGGCTATCAGACCCCCGTCAGTGTACCTGCACTTTCACTGAATGGAGCAGTCTGTAGTGACTCCGGTACAATTGCAAACTGCCTAGCAGAGAAGTTTGCTCAGAGTTCAGCTTCTGCAAATTACCCACTGGTCTTCCACTCCCTGAAAGAGTGATTGGAACTTTCATTAGACACGCGCCACCCTGAATCGTACAATGCTCCATTCAGTGAGTGGGAATTCCAAAGTGCCCTAGCCACTTGCCCTGATACGGCTCCCGGGCCAGATCGCAACCACTGTCAGATGCTCAAACACCTCTCAGTGGACTGCCAGCGATACCTCACAGACCTTTTCAACCGTGTCTGGGTTGAGGGTGAGTTCCCGTCGCAATGGCGGGAAAGCGTCATAATCCCCATGTTGAAACCTGGCAAGAACCCACTGGAGGTGGACAGCTACCGCCCCATTAGCCTCACCAATGTTCTTTGCAAGTTGCTCAAAGGCATGGTGAGCCAGAGGTCGAGTTGGTTATTTGAGTCTCGGGGCCTTCTGGCTCTGTCTCAGGGTGGGTTCTGTAAGGGCCGCTCTGCTGCCGATAATCTGGTGTGCCTGGAGTCTACCATTCGTATGGCCTTTGCCTGCCATTAGCATCTGGTCGCCAGGTGGGAACGTCTGTCTCAGCTTCCTTGTATGCTGGCGACTTCTTCCTATACTATAGCTCCACTGGCATTGCAGCTGCTGAACAGCACTGTTCATCCTGAGCCATGGCTTTATCTTGACGGCGAACCTCTTCCTGTGGTGGAGACGCAACGGTTTTTGGGATTGGTTTTCGATACCCAGTTGAGTTGGCTGCCTCATATTCGGCAGCTTAAGCAAACATGCTGGCAGCATCTTAACGTTTTTCGTTGCTTGAGTCACGCCAGCTGGGGTGCCAATCGGTCTACCCTTCTACAGCTGTACCAGGCGTTAATTCAGCCCCATCTAGATTATGGGAGTCTGGCCTACGGTTCGGCATCCCCTTGCGCATTGCGGTTGCTGGACCCCATCCTTCACAGCGGGATCTGACTCGCCACTGGAGTTGGCCGGATAAGCCCTATCAACAGCATACTTGTAGAGGCAGGTGTCCCTCCATCGCGGTTCCAGTGCCGACTATTACTGGCCGCTTATGCTACACACGTTTGTAGCTTGCTCGTGCATCCCAATTATCGTCTCCTGTTCCCTCAGTCAGTCGTCCATCTTCCGGAACGGCAGCCCCAGTCTTGGTGTACGATCGCGGTTCGCGTCAGAGCTCTTCTCTCTGGGCTTAAAGTTTTCGGTCTTCCACCTCTTTTCCGGGCCTCTCTGCGTATACCTCCATGGTGTGTGCCCCACCCATGCCTTCAGCTCGATTTGGCACAGGGCTCGAAGGACTCAGTCCCTCCTGAGGCCCTCCGCTTCCGCTTTCTTTCCATCCTTGCCGCGTTTCAAGGCTCTGACGTTATCTATACTGACAGTTCGATGGTTGCTGGTCGTGTCGGTTATGCTCTTACTCTAGCAGATCATTATGAACAACAACATTGGGCCATGGAGACTACCGGTGGCACTCCTCCTTGCGGGTCTCTCGCAAGGACTCTGTTGTCCTCTGCTGGCTCCGCATTGGCCACACCTGGATGACGCACAGCTATTTATTGCGCCGTGAGGACCCACCTTTATGTCACTGTGGGTCATCTTTGACTGTGGTGCACATCTTGTTGGACTGCCCGCTTTTAACTCCGCTCAGGCAGACGTTTGTGCTGCCCGATACGCTTCCTGCACTTTTATCAGATGACGTTGCGATGGTAGATTTAATTTTGAGTTTTATTCGTGTAGGAGATTTTTATCACTTGATCCAAGTGTTTGTCTACTTTTTGTGTTGGGGTTTTTAGTGCGTTTCTTGGTGTTTGGCTTTTCCTTTGTTTCTATGGTCGGCCAACCACTGTCACACTCGATGTGATTTTAATTCCTTTTGTCTGGTCTCTGTCTGTCTCTTTCTTGTCCTGTGTCGTCTCTTGTCATCTCCCTTGTTTGTTTTTATTCCTTGTGGGTGTTTCAAGTTCATGGAAAAAGGGACCAAAGGCCCTAGTAGTCTGGTCCCTTCAATCCCACAAACCAACCAAGCCACCCTTCTCTCCTTGTATAGTATTGGATTGCCATGTAAGTTCCAAAGAGGTCTGTTGTCTTCCTATAGATAGTGGACTGTATATCTTTCTCCATGATTATGCATCTTTCTACAGCATAAAATGTTTGTGCTCATAGTGCTATCCTTTAAGTTAAATGCATAGCCAGCTTGCGTACTGGTCTAAAAAAAAAAAAGAAAAAAAAAGCGAAAAATCAGGTTGGCTTTATTCAGAATTGCGGTACACCATATTCCCCTCTCTTTTGGCTACAAAATCATATTTTTCAATCTATGTTCAATGACACAGCCTTGCGCCACATTAATGAGAGAGCCTATATGCCGAATGGTATCACCCTACTGGTCGACGTTGAAACCGAAGTTCTGCTGCATCAATAACCTCTCCATCACTCACGTGCTGCTTTCTGAGGAGTACATCTCGAATGAGAGTGTCCGCACGTTCCAACACTGAAGTAGTCACAGTTTTGTGGGGCTGGCCAGCAGACGGGAGGTCGGACAGGTTTGCACGACCTTGTTGCGATAATGGCAGATGCCCTGCCCAACGACTCATCGCGCTTTTGTTCTCTGCCAGCTCTCCGTAGACATTCTGCAAGTGCCTATGAGTATCTGCGATGCTCTGGTTTTCCACCGAAAGAAAGTCAACGATAGCTCTCTGCTTGGAACGCATCTCCGTCACAGACGCAATTTTGAAGGCTACACATTGTGCCACGCCTTTCGGAACTTCATGAGGCTATGAGGACTAAAGCGGGAATGAGAAACAACTCGGTTGAATACGAAGAAATACGTCATCAATCAATCATGTCGAGAAAACCAGAGAGGTCACATCAATGAATCACACTGAAATGTTCCTTTTGTCCGTGGGTCAGAGCGTCCGTGGCGACACACGAAATCACACTCCCGACTGTGGCCACAGTACAAGGACTTTTGGGAAAGCGGGGCGCGCGAGACAAATTACGCGACGCAGTGCTCCATAAATTTAACCAGAAACGCTTATTGGCGAACCTGGATTACATCTCTGCACTACTAAACGCGTAAAATCATTCTAAATAAGGGTCAGAAGCATCGCTTTGACCCTCGAGATGGTGCTGAGATTCTCAATATTTCAGTATCAAGAATCAAAGCATTGTAACACTACAACTACTTTAGAAAGATTCCAAAATCCGATCAATGGTCTAAAATATGTAGACTTCTAACATGTCATACATTGCCTCCAACTGGTCAATAGCAATCACAACAATAAAACAACAACACAATCCAAGGCCAATAGGGAAACGATAACAGAAAAACATCACTTTCAAATTTACTCAAAAACAAATTAAATTTATTGGCATTGTCTAAGCCCGTTACTTTCATCCAACGCCACTTCCAGATAGCTAGTGACTCCTCGCTCAGCTCTGTGGTCTCTCGTTTTACCGAACAAGTCCATCCTCATTAATCGGTAACCCTCGCCAAGCACAACACGAAATTACCCAAGGAGAGTTCTACGTGCACGCCTGGGAACGCACTTCCTATTTTCTCGGTCTTCCATACTGCAATAAGTAACTTGGCTAGTCACGAAGGACCACCTACTCCCGCTTTAGAAGTACACACACTACAGAAACCACAAGGCTGATGGGTGTATTTCGCTGAGTTTCAAATCACTACATTATATCATTTAACGTAAAGCCTTCCACCAGTCACAATCAGGAGAGAATGTAGGCATTTCCACTTTTCATTTCTTGCTCCCCCTAATAGAGCTGCTATAATGTGCTGCTTTGTGGCAGGACTTTCAGAACTTTTTATGGAACAGGTGTCGGGAAACACTAGTCGCCATGTGGAATTTACTCGCCGTTAAAACAGTGTAGTCGGCTTCGACAGCCACCGGTGTAAAGGGACTAGGGAAAGACGGACCCATCATCTTCAGACCTAACAAGAGCAGGGGGACCCGAAACTGGTCGAGACGACTACAATACCGAACAGGGTAACCTCACAAGGGCTGCTGGGATATCATATGTTACAACTCTGAAAACGTATTTTTTTGCGGGAATAGTAGAAACAAAAAATATGAGGTCTTATTTGTTTTGGAAATTACGTTCCACAGCTACATTTTGTTTTTATTTTATTTATTTGTCTTCCGTTAATAGCGACTACTTTCGGGGTCGCTGCCCATCCTTAAGTAGTCAGTGGGAGAGATCTGGCTGAACATGAAATCTTCTGGTCCCAGTTGATAGCTTCCAAATCCGTACAAGGAAATCTTCTGGTTGGGGCCTGTTATAGAAAATGGGAACCAATACTGTATTGGCATAATGGAGACAGAATAACACAGTTATTCGGCATAGATAAGTCTTCTTCCTAGGAAATCATTGTAGTAATGTTCATTAATACTTAGTCGTGAAAATTGTATCCTTCATTCTACAATCATCGTATAAGATACTTTATCAAGGGACTATTTTCTATACCCCTGTTAAAACTTTGCCATCCGCATGTCTCGTACAATTTTTTCGTTTGGCGCCGGCAGCGCTAAGTCGGATTACTTGGCTTATCGCCGGCCGCTTGTCACCTTTCCGTTGATGACAAACTTCAAACACATTGACTTTTGCGCGCTTTAATTTTCCAGAAATCCTCTATTCGAATTTTCTTTTCAAGTAACTTCTCTGCAAGTTCTACACTGTTATAATAATTATCCATGCAGAGGTGATGCCACTTTCCACCAGAAGGTGTCAGTAGTTCCAGCAATGTTTTCGCTAAAGGCTGTCCAGCGCCGGAATGTATCTTGACTGAGGAAATGTATCCCATACTCGAATCACACAGCATCCGAATGAGTATGTTGTATTTCGTAATTTTCGACAGATTGTAAACTTTAAAATTTAACCGTCCACGCCACGGTATCATTCCTTCATCAACTGAGATGTTTGGACTTAGATTAAAGGTTTCTTTAAACTTTTTGGAAAAATAATCAATTACGAATTGCACTTTGACAAGTCGGTCGGCATTACCCACTTTATTGTTGCTGTCGGAAAAATGTAAAAATGATAATATTTGTCTGAATCGGCTGCGGGACACCGTTGGGCGAAATATCGGCGTGTCTATCAACGGATTCGTAGACCAATAATCATTTATCCCTGCTTTTCTTACAATTCCCATAAGGATAGCAAGCCCAAACCATTTTCTAACTTCGGGTCCCGTAACGTCGACAAATTTGGCATTGTTTTAATCCAATTTCCTTCTATTGCAATTTTGACTGTAGTACTTGTTGGTTTCGTTGCTAATACATTCAATAGATCGTTCCCAATATACAGGGTGATTCAAAAAGAATACCACAACTTTAAAAATGTGTATTTAATGAAAGAAACATAATATAACCTTCTGTTGTACATCATTACAAAGAGTATTTAAAAAGGTTTTTTTCACTCAAAAACAAGTTCAGAGATGTTCAATATGGCCCCCTCCAGACACTCGAGCAATATGAACCCGATACTCCAACTCGTTCCACACTCTCTGTAGCATATCAGGCGTAACAGTTTGGATAGCTGCTGTTATTTCTCGTTTCAAATCATCAATGGTGGCTGGGAGAGGTGGCCGAAACACCATATCCTTAACATACCCCCATAAGAAAAAATCGCAGGGGGTAAGATCAGGGCTTCTTGGAGGCCAGTGAAGAAGTGCTCTGTCACGGGCTGCCTGGCGGCCGATCCATCGCCTCGGGTAGTTGACGTTCAGGTAGTTACGGACAGATAAGTGCCAATGTGGTGGCGCTCCATCCTGCTGAAATAAGAATTGTTGTGCTTCTTGTTCGAACTGAGGGAACAGCCAATTCTCTAACATCTCCAGATACTGTAGTCCAGTTACAGTAGCACCTTCGAAGAAAAAGGGACCAAAAACTTTATTGGCTGAAATGGCACAGAAAACTGTTTATACCAACGTTTAATACACCACCTATCAGGAGGTTTAACACCATACTTCGTTCGAAATGCACGCTGAACAACTGTCGTCGATTCACTTCTGCCGTACTCAATAACACAAAAAGCTTTCTGTTGAGCGGTCGCCATCTTAGCATCAACTGACGCTGACGCCTAGTCAACAGCGCCTCAAGCGAACAAATGTACAACTAAATTAAATTTTATAGCTCCCTTAATTCGCCGACAGATGGTGCTTAGCTCTGCCTTTTGTCGTTGCAGAGTTTTAAATTCCTAAAGTTGTGATATTCTTTTTGAATCACCCTGTATAATTGTACGATATCCTTGACGCTCCGTGTATCTTTGGGAAATATGTTTGGACCCAGGGATCCTTCAAATTTATGATTGGTCCTCGGTAAATCTAAGTCTGACCACTGTGCACTGTCTTCTTCGTCTGATTCAGCCGAATCAGTTTGCAACAGTAGCGTTCGCCGAATTCTTCTTGGAAGCATTTCACTATCTTCCTGCTATTGTCTTCTTTCCAATCGGCCAAGTCGTCCGGAACGTCAGACAAGACGTCCACCCATTCATCGTAAATAATCCTTCTGTAAAGTTTGGAAGGTAGGAGACGAGATACTGGCAGAGGTAAAGCTGTGAGTACCGGGCGTGAGTCGTGCTTCGGTAGCTCAGATGGTAGAGCACTTGCCCGCGAAAGGCAAAGGTCCCGAGTTCGAGTCTCGGTCGGGCACACAGTTTTAATCTGCCAGGAAGTTTCATATCAGCGCACACTCCGCTGCAGAGTGAAAATCTCATTCTGAAAAATCCTATTGTCTCTTTCGTCCGCCATGATGAAAGGGCACAAGTACTTGTAAAAACAAAACACTTGTCGACGTGTGTAACTTGTTGTTACCTAAACACCAACAGAATGCAAAAGATACTAACGTGCTGTCGCCCACCACTGCGCGATACTATGCTCACGACACCACTGTGGTGTCGCTGGCCACTGAGCGATACTATGCAGAAGACCCCACTGTGGTGTCGCCGGCCACTGAGTGATACTATGCAGACGACACCACTGTGGTGTCGACGGTCGTTGACCACTATTTCGCACACGACGCCACTGTGGTGTCGCCGGACGGCATAGTGTTAAAATTCTGAGTGAACATACCTGTGGTGCACGTAAATTCTGTCCTTCCTGCAAGCTTGGCATGGCTTTTGAGGACAAAGTCAGTCACTGCAAAAGCTTATAAACCAAGTACATCCGTTATATATGTAAGGGCCGAGAGCGAGTAGGACTCGCGCTGTGGGGCTCCATAAACAATTATAAAAGTAGACTGTTCTTGCAAACGTACTCCCAATGTCAGCTTCTTAAAGTGCCGATATGGATCTTCATTGTGCCTCCTTTCCCATCTACCAGTTTCTGCGTTGTATACTGGACCATAAATTTTTCTTAAAATCTCTCTTTTTAATGGACGGATGCGCTCTTCCATTGGCTGTGTACTCGCCCATGTCACACAACCATACAATAAATCCGGTCGCACTCCTTTCAAAATTGTGAGTACTAATGGCGTCCATATCATTTTGTCGGCGATAGAATACCGTATACTTTGTTTTCTCATCGCTCATTAGTAACCGTAGTTTGCTAGCTTCTAGCATACATATATATATATATATATATATATATATATATATATATATATATATAATATTCTACCAAGAATCGACGGAAATATATATATATATATTTATTTATTTATTTATTTATTATGAATGAAAACGCACACGACACTAGTGTAATATCCTACAATGTTTTTTTACAAATCGGTTTTTTGCTGTTCGGCCATTATCAAATAACGAGATAAATACATGGTACTGTAAAATTTTATAGGGATCAAAGATTTTAAACTAATACCTCCGTTTCCGAAGATGAAAACTATTAATTCCTAATGTTAGATTAGGAATAAAACGAGAGGTATATCGCAGTGATATTCGCATGGGGAGGGATCAGTACTTTAGGGCGGGTGCTCGAATGTCTCTCATTTGAGTTGGCGTAACACACACACACACACACACACACACACACACACACACACACACACATTCTTCATTCTCCTGTGGATGTCTACGGGTGTTTGTGTTAGCCAAGAAAAGAAAGACAGCACGTTGGTCGTGTTTGGACGTATTTGGTACTAACGTCGCCATAGCTCACGTTTTCGCAATTACCGCAAGCACGTCAGGCAGACACGAGTGCCACACAAATCCCTTGCCTGCATGTCGATGCTTGTATACCAGCATCGGAGTCGCACTACATTGCGCATACGCTGGAGTAACACCCTCAAACGGAAACTTTTTGATCGCTCCTTATACTTAATTTCCATGAGCTTCTGGAGTGGAGTTTGTAACATATTTCTATCAGGTTAGCAACACACATGTAATAACCCCAGGCGAGCAAACAAATTTGTAATGTGTCTTTCCCACATTCTGATAACCATGATTTTGACCAATAATCATTGTAAGCGCATTGTTAGAGAAACTTAAAACTAATGCTGCAACATATAAAATATGATCGTATGAAATTGATGGCCGGAAGTCCTCACCTGCGTACGTTCGGCCGCCAAGTAGCAGTCTTTTAAGTTGACGCCACACTGGGTGACTCGTTGTGTTGATAATGATGAAATGAAGATGAGAACAACACAACACCCTGTCCCCGAGCGGAGAAAATCTCCAACCCGGTCGGTAATCGAACCCGGGGTCACTGCATGGCAGTCGCAAGCGCTGACCACTCAGCCAAAGGAGCGGACTACATCAGATATAAAAGGAAAGAAATAATCACAAATATTCAGAGTTTTTTTTTATTTAACTTTCCTGGCTCTCTTGAATATCATTAGCAGGTTGATCACATCTCGTTGTCTAGTGGCTGGATTTCCATTGTATTGTCCGCAAACGTCGAAGCTGGCCGAATGCTCACGTGCTACTGTCGAAAGCATCTACGGAGAAAGGTAGAAGGACAGTGAAACTATCACTAGGCGCAAAGCGGTTAGACGTCCAGGACTCTTCACAGAACGTAGGGCTCGGAGCCTTATCTGCTCTCTAAAGTAGGAGAGGTATCTCTGCCGAAAGAGCTCAATGCTGGTCACGCACAAGTGTTTCAGAGCACACCGTTCATCGTACTTTGTTGAAGATGGAGCTCCGCAACAGGCGACTCCTACGTGCTCCCTCGTTGAGCCAACGACATCGGCAATTACCACTGCAGTCGGCACGGGACCATCGGCATTTGAGAGAGGATCAATGGAAACGTATCAGCTCTTCGGATGAATCATGTTTCTTGCTACACCAGGTCGATGACCGTCTCCACAAACGCCGTCATCATGGCGAACGGCGGTTTCAAACGTGCACCGCGCGACGGACGCAACCGTTACCAACCGAATTCGTAATGATGTGCATACAAATTTCCAAAGGTATCAATATTTTATAAAACATCATTTGCAGTGAATCCTATTATTCAGAATTTATGTATCTGTTAGCTGTCTGGAAGAATGTAACCAGAGTCGTCGAGCCGGCCGGTGTGGCCGAGCGGTTCTAGGCGCTTCAGTCTGGAACCGCGCGACCGCTACGGTCGCAGGTTCGAATCCTGCCTGGGGCACGGAAGTGTGTGATGTCCTTAGGTTAGTTAGGTTTAAGTAGTTCCAAGTTCTAGGGGACTGATGACCTCAGAAGTTAAGTCCCATAGTGCTCAGAGCCATTTGAACCAAGAGTCGTCGAAAATGTGTTGTTCAAAGAAAATATCATAAAATCACAACGGAAACAAAGTACAGATTGCATAAAATCTTTACGAAAAACGAAAGTCATTTGCATTAATTGTCTCATACTTCAATGGGAACATCTTGTTATCTAGTTAAGGAAGAGTAAATTTTAATCAAAAAATATTTCTTTTAAAATTGTTCTTTACGAAAGAAATTTTCGAATTGCAGAAACTTCGATTATAAATTTGAAATTAATTTAAATAACTTATGTTATCCTTTTGTAACGCCAAAATGGTAGTTTAAAAATATGTATACGTTCCTTGAAATTTAGTTAATGATTAGAAAATTGCTCCATCTAAGGAAAAGTGCATTATGATCACCTGCTTAATATTTTATTGGTCCATATCTGGAACTCAATACAGCATCGATTCTACGTACCATCGATTCTACAACTTATTGGTAGGTTTGTGGAGATATGTGACATCAGATGTCTACGCACAAGTCATGTAATTCTCGTAAATAACGGGTCGTTGATTTGTGTACGTGGTCACAGAGCCCGGTAGCGACCCAGAAGGGTTCCATCGGACTCGCACCA